>NC_058524.1:62157791-62782791 GCF_904849725.1 Hordeum vulgare subsp. vulgare
AGCAAGACGGAGAAGTAGATGAGTTCTCCGGCAGCGTGATGGCGCTCCGGTGGTGGTGAGGGATCTACTCCTGCAGGGATCCGCCCGAGCTCCGCAAAAATACGATCTAGAGGAAAAACTGTGATGTTTTGTGGTCGGGCTGCCGTGGCAAAGTTGTCTCAAATCAGCCCTAGACCTTCACTATATATAGGAGGAGGGGTGGGGAGACTTTCCTTGTGGTCCAAGACCCCAAGAGCCCGCCGGCTAAGGAGGTGGAGGAGTCCACCTCCAATCCTAGTCCAACTAGGATTGGAAGGTGCAGTCCTTCCCTTCTTTCCCACCTTTCTTTTTTTTCTTTTTCCTTTGATTTCTTATCTCCTGCGCATAGGGCCTCTTGGGCTGTGTGCGGCACCCCTAAATCCTATGGGCTTCACCCGGATGGGTTGGCCCCCTCCCGGTGAACATCTGGAACCCATTCGTCACTCCCGGTAATGCCCGAAAACTTTCCGGTAATCAAATGAGGTCATTCTATATATAAATCTTCGCCTCCGGACCATTCCAGAAACCCTCGTGGCGTCCGTGATCTCATCCGGGACTCTGAACAACATTCGGTAACCATACATATAACTCAACTATACTAAAACATCGCCGAACCTTAAGTGTGCAGACCCCGCGGGTTCGAGAACTATGCAGACATGCCCCGAGGTACTCCTCGGTCAATATCCAATAGCGGGACCTGGATGCCCATATTGGATCCTACATGACCTCAGTGTCAAGGATTCAGGCAATCCTGTATGTCATTCCCTTTGTCCTTCGGTATGTTACTTGCCCAAGATTCGATCGTCGGTATCCGCATACCTATTTCAAACTCGTTACCGGCAAGTCTATTTTCTCATTCCGTAATACAAGATCCCGTGACTTACACCTAGTCACATTGCTTGCAAGGCTTGTGTGTGATGTTGTATTACCGAGATGGCCTCGAGATACCTCTCCGTCACACGGAGTGACAAATCCCAGTCTTGATCCATACTAACCCAACGGACACCTTCGGAGATACCTGTAGAGCACCTTTATAGTCACCCAGTTACGTTGTAATGTTTGATACACACAAGGCATCCCTCCGGTGCCAGTGGGTTATATGATCTCATGGTCATAGTAACAAATACTTGACACGCAGAAAACAATAGCAATAAAATGACACGATCAATATGCTATGTTCATAGTTTGGGTCTAGCCCATCACATGATTCTCCTAACGATGTGATCGAGTTATCAAGCAACAACACTTTGCACATAGTCAGAAAACCTTGACTATCCTTGATCAACTGGCTAGCCAACTAGAGACTTTCTAGGGACATTGTTGTGTCTATTTATCCACACATGTATCTATGTTTTCATTCAATACAATTATAGCATGGATAATAAACGATTATCTGTAAACAGGAAATATAATAATAACTATTTATCATTTCCTCTAGGGCATATTTCCAACAATCTCCCACTTGCACTAGAGTCAATAATCTAGTTCTCACATCGCCATGCGATTTTCATTGTAATAAATCGAACACCCATACAGTTCTGGTGTTGATCATGTTTTGCCCGTGGAAGAGGCTTAGTCGGCGGGTCTCCTACATTCAGATCTGTGTGCACTTTGCAAATATTCACGTCCTCTCCTTCGACGTAGTCGCGGATAAGGTTGAAGCATCGTTTGATGTGTCTGGTCTTCTTGTGAAACCTTGGTTCCTTTGCTAAGGCAATGGCACCAGTGTTGTAACATAACAGAGTCAATGGATCCAGTGCACTTGGCACACCTCCAAGATCTGTCATGAACTGCTTCATCCAAACACCCTCTTTTGATGCCTCCGAGGCAGCCATGTACTCCGCTTCACATGTAGAATTTGCTACGACGCTCTGCTTGGAACTCCACCAGCTTACCGCACCCCCATCAAGAATAAATATGTATCCGGTTTGAGACTTAGAGTCATCCGGATCAGTGTCAAAACTTGCGTCGACGTAACCTTTTATGACGAGTTCCTTGTCACCTCCATACACGAGAAACATTTCCTTAGTTCTTTTCAGGTACTTCAGAATATTCTTGACCGCTGTCCAGTGATCCACTCCTGGAGTACTCTGCAATCTGCCTGCCATACTTATGGCCAAGCTGACGTCTGGTCAAGTGCACAACATTGCATACATGATAGAACCTACGACTGAAGCGTAGGGGACGGAACTCATTGTCTTTCTATCTTCCGCAGTTGCTGGGCACTGAGTCTTACTCAATTTTATACCTTGTAACACTGGCAAGAACCCCTTCTTGGACTGTTCCATTTTTAACTTCTTCAAAACTTTACCAAGGTATGTGCTTTGTGAAAGTCCTATCAGGCGTTTCGATCTATCCCTATAGATCTTAATGCCTAGAATGTAAGCAGCTTCTCCTAGGTCCTTCATAGAGAAACTTTTATTCAAGTAACCTTTTATGCTCTCCAAAAGCTCCACGTTGTTTCCAATCAGCAATATGTCGTCCACATATAATATTAGAAACGCCACAGAGCTCCCACTCACTTTCTTGTAAATACAAGATTCTCCAACCACTTGTATAAACCTAAATGCTTCGATCACCTCATCAAAGCGCTTATTCCAACTCCGAGATGCTTGCACCAGTCCATAAATGGATCGCTAGAGCTTGCATACTTTGTTAGCATTCTTAGGATCGAAAAAACCTTTGGGTTGCATCTTATACAACTCTTCCTTAAGAAAACCGTTAAGGAACGCCGTTTTGACATCCATCTGCCAGATTTCATAATCGTAAAAGGCAGCTATTGCTAACATGATTCGGACAGACTTAAGCATTGCTACCGGTGAGAAAGTCTCATCGTAGTCAATTCCTTGAACTTGTGAAAAACCCTTTGCCACAAGTCGAGCTTTATAAACGGTCAATTACCGTTTGCGTCTGTCTTATTCTTATAGATCCATTTGTTCTGAATAGCCTTGCAGCCTTCAGGTAGTACTTCTAAAGTCCACACTTTGTTCTCGTACATGGATCCTATCTCGGACTTCATGGCCTCTAGCCATATGTTGGAATCCGGGCCCACCATTGCTTCTTCATAATTCACACGTTCATTGTTGTCCAACAACATAATCGATAAGACAGGATTACCGTACCACTCAGGAGTAGTACGTGATCTTGTCGACCTGCGAGGTCCGACAGTAACTTGATCCAAAGTTTCATGATCATTATCATCAACTTGTTCCTCAACCGGTGTCGCACCAACACGGGTTTCCCCTTGCCCTGCGCCATCATTAAGAGGAATTAGAGGTTCGATAACCTCATCAATTTCTATCTTCCTCCCACTCAATTCTTTCGAGAGAAACTCCTTCTCAAGAAAAGCTCCGTTTTTAGCAACAAACACTTTGCCCTCGGATTTGAGATAGAAGGTATACCCAACCGTCTCCTTTGGGTAACCTATGAAGACGCACTTTTCCGATTTGGGTTCCAGCTTTTCAGGCTGAAGCTTTTTGACATAAGCATCACATCCCCAAACTTTAAGAAACGACAACTTTGGTCTTTTACCATACCACAGTTCGTATGGTGTCGTCTCAACGGATTTTGATGGTGCCCTATTTAAAGTGAATGCACCTGTTTCTAATGCATAACCCCAAAATGATAACGGCAAATCGGTAAGAGACGTCATAGATCGCACCATCTCTAATAAAGTATGATTACGAGGTTTGGACACACCATTACGTTGTGGTGTTCCAGGCGGTGTCAACTGTGAAACAATTCCACATTGTCTTAAGTGAGTACCAAACTCGAAACTCGGATACTCACCCCCACGATCAGACCGTAGGAACTTGATCTTCTTGTTATGATGATTTTCGACTTCACTCTGAAATTGTTTGAACTTTTCAAATGTCTCATACTTGTGCTTCATCAAGTAGACATAACCATACCTACTCAAATCGTCAGTGAAGGTGAGAAAATAACGATATCCGCCGCGTGCCTCCACACTCATCGGACCACACACATCGGTATGTATGATTTCCAACAAGTCACTTGGACGCTCCATTGTTCCGGAGAACGGAGTTTTAGTCATCTTGCCCATGAGGCATGGTTCGCATGTGTCAAGTGAATCAAAGTCAAGTGACTCCAAAAGTCCATCGGTATGGAGTTTCTTCATGCGCTTTACACCAATATGACCTAAGCGGCAGTGCCATAAAAACATGGCGCTATCATTGTTAACTCTAACTCTTTTGGTCTCAGTGTTATGTATATGTGTATTATCACTATTAAGATTCAATATGAACAATCCTCTCACATTGGATGCATGACCATAAAAGATATTACTCATAGAAATAGAACAACCATTATTCTCTGACTTAAGCGAGTAACCGTCTCGCAATAAACAAGATCCAGATATAATGTTCATGCTTAATGCAGGCACTAAATAACATTTATTTAAGTTCATAACTAATCCTGATGGTAACTGAAGTGAAATTGTGCCGACAGCGATTGCATCAACCTTGGAACCATTTCCCACGCGCATTGTCACTTCATCCTTCGCCGTCTTCGCTTATTCCGCAGTTCCTGTTTCGAGTTGCAAATATGAGCAACAAAATCGGTATCGAATACCCAGGCACTACTACGAGAGCTGGTTAAGTACACATCAATAACATGTATATCGAATATACCTGATTTTTCCTTGGCCGCTTTCTTATCAGCCAGATACTTGGGGCAGTTGCGCTTCGAGTGACCCATACCCTTGCAATAATAGCACTCCGTTTCAGGCTTAGGTCCAGCTTCGGGTTTCTTCGTCGGATTGGCAACAGGCTTGCCGCTCTTCTTTGAATTACCCTTCTTTCCTTTGCCGTTTCTCTTGAAACTAGTGGTCTTATTCACCATCAACACTTGATGATCTTTACGAAGTTCTAACTCTACGACTTTCAGCATCGCGAATAACTCGCCAGGTGACTTGTTCATCCCTTGCATGTTATAGTTCAACACAAAGCCCTTATAGCTTGGTGGCAGTGATTGAAGAATTCTGTCAGTGATAGCCTCTTGCGGGAGTTCAATCCCCAGCTCAGCTAGACGGTTTGAGTACCTAGACATTTTGAGCACATGTTCACTGATAGATGAATTCTCCTCCATCTTGCAAGCATAGAATTTATCGGAGGTCTCATACCTCTCGATCCGGACGTTCTTCTGAAAGATAAACTTCAACTCCTGGAACATTTTATATGCTCCATGATGCTCAAAGCGACGTTGAAGTCCCGACTCTAAGCCATACAAGACTGCACATTGAACTATTGAGTAGTCCTCCTTGCGTGTTAACCAAGCGTTCTTAACATCTTGGTCAGCCGCGGCGGGTGGTTCATCTCCTAGCGCAGCATTAAGGACATAATCCTTCTTCCGAGCTTGCAGGAGCAACTTAAGATTACGAGTCCATTCTACAAAGTTGCTTCCATCATCTTTCAACTTAGCTTTCTCTAGGAACGTATTAAAATTCAGGGTGACTGTCACGTGAGCCATTGATCTACAACACAAATATTTTCAAAGTGGACTTAGACTATGTTCAAGATAATTAGAGTTTAACTAATCAAATTACTTGCGAAACTCCCACTCAAAAACTACATCTCTCTAGTCATTTGAGTGGTTCATGATCCAATTCCACTAGCTCAAGTCCGATCATCACGTGAGTTGAGGATAGTTTCAGTGGTAAGCATCCCTATGCTAATCATATCAACTATATGACTCATGATCGACCTTTCAGTCTCATGTGTTCCGAGGCCATGTCTGCACATGCTAGGCTCATCAAGTTTAACCGCGTGTGCAACTGTTTTGCACCCATTGTATGTGAACGTTGAGTCTATCACACCCGATCATCACGTGGTGTCTCGAAACGACGAACTGTAGCAACGGTGCACAATCGGGGAGAACACAATTTCGTCTTGAAATTTTAGTGAGAGATCACCTCATAATGCTACCGTCGTTCTAAGCAAAATAAGGTGCATAAAAGGATTAACATCACATGCAATTCATAAGTGACATGATATGGCCATCATCATGTGCTTCTTGATCTCCATCACCAAAGCACCGGCACGATCTTCTTGTCACCGACGCCACACCATGATCTCCATCAACGTGTCGCCATCGGGGTTGTCGTGCTACTCATGCTATTACTACTAAAGCTATGTCCTAGCAATATAGTAAACGCATCTGCAAGCACAAACGTTAGTTTAAAAGACAACCCTATGGCTCCTGCCGGTTGTCGTACCATCGACGTGCAAGTCGATATTAACTATTACAACATGATCATCTCATACATCCAATATATGATATCACGTCTTTGGCCATATCATATGACAAGCATACCCTGCAAAAACAAGTTAGACGTCCTCTAATTGTTGTTGCATGTTTTACGTGGTTGCTATGGGTATCTAGTAGATCGCATCTTACTTACGCAAAAACCACAATGGAGATGCGCAAATTGCTATTTAACCTCTCCAAGGACCGCCTCGGTCAAAACCAATTCAAGTAAAGTTGAAGAAACAGACACCCGCCAGTCATGTTTATGCAACGAGGTTGCATGTCAATCGATGAAACCAGTCTTTCGTAAGCGTACGAATAGTGTCGGTCCGGGCCGCTTCAATCCAACAATACCGCTGAATCGAGAAAAGACTAAGGAGGGCAGCAAATCGAACATCACCGTCCACAATACCCTTTGTGTTCTACTCGAGATAACATCTACGCATGAACCTAGCTCATGATGCCACTGTTGGTGAACGTCGCAAGGGAAACAAAAAAATTCCTACGCGCGCGAAGACCTATCGTGGTGATGTCCATCTACGAGAGGAGATTTGGATCTACGTAGCCTTGTAGATCGCACAGCAGGACGTGTTAAGAAACGCGGTTGATGTAGTGGAACGTCCTCACGTCCCTCGATCCGCCCCGCGAACCGTCCCACGATCCGTCCCGCGATCCGTCCCATGATCCGCTCCGATCTAGTGCCGAACGGACGACACCTCCGCGTTCAACACACGTACAGCTCGACGATGATCTCGGCCTTCTTGATCCAGCAAGCAATACGGAGAAGTAGATGAGTTCTCCCGCAGCGTGACGGCGCTCCGGTGGTGGTGAAGGATCTACTCCTGCAGGGCTCCGCCCGAGCTCCGCAGAAATACGATCTAGAGGAAAAACCGTGATGTTTTGTGGTCGGGCTGCCATGGCAAAGTTGTCTGAAATCAGCCCTAGACCTACACTATATATAGGAGGAGGGTGGGAAACTTGCCTTGGGGTCCAAGACCCCAAGAGCCTGCCGGCTAAGGAGGTGGAGGAGTCCACCTCCGATCCTAGTCCAACTAGGATTGGAAGGTGGAGTCCTTCCCTTCTTTCCCACCTTTTTTTCTTTTTCCTTTGATTTATTATCTCCTGCCATAGTGCCTCTTGGGCTGTCCCAGCAGCCCACTAAGGGATGGTGCGGCACCCCTAAAGCCTATGGGATTCCCCCGAGTGGGTTGGCCCCCTACCGGTGAACATCCGGAACCCATTCGTCACTTATCTGTTGAACCTGAGTGTCAAGGATTCAGGCAATCCCGTATGTCATTCCCTTTGTCCTTCGGTATGTTACTTTCCCGAGATTCGATCGTCGGTATCCGCATACCTATTTCAATCTCGTTACCAGCAAGTCTCTTTTCTCGTTCCGTAATACAAGATCCCGTGACTTACACCTAGTGACAAACCCCAGTCTTGATCCATACTAACCCAACGGACACCTTCGGAGATACCTGTAGAGCACCTTTATAGTCACCCAATTACGTTGTGATGTTTGATACACACAAGGCATCCCTCCGGTGCCAGTGGGTTATATGATCTCATGGTCATAGAACAAATACTTGACACGCAGAAAACAGTAGCAATAAAATGACACGGTCAATATGCTACGTTCATAGTTTGGGTCTAGTCCATCACCTGATTCTCCTAATGATGTGATCCAGTCATCCAGCAACAACACTTTGCACATAGTCAGAAGACCTTGACTATCCTTGATCAACTGGCTAGCCAACTAGAGGCTTGCTAGGGACATTGTTGTGTCTATTTATCCCCACATGTATCTATGTTTTCATTCAATACAATTATAGCATGGATAATAAACGATTATCTTTACACAAGAAATATAATAATAACTATTTATCATTGCCTCTAGGGCATAGTTCCAACAATGGTGATCCAGGTGTAATATGGATTACAGAAATAGGCTTTTGTAATCTAGTAATATAAAATCAGCAAGGTAGCAAGTAGCAATAAGCCAGAAAAATGTTATATCAATGCTTGGAAACAAGGCCTAGGGTTCATATTTTCACTAGCGTAATCTATCAACGGTGCTAACATAATTGAATCACGTAATAATCCCTCAATGCGTGACCAAGAATCACTCCGAAGTTCTTATCAATAGGATTGAACATAAGAATAAATTGTTGTAGGTAGTGAAACCACCTAAAAGTTAGCCTTTTATACCAATCTATTGTGCCATCCCTATAAGTGTCACAAACAACCCTAGAGTTCGGACTGGAATAGCACCAAATGATACACATCAATCAACTCTAATGTCACCTAGATACTCCAATGTAACCACAAGTATCCACTAGTTAATTATTCAACATGCATAAAACAATTTCAGATTCGTCATATTCAATCCAACACAAGGAACTTCAAAGAGTACACCCAAACTTTCTATCGGAGAAAGTATGACAAAAACGTGCATCAACCTATGTGCCTAAATTACCCCCAATGTTACCACAAGAATCTGCAAATTGATGACCAAAACATATATCAAGTGACTCAATAGAATACCCCATGTTACCACGGGTATCCACATCTAAGACAAATATCAAGTATTCTCAAATCCAAATTATTCAATCCAACTTAATGAAACCTTAAAGGGAAAGACTCAATTCATCACACGATAGAGAGGGAAGAACACCATATGATCCAACTATATTAACAAAGCTTGTGGTACATCACGTTCATGCCACATCAAGAACACGACAGAGAGAGAGAGAGAGATCAAACACACAGCTACTAGTACATACCCTCAGCCCCGAGGGTGAACTACTTCCTCCTCGTCATGGAGACCGTCGGGATGATAAAGATGGACTCCGTTGATGATTTCCCCCTTTGGTAGGGCGCCATAAAAATGACTTCGGATGAGATCGATTTGGAACAAAGCCTTGCGGCGGCGGTGTGGAAGTTCTAGGTTTCTTTCTGACAGTCTTGGGATATATAGGAATTTTTGGTGTCGGCTTCACACCAGGGGATGCCCAAGGGGCCCACGAGCTTGGGGGCGCGCCCTAAGGGGCACCCCTGGCTCGTGTCTCCCTTTGCCACTCCCCGGTGCATCTCTGACACTCCGTGATCTCTTTTCATCCATAAAAAATCATTGTAAATTTTCATCCAAATTAGAGAACTTTTATTTCCATAGAAAATAACACCATGATAGTTGTGCTCAACACAACGTCAGTACGGATTAGTTTCATTCCAATCATTTAAAAGTGCACCAAAACCATATAAAACTTGGAGATATGGCATGAATACTTCATAAATTATCGATACATTTGAGACATATAAGTATCTCCAAGCTTAATTCCTACCCATCCTTGAGTAAGTAAACGATAAAGAAAGTAATTTATGAAGTGTGAATGCTAGCATAGTGCATAAGTTTGACCAACAATAATTTTTATCACTTTTACTAGCATCATGAACAACGAATTTTTCTCATATAACTCATCATGATAAAGTAGCAATCAATTCACACACTGTGGTTCAAGCAATGCATTCTTTTGAAACATAACAACCTATGTTCTTAGTCATCAAACAATTATAGTTCATCTTATTTTGAAGTCTAAGTAAGAGTTGCACATACTTAATTACATATAGTCTTCTATGATTGTTGCTACTCAAAGCATATTTTTAGAAAAAACAACGTGAATCAAACAAAGAGAATGATAGGGGATTAATGTTTTTCCTCCCAACTTACTTGTCAGAAATATAATTGTCAAAAATAATAATTTGTGATCAAATATATTTGAATGGATATATGTGTCTAGATCTTTCCTCACCACATGATGGTGGACAAGTAAAGATTGAGGTTGAAATAAAAAAGTTGACTCAACATGAAGAGTAAATAACATTAAAGTAAATAGATTGTCCGTTCGCAGAGGGAAGGAGGGATTTGCAGAGGTGCCAGAGCTCATTGCTTAAAAGGAAGATGAATATATTTTGGGTGGTGTGGCTTTCTTGTCAATGTCACGACAAAGGATTTCAATATCTTCCATGCTAAACACATTAATGGAAGTTCCCAAACATAATTGAATTTTGGACCTGCTTGGTTGGTCGTTTTGGGCCTGAATACATTTGTAAATATACACATGTAAAAAAAATACATATGGGCTCCTTGGTTGATCGTTTTTGGGCCGTAAGATTTACACTGGTATTGGAGTTTACACCTGTAACAGGCCCATATTGGATACACACCACATCCCATCGTTTTTCTCCACACCCCGTCATTTTTCCTCTCGCTGGGAACCTAGATCGGATCGAGGGTGCGCTGCCGGGGGCGCCAGCGCCGGTGTCCGCGAGGCGCGACGAAGCAACGACGACGAGACGAGGCGAGGCACGACGAAGCACCGACGACGAGGCAAGGCGCGACGACGACGAGGATTCGCTCCTGACCTCGACGAAGACTCGCTCACGACGACGGCAACTCCCTCCTCCTCCTCCATGGCCTACTCCAACTGCGACGGCGACTCCCACCTCCATGGCCTACTCCAACTGCGACGGTGACTCCAACCGCGACGGCGACTCCCTGCTCTTCCACGGCCTACTCTCCTCCATCGAAGGTATGTTCCTTCCTCTTCTACCCTCCTCTAATAGAGTGATCGACACCTCTTATTTTTTCCTCCGGGATGGCAGCGCTCCATGGCCTGATGGATTTTAGTCGAACCTCTAGGCCTGCGGGCAAGGCCTCCTTGGCGAGTGGGTTCGGCCAAGTTCGGCCGTGCGTATGCATGAACTGAATCAACTCTGAATCAAAAACATCTTGGTGAGTGGGTTCAGCCAAGTTCGATCGTTGATGATCTCAATGAGCATGTCGTGGTCGATCTCGTAGAACCCTCCTGCTGACAAGACCAAATCCCCAGGTGAAAACCAATTTCAACAACTTGGCGTGAACAGGAATGGAGGAATTGCACAAACGTTCCATGCCCGAGACCAGCACTGCTCACCAGCATGATATATGGGGATGGCAGAGGTTGACAGGCTCTGCCTGCTCACGGGCGAGCTGGGCGGTTGGATCTTGGGGCTGCTATCATTGTTGCCATTTATGTGGCTTGTAGTCCTCTTCTTGTAGCAGAACCTGGGCACATGTGGCCTATGCGAAAGGTTGTATAGCCAGAAGAGGTGAGGCAGATGCATGATTCGTGTAAAAATAAAGAGAATCAAGGAGAACAATGGGTCTGAAATGGAAATGCTTGGGGGGGTGGACGTGTCGTGCATGTGCCCAGTCTTGTGAAAGAGAAACACATTTCAACACCACATATATATACCACACCCCCCTCGCGTGACCCCCGCATCGTCGCTCCTGGAGACTCGAGGGCGAACCCTCCCGCCGCCGCCGGCCCCCGCTCTGCCCTCTGATACGTCCATTTTGCATCATGCTTTCATGTTGATATTTATCGCTTTATGGGCTGTTATATTACCTTGTGGTACCCTACTTATGCATTTCTCTCTTATTTTGCAAGGTTTATTTGAAGAGGGAGAATACCGGCAGCTGGAATTCTGGACTGGAAAAGGAGCAAGTCTGAGTCCTCTATTCTGCACAACTCCAATTTCCCTGAAAATCAACATGGAATTTTTTGGGAATTTATAAAAAATACTGGGCAAAAGAAGTACCAGAGGGGAGCTACCAGGGCCCCACAAGCCTAGTAGCCGCCACCCCCGGTGGCGGCTACAGGGCTTGTGGGCTCCCTGACGGCCCACTGGACCCCCTCTTTTGCTATATGAAGGGTTTCGTTCCAGAAAAAAATCAAGGCAGAGCTTTTTCGTGGATTCTCCGCCGCCACAAGGCGGAACTTGAGCAGATCCAATCTAGAGCTCCGGCAGGACGATCCTGCCGGGGAAACTTCCCTCCCGGAGGGGGAAATCATCACCATCGTCATCACGAACACTCCTCTCATCGGAGGGGAGTCATCTCCATCAAGATCTTCATCAGCACCATCTCCTCTCCAAACCCTAGTTCATCTCTTGTAACCAATCTCCATCTCGCGACTCTGATTGGCACTTGTAAAGTTGCTAGTAGTGTTGATTATTCTTTGTAGTTGATGCTAGTTGGATTACTTAGTGGAAGAGTTTATATTCAGATCATTGATGCTACTCATTACACCTCTGATCATGATTATGATTATGCTTTGTGAGTAGTTACTTTTGTTCTTGAGGACATGGGATAAGTCATGCTGATAATAGTCATGTGGATTTGGTATTCGTTCGGTATTTTGATATGTTGTATGTTGTCTTTTCCTCTAGTGGTGTTATCTGAACATCGACTACATAACACTTCACCATGTTTGGGCCTAGAGGAAGGCATTGGGGAGTAGTAAGTAGATGATGGGTTGCTAGAGTGACAGAAGCTTAAACCCCAGTCTATGTGTTGCTTCGTAAGGGGCTGATTTGGATCCACTAGTTTAATGCTATGGTTAGACGTTGTCTTAATTCTTCTTTCGTAGTTGCGGATGCTTGCGAGAGTGGTTAATCATAAGTGGGATGCTTGTCCAAGTAAGGGTTGTACCCAAGCACCGGTCCACCCACATATCAAACTATCAAAGTAACGAACGCGAATCACGTGAACATGATGAAACTAGCATGCCAGAAATTCCCGTGTGTCCTCGGGAGCGTTTTTCCTCCTATAAGACTTTGTTCAGGCTTGTCCCTTGCTACAAAAGGGATTGTGCCACTTTGCTGCACCGTTGCTACTACTTGTTACTTGTTACTTTTCGCTTGCTACGTTTCACCTCACTAAACCATCACTTGTTACCGGTACTTTCACTGCTTGCAGTTATTACCTTGCTGAAAACTGTTTATCAAAGCCTTCTGCTCCTCGTTGGGTTCGACACTCTTACTTACCGAAAGGACTACGATTGATCCCCTATACTTGTGGGTCATCAAGACTCTTTTCTGACGCTGTTGCCGGGGAGTGAAGCGCCTTTGGTAAGTGGAATTTGGTAAGGAAACATTTATATACTGTGCTGAAATTTATTGTCACTTGTCACTATGGAAAATGTTCCTTTGAGGAGTTTGTTCGGGGTATGTTCACCACGAATGGAAGCACGAGGAGTTGTTCCTCAACCTGAGGTACCTACTGAAAATATCTTTTATGAAATTCCTTCGGGTATGCTTGAGAAACTGTTGGCTAATCCTTTTACAGGAGATGGATCTTCACATCCAGACTTGCATCTGATCTATGTAGATGAAGTTTGTGGTTTATTTAAGCTTGCAGGTTTGCCCGAGGATGAGGTAAAGAAGAAAGTCTTTCCTTTATCTTTGAAAGATAAGGCGTTGACATGGTATAGGCTATGTGATGATACTGGATCATGGGACTACAATCGGTTGAAATTGGAATTTCATCAAAAGTTTTATCCTATGCATTTAGTACATCGTGATCGGAATTATATTTATAACTTTTGGCCTTGTTTCAGGGAAAGCATAGCTCAAGCTTGGGGGAGGCTTAAATCAATGCTATATTCATGCCCCAATCATGAGCTCTCGAGAGAAATTATCACTCAAAACTTTTATGCTCGGCTTTCTCATGAAGATCGTACCATGCTTGACACTTCTTGTACCGTTTCTTTTATGAAGAAGGATATTGACCACAAGTGGAATTTATTGGAAAGAATCAAACGTAACTCTGAAGATTGGGAGCTTGAAGAAGGTAAGGAGTCAGGTATGAATTTCCAGTTTGATTGCGTTAAATCTTTTGTTGAAACAAACACTTCTAGAGATTTTAGCGCTAAGTATGGACTTGACTCTGAGATAGTAGCTTCTCTATGTGAATCTTTTGTTGCCCATGTTGATCTTCCCAAAGATAAGTGGTTTAAATATTATCCACCTGTAGAAGTCAACATAGCCAAACCCAATCTAGTTGAGGAGAAAGTCATTGCCTTTAGTGATCCTATTGTTCCTTGTGCCTACGTTGAGAAACTACCATACCCTGCTAGGTAAAAGATTATTCTAAAGCTCCAACTGTGATACGTAGGGGTTACATTAGACCTCTTGCACCCCCTGAGGAAATTAGAGTTGAACCTAGTGTTGCTATTATCAAAGATCTCTTAGCCGAAGACATAGACGGGCATGTTATCAAATTCTATGAGGACTCTGTTTGAATTGCTAAACCTCACGCGAAAGACAAATACGGACATGTAGTTGGCCTGCCCGTTGTTTCTGTCAAGATAGGAGATCACTGTTAGTTTATGTGATACGGGTGCTAGTGTTAGTGCAATACCCCGTTCCCTATATGATGAAATCAAATATGAGATTGCACCCGCTGAGTTAGAACCCATTGATGTCACTATTACGCTAGCTAATAGAGACACTATCTGCCCTCTGGGAATTGTGAGAGACGTAGAAGTCTTGTGTGGTAAGACGAAGTATCCTACTGATTTCCTCGTCCTTGCTACTGCACAAGATAGCTTTTGTCCCATCATATTCGGTAGACCCTTTCTCAACACTGTCAATGCTCACATTGATTGCATTAAGCAGACGGTCACTGTTAGTTTCGAGGGTGTGTCTCATGAATTTAACTTCTCCAAGTTTGGAAGACAACCCCATGAAAAAGAGTCGTCTGGTAGGGATGAAATCATTGCTCTTGCCTCTATTGTCGTACCTCCTACGGATCCTTTAGAGCAATATCTACTTGAGCATGAAAATGATATGCATATGGATGAAAGCGATGAGATAGATAAAATTGACTTAGAGCAATATCCTATTCTCAAGAATAATCTGCCTGTTGAACTGCTTGGGGATCCTCCCCCACCGAAGGGTGATCCTGTGTTCAAACTTAAACAGTTGCCTGATACTCTTAAGTATGCCTACCTTGATGAGAAGGAGATATATCCTGTTATTATTAGTGATCTCCTCTCGAATCACGAAGAGAAGAAGTTACTAAAAACTTTGAGGAAGCACCGTGCGGCTATTGGATATACTCTTGATGATCTTAAGGGTATTCGTCCCACTCTACGTCAGCACAAGATTAAAACTGACCCTGATTCTAAACCAGTTGCTGATCATCAAAGGAGATTAAATCCTAATATGAAAGAGGTCGTGAGAAAAGAAATATTAAAGCTTCCAGAAGCAGGAATCATTTATCCTGTTTCTCATAGTGATTGGGTAAGTCCAGTACATTGCGTACCTAAGAAGGGAGGTATCACCGTCGTTCCTAATGATAAGAATGAATTAATCCCACAAAGGATTATTACTGGCTATAGGATGGTGATAGACTACCGTAAACTGAACAAGGCAACCAGGAAAGACCATTATCCTTTGTCGTTTATCGACCAAATGCTAGAAAGGCTATCCAAACACACACACTTCTGCTTTCTAGATGGTTATTCAAGTTTCTCGCAAATACCTGTTGCACAATCTGATCAGGAAAAAACCACTTTCACCTGCCCCTTCGGTACCTTTGCTTATAGAGGTATGCCTTTTGGCTTATGCAATGCACCTGCCACCTTTCAAAGATGTATGATGGCTATATTCTCTGACTTTTGTGAAAAGATTGTCGAGGTTTTCATGGATGACTTCTCCGTTTACGGGTCTTCCTTTGATGATTGCCTCAGCAACCTTGATCGAGTCTTACAGATATGCAAAGATACCAACCTCGTCTTGAATTGGGAGAAGTGCCACTTTATGGTTAATGAAGGCATCATCTTAGGACGCAAAGTTTCTGAAAGAGGCATTGAAGTTGATAAGGCTAAGGTTGATGCAATTGAGAAAATGCCTTGCCCCACAGATATCAGAGGTATACGAAGTTTCCTAGGTCATGCTGGTTTCTATAGAAGGTTCATTAAAGACTTCTCTAAGATTTCTAGGCCTCTTACCAACCTCTTGCAGAAGGATGTTCCTTTTGTTTTTGATGAAGATTGTGAGGAAGCTTTCGAAATACTTAAGAAGGCCTTGATAACGGCACCTATTGTTCAACCACCTGGCTGGAACTTGCCCTTTGAAATCATGTGCGACGCTAGTGATTATGTTGTCGGTGTTGTTCTAGGACAAAGAGTTGATAAGAAGTTGAATGTTATTCACTACGCTAGTAAAACTCTAGACAGTGCCCAAAGAAACTATGCCACTACGGAAAAGGAGTTTTTAGCAGTCGTGTTTGCATGTGAAAAGTTCAGATCTTATATAGTTGACTCCAAAGTCACTATTCACTCTGATCATGCTGCTATTAAGTACCTTATGGCGAAGAAGGACGCTAAGCCTAGGCTAATCAGATGGGTTCTCCTGCTATAGGAATTTGATTTGCACATTGTTGACCGAAAGGGTGCTGATAACCCTGTAGCAAATAACTTGTCCAGGCTAGAGAACGTCCATGATGACCCACGACCTATTGATGACAGCTTTCCTGATGAGCAATTAAATGTCATCCGCACTTCACATAGTGCACCGTGGTATGCTCATTACGCATATTATATCGTAGCCAAATACATACCACCCAGTTTCACCTACCAGCAAAAGAAGAAATTCTTCTTTGATTTGAGACACTACTTTTGGGATGATCCTCACCTTTATAAGGAAGGAGTAGATGGTGTTATTAGACGTTGTGTGCCTGAACATGAACAGGGATAGATCCTGCAGAAGTGTCATTCCGAAGCCTACGGAGGACACCATGCTGGAGATAGAACTGCTCATAAGGTATTGCAATCAGGTTTCTATTGGCCCACTCTCTTCAAGGATGCCTGCAAGTTTGTCTTTTGTTGTGACGAATGCCAAAGAATAGGGAACATCAGTAAACGTCAGGAAATACCTATGAACTATTCACTTGTCATTGAACCTTTTGATGTCTGGGGCTTTGATTATATGGGACCCTTCCCGAGTTCCAATGGGTACACTCACATCTTAGTTGCTGTGGATTACGTGACTAAGTGGGTAGAAGCTATCCCCACTAGAAATGTTGATCACCACACCTCTATTAAGATGCTTAAAGAAGTCATTTTCCCAAGATTTGGAGTCCCTAGATATCTGATGACTGATAGCGGTTCACACGTCATTCATGGTGTTTTCCGCAAGATGCTTGCTAAGTATGATCTCAACCATAGAGTTGCATCTCCTTATCATCCTCAGTCTAGTGGTCAAGTGGAGTTGAGCAATAGGGAGATCAAATTGATCTTACAAAAGACTGTCAATAGATCTCGAACGAATTGGTCTAGTAAACTTGACGATGCACTATGGGCTTATAGGACTGCTTATAAGAATCCCATGGGCATGTCGCCGTATAAAATGGTTTACGGTAAGGCCTGTCATTTACCTCTTGAGCTGGAACACAAGGCTTATTAGGCAATCAAAGAGCTTAACTTCGATTTCAAACTTGCCGGTGAGAAGCGGTTGTTTGATATCAGCTCATTAGATGAATGGAGGGCCCAGGCATATGAAAATGCCAAGTTGTTCAAGGAAAAGGTTAAGAGATGGCATGATAAAAGAATACAGAAATGAGAGTTCAATGTAGGTGATTATGTCCTGCTATACAATTCTCGCTTAAGATTCTTCGCAGGCAAGCTTCTCTCTAAATGGGAAGGTCCTTACGTTGTCGAGGAAGTATATCATTCCGGTGCCATCAAAATCAATAACAAGGAAGGAAATTTTCCTAGAGTGGTAAATGGGCAAAGAATCAAGCATTATATGTCTGGTACTCCCATAAATGTTGAGACCAATATCATCAATATCATAACTCCAGAGGAGTACATTAGGGATGTTTATCAGCGTGTTTCTGACCCTAAAAACGAAGAGGTATGTGTTTCGGTAAGTAATTGGACTCCGAAGCTTTTCCAATAGGAAATTTCCTCCGTTTTGGAATTTTTGGAAAATTAGAAAAATAAAAAGCAGTCCGGAGAGCGCACGAGGCGGCCACAAGCTTGGTAGCCGCCACCTACCCCCGTGGCGGCGGCTACGGGGCTTGTGGGCACCTCGTGTGCCTCCCGGACTCTGTTTTCTTGCGGAGCACTCCTTCTGGTCCAGAAAAAATCATTATATATACGCCCGAGGGTTTTGATCTCCGTCTCGCGCATTTTTCCTCTGTTTTCGTTTCGAGCCTGTTTCTGTCGCATATCTAGATCGTCATGACTTCCCCAAAAGCTCCTAAGGACAAGATCTTCGAGAGGGTCATCAATCCCTACCTCACAGAAGTGCTGAATCACCCTCAATCTATCAAGATGGGTGAGGGGATGTTGCACATCCGTGATGTTGAGGGGCCTAAGAAGACCGGAAGCATGGAGACGAGGCTCGAAGCAATGGAGCAACAAGTCTTCAAGTGCCAAGGGATGATGGAGCATGGACTCAACGCCAACCACATGATGATCACGGAGTTCACCATCAATCACAAGATGGATGCCATTGACATTGGGAAGCACCTCTCCAGGCTCTATGACAGGGTTGATCAACTTCAGGGCCAGATCTATGACCTGCAGAACCAAAACTGTGAGTATGAGTATAGATTTAAATCAATAAGGTTGGCTGCAGATTTGAGTATTCTGGTGACTCGTTCATCCTGCCATGATGGAGCACCTATGCCTTGGAAGACGGAGGATCAGACTACTCCAACAACTCCACCACCATCACCACCAAAGAAAGACAACTAAGCATTGGTATGGGCAATCCCCTTGGCTTTTGCCAAGCTTGGGGGAGTTGCCCTGGTATCGTATCACCTTTATATCTTTTGCTTTTACCTTTGTTTTAGTTCTTTCCTTTTCAGTTTTTATTTCTTCTCTTAGTGGATTAAGTCTTTAGTGTTTAGTTTGAGTCTTTTGCTTTGTGTCTCCCCCGATGTATTCAAGCTTGCGAGCTATATAATAAAGAGTATCTTAGTCAAGGGCTTTGTTTTGTGCCGTAATCAAAAGTATTAAAAGAACGATAGCATGAAAGATCATGAGATGATCTTATGGGAAGTGATAGCTTCACATATAACAAGTATGATGATTGAAACTTGTTGATAATAGACCAACATAGACCCGAGTCATTGTTGCAATTAATAAGAAGTAATAAGGAAAGAGAGGTTCACATATAAATATATCATCTTAGACACTTTCTCTAATTGTGAACACTCACCAAACTATTACATGCTTAGAAGTAGATGTTGGACAAGGAAGACAACATAATGAATTGTGTTTGCTTGGTTCCAAACAATGTTATATGATTAGAGATCCCTTAGCATGTGACAATTGCTTCCACCTCATATTAGGCAAAACTCCCGCACCAAGTAGAGATACTACTTGTGCATCCATAAACCTCCAACCTAGTTTTGCCATGAGAGTCCACCATACCTACCTATGGATTGAATAAGATCCCTCAAGTAAGTTCTCATCGGCGCAAGTAATAAAAATTGCTCTCTAATATGTATGATCTATTAGTGTGTGGAAAATAAGCTTTATACGAACCTGTGATGAGGAAGACATAAAAGAGACAGACTGCATAATGAAGTTCTTTATCACAGGAGGAAATATAAAGTGACGTTCCTCCGCACTAAGAGGACACGCATCCAAACCTCAAAAGCGCATGACAACCTCTGCTTCCCTCTGCGAAGGGCCTATCTTGTACCTTTACCTTTTTTCCCTTGAAAGAGTCATGGTGATCTTCACCAATTCCCCATTTTGCCTTTGTCTTGGCTACCGTCACATGCCTGGGAAAGATCTATATTCATATATCAACTTGGAGATGAGTACTTATGCTTTATTATTGTTGACTTTACCCTTGAGGTAAATGGTTGGGAGGCAAAACTATATGCCCCTATCTTCCTCTGTGTCCAGCTGAAACTTTGATCCCATGAGTACCACGTGAGTTGTAACAATTGTGGAAAACAAAAGAGATGATTGAGTATGTGGGTTTGCTTTACAAGCTCTTATTTGACTCTTTCTGATGTTATGATAAATTGCAATTGCTTCAATGACTATGGACTGTTGTTGGCTACTTCTCCGTAAGGTTTTTGCTTCATACTTTGCTTTGTGAAGGAATTGGTACTTTCCCATAAGAATCTTTATGATGTATTGTTGTTCTATGTGTGATCATGATGCCCTCATGTCCATATTTTGTTTTATCGACACCTTCATCCCTAAACATGTGGACATGTTTATGGAACTTGGTTTTCGCTTGAGGACAAGCGAGGTCTAAGCTTGGGGGAGTTGATACGTCCATTTTGCATCATGCTTTCATGTTGATATTTATCGCTTTATGGGCTGTAATATTACGTTGTGGTACCCTACTTATGCCTTTTCTCTCTTATTTTGCATGGTTTATTTGAAGAGGGAGAATACCGGCAGCTGGAATTCTGGACTGGAAAAGGAGCAAGTCTGAGTCCTCTATTCCGCACAACTCCAATTGCCCTGAAAATAAACGTGGAATTTTTTGGGAATATATAAAAAATACTGGGCGAAAGAAGTACCAGAGGGGAGCTACCAGGGCCCCACAAGCCTGGTAGCCGCCACCCCCTGATGGCGGCTACAAGGCTTGTCGGCTCCCTGACGGCCCACTGGACCCCCTATTTTGCTATATGAAGGGTTTCGTTCCAGAAAAAAAAATCGAGGCGGAGCTTTTTCGTGGATTCTCCGTCGCCACGAGGCGGAACTTGAGCAGATCCAATCTAGAGCTCTGGCAGGACAATCCTGTCGGGGAAACTTCCCTCCCGTAGGGGGAAATCGTCGCCATCGTCATCACCAACACTCCTCTCATCGGAGGGGAGTCATCTCCATCAACATCTTCATCATCACCATCTCCTCTCCAAACCCTAGTTCATCTCTTGTAACCAATCTCCGTCTCGCGACTTCGATTGGCACTTGTAAGCTTGCTAGTAGTGTTGATTACTCTTTGTAGTTGATGCTAGTTGGATTACTTGGTGGAAGAGTTTATGTTCAGATCCTTGATGCTACTTGATACGTCTCAAACGTATCTATAATTTTTTATGGTTTCACGCTGTTATCTTGTCTTCTTTGGTTGTTTTATGTATCTTTTTATATCTTTTTGGGACTAACTTATTAATTCAGTCCAAGTGCTAGTTCATGTTTTTTCCGTGTTTTTGACTCTTTTCAGATCTGATTTTGGAACGGAGTCCTAACGGAAGAAAAACCCCGAAATGTTTTTTTCCCGAACGGAAGAAGACCAGGGGGCTTTTGGGCAAGCCAGATGGGCTCCAGGGAGCCCACAAGCCCCCACTCCGCCACTAGGGTCGAGGCGGTGGTGGGCAGGCTTGTGGCCTCCCTGGCCGCCCCCTGACCTAGGTCTTTGGCCTATAAATTCCCAAATATTCCGCAAAAAATCAGGGGAGCCTCAAAAATACTTTTCTGCCGCCGCAAGCTTCCGTTTCCGCGAGATCTCATCTGGAGACCCTTCCCGGCGCCCTGCCGGAGGGGACTTTGGAGTTGGAGGGCTTCTTCATCATCATCATCGACCCTCCAATGACTCGTGAGTAGTTCAATTCAGACCTACGGGTCCGTAGTTAGTAGCTAGATGGCTTCTTCTCTCTCTTGGATCTTCAATACAAAGTTTCCATGATCTTCATGGAGATCTATCCGATGTGATCTTCTTTGGCGGTGTGTTTGTCGAGATCCGATGAATTGTGGATTTGTGATCATATTATCTATGATATATATTTGAGTCTTTGCTGATTTCTTATATGCATGATTTGATATCCTTGTACGTCTGTCCGAGTCTTGGGTTTTTTTTGGCCAACTAGATCTATGATTCTTGCAATGGGAGAAGTGCTTGGTTTTGGGTTCTACCATGTGGTGACCTTTCCCAGTGACAGTAGGGGCAGCAAGGCACACATCAAGTAGTTGCCATCAAGGGTAAAAAGATGGTGTTTTTATCATTGGTTTGAGATTATCCCTCTACATCATGTCATCTTGCATAAGGCGTTACTCTGTTCTTATGGACTTAATACACTAGATGCGTGCTGGATAGCGGTCGACGTGTGGAGTAATAGTAGTAGATGCAGAAAGTATCGGTCTACTTGTTTTGGACGTGATGCCTATAGATATAATCATTGCATAGATATCGTCACGACTTTCCGCGGTTCTATCAATTGCTCGAGAGTAATTTGTTCACCCACCGTCTACTTGCTTTCATGAGAGAAGCCACTAGTAAACACTATGGCCCCCGGGTCTATTCACATCCATCATTTACACCTCCGCTTTTACTTTGCTTGGTTATTTTGTTGCTTTCAGTTCTCACTTGGCAAACAATCTATAAGGGATTGACAACCCCTTCATAGCGTTGGGAGCAAGCTTTTGTGTTTGTGCAGGATCTTGAGATACTCCTCTGCCTGATTGATACCTTGGTTCTCAAACTAAGGGAAATACTTACCACCGCTGCGCTACATCACCCTTTCCGCTTCGAGGGAACACCAATGCAAGGCTCCAAGGCCACGGGGGAAATCCTTTGCATACTTGCCTAGCAAGTCCCTTAAGGCGTAGCCGGAGCTGAAGGATTCCTGGTGTCGTCGACACGACTATTTCTGGCGCCGTTGCAAGGGATACACAACAAACATCAGAAGTATTTCTGGCACCGTTGCCGGGGAGGAGAAATCAAGATCTATCCAGGTAGGTCTCACAAACTCTTCTCTTGCATTTACTTTTGTTGCCAGTTGCCTCTCGTTTTCCTCTCCCCAACTTCACATTTGCCGTTTTCGTTCGCCTTTCGCTTTCACCGTTTTCTTTTGCCCGTTTCACTCTCTCTTCCTGCTCGTTTGTGTGTGAGACAGTCCATCAATGGCTAGACCCACCACTCCAAATGACACCCCTGAAAATGGAGTTCTCAATTTCAGGCAGAATGAGGAAGAAAATTTGAAGGACGTTTGGTACAGGATTTGCAATGCTCAAAGTAGATCTACTCGTAAGCAATCCACTACAGTCCTCCTTCGCAGTTTCTATGTTGGAATTTCTCCTTGGAATAGGTATATCCTTGATACCATTGTAGGCGGGAACTTTTTGGGGAGCCATACTGTTGACTCCTATAGAGCTATCATTAATTTGGTAGGCTCACCCCCGCTCATGGTTAATGGAACTATCTTGACCTTGGCACACGTGATGCAAAGGCTTGACGCTATTGAAAACAAAATTGCCACAGTTGAACTTATTGAAGGTTTGGATAGAAAGATCCACAATCAAATTTCTCAGTACGGATCCAAAGTGGGAAACTTTTTGAAAAATATAAAGGAGAAGGAACTTATAGTTAATGATTCTTCTAGAATTGGCAAATTAGAAGATGTCATAACCAACTTGGGTTCCGCTTTTGCCGTTGTGCAAAATACTCCAAATCTTACTCTCAAAAAGACCATCAAGCCTGTTTTTGTTCCTAAAGCTAGTGGCGAGTCATCTAATAAAGATGAAAATCTTAAGATGATAAATGATCACGCTACCTATGGTTTGAGCACCAAAGATGACTATACGTGATTCCATCACTTTCGCCTAGCTAAGGGCATTAAACAAAAGCGCTTGTTGGGAGGCAACCCAACGAATCTATCCTTTTTCTTTCTGTTTTGTGCTTTCCACACTTTCATAATTCTGTTATGATTGTGTTTTTTGTGTTTCTTTTTGCGTTTGTGCCAAGCAAAACCGTTATGATTAGTCTTAGGGATGATCGTTTGGTCATGCTGGAAAAGACAGAAACTTTCGGCTCACGAAAAGAATTTTCATTTTTTTTCTGTAAGAGCTTTTGAGTTGATTATTTATGCTGCTGATTTCTACGCAAATTCTTCAGACTGTCGTAATTGTTCAGAATTTTGTAAGTACCAGAGGTATATGAAATATACATATTGCTACAGACTGGTCTGCTGTTAACAAATTCTGTTTTTGTTCTGTTGGTTGCTTATTTTGATGAAACTATGGATAGTATCGGGGGGTATTAGCCATGAAAGATTGAAAGTACAGTAACCCAACATAAGCACCAGTAGAATTTAAGTTTGCTACAGTACCTAAGGATGTGGTGGTTTGCTTTCTTGTACTAATGTTATCACGAGTTTCTGTTTAAGTTTCGTGCTGTGAAGTTTTCAAGTTTTGGGTGAAGTTCTTATGGACAAAGAGATAAAGAGTGGCAAGAGCTCAAGCTTGGGGATGCCCAAGGCACCCCAAGAGATTCAAGGATGCCGTAAAAGCCTAAGCTTGGGGATGCCCCGGGAAGGCATCCCCTATCTCGTCTTCAATCCATCGGTAACGTTACTTGGGGCTATATTTTTATTCACCACATGTTATGTGTTTTTGCTTGGAGCGTCTTGTATTGTAGGAGTCTTTTATTTTTGTTGTGTCACAATCATCCTTTCTGCACACCTAGAGAGAGAGACATGCACTCATCGTGATTTTGTCGAGCTTCACTTATATCTTTTGGTAGACAATTCAGCTCACATGTGCTTCACTTATATCTTTTGAGCTAGATACTTTTGCTCTATGTGCTTCACTTCTACCTTTTAGAGCACAGCGGTGCGTGGCTTGGTAGTTGATCTATGCTTTGAAAGTAGTCTCAAAAGGGGTAGTTATCCAAAGGGATACGAAAAATTCCACCTTCATGTGCATTGAATAGTTAGAGAAGTTTGATTCATCTCAATTAGTTTTGAGTTGTGGTTATGGTAATATTGAAGTCATGCTAGTAAGATGTTGTGGATCTAGAAATACTTGTGTTGAAGCTAGTGATTCCCGTAGCATGCACGTATGGTGAACCGCTATGTGATGAAATCTGAGCATGATTAGTATATTGATTGTCATCCTTTGCGTGGCGGTCGGGATCGCGCGATGGTTTATACCTACCAACCCTTCCCCTACGAGTATGCGTTGAATGCTTTGTTTCTATTACTAATAATTTTTTTGGAACAAGTATACGAGTTCTTCATGACTAATGTTGAGTCCATGGTTTAGGTGCACTTTCACCTTCCACCATCACTATCTTCTTAGTGTCGTGCAACTTTCGCCGGTGCACAAAACCCACCATTAGCCTCCCTCAAAACAGCCACCATACCTACCTACTATGGCTTTTTCAAAGTCATTCCGAGATATATTGCCATGCAACAACCACCATGACATGTGCCACCATGTCTACATTGCCATTGCATGATAGTAAAAAAGCTAGCATGATGTTTCCATTGATGTCTATGCCATGCTAGATCATTGCCATGGTACACTACCGAAGGCATTCCATATAGAGTCATAGTTGCTCTAAGTTTTGAGTTGAAAGTGTGATGATCATCATTAATGGAGCATTGTCCCATGTGAGGAAATAAAAAGAGGCCAAAGAAGCCCACCAAAAAAAGAGGCCAAAGAGCCCACCAAAATGAAAAAATGAGAGAAAAAGAGAGAAGGGACAATGCTACCACTTTTTCCACACTTGTGCATATTAAGCACCATGATCTTCATGATTGAGAGTCTCTCGTTTTGTCACCACCATATAGCTAGTGGGGAATTTTCATTATATAACTTGGCTTGTATATTCCAATGATAGGCTTCCTCAAAATTGCCTTAGGTCTTCGTGAGCAAGCAAGTTGGATGCACACCCACTAGTTTTCTTTAAGAGCTTTCACATACTCGTAGCTCTAGTGCATCATTTGTATGGCAATCCCTACTCATTCACATTGATATCTATTGATGAGCATCTCCACAGCTCATTGATATGCCTAGTTAATGTGACTATCTTCTCCTTTTTTGTCTTGCAACCTCCACCACATTCCACACCTTCTATAGTGTTATAACCATGGCTCACGCTCATGTATTGCATGAGAGTTGAAAAGGTTTGAGAAAGTAAAGGTGTGAAACAATTACTTGGCCAATACCGGGGTTGTGCATGATTTAAATTCGTTGTGCAATGATGATAGAGCATAGCCAGACTATATGCTTTTGTAGGGATAACTTTCTTTTGGCCTTGTTATTTTGAAAGTTCATGATTACTTTGCTAGTTTGCTTGAATTATTATTGTTTCCACGTCAATAGCAAACTATTGTTTTGAATCTAATGGATCTGAACATTCACATCACATAAGAGGAATTACAAAGGACACCTATGCTAGGTAGCATGAAAGCATCAAAAATTCATTCTTATCACTTCCCTACTCGAGGACGAGCAGGAGTTAAGCTTGGGGATGCTTGATACGTCTCAAACGTATCTATAATTTTTTATGGTTTCACGCTATTATCTTGTCTTCTTTGGTTCTTTTATGTATCTTTTTATATATTTTTGGGACTAACTTATTAATTCAGTGCCAAGTGCTAGTTCCTGTTTTTTCCGTGTTTTTGACTCTTTTCAGATCTGATTTTGGAACGGAGTCCAAACGGAAGAAAAACCCCGAAATGATTTTTTCCCTGAACGGAAGAAGACGAGGGGGCTTTTGGGCCAAGCCAGGTGGGCTCTAGGGAGCCCACAAGCCCCCACTCCGCCACGAGGGGGGATGCGGCGGTGGGCAGGCTTGTGGCCTCCTTGGCCGCCCCCTGACCTAGGTATTTGGCCAATAAATTCCCAAATATTCCGCAAAAAATCAGGGGAGCCTCGAAAATACTTTTCCGCCGCCACAAGCTTCCGTTTCCGCGAGATCTCATCTAGAGACCCTTCCCGGCGCCCTGCCGGAGGGGACTTTGGAGTTGGAGGGCTTCTTCATCATCATCATCGCCCCTCCAATGACTCGTGAGTAGTTCACTTCAGACCTACGGGTCTATAGTTAGTAGCTAGATGGCTTGTTCTCTCTCTTGGATCTTCAATACAGAGTTCTCCATGATCTTCATGGAGATCTATCCGATGTAATCTTCTTTGGTAGTGTGTTTGTCGAGATCCGATGAATTGTGGATTTGTGATCAGATTATCTATGATATATATTTGAGTCTTTGCTGATTTCTTATATGCATGATTTGATATCCTTGTAAGTCTCTCCGAGTCTTGGGTTTTGTCGAGATCTTATCGTTTGAACCTCAGTGCCAAGGATTCATATAATCCCGTATGTCATTCCCTTTGTCCTTCGGTATGTTACTTGCCCGAGATTCGATCGTCAGTATCCGTATACCTATTTCAATCTCATTTACCGGCAAGTCTCTTTACTCGTTCCGTAATACAAGATCCCGCAACTTACACTAAGTTACATTGCTTGCAAGGCTTGTGTGTGATGTTGTATTACCGAGTGGGCCCCGAGATACCTCTCCGTTCACACGGAGTGACAAATCCCAGTCTTGATCCATACTAACTCAACTAACACCTTCGGAGATACCTGTAGAGCATCTTTATAGTCACCCAGTTACGTTGCGACGTTTGATACACACAAAGCATTCCTCCGGTGTCAGTGAGTTATATGATCTCATGGTCATAGGAATAAATACTTGACACGCAGAAAACAGTAGCAACAAAATGACACGATCAACATGCTACGTCTATTAGTTTGGATCTAGTCCATCACGTGATTCTCCTAATGACGTGATCCAGTTATCAAGCAACAACACCTTGTTCATAATCAGAAGACACTGACTATCTTTGATCAACTGGCTAGCCAACTAGAGGCTTGCTAGGGACGGTGTTTTGTCTATGTATCCACACATGTAAATGAGTCTTCATTCAATACAATTATAGCATGGATAATAAACGATTATCTTGATACAGGAATTATAATAATAACCATTTATTATTGCCTCTAGGGCATAATTCCAACGGTCTCCCACTTGCACTAGAGTCAATAATCTAGCCCTCACATCACCATGTGAATTACATTATAATAAATCTAACACCCATACAGTTCTGGTGTTGATCATGCTTTGGCCGTGGAAGAGGTTTAGTCAGCGGGTCCGCTACATTCAGATCCGTGTGCACTTTGCATATATTCACGTACTCTCCCTCGACGTAGTCGCGGATGAGGTTGAAGCGTCGTTTGATGTGTCTGGTCTTCTTGTGAAACCGTGGTTCCTTTGCTAAGGCAATGGCACCAGTGTTGTCACAGAACAAGGTTATTGGATTCAGTGCGCTTGGCACCACTCCAAGATCCGTCATGAACTGCTTCATCCAGACACCCTCCTTAGCCGCCTCCGAGGCAGCCATGTACTCCGCTTCACATGTAGAATCTGCTACGACGCTTTGCTTGGAACTGCACCAGCTTACTGCACCCCCATTAAGAATAAATACGTATCCGGTTTGCGACTTAGAGTCGTCCGGATCTGTGTCAAAGCTTGCATCGACGTAACCTTTTACGGTGAGCTCTTCGTCACCTCCATACACGAGAAACATCTCCTTAGTCCTTTTCAGGTACTTCAGGATATTCTTGACCGCTGTCCAGTGATCCACTCCTGGATTACTCTGGAACCTACCTGCCATACTTATGGCCACGCTAACATCCGGTCTAGTGCACAACATTGCATACATGATAGAACCTATGGCTGAAGCATACGGGACGAAGCGCATATGCTCTCTATCTTCATCAGTTGCTGGGCACCGAGTCTTACTCAATCTCGTACCTTGTAGAACTGGCAAGAACCCTTTCTTGGACTGTTCCATTTTGAACCTCTTCAAAACTTTATCAAGGTATGTGCTTTGTGAAAGTCCTATCAAGCGTTTTGATCTATCCCTATAGATCTTAATGCCTAGAATGTAAGCAGCTTCTCCTAGGTCCTTCATAGAGAAACTTTTATTCAAGTAATCCTTTATGCTCTCTAAAAACTCTACGTTGTTTCCAATCAGTAATATGTCATCCACATATAATATTAGAAACGCCACAGAGCTCCCACTCACTTTCTTGTAAATACAAGATTCTCCAACCACTTGTATAAACCCAAATGCTTTGATCACCTCATCAAAGCGTTTGTTCCAACTCCGAGATGCTTGCACCAGTCCATAAATGGATCGCTGGAGCTTGCACACCTTGTTAGCATTCTTAGGATCGACAAAACCTTCGGGTTGTATCATATACAACTCTTCCTTAAGGAAACCGTTAAGGAACACCGTTTTGACAACCATCTGCCAGATTTCATAATCCAAAAATGCAGCTATTGCTAACATGATTCTGACGGACTTAAGCATCGCTACGGGTGAGAAAGTCTCATCGTAGTCAACTCCTTGAACTTGTGAAAAACCCTTTGCCACAAGTCGAGCTTTATAAACGGTCACATTACCGTCAGCGTCCGTCTTCCTCTTAAAGATCCATTTGTTCTGAATGGCCTTGCGGCCCTCAGGCAGTACCTCCAAAGTCCACACTTTGTTCTCATACATGGATCCTATCTCGGACTTCATGGCTTCCAGCCATTTGTTGGAATCTGGGCCCACCATTGCTTCTTCATAATTCGCAGGTTCATTGTTGTCTAACAACATGATTGATAAGACGGGATTACCGTACCACTCTGGAGCAGCACGTGGTCTCGTCGACCTGCGTGTTTCGACAGAAACTTGAACTGGAGTTTCATGATCATCATCATTAACTTCCTCCTCAACCGGCGTCGCAATGATAGAGGTTTCCCCCTTCCCTGCGCCACCATCCAGAGGGATGAGAGGTTCGTCAACCTCGTCAATTTCTATCTTCCTCCCACTCAATTCTCTCGAGAGAAACTCCTTCTCGAGAAAAGCTCCGTTTTTAGCAACAAACACTTTGCCCTCGGATTTGAGATAGAAGGTGTACCCAACTGTCTCTTTTGGGTAACCTATGAAGACGCACTTTTCCGCTTTGGGTTCCAGCTTTTCAGGCTGAAGCTTTTTGACATAAGCATCACATCCCCAAACTTTAAGAAACGACAACTTTGGCCTCTTGCCATACCACAGTTCGTATGGAGTCGTCTCAACGGATTTTGATGGTGCCCTATTTAAAGTGAATGCAGCTGTTTCTAATGCATAGCCCCAAAATGATAACGGCAAATCAGTAAGAGACATCATAGATCGCACCATCTCTAATAGAGTACGATTACGATGTTCGGACACACCATTACGCTGTGGTGTTCCAGGCGGTGTTAACTGTGAAACAATTCCACATTGTCTTAAGTGAGCACCAAACTCGAAACTCAGATATTCACCCCCACGATCAGACCGTAGGAACTTGATCTTCTTGTTACGATGATTTTCCACTTCACTCTGAAATTGCTTGAACTTTTCAAATGTTTCAGACTTGTGCTTCATCAAGTAGACATAACCATATCTACTTAAATCGTCAGTGAAGGTGAGAAAATAACTATATCCGCCGCGTGCCTCCACGCTCATCGGACCACACACATCGGTATGTATGATTTCGAACAAGTCACTTGCACGCTCCATTGTTCCTGAGAACAGAGTCTTAGTCATCTTGCCCATGAGGCATGGTTCGCACGTGTCAAGTGAATCAAAGTCAAGTGACTCCAAAAGTCCATCAGCATGGAGTTTCTTCATGCGCTTTACACCAATATGACCTAAGCGGCAGTGCCACAAAAATATGGCGCTATCATTGTTAAACTCTTTTGGTCTCAATGTTATGTATATGCGTATCGTTATCAGGATTCAATATGAACAATCCTCTCACATTCGGTGCATGACTATAAAAGATGTTACTCATAGAAATAGAACAACCATTATTCTGTGACTTAAAAGAGTAATCGTCTCGCAATAAACAAGATCCAGATATAATGTTCATGCTCAACGCAGGCACTAAATAACAATGATTTAAGTTCATCACTAATCCTGACGGTAGCTGAAGTGACACAGTGCCGACGGCGATTGCATCAACCTTGGAACCATTTCCTACGCGCATCGTCACTTCATCTTTCGCCAGCCTTCGCCTATTCCGCAGTTCCTGTTTCGAGTTGCAAATATGAGCAACAGAACTGGTATCGAATACCCAGGCACTACTACGAGAGCCGGTTAAGTACACATCAATAACATGTATATCAAATATACCTGATTTTTCTTTGCCCGCCTTCTTATCTGCCAGATATTTGGGGCAATTGCGCTTCCAGTGACCCATACCCTTGCAATAGTAACACTCCGTTTCCGGCTTAGGTCCAGCTTTGGGTTTCTTCGTCGGATTGGCAACAGGCTTGCCGCTCTTCTTCGAATTGCCCTTCTTGCCGTTGCCGTTTCTCTTGAAACTAGTGGTCTTATTCACCATCAACACTTGATGCTCTTTACGGAGTTCAAACTCTGCGACTTTCAGCATCGCAAACAACTCGCCGGGAGACTTGTTCATCCCTTGCATGTTGTAGTTCAACACAAAGCCTTTATAGCTTGGCGGCAGTGATTGAAGGATTCTGTCAGTGATAGCTTCTTGCAGGAGTTCAATCCCCAACTCAGCTAGACGGTTTGAGTACCCAGACATTTTGAGCACATGTTCACTGACAGATGAGTTTTCCTCCATCTTGCAAGCATAGAATTTATCGGAGGTCTCATACCTCTCGATATGGGCATTCTTCTGAAAGATAAACTCCAACTCCTGGAACATCTCAAATGCTCCATGACGCTCAAAGCCATACAAGACTGCACATTGAACTATTGAGTAGTCCTCCTTACGTGCTAACCAAGCGTTCTTAACATCCTGATCAGCCGTAGCGGGTGGTTCATCTCCTAACGCAGCATTAAGGACATAATCCTTCTTCCCAGCTTGTAAGATTAGCTTAAGATTACGAGCCCAGTCTACAAAGTTGCCTCCATCATCTTTCAACTTAGCTTTCTCTAGGAACGTATTAAAATTCAGGATGACTGTCGCGTGAGCCATGATCTACAACACAAATATATTCAAAGTGGACTTAGACTATGTTCAAGATAATTAGAGTTTAACTTAATCAAATTATTCACTAAACTCCCACTCAAAAAGTACATCTCTCTAGTCATTTGAGTGGTTCATGATCCACTTACACTAGCTCAAGTCCGATCATCACGTGAGTTGAGTATAGTTTCAGTGGTAAGCATCCCTATGCTAATCATATCATCTATATGATTCATGATCGACCTTTCGGTCTCATGTGTTCCGAGGCCATGTCTGCACATGCTAGGCTCGTCCAGCTTAACCCGAGTGTTCCGCGTGCGCAACTGTTTTGCACCCGTTGTATGTGAACGTTGAGTCTATCACACCCGATCATCACGTGGTGTCTCGAAAGGACGAACTGTAGCAACGGTGCATAGTCGGGGAGAACACAATTTCGTCTTGAAATTTTAGTGAGAGATCACCTCATAATGCTACCGTCGTTCTAAGCAAAATAAGGTGCATAAAAGGATTAAACATCACATGCAATTCATAAGTGACATGATATGGCCATCATCACGTGCTTCTTGATCTCCATCACCAAAGCACCGGCACGATATTCTTGTCACCGGCGCCACACCATGATCTCCATCAACGTGTTGCCATCGGGGTTGTCGTGCTACTCATGCTATTACTACTAAAGCTACATCCTAGCAAAATAGTAAACGCATCTGCAAGCACACACGTTAGTATAAAGACAACCCTATGGCTCCTGTCGGTTGCCGTACCATCGACGTGCAAGTCGATATTTCTATTACAACATGATCATCTCATACATCCAATATATCACATCACATCATTGGCCATATCACATCACAAGCATACCCTGCAAAAACAAGTTAGACGTCCTCTAATTTTGTTGTTGCATATTTTACGTGGTGACCATGGGTATCTAGTAGGATCGCATCTTACTTACGCAAACACCACAACGGAGATATATGAGTTGCTATTTAACCTCATCCAAGGACCTCCTCGGTCAAATCCGATTCAACTAAAGTTGGAGAAACCGACACTTGCCAGTCATCTTTGACCAACGGAGTTACTCATAACGATGAAACCAGTCTCTCGTAAGCGTACGAGTAATGTCGGTCCAAGCCGCTTCAATCCAACAATACCGCGGAATCAAGAAAAGACTAAGGAGGGCAGCAAAACGCACATCACCGCCAACAAAAACTTTTGTGTTCTACTCGAGAAGACATCTACGCATGAACCTAGCTCATGATGCCACTGTTGGAGAACGTCGCATGGGAAACAAAAATTTTCCTACGCGCACGAAGACCTATCATGGTGATGTCCATCTACGAGAGGGGATGAGTGATCTACTACCCTTGTAGATCGTACAGCAGAAGCGTTAGTGAACGCGGTTGATGTAGTGGAACGTCCTCACGTCCCTCGATCCGCCCCGCGAACAATCCCGCGATCAGTTCCACGATCTAGTACCGAACGGACGGCACCTCCGCGTTCAGCACACGTACAGCTCGACGATGATCTCGGCCTTCTTGATCCAGCAAGAGAGACGGAGAGGTAGAAGAGTTCTCCGGCAGCGTGACGGCGCTCCGGAGGTTGGTGATGACCTTGTCTCAGCAGGGCTCCGCCCGAGCTCCGCAGAAACGCGATCTAGAGGAAAAACCGTGGAGGTATGTGGTCGGGCTGCCGTGGAAAAGTCGTCTCAAATCAGCCCCAATACCTCCGTATATATAGGTGGGAGGGAGGGGACCTTGCCTTGGGGCTCAAGGAGCCCCAAGGGGGTCGGCCGAGTCCAAGGGGGGAGGACTCCCCCCCCCCCAAACCGAGTTGGACTTGGTTTGGTGGGAGGGAGTCCCCCTTCCTTCCCACCTCCTCCTTTTTTTTCTCTTGATTTTCTCTTCTTGGCGCATAGAGCCCTTTTGGGCTGTCCCACCAGCCCACTAAGAGCTGGTGTGCCACCCTCAAGGCCTATGGGCTCCCCGGGGGTGGGTTGCCCCCCCCGGTGAACTCCCGGAACCCATTCGTCATTCCCGGTAACTCCGAAAGCCTTCCGGTAATCAAATGAGGTCATCCTATATATCAATCTTTGTTTCCAGACTATTCCGGAAACCCTCGTGACGTCCGTGATCTCATCCGGAACTCCGAACAACATTCGGTAACCAACCATATAACTCAAATACGCATAAAACAACGTCGAACCTTAAGTGTGCAGACCCTGCGGGTTCGAGAACTATGTAGACATGACCCGAGAGACTCCTCGGTCAATATCCAATAGCGGGACCTGTATGCCCATATTGGATCCTACATATTCTACGAAGATCTTATCGTTTGAACCTCAGTGCCAAGGATTCATATAATCCCGTATGTCATTCCCTTTGTCCTTCGGTATGTTACTTGCCCGAGATTCGATCGTCAGTATCTGTATACCTATTTCAATCTCGTTTACCGGCAAGTCTCTTTACTCGTTCCGTAATACAAGATCCCGCAACTTACACTAAGTTACATTGCTGCAAGGCTTGTGTGTGATGTTGTATTACCGAGTGGGCCCCGAGATACCTCTCCGTTCACACGGAGTGACAAATCCCAGTCTTGATCCATACTAACTCAACTAACACCTTCGGAGATACCTATAGAGCATCTTTATAGTCACCCAGTTACGTTGCGATGTTTGATACACACAAAGCATTCCTCCGGTGTCAGTGAGTTATATGATCTCATGGTCATAGGAATAAATACTTGACACGCAGAAAACAGTAGCAACAAAATGACACGATCAACATGCTACGTCTATTAGTTTGGGTCTAGTCCATCACGTGATTCTCCTAATGACGTGATCCAGTTATCAAGCAACAACACCTTGTTCATAATCAGAAGACACTGACTATCTTTGATCAACTGGCTAGCCAACTAGAGGCTTGCTAGGGACGGTGTTTTGTCTATGTATCCACACATGTAAATGAGTCTTCATTCAATACAATTATAGCATGGATAATAAACGATTATCTTGATACAGGAATTATAATAATAACTATATTTATTATTGCCTCTAGGGCATAATTCCAACATTTTTATCATTGGTTTGAGATCATCCCTCTACATCATGTCATATTGCTTAAGGCGTTACTCTGTTCTTATGGACTTAATATACTAGATGCATGCTGGATAGCGGTCACGTGTGGAGTAATAGTAGTAGATGCAGAAAGTATCGGTCTACTTGTTTTGGACGTGATGCCTATAGATATAATCATTGCATAGATATCGTCACAACTTTACGCGGTTCTATCAATTGCTCGAGAGTAATTTGTTCACCCACCGTCTACTTGCTTTCATGAGAGAAGCCACTAGTAAACACTACGGCCCCCGGGTCTATTCACATCCATCGTTTACACCTCCGCTTTTACTTTGCTTTGTTACTTTGTTGCTTTCAGTTCTCACTTGGCAAACAATCTATAAGGGATTGACAACCACTTCATAGCGTTGGGAGCAAGCTTTTGTGTTTGTGCAGGATCTTGAGATACTCCTCCGCCGGATTGATACCTTGGTTCTCAAACTGAGGGAAATACTTACCACCGATGTTCTATATCACCCTTTCCGCTTCGAGGGAACACCAACGCAAGGCTCCAAGTCACGGGGGAAATCGTTTGCATACTTGCCTAGGAAGTCCCTTAAGGCGTAGCCGCAACTGAAGGATTGCTGGTGCCGTCAACACGACTATTTCTAGCACCGTTTCAAGGGATACACAGCAAACATCACTACTCATTACACCTCTGATCATGATTATGATTATGCTTTGTGAGTAGTTACTTTTGTTCCTGAGGACATGGGATAAGTCATGCTGATAATAGTCATGTGAATTTGGTATTCATCGGTATTTTGATATGTTGTATGTTGTCTTTTCCTCTAGTGGTGTTATGTGAACGTCGACTACATAACACTTCATCATGGTTGGGCCTAGAGAAAGGCATTGGGGAGTAGTAAGTAGATGATGGGTTGCTAGAGTGACAGAAGCTTAAACCCCAGTCTATGCGTTGCTTCGTAAGGGGCTGATTTGGATCCACTAGTTTAATGCTATGGTTAGACGTTGTCTTAATTCTTCTCTCGTAGTTGCGGATGCTTGCGAGAGGGGTTAATCATAAGTGGGATGCTTGTCCAAGTAAGGGCAGTACCCAAGCGCCGGTCCACCCACATATCAAACTATCAAACTAACGAACGCGAATCACGTGAACATGATGAAACTAGCATGACAGAAATTCCCGTGTGTCCTCGGGAATGTTTTTCCTCCTATAATACTTTGTTCAGGCTTGTCCTTTGCTACAAAAGGGATTGGGCCATTTTGCTGCACCGTTGCTACTGCTTGTTACTTTTCGCTTGCTACGTTTCACCTCACTACACCATCACTTGTTACCGCTACTTTCAGTGCTTGCACTTATTACCTTGCTGAAAACTGTTTATCAGAGCCTTCTGCTCCTCATTGGGTTTGACACTCTTGCTTATCGAAAGGACTACGATTGATCCCCTATACTTGTGGGTCATCACCCTCCCACCCGCTTCGTCGCTGCCGGAGGGGACGCCGGCGAAGTCGCGCGCGCCCCGGGGATGGCGACGGCGGGGCCCCTCGGGCTCTAGCGACAGGATCTCGGGATCTGGCGGGATCTTGGGCTTTGGCTCTGGCGACGGGATCTCGGGCTCTGCCGTCGTTGGCCCGCGGGCTCTGGTGCTGCGGGATCTCGCCCACCCGGGCTGCCATGGCGGATGCGGGGCGCGCGACCAGTAGGGAGCGGCTGCCGAGCGCGTCTGCGGTGGCAGGGGGTGTTGTCTGCGGCAGCCATGGTTTCGATGGTGTCGGCTCCGGTCAGGGGGCGGTGCACTTGGTTACGGTCAGCCGGCGGTGGCTGCTGATACATCTCAAACGTATCTATAATTTTTTATGGTTTCACGTTGTTATCTTGTCTTCTTTGGTTGTTTTATGTACCTTTTATATCTTTTTTGGGACTAACTTATTAATTCAGTGCCAAGTGCCAGTTCCTGTTTTTTCCGTGTTTTTGACTCTTTTCAGATCTAATTTTGGAACGGAGTCCAAACGGAAGAAAAAACCCGAAATGATTTTTTCCCGAACGGAAGTAGACCAGGGGGTTTTGGGCCAAGCGAGGTGGGCTCCAGGGAGTCCACAAGCCCCCACTCCGCCACCAGGGGGAGGCGGCGGTGGGTAGGCTTGTGGCCTCCCTGGTCGCCCCTGACCTAGGTCTTTGGCCTATAAATTCCCAAATATTCCGCAAAAAATCAGGGGAGCCTCGAAAATACTTTTCAGCCGCCACAAGCTTCCGTTTTCGCGAGATCTCATCTGGAGACCCTTCCCGGCGCCCTACCGGAGGGGAATTTGGAGTTGGAGGGCTTCTTCATCATCATCATCGCCCCTCCGATGACTCGTGAGTAGTTCACTTCAGACCTCCGAGTCCGTAGTTAGTAGCTAGATGGCTTCTTCTCTCTCTTGGATCTTCAATACAAAGTTCTCAATGATCTTCGTGGAGATCTATCCGATGTAATCTTCTTTGGCGGTGTGTTTGTCGAGATCTGATGAATTGTGGATTTGTGATCAGATTATCTATGATATATATTTGAGTCTTGGCTGATTTCTTATATGCATGATTTCATATCCTTGTAAGTCTCTCCGAGTCTTGGGTTTTGTTTGGCCAACTAGATCTATGATCCTTGCAATGGGAGAAGTGCTTGGTTTTGGGTTCTACCATGTGGTGACCTTTCCCAGTGATAGTAGGGGCAGCAAGGCATACATCAAGTAGTTGCCATCAAGGGTAAAAAGATGGGGTTTTTATCATTGGTTTGAGATTATCCCTCTATATCATGTCATCTTGCTTGAGGCGTTACTCTGTTCTTATGAACTTAATACACTAGATGCATGTTGGATAGCGGTCGACGTGTGGATTAATACTAGTAGATGCAGATAGTATCGGTCTACTTGTTTTGGACATGGTGCCTATAGAAATAATCATTGCATAGATATCGTCACGACTTTGCGCGGTTCTATCAATTGCTCGGCAGTAATTTGTTCACCCACCGTCTACTTGCTTTCATGAGAGAAGCCACTAGTAAACACTACGGCCCCTGGGTCTATTCACATCCATCGTTTACACCTCCGCTTTTACTTTGCTTTGTTACTTTGTTGCTTTTAGTTCTCACTTGGCAAACAATCTATAAGGGATTGACAACCACTTCATAGCGTTGGGAGCAAGCTTTTGTGTTTGTGCAGAATCTTGAGATACTCCTCCGCCGGATTGATACCTTGGTTCTCAAACTGAGGGAAATACTTACCACCGTTGTGCTACATCACCCTTTCCGCTTCGAGGGAACACCAACGCAAGGCTCCAAGGCCAAGGGGGAAATCCTTTGCATACTTGCCTAGGAAGTTCCTTAAGGCATAGCCGCAGCTGAAGGATTCCTGGTGTCGTCGACACGACTATTTCTGGCGTCATTGGAAGGTCTTTTGATGCAGTAGCAGAAGTATTTCTGGCGCATTTTCCAGGGGTACACAGCAAACATCAGCTGCTATGGCGGCCGGCGGCGCCAGATCTGGCCGCTCTCCTCCGGCCCTCATCTGTGGGCCTCTCTCCTGTGGACTTGGCGGTGCCGGCGTTTGCCGAAGACCTACATGCGGGTGAAGCCGGTGGAGGAGATTCGGATTGGGGGAAACCCCTTGGTTGGCCCAGGCCGGCCTCGCCGACGACGACGCTCAAGGGCGCCATTTTTCTTTTTGAAGACGTCGGTATACATCTGCTCCTCTGCTCCCCCTCCTTGCCTCTCAAGTGAAAACCCTAACTCCGGTGTGCGGCGGCGGCGTCCTTGACGTCGTGACCTTCCTAAAGGCGTCGCCTTGAGGGCTGAGTGGTGGTGGGCACTGTGTGGGTCCTTAACGGTTGCTGGTGGTGGGCTCTGCTTCAGGGGAAACCCTAGGATCTGGTCTTCCAGATTGGACGATGGCGGTACTGCGGTGCCGTTTCTCTCTTGGGAGCATCGTTGGTGGAGCAGCGCTGGGGGACTGAGGCAGGAGGTGGAGCGGCTTCGTCTTGCACGGAAATTCGGCGGAGCTGTCAAGTCATGCCTGGCCGAGAGGTGCTACGCTGAGTCATGTGTGGTTGGCAGGTGCTACGCACGATAGATATCCCAGAGTCTTCGCAGCTGGATGGTTGAGTGCAGGGCGGTGGCGTCGTTGGGCGCCGTGGTGGCGTTGACAGATGATTGGACTGGCAAGGATGATGGAGATCTCTTTCCTGAAGATGGGTCAGTGGTTCGAGGATGATGGCGACCGATAAAACGTGTGCGTGAGGTGTTCGTTTTAGGTGTGCTGCACCGGCTGTTGTTCCCGATACTTTATGTGGATGGATTGGAAACAATATCGGTCTTAGATATGTGGAGTGAGAGCACTCCATATTATCAAGTTTGTAGGTGTGAATGGTGGCTTTGGGTGGATTGATGTATACTCTTGTTAGACCTTTGTGGAATAATTTATACGATGGCTGCATGCATCGATTGATGCAAAGGCCGGGGGTTTGACCTCCTTTTCAAAAAAAAAATATACCACACTAATTTAATTGAGATTATATAATGTGCATTGCTCATGTACCCCAAACATCAACATGAAGCAGGATATCCTTCCATGACAACAGAACATCTTATCAACTAGAAGATCTTGTAGTCAAAAGCTAATGAAAATTAATGGACCACCATTAGAATAGCATATCTTGTTGCAATATATTATGACCGGTATGTAGAAGAACTATTCGGAGTAATAGTCAATTTAAGCCAACTATCATCAGATACTCGGCAAAGCTTGTCATGTGTGTGCCATCTATTCTAGTCTTCTGTTAGGAGTGTTTTAGCATCCTAATGGGAGAGGTTCAGCTACTGCATGCACAGTTCAGCATAATTAATCTATTGAGAATGATTAGCTTATTTATCCTCAGTGAGATATCTTGTGAAGACCTGATGTGTGCCATCTATAGTGATGATATTCACGGACCTTCAAGGTTTGTTAACTCCCCAAGAATGGCTAGTTATGATATTATAGATTGAACCTGCTACTAGTAAATTGCTAACAATCTGAATACTAACAATCATAGTTCCTTGTTCAGTGGTTATCTTTCTATGCAAGCAATTTGTATTCTGAAAAATAAATAGCACAAATTGTTAGCATTCTGTTAAATAATGAATCTGAAAACTTACGTGTCACCTTGGTTCACTTTTGGCCAATTGTTAGCATTCTGTAATGTGGCACCTTGGTTCAGTTTCAGCCAATTGTTAGTACTAGAAGACATGCCCGTGTGTTGCAACGGAAAAAAATCACCCCCTTATACATATTGGACGATATTTGTAAATCCTTTGACAACAAACAACATGATAAATAGTGTTACATAAAAATGTAATAACTACATGATTTTTTAGTGTACTCAATGTGTTTTTAAAAATCTTTATGGGCACGATTTAAATAAATATGAAGGTCAACATTAATCCACTTGTTTACATAAACCTCGTATCAACAGTTTAGTATACATCATCGTATATTGATTGGTTATTGTGCACCATGAAAAATAGGATGACTATGTACATATTGTAAACTTTAGCATATGGTAGCTAGTAGGAATCAACATCCGCTATAGTGTCAACTCTATCTTTTGTGAGAGCATTAAACTGTTATATCTACTCAAGTTAAATGGGACAAGAAACATGTGTAATAGGCATTTCCAAAATAACCAATATAGAGAAGGTATTAATTAATATTGCACAATAAGCTTTATTGTAGAAAGTAACATGCAAAATAATAGCATATTTGAAATCTTCACCTTTTTCTGAGCAATTTTCATATATAACATGTTAGATTTAGAGTTAGGATTTAAAAGATACGAATGTTTTAAAAGCATTTGAATTTACAGAAGAAAAAAAATGAAGCAATAAGACGGTGCCGGAGTCGAACTCACGTCTCCTCCTAGTGATGGAAGACATCGGTGCGTCACCCACTGGGCTAGATCGATGACAGTGCTGAAATAGAGGTGGCACTTTATATATACCGAATTAAACGAACCATTTTTCGTATTTTCACTTAAAAAGGGAGTGCGGGTTGAATACACAAAACGTCAGGGGCTTTTTTGCAAAACCTCCATGGCGGACGACAGAAGCAGTTGCTGCTTTATTATTAGGGAAAGATTCAGGTTCGGTCATTTGGCAAGGAACTAATGTGCTAGTGATCCTTTTATTTCCATTGTCATAACATAGATTATATACACTGTTGTATTTACTTTGAAGGAGAGTTGAGGTATTTATTTTGTAATCTCTTCTCGCTGTGATTGTAGGTGTTAGTATACGGTATCACTAGATCTTTGATGACGCGCATTGCTGCGTGCGTCAATTTTGGCAATAGAATGATGCGAATTTGTAGATATTTGTGGCATTTAGCCATAATTTTACAATTTAGCTCATAAGTTAAACCTCATTGTGTTTTACAAACCACTTTACAAATCCATAGATCTAGACCAAGCTACGGCATATGCCCTGCTAGAATGTTTAGAACAGTTGCTTGCAACAAATTTCAAAGTTGTATAGCAATCTAGCTTCCTTTTTTGCACCTAAAGTGCAAAATCATTTCTATGGGAGAACATGCATAAACACACAACGCCGCTCAAGGACCTGAGGATGTAGCGCCATGGTGCAGCCCCGACAACTTGCTTGAAACCGAGTGGATCTTCAACCACTATTGGCGCATTAATACGTCTCCGTTGTATCTACTTTTCCAAACTCTTTTGCCCTTATTTTGGACTCTAATTTGCTTGATTTGAATGGAACTAACCCGGACTGACACTGTTTTCAGCAGAATTGCCATGGTGTTGTTTTTGTGCAGAAACGAAAGTTCTCGGAACGTCTTGAAAATTTACGGAGATTTTTTCTGGAATAAAAGAAAAATATCTGCGCAAAGATCCATGTGAGGGGGCGTGCCAGTGGCCCACAAGCCCCTGGGCCGCGGCCACCCCCTATGGCCGCGCCATGAGGGCTTGTGGGGCCCACGTGGCACCACCGCCCCCAATCTTGGTCATATATCTTCCGTTTCGCCTGGAAAAAAAATCAGAGAGAAGGTTTCATCGCGTTTTGTGATACGGAGGCGCCGCCACATCCTGTTCTTCATGTGGAGGGCAGATCTGGTGTCCGTTTCGGGCTCCGGAGAGGGGAAATCGTCGCCATCATCATCATCAACCTTTCTCCATCGACAATTCCATGATGCTCTTCATCGTTCGTGAGTAATCTCATCGTAGGCTTGCTGGACGGTGATGAGTTGGATGAGATCTATCATGTAATCGAGTTAGTTCTTGACGGGGATTGATCCCTAGTATCCACTATGTTCTAGATTGATGTTGCTACTACTTGGCTATGCTTAATGCTTGTCACTAGGGCCTAAGTGCCATGATTTCAGATCTGAACCTATTATGTTGTCGCCAATATATGTGTGTTTTAGATCCTATCTTGCAAGTTGTAGTCACCTACTATGCGTTATGACCCGGCAACCCCGGAGTGACAATAGTCGGAACCACTCCCGGAGATGACCATAGTATGAGGAGTTCATGTATTCACCGCGTGTTAATGCGTTGGTCCGGTTCTTTATTAAAAGGAGAACCTTAATATCTTGTAGTTTCCATTAGTACCTCGCTGCCACGGGAGGGATGGACAATAGATGTCATGCAAGTTCTTTTCCCTAAGCATGTATGACTACATACGGAATACATGCCTACATTAGATTGATGAACGGGAGATAGCCACATATCTCTCCGTGTTATAGCTGTTACATGATGAATCACATCCGTCACACTCATCCATCACCGATCCACTGCCTACGACTCTTTTACTACTGGTCCTCGCTACGTTACTTTGCCTAGGCTTGTCCCTTGCTACAAGAGGGATTGGGCCACTTTCCTGCTATCAGTATTGGTGTTACTTTGCTGCTGCTACTACTGCTGTTACTTGTTACTTTGCTGCTGCTACTACTGTTCCTTGCTACTACGCTGTTACTTGTTGCAAGACTTTGTTGGCGCTAACATCCCGTCATCAAGGCTTTTTCTGGCGCCGTTGTCGGGGATTGTCAAAGCTTTTTCTGGTGCCGTTGCTATCATACTACCTTGCTACTGATACTTTGCTTGCAGACACTAATCTTTCAGGTGTGGGTGAATTGACAACTCAGCTGCTAATACTTGAGAATATCCTTTAGCTTCCCCTTGTGAGCGAATCAATAAATTTGGGTTGAATACTCTACCCTCAAAAACTGCTGTGATCCCATACGCTTGTGGGACATCAAGGCTTTTTCTGGCGCCATTGCTGGGGAAGCACATCTCTATGCTCTGAGTCACTTGGGATTGACGTCTGCTGATCACTATGAGGAATCCGAAAGATCCGAGAACTAAAATCCTACCTTCCACTATGAGGAGAGGTAAGGAACTTCCATCTAGCTCTGCACTTGATTCACCTTCAGTTCTGAGTAAGTTTGCGACTTCGCCTCCTGCTAGAAATCTTGATATGTCGCCTGTGCTTGATGATGCTACTTCTGCTGCCTATGATGCTTGTGATGCTATGCTTGATACTATGCCTGATGATGCTATGCTTGATGCTATGCCTGATGATGCTATGCTTGATACTATGCCTGATGATGCTATGCTTGATACTATGCCTGATGATGCTATGCTTGATACTATGCCTGATGATGCTATGCCTGATACTGCTTTGCCACTTGGTGCCCTTGATGCACATATTGCTAGAGTTGTTGCTAGATGTGATGATACTGCTGCTGATACTATTGAAGTAGAACCTGCTACTATGCCTGAATTGCCTGATATGTGCTATGTTATGGAGGGAGAGATAGGTGAGGACTTTCTTGCGTGTAAGGATAGCTATGATGTTGATAAACTTCTGCGCAAGTGGAAAGAAAAATCTCTGAACGCTAGGATGAAATACGACCCGAAGTTTGCCACTTCGCCTATCTTTGTGACCGATAAGGATTATGAATTCTGTGTCGACCCTGAGTTAATCACTCTAGTCGAATATGATCCTTTTCACGGTTATGAGTCTGAAACGGTTGTAGCCCATCTTACCAAACTGCACGATATAGCCACCCTATTCACTAGTGAGGAAAAGATCTGCCACTACTACATGCTCAAGCTGTTTCCTTTCTTGCTAAATGATGATGCTAAGACTTGGTTCACTTCTCTTGCTCCTGGTTGTGTGCGTAGCCCCCAGGACATGGTCTACTACTTCTCTAAAAAATATTTCCCTGCCCATAAGAAGCAAGCTGCCTTGCAGGAAATATACAACTTTGCTCAAGCTGAGGAAGAGAGTCTCCCACAAGCTTGGTGGAGGCTCATCCAGCTACTGAATGTTTTTCCTGATCACCCTCTTGAGAAGAACAAGATACTTGATATCTTCTATAATGGACTTACCGATGCTTCCAAAGACCACCTAGATAGTTGTGCCGGTAGTGTTTTTAGGGAACGAACCATAGAACAAGCTGAGATTCTGTTGAATAACATCTTGTGCAATGAGAATGCTTGGACTATTCCCGAACCACCTCCTAAGCCAACTCCGAAGAAAAGAGGTATTATATTCCTCAGTCCTGAAGATATGCAAGAAGCCAAGAAATCTATGCGAGAGAAAGGCATTAAATCTGAAGATGTCAAAAATCTACCACCTATCGAAGAGATCCATGGTCTCGATAACCCGATACAGGTAGTAGAAGTAAATTCTCTGTGTAGGTTTGATGAGAGTGATATTCCTTTTGATAAACCTGCTAGCTTATGCATGGATGAATTTGATAACTTCGTTGTCAAACAACAAAGTTTCAATGATTATGTTAGCAGACAATTGGAAAAGAATGCTCGTATGCTTAGTCATTTAAGTGCTTGTGTGGACAGAAATGTCAATGATCTTAAGCTTCTGAGTAAACATGCTTCCATGGTTACTACTCAGGTAGAACAAGTACTTAAAGCTCAGAATGACTTGCTCAATGAGTTGAATGACAATTATGTCAGAGTCGTTACTAGAGGCAGTAGAATGACCAAGGAACCTCTGTATCCTGAGGGTCATCCGAAGAAAATTGAACAAGATTCTCAAGGAGTTAGCACTGATGCACCTGGTCATCCTTGAAAGAAGAAGAAAGATGATAGGGACCTACACACTAGCAACCCTGTTGCTGCTACACCTGAGAGTCCAAACGATGCCTCCATCTCTGATGCTGAAACACAATCTGGTGATGAACATTAGCCTAATGATGATATCAATAGAGATGTTCATGAAGATAATCAACCTAGCAATGAAAAGGATGTGGAGATTGAACCTAGTGTTGATCTTCATAACCCACAACCTAAGACTAAGAGATACGATAAGAATGACTTCGTTGCTACGAAGCATGGTAAAGAAAGGGAACCATGGGTTCAGAAACCTATGCCTTTTCCTCCCAAACCATCCAAGAAAAAGGATGATGAGGATTTTGGGCACTTTGTTGAGATGATCAGACCTGTCTTTCTGCAGATGCGTTTGACAGATATGCTCAAGATGTCTCTGTATGCTAAGTACATGAAAGATATTGTGACTAATAAGAGGAGGATACCTGATCTTGACATCTCCTCCATGCTTGCCAATTACACTTTCAAGGGTGGAACTCCGAAGAAACTAGGTGATCCCGGTGTGCCCACTATACCTTGCTCCATTAAAGGCAACTACGTTAGAACTGTGTTATGCGACCTTGGAGCCGGTGTTAGTGTTATGCCTCTCTCTCTTTATCGTACACTTGAATTGGATAAGTTGACACCCACTGAAATCTCTCTGCAAATGGCCAACAAATCAACTGCTTTCCCTATCGGCATTTGCGAGGATGTGCCTGTTGTGGTTGCTAACACCACTATCTTAACAGACCTTGTTATCTTGGATATTTCCGAGGAGGATGCCATGGCTGTCATCCTCGGAAGACCCTTTTTTAACACTGCAGGGGCTGTTATAGATTGCAACAAAGGCAATGTCACTTTCCATGTCAACGGTAATGAGCATACAGTGCACTTTCCGAAGAAACAATATCGAGTACATTGCATCAATGCTATCAAAAACACTTCATCGATTCTTATCGGGAGCTTTGGATTCCCTATTCCTTGTGTCAAGATGAAGTATGATTTTCTTGTTGGGGAGATACACATCCCCATTGAGGTGACCTAGTGACTATTCGAAAATTCTCCATTCTCTTTTGCGATTCGAGAAAGTTTTGTTGGGATTTGATCAACCCCATTGACGGATTTCTTTCGATGACCATGAGATGGATGAATCAAGGAGTCACAAACCTCTATTCCAAGCTTTCACCTTCGGTTGCTTAGAAGAAAAATGATAGGTTTAGTTTAGTTTTCCCTGTTTTCTGTTTTAGCGTCCGGTAGAAAATTACCCCAAAAATCAAAGTTCTCCGAACGCTATGAAAATCTAGTATGATTTTTTTTGGAATATTTGAAAAATACTAGGACAAAGAGTTTGTCTGAGGGTCATACCAGTGGGCCACAAGCCCTAGGGGCGCGGGGATCCCCCTGGCCGCGCCACCCAGGCTTGTGGGGCCCACAGGCACTCCCTCCACTCATTCTTGCTCCCATCCACTTCTCCTTCCTCCAGAAAAAATCATTTCGCAGCTCAAACCCGTGTTCTTGCTCCTCTTGCTGGGATTTTCGATCTCTTTGCTCAAATCACCGTTCTCCGAACTGTTTTGGGGAAATTACTCCTTGGTAAGTGACTCCTTCATTGGTCCAATTAGTTTTTGCTCTAGTGCCTTATACTCCGCGTATTTTTTCTTCCTTGGTGACCATGTTCTTGAGCTTTGCATGCTGATTCTAGCTGGTCCCAAGTAGTTTTGATGCGTAATATGGTCTCCAGGCACTTGTGGGAGTAGTTGCTAAGAGTTTAGTTGAGCCTTGTTCACTTTTCCTTAGAATCACAAAAAATTTCAGAAATTTTCAGAGATAAAAAAGGGAAAATATGAGGAGGTTCTTAAGAGGCTCGTCAAGCCGTGACCCCAAGGATGATGGGAGTGAGAAGAAGCCCAAGTATCTGGTCCCTCGAGTCGCGGAAGTTCGAGCGTGCGAGTGGCCAAGCGATGTGTTCTTACGCGCCGCTGGAATTTATGAGGACTTTTATAACTTGGTGGAGAACGCAGGCCTTACCGCCTTCGTTGAAGATAAGTGTTTGCAATACCTCCTCCTCACTAATATCTTCGTACAAAGCTTTAACTTCTATCCGAGGAAGAATCCTCCTATGGTTGAGTTTAAACTTTATGATGTCCCCTAGCGCATGTCACTCCAGGATTTTTGCAATGTTTGCAAATTACCTTATGTTGCGGATATTCATGAACCTCGTCCACGGGACTTGGAAGCTTTTATCGGTACAATTGTTGTAGGAGAGGAGAGAGGAGTGTCTTGCGCTAGAGCTGCTAGCATTCATTTTCCCGTGCTTCGGTACTTCTCACTATTCGTGGGAAAATGTTTGATTGGCCGTGGGAAAGCTGGGTCACTTAGTTCCCCAGATCTTGCGGTATTGCGCGAAGCCCTTTATAACGATAAAACTTATAGCTTGGACACTATAGTAGCTCAACGGTTGAACCTTAACCGTTCTAAAGGTGTTGTCTATGGAGGTATCTATGCTACCCGTCTTGCTAGACACTTTGAGATACCCATTAGACTGGAGGAGGAAGAAGAGATGCTTCTTACCAAGAGATATCTAGATTACGATAGCATGGTTCGCCATGACTTTCTTGATAGAGATATAGGTGGTAGGATGATTTATAACCTGGTATTTAGTTAGGGTACTCGTGAGACTATTACTTTGCATGCTCCTTCTTTGTTCAATCTTCATGCAGGCAGGTACACTATTATGCCCTCGGACATCTACGCATATTGGGGCTTCGCCCAACCACACGTGCCCGTGCCCGAGCCGCCAGTCGAGTACCAGACGCCAGTTTATCAGTGGGAGCCGGAGGATCTCACACAGCAGTGGCTCAATGATCCACTCTCGAGTACCCAGGAGCTGGTTATTTCCCTCCTTGGGAGTAGACCAAGTTAGGCCAAAATCCTAAGCTTGGGGGAGTACGTGTTCTCACCGACTTTACATTCTTGCTTATGCTTTCACTTTGTTAGCCGGTGTTCACACTTTGCCACTGTATCATCCATGCTAGTTTATTTTCATTTTCTTGTTTTATTTTTGTGTGTCTGTCTAGTTTGAGAAAACCCAAAAAGATGTTATTTTTGTTCTTTTGCTTGTTGGGAGCTTTCCCGTGTAGATAGTTTTCTTTTTCTTTGGGTCAAGGTAGAAGATATTGGTTACAATGTTTAGTGGCTCTTGCATGCATACCTGTTTACTTTCAAAGATCCATATTACTTTGTCTTATCCTTTGTGTTTGCCTGCAGATTCCAGCGTAGTCCAATGCACGAGCACTCTTATTATTGTTCACATCGTTCGGACGTGCAAGTGAAAGGCAATAATGATGATCTATGATGAAGTGACTCAGCCTGGAAAAGCTGGTATGAACTCAATCTATTTTGTTTTTGTAAATATGACTAGCTCATTGTTCCTAGTTCAGCTTTGTTGTGAGAGAAACATATTTGCATTGACAACTTAGAGATCATAGTTGCTTATGCCATGCTTACTTAGCTAGGAGCTTATAATGGTCTGTCTTGGTTGCCAACATGAATGTTGAGATGACTGTGATGTAGTATGATAGGATGGTATTCTCCTTTGAAGGTTTCAAGTGGCTTGACTTGGCGCATGATCACGCATGTAGTTGAAACAAAATCAACATAGCCTCTATGATATTCATGTTCATGGTGATTTATGTCCTACTCATGCTTGCACTCAATGTTAGTTACTCTCAATGCCTTTTGATGACTATTGTCGCTCTCTAGTTGGTCGCTTCCCAGTCTTTTGCTAGTCTTCACTTGTACTAAGCGGGAATACTCCTTCTGCATTCATGACCCACAAGTATAGGGGATCAATCGTAGTCCTTTCGATAAGTAAGAGTGTCGAACCCAACGAGGAGCGGAAGGCTCTGATAAATAATTTTCAGAAAGGTAATAACTGCAAGCACTGAAATTAGCGGTAACAAGTGATGGTGTAGTGAGGTGAAACGTAGCAGGTGAAAAGTAACAAGTAACAAGTAATAGCAATGGTGCAGCAAAGTGGCCCAATCCCTTTTGTAGCAAGGACAATCCTCAACAAAGTCTTATAGGAAGTAAAGCGCTCCCGAGGACACATGGGAAATCTGTCAAGCTAATTTTCATCATGTTCACATGGTTTGCGTTCGTTACTTTGATAGTTTGATATGTGGTTGGTGTTGGAAATATGCCCTAGAGGCAATAATAAATTAGTTATTATTATATTTCTTTGTTCATGATAATCGTTTATTATCCATGCTATAATTGTATTGATTGGAAACACAATACTTGTGTGAATACATAGACAAAACACTGTCCCAAGTAAGCCTCTAGTTGACTAGCTCGTTGATCAAAGATGGCCAAGGTTTCCTGGCCATAGGCAAGTGTTGTTACTTGATAACGGGATCACATCATTAGGAGAATCATGTGATGGACTAGACCCAAACTAATAGACATAGCATGTTGATCGTGTCATTTTGTTGCTACTGTTTTCTGCGAGTCAAGTATTTGTTCCTGTGACCATGAGATCATATAACTCACTGACACCGGAGGAATGCTTTGTGTGTATCAAACGTCGCAACGTAACTGGGAGACTATAAAGATGCTCTACAGGTATCTCTGAAGGTGTTAGTTGAGTTAGTATGGATCGAGACTGGGATTTGTCACTCCGTTTGACGGAGAGGTAGCTCGGGGCCCACTCGGTAATACAACATCACACACAAGCCTTGCAAGCAATGTGACTTAGTGTAAGTTGCGGGATCTTGTATTACGGAACGAGTAAAGAGACTTGCCGGTAAACGAGATTGAAATAGGTATGCGGATACTCACGATCGAATCTCGGGCAAGTAACATACCGAAGGACAAAGGGAATGACATACGGGATTATATGAATCCTTGGCACTGAGGTTCAAACGATAAGATCTTCGTAGAATATGTAGGATCCAATATAGGCATCCAGGTCCCGCTGTTGGATATTGACCGAGGAGTCTCTCGGGTCATGTCTACATAGTTCTCGAACCCGCAGGGTCTGCACACTTAAGGTTCGACGTTGTTTTATGCGTATTTGAGTTATATGGTTGGTTACCGAATGTTGTTCGGAGTCCCGGATGAGATCACGGACGTCACGAGGGTTTCCGGAATGGTTCGGAAACGAAGATTGATATATAGGATGACCTCATTTGATTACCGGAACGTTTTCGGAGTTACCGGGAATGTACCGGGAATGACGAATGGGTTCCGGGTGTTCACCGGGGGGGCAACCCACCTCGGGGAAGCCCATAGGCCTTGGGGGTGGCGCACCAGCCCTTAGTGGGCTGGTGGGACAGCCCAAGAAGGCCCTATGCGCCATAGGAAGAAAATCAAAGAGAAAAAAAGGAGGAGGTGGGAAAGGGAAGAAGGACTCCACCTTCCAGACCAAGTTGGATTCGGTTTGGAAGGGGAGACCTTCCCCCCTTGGCTCGGCCGACCCCCTTGGGGCCTCTTGAGCCCCAAGGCAAGGCTCCCCCTCTTCCCCTATATATACGGAGGTTTTAGGGCTGATTTGAGACAACTTTGCCACGGCATCCCGACCACATATCTCCACGGTTTTACCTCTAGATCGCGTTTGTGCGGAGCTCGGGCGGAGCCCTGCTGAGATAAGATCACCACCAACCTCCGGAGCGCCATCACGCTGCTGGAGAACTCATCTACCTCTCCGTCTCTCTTGCTGGATCAAGAAGGCAGAGATCATCGTCGAGCTGTACGTGTGCTGAACGCGGAGGTGCCGTCCGTTCGGCACTAGATCGTGGGACTGATCGCGGGACGGTTCGCGGGGCGGATCGAGGGACGTGAGGACGTTCCACTACATCAACCGCATTCACTAAACGCTTCTGTTGTGCGGTCTACAAGGGTACGTAGATCGAACATCCCCTCTCGTAGATGGACATCACCATGATAGGTCTTCGTGCGCGTAGGAAAATTTTTGTTTCCCATGCGACGTTCCCCAACAGTTGGACCGGCGCTTGGGTACTGCCCTTACTTGGACAAGCATCCCACTTATGATTAACACCTCTCGCAAGCATCCACAACTACAAAAGAAGAATTAAGACAACGTCTAACCATAGCATTAAACTAGTGGATCCAAATCAGCCCCTTACGAAGCAACGCATAGACTGGGGTTTAAGCTTCTGTCACTCTAGCAACCCATCATCTCCTTACTACTCCCCAATGCCTACCTCTAGGCCCAAATATGGTGAAGTGTTATGTAGTCGACATTCACATAACACCACTAGAGGAAAAGACAACATACAGCATATCAAAATACCGAACGAATACCAAATTCACATGGCTATTAATAGAAAGACTTATCCCATGTCCTCAGGAGCAAAAGTAACTACTCACAAAGCATGGATATATTCATGACCAGAGAAGTAATGAATATCATAATGGATCTGAACATATAATCTTCCACCAAGTAAACCAACTAGCATCAACTACAAAGAGTAATCAACACTACTAGCAACCTTACGGGTACCAATCAGCGTCGCGAGACGGCGATTGGTTACAAGAGATAGACTAGGGTTTGGATAGGAGATGGTGTTGATGAAGATGTTGATGGAGATGACTCCCCTCCGATGAGAGGAGTGTTGGTGTTGACGATGGCGACGATTTCCCCCTTCGGGAGGGAAGTTTCCCTGGCAGGATCGTCCTGCCGGAGCTCTAGATTGGTTGTGCTCAAGTTCCGCCTCGTGGCTGCAGCGCCTCCTCGAAAAAGCTCCGCCCTGATTTTTTTCCGGACGAAACCCTTCATATAGCAGAAGAGGGGGGCCAGTGGGCCACCAAGGTTCCCACAAGCCCTGTAGCCGCGGCAAGGGGGTAGGCCGCGGCTACCAGGCTTGTGGGCCCCTGGCAGCTCCCCTGTGGCACTTCTTTCGCCAAGTATTTTTTATATATTCCCAAAAAATTCCACGTTGATTTTTAGGGCATTTGGAGTTGCGCAGAATAGACGACTCAGATTTGCTCCTTTTTCCAGTCCAGAATTCCAGCTGCCGGTATTCTCCCTCTTCAAATAAACCTTGCAAAATAAGAGAGAAAAGGCATAAGTATGGTACCACAAAGTATAATAACAATCCATAAAGCGATAAATATCAACATGAAAGCATTATTCAAAATGGACGTATCAACTCCCCCAAGCTTAGACCTCGCTTGTCCTCAAGCGAAAACCAAGATCCATAAACATGTCCACATGTTTAGGGATGAAGGTGTCGATAAAACATAATACGGACATGAGGGCATCACGATCACACATAGAACAACAATACATCATAAAGATTCTTATGGGAAAGTAACAATTCCTTCACAAAGCAAAGTATGAATCAAAAACCTTACCGAGAAGTAGCCAACAACAGTCCATAGTCATTGAAGGAATTGCAATTTATCATAACATCAGAAAGAGTCAAATAAGAGCTTGTAAAACAAATCCACATACTCAATCATCTCTTTTATTTTCCACAATTGTTACAACTCACGTGGTACTCATGGTATCCAAGTTTTAGTTGGACACAGAGAAAGATAGGGGCTTATAATTTTGCCTCCCAACCATTTACCTCAAGGGTAAAGTCAACAATAATAAAGCAAGACTACTCATCTCCAAGTTGATATATGAATATAGATCTTTCCCTAGCATATGACGTTCACCAAGATGAATACGGAATAGGAAATTGGTGTTGATCACCATGACTTTCACAAGGACAAAAGTAAAGGTACAAGATAGGCCCTTCGCAGAGGGAAGCAGAGGTTGTCATGCGCTTTTAAGGTTTGGATATACGACCTCTTAGTATAAAGGAACGTCACTTTATATTGCCCCGTGTGATAAAGAACTTTATTATGCGGTCTGTCGCTTTTATGTCTTCCTCATTACAGGTTCGTACAAAGCTTATTTCCACACACTAATAAATCATGCATACTTTAGGTAGCAACTTTTTATTGCTTTCACCAATGACAACTTACTTGAAGGATCTTACGCAATCCATAGGTAGGTATGGTGGACTCTCATGGCAAAACTGGATTGAAGGTTTATGGATGCACAAGTAGTATTTCTACTTAGTACGGAAGTTTTGGCTAATATGAGGTGGAAGCAAACGTCACATGCTAAGGCATCTCTAGACATATAACATTGTGTGGAATCAAGCAAACACAATTCATTATGTTCTCTTCCTTGTCCAACATCTACTTCTAAGCATGTAATAGTTTGGTGAGTGCTCACAATTGTAAAAAGTGTCTAAGATGATAAATTTATATGTCAACCTCTCTTTCCTTATTACTTCTTATTAATTGCAACAATGACTGGGGTCTATGTTGTTCTATTCTCAACAAGTTTCAATCATCATACTTGTTATATGTGAAGCTATCACTTTCCATAAGATCATCTCATGATCTTTCATGCTATCGTTCTTTTCATACTTTTGATCACGACACAAAACAAAGCCCTTGACTAAGATACTCTTTATTATATAGCTCGCAAGCTCGAATACATCGGGGGAGACACAAGGCAAAAGACTCAAACTAAACACTAAAGACTTATTCCACTAAGATAAAAAATAAAAACTGAAAAGGAAAGAACTAAAACATAGGTAAAAGCAAAAGATATAAAGGTGATACGGTACTAGGGCAACTCCCCCAAGCTTGGCACAAGCCAAGGGAGTTGCCCATACCAATGCTTAGTTGTCTTCCTTTGGTGGTGATGGTGGTGGAGTCTTTGCAACATGGGTTTGGTCCTCCGTCTTCCAAGGCATAGGTGCTCCATCATGGAAAGATGAGCGAGTCTCCGGGATCCTCAAATCTACAGCCAACCTTATTGATTTAAATCTATACTCATACTCACAGTTTTGATTCTGCAGGTCATAGATCTGGGCTTGGAGATGATCAACTCTGTCATAGAGCCGAGAGAGGTGCTTCTCGATGTTGTTGACATCGATCTTGTGCTTGTTGGTGAACTCTGTGATCATCATGTGGTTGGCATTGAGTCCACGCTCCACCATCCCTTGGCACTTGAAGACTTGTTGCTCCATTGCTTCAAGCCTCATCTCCATGCTCCCGGTCTTCTTAGGCCCCTCAACATCACGGATGTGCAACATCCCCTAACTCATCTTGATAGATTGAGGGTGCTGCAACACTTCCGCGAGGTAAGGATTGATAACCTTCTCAAAGACCTTGTCCTTCGGAGCTTTTGGGAAAGCCATAGCAGTCTAGCTAGATCTGCAGCAGAAACAGGCTCGAACCGAAAACAGAGGAAAACTGCGTGATACGGAGATCAAAACCCTCAGGCATATATATAATGATTTTTTCTGAACCAGAAGGAGTGCTCCGCAAGAAAATGGAGTCCGGGAGGCACACGAGGTTCCCACAAGTCGTGTAGCCACGGCCAGGGGGGAGGCCGCGGCTACCAAGCTTGTGGCCGCCTCGTGCGCTCTCCGGACTGCTTTTTATTTTTCTATTTTTCCATAAATTCCAAAACGGAGAAAATTTCCTACTGGAAAAGTTTTGGAGTCCAATTACTTACAGAAACACATACCTCTTCGTTTTCAGAGTCTGAAACAGGCTGATAAACATCCCTTATGTACTCCTCTGGAGTTATGATATTGCTGATATTGCTCTCAACATTTATGGGAGTACCAGAGATATAATGCTTGATTCTTTGCCCATTTACCACTCTAGGAAAATTACCTTCCGTGTTATTTATTTTGATGGCACCGGAACGATATACTTCCTCGACAACGTAGGGACCTTCCCATTTAGAGAGAAGCTTGCCTGCAAAGAATCTTAAGCGAGAATTATATAGCAGGACATAATCACCTACATTGAACTCACCTTTTTGTATTCTTTTATCGTGCCATCTCTTAACCTTTTCCTTGAACAACTTGGCATTCTCATATGCCTGGGCCCACCATTCATCTAATGAGCTGATATCAAACAACCGCTTCTCACCGGCAATTTTGAAATCAAAGTTGAGCTCTTTGATTGCCCAATAAGCTTTGTGTTCTAGCTCAAGAGGTAAATGACAGGCCTTACCGTAAACCATTTTATACGGCGACATGCCCATGGGATTCTTATAAGCAGTCCTATAAGCCCATAGTGCATCGTCAAGTTTGCTAGACCAATTCTTTCGAGATCTATTGACAGTCTTTTGTAAGATCAATTTGATCTCCCTATTACTCAACTCCACTTGACCACTAGACTGAGGATGATAAGGAGATGCAACTCTATGGTTGACATCATACTTAGCGAGCATCTTGCGGAAAACACCATGAATGAAGTGTGAACCGCCATCAATCATCAGATATCTAGGGACTCCAAATCTTGGGAAAATGACTTCTTTAAGCATCTTAATAGAGGTGTGGTGATCAGCATTTCTAGTGGGGATTGCTTCTACCCACTTAGTGACGTAATCAACAGCAACTAAGATGTGAGTATACCCATTGGAACTCGGGGAGGGTCCCATATAATCAAAGCCCCAGACATCAAATGGTTCAATGACAAGTGAATAGTTCATAGGCATTTCCTGACGTTTACTGATGTTCCCTATTCTTTGGCATTCGTCACAAGACAAGACAAACTTAGGGGCATCCTTGAAGAGAGTGGGCTAATAGAAACCTGATTGCAATACCTTATGAGCAGTTCTATCTCCAGCATGTTGTCCTCCGTAAGCTTCGGAATGACACTTCTGCAGGATCTGTCCCTGTTCATGTTTAGGCACACAACGTCTAATAACACCATCTACTCCTTCATTATAAAGGTGAGGATCTGTTGGGGAACGTCGCATGGGAAACAAAAATTTTCCTACGCACATGAAGACCTATCATGGTGATGTCCATCTACGAGAGGGGATGAGTGATCTACGTACCCTTGTAGATCGTACAGCAGAAGCGTTAGTGAACGCGGTTGATGTAGTGGAACGTCCTCACGTCCCTCAATCCGCCCCGCGAACAATCCCGCGATCAGTCCCACGATCTAGTACTGAACGGACAGCACCTCCGCATTCAGCACACGTACAGCTCGACGATGACCTCGGCCTTCTTGATCCAGCAAGAGAGACGGAGAGGTAGAAGAATTCTCCGGCAGCGTGACGGCGCTCCGGAGGTTCGCGATGACCTTGTCTCAGCAGGGCTCCGCCCGAGCTCCGCAGAAACGCGATCTAGAGGAAAAACCGTGGAGGTATGTGGTCGGGCTGCCGTGGAAAAGTCGTCTCAAATCAGCCCTAAAACCTCTCTATATATAGGTGGGAGGGAGGGGACCTTGCCTTGGGGCTCAAGGAGCCCCAAGGGGGTCGGCCGAGTCCAAGGGGGGAGGACTCCCCCCCCAAACCGAGTTGGACTTGGTTTGGTGGGAGGGAGTCCCCCTTCCTTCCCACCTCCTCCTTTTTTTTTATTTACTCTTCTTGGCGCATAGAGCCCTTTTGGGCTGTCCCACCAGCCCACTAAGGGCTGGTGTGCCACCCTCAAGGCCTATGGGCTTCCCCGGGGTGGGTTGCCCCCCCCCCCCCCGGTGAACTCCCGGAACCCATTCGTCATTCCCGGTACATTCCCGGTAACTCCGAAAACGTTCCGGTAATCAAATGAGGTCATCCTATATATCAATCTTCGTTTCCGGAATATTCCGGAAACCCTCGTGACGTCTGTGATCTCATCCGAGGCTCCGAACAACATTCGGTAACCAACCATATAACTCAAATACGCATAAAACAACGTCGAACCTTAAGTGTGCAGACCTTGCGGGTTCGAGAACTATGTAGACATGACCCGAGAGACTCCTCGGTCAATATCCAATAGCGGGACCTGGATGCCCATATTGGATCCTACATATTCTACGAAGATCTTATCGTTTGAACCTCAGTGCCAAGGATTCATATAATCCCGTATGTCGTTCCCTTTGTCCTTCGATATGTTACTTGCCCGAGATTCGATCGTCAGTATCCGTATACCTATTTCAATCTCGTTTACCGGCAAGTCTCTTTACTCGTTCCGTAATACAAGATCCCGCAACTTACACTAAGTTACATTGCTTGCAAGGCTTGTGTGTGATGTTGTATTACCGAGTGGGCCCCGAGATACCTCTCCGTTCACACGGAGTGACAAATCCCAGTCTTGATCCATACTAACTCAATTAACACCTTCGGAGATACCTGTAGAGCATCTTTATAGTCACCCAGTTACGTTGCGACGTTTGATACACACAAAGCATTCCTCCGGTGTCAGTGAGTTATATGATCTCATGGTCATAGGAATAAATACTTGACACGCAGAAAACAGTAGCAACAAAATGACACGATCAACATGCTACGTCTATTAGTTTGGGTCTAGTCCATCACGTGATTCTCCTAATGATGTGATCCAATTATCAAGCAACAACACCTTGTTCATAATCAGAAGACGCTGACTATCTTTGATCAACTGGCTAGCCAACTAGAGGCTTGCTAGGGACGGTGTTTTGTCTATGTATCCACACATGTAAATGAGTCTTCATTCAATACAATTATAGCATGGATAATAAACGATTATCTTGATACAAGAATTATAATAATAACTATATTTATTATTGCCTCTAGGGCATAATTCCAACAGTCTCCCACTTGCACTAGAGTCAATAATCTAGCCCTCACATCACCATGTGAATTACATTGTAATAAATCTAACACCCATACAGTTCTGGTGTTGATCATGCTTTGGCCGTGGAAGAGGTTTAGTCAGCGGGTCCGCTACATTCAGATCCGTGTGCACTTTGCATATATTCACGTCCTCTCCCTCGACGTAGTCGCGGATGAGGTTGAAGCGTCGTTTGATGTGTCTGGTCTTCTTGTGAAACCGTGGTTCCTTTGCTAAGGCAATGGCACCAGTGTTGTCACAGAACAAGTTTATTGGATTCAGTGCGCTTGGCACCACTCCAAGATCCGTAATGAACTGCTTCATCCAGACACCCTCCTTAGCCGCCTCCGAGGCAGCCATGTACTCCGCTTCACATGTAGAATCTGCTACAACGCTTTGCTTGGAACTGCACCAGCTTACTGCACCCCCATTAAGAATAAATACGTATCCGGTTTGCGACTTAGAGTCGTCCGGATCTGTGTCAAAGCTTGCATCGACGTAACCTTTTACGGCGAGCTCTTCGTCACCTCCATACACGAGAAACATCTCCTTAGTCCTTTTCAGGTACTTCAGGATATTCTTGACCGCTGTCCAGTGATCCACTCCTGGATTACTCTGGAACCTACCTGCCATACTTATGGCCAGGCTAACATCCGGTCTAGTGCACAGCATCGCATACATGATAGAACCTATGGCTGAAGCATAGGGGACGGAGCGCATATGCTCTCTATCTTCATCAGTTGCTGGGCACTGAGTCTTACTCAATCTCGTACCTTGTAGAACTGGAAAGAACCCTTTCTTGGACTGTTCCATTTTGAACCTCTTCAAAACTTTATCAAGGTATGTGCTTTGTGAAAGTCCTATCAGGCGTTTTGATCTATCCCTATAGATCTTAATGCCTAGAATGTAAGCAGCTTCTCCTAGGTCCTTCATAGAGAAACTTTTATTCAAGTAATCCTTTATGCTCTCTAAAAACTCTACGTTGTTTCCAATCAGTAATATGTCATCCACATATAATATTAGAAACGCCAGAGAGCTCCCACTCACTTTCTTGTAAATACAAGATTCTCCAACCACTTGTATAAACCCAAATGCTTTGATCACCTCATCAAAGCTTTTGTTCCAACTCCGAGATGCTTGCACCAATCCATAAATGGATCGCTGGAGCCTGCACACCTTGTTAGCATTCTTAGGATCGACAAAACCTTCGGGTTGTATCATATACAACTCTTCCTTAAGGAACCCGTTAAGGAACGCCGTTTTGACATCCATCTGCCAGATTTCATAATCGAAAAATGCAGCTATTGCTAACATGATTCTGACGGACTTAAGCATCGCTACGGGTGAGAAAGTCTCATCGTAGTCAACTCCTTGAACTTGTGAAAAACCCTTTGCCACAAGTCGAGCTTTATAAACGGTCACATTACCGTCAGCGTCCGTCTTCCTCTTAAAGATCCATTTGTTCTGAATGGCCTTGCGGCCCTCAGGCAGTACCTCCAAAGTCCACACTTTGTTCTCATACATGGATCCTATCTCGGACTTCATGGCTTCCAGCCATTTGTTGGAATCTGGGCCCACCATTGCTTCTTCATAATTCGCAGGTTCATTGTTGTCTAACAACATGATTGATAAGACGGGATTACCGTACCACTCTGGAGCAGCACGTGGTCTCGTCGATCTGCGTGGTTCGACAGAAACTTGAACTGGAGTTTCATGATCATCATCATTAACTTCCTCCTCAACCGGCGTCGCAATGACAGAGGTTTCCCCTTGCCCTGCGCCACCATCCAGAGGGATGAGAGGTTCGACAACCTCGTCAAGTTCTATCTTCCTCCCACTCAATTCTCTCGAGAGAAACTCCTTCTCGAGAAAAGCTCTGTTTTTAGCAACAAACACTTTGCCCTCGGATTTGAGATAGAAGGTGTACCCAACTGTCTCTTTTGGGTAACCTATGAAGACGCACGTTTCCGCTTTGGGTTCCAGCTTTTCAGGCTGAAGCTTTTTGACATAAGCATCACATCCCCAAACTTTAAGAAACGACAACTTTGGCCTCTTGCCATACCACAGTTCGTATGGTGTCGTCTCAACGGATTTTGATGGTGCCCTATTTAAAGTGAATGTAGCTATTTCTAATGCATAGCCCAAAATGATAACGGCAAATCAGTAAGAGACATCATAGATCGCACCATCTCTAATAGAGTACGATTACGACGTTCGGACACACCATTACGCTGTGGTGTTCCAGGCGGTGTTAACTGTGAAACAATTCCACATTGTCTTAAGTGAGCACCAAACTCGAAACTCAGATATTCACCCCCACGATCAGACCGTAGGAACTTGATCTTCTTGTTACGATGATTTTCCACTTCACTCTGAAATTGCTTGAACTTTTCAAATGTTTCAGACTTGTGCTTCATCAAGTAGACATAACCATATCTACTTAAATCGTCAGTGAAGGTGAGAAAATAACGATATCCGTCGCGTGCCTCCACGCTCATCGGACCACACACATCGGTATGTATGATTTCCAACAAGTCACTTGCACGCTCCATTGTTCTTGAGAACGGAGTCTTAGTCATCTTGCCCATGAGGCATGGTTCGCACGTGTCAAGTGAATCAAAGTCAAGTGACTCCAAAAAGTCCACCAGCATGGAGTTTCTTCATGCGCTTTACACCAATATGACCTAAGCGGCAGTGCCACAAAAATATGGCGCTATCATTGTTAACTCTAACTCTTTTGGTCTCAATGTTATGTATATGCGTATCGTTATCAAGATTCAATATGAACAATCCTATTACATTCGGTGCATGACCATAAAAGATGTTACTCATAGAAATAGAACAACCATTATTCTCTGACTTAAAAGAGTAACCGTCTCGCAATAAACAAGATCCAGATATAATGTTCATGCTCAACGCAGGCACTAAATAACAATGATTTAAGTTCATCACTAATCCTGACGGTAGCTGAAGTGACACTGTACCGACGGCGATTGCATCAACCTTGGAACCATTTCCTACGCGCATCGTCACTTCATCTATCGCCAGCCTTCGCCTATTCCGCAGTTCCTGTTTCGAGTTGCAAATATGAGCAACAGAACTGGTATCGAATACCCAGGCACTACTACGAGAGCCGGTTAAGTACACATCAATAACATGTATATCAAATATACCTGATTTTTCTTTGCCCGCCTTCTTATCTGCCAGATACTTGGGGCAATTGCGCTTCCAGTGACCCATACCGTTGCAATAGTAACACTCCGTTTCCGGCTTAGGTCCAGCTTTGGGTTTCTTCGTCGGATTGGCAACAGGCTTGCCGCTCTTCTTCGAATTGCCCTTCTTGCCTTTGTCGTTTCTCTTGAAACTAGTGGTCTTATTCACCATCAACACTTGATGCTCTTTACGGAGTTCAAACTCTACGACTTTCAGCATCGCAAACAACTCGCCAGGAGACTTGTTCATCCCTTGCATGTTGTAGTTCAACACAAAGCCTTTATAGCTTGGCGGCAGTGATTGAAGGATTCTGTCAGTGATAGCTTCTTGCAGGAGTTCAATCCCCAGCTCAGCTAGACGGTTTGAGTACCCAGACATTTTGAGCACATGTTCACTGAAAGATGAGTTTTCCTCCATCTTGCAAGCATAGAATTTATCGGAGGTCTCATACCTCTCGATCCGGGCGTTCTTCTGAAAGATAAACTCCAACTCCTGGAACATCTCAAATGCTCCATGACGCTCAAAGCGACGTTGAAGTCCCGGTTCTAAGCCATACAAGACTGCACATTGAACTATTGAGTAGTCCTCCTTACGTGCTAACCAAGCGTTCTTAACATCCTGATCAGCCGTAGCGGGTGGTTCATCTCCTAACGCAGCATTAAGGACATAATCCTTCTTCCCAGCTTGTAAGATTAGCTTAAGATTACGAGCCTAGTCTACAAAGTTGCTTCCATCATCTTTCAACTTAGCTTTCTCTAGGAACGTATTAAAACTCAGGATGACTGTCGCGTGAGCCATGATCTACAACACAAATATATTCAAAGTGGACTTAGACTATGTTCAAGATAATTAGAGTTTAACTTAATCAAATTATTCGCTAAACTCCCACTCAAAAAGTACATCTCTCTAGTCATTTGAGTGGTTCATGATCCACTTACACTAGCTCAAGTCCGATCATCGCGTGAGTTGAGTATAGTTTCAGTGGTAAGCATCCCTATGCTAATCATATCATCTATATGATTCATGATCGACCTTTCGGTCTCATGTGTTTCGAGGCCATGTCTGCACATGTTAGGCTCGTCAAGCTTAACCCGAGTGTTCCGCGTGCGCAACTGTTTTGCACCCGTTGTATGTGAACGTTGAGTCTATCACACCCGATCATCACGTGGTGTCTCGAAACGACGAACTGTAGCAACGGTGCACAGTCGGGGAGAACACAATTTCGTCTTGAAATTTTGGTGAGAGATCACCTCATAATGCTACCGTCGTTCTAAGCAAAATAAGGTGCATAAAAGGATTAACATCACATGCAATTCATAAGTGACATGATATGGCCATCATCACGTGCTTCTTGATCTCCATCACCAAAGCACCGGCACGATCTTCTTGTCACCGGCGCCACACCATGATCTCCATCAACGTGTTGCCATCGGGGTTGTCGTGCTACTCATGCTATTACTACTAAAGCTACATCCTAGCAAAATAGTAAACGCATCTGCAAGCACACACGTTAGTACAAAGACAACCCTATGGCTCCTGCCGGTTGCCGTACCATCAACGTGCAAGTCGATATTTCTATTACAACATGATCATCTCATACAAACAATATATCACATCACATCATTGGCCATATCACATCACAAGCATACCCTGCAAAAACAAGTTAGACGTCCTCTAATTTTGTTGTTGCATATTTTACGTGGTGACCATGGGTATCTAGTAGGATCGCATCTTACTTACGCAAACACCACAGCGGAGATATATGAGTTGCTATTTAACCTCATCCAAGGACCTCCTCGGTCAAATCCGATTCAACTAAAGTTGGAGAAACCGACACTTTCCAGTCATCTTTGACCAACGGAGTTACTCGTAACGATGAAACCAGTCTCTCGTAAGCGTACGAGTAATGTCGGTCCAAGCCGCTTCAATCCAACAATACCGCAGAATCAAGAAAAGACTAAGGAGGGCAGCAAAACGCACATCACCGCCCACAAAAACTTTTGTGTTCTACTCGAGAAGACATCTACGCATGAACCTAGCTCATGATGCCACTGTTGGAGAACGTCGCATGGGAAACAAAAAATTTCCTACGCGCACGAAGACCTATCATGGTGATGTCCATCTACGAGAGGGGATGAGTGATCTACGTACCCTTGTAGATCGTACAGCAGAAGCGTTAGTGAACGCGGTTGATGTAGTGGAACGTCCTCACGTCCCTCGATCCGCCCCGCGAACAATCCCGCGATCAGTCCCACGATCTAGTACCGAACGGACGGCACCTCCGCGTTCAGCACACGTACAGCTCGACGATGATCTCGGCCTTCTTGATCCAGCAAGAGAGACGGAGAGGTAGAAGAGTTCTCCGGCAGCGTGACGGCGCTCTAGAGGTTGGCGATGACCTTGTCTCAGCAGGGCTCCGCCCGAGCTCCGCAGAAACGCGATCTAGAGGAAAAACCGTGGAGGTATGTGGTCGGGCTGCCGTGGAAAAGTCGTCTCAAATCAGCCCTAAAACCTCCGTATATATAGGTGGGAGGGAGGGGACCTTGCCTTGGGGCTCAAGGAGCCCCAAGGGGGTCGGCGAGTCCAAGGGGGGAGGACTCCCCCCCCAAACCGAGTTGGACTTGGTTTGGTGGGAGGGAGTCCCCCTTCCTTCCCACCTCCTCCTTTTTTTTTCTTTTCTTTTGATTTTGTCTTCTTGGCGCATAGAGCCCTTTTGGGCTGTCCCACCAGCCCACTAAGGGCTGGTGTGCCACCCTCAAGGCCTATGGACTTCCCCGGGGTGGGTTGCCCCCCCCCCCCCCCCCCCCGGTGAACTCCCGGAACCCATTCGTCATTCCCGGTACATTCCCGGTAACTCCAAAAACCTTCCGGTAATCAAATCAGGTAATCCTATATATCAATCTTCGTTTTCGGACTATTCCGGAAACCCTTGTGACGTCCGTGATCTCATCCGGGACTCCGAACAACATTCGGTAACCAACCATATAACTCAAATACGCATAAAACAATGTCGAACCTTAAGTGTGCAGACCCTGCGGGTTCGAGAACTATGTAGACATGACCCGAGAGACTCCTCGGTCAATATCCAATAGCGGGACCTGGATGCCCATATTGGATCCTACATATTCTACGAAGATCTTATCGTTTGAACCTCAGTGCCAAGGATTCATATAATCCCGTATGTCATTCCCTTTGTCCTTCGGTATGTTACTTGCCCGAGATTCGATCGTCAGTATCCGTATACCTATTTCAATCTCGTTTACCGGCAAGTCTCTTTACTCGTTCCGTAATACAAGATCCCGCAACTTACACTAAGTTACATTGCTTGCAAGGCTTGTGTGTGATGTTGTATTACCGAGTGGGCCCCGAGATACCTCTCCGTTCACACGGAGTGACAAATCCCAGTCTTGATCCATACTAACTCAACTAACACCTTCGGAGATACCTGTAGAGCATATTTATAGTCACCCAGTTACGTTGCGACGTTTGATACACACAAAGCATTCCTCCGGTGTCAGTGAGTTATATGATCTCATGGTCATAGGAATAAATACTTGACACGCAGAAAACAGTAGCAACAAAATGACACGATCAACATGCTACGTCTATTAGTTTGGGTCTAGTCCATCACGTGATTCTCCTAATGACGTGATCCAGTTATCAAGCAACAACACCTTGTTCATAATCAGAAGACACTGACTATGTTTGATCAACTGGCTAACCAACTAGAGGCTTGCTAGGGACGGTGTTTTGTCTATGTATCCACACATGTAAATGAGTCTTCATTCAATACAATTATAGCATGGATAATAAACGATTATCTTGATACAAGAATTATAATAACTATATTTATTATTGCCTCTAGGGCATAATTCCAACAGGATCATCCCAAAAGTAGTGTCTCAAATCAAAGAAGAATTTCTTCGTTTGCTGGTAGGTGAAACTGGGTGGTATGTATTTGGCTACGATATAGTTTGCGTAATCAGCATACCACGGTGCACTACGTGAAGCATTGATGACATTCAGTTGCTCATCGGGAAAGCTATCATCAATAGGTTGTGGGTCATCAAGAACGTTCTCCAACCTAGACAAGTTACCCGCTACTGGGTTATCAGCACCCTTTCTGTCAACAACGTGCAGGTCAAATTCTTGTAGCAAGAGAACCCATCTGATAAGTCTAGGTTTAGCGTCCTTATTCTCCATGAGGTACTTAATAGCAGCGTGATCAGTGTGAATAATGACTTTGGAATCAACAATGTAAGACCTTAACTTTTCACACGCAAACACGACTGCTAAAAATTCCTTCTCTGTAGTAGCATAGTTTCTCTGGGCACTGTCTAGAGTTTTACTAGGGTAGTGAATAACATTCAACTTCTTATCAACTCTTTGCCCTAGAACAACACCAACAGAAAAATCACTAGCGTCACACATGATCTCAAAAGGCAAGTTCCAATCAGGTGGTTGAACAATAGGTGCAGTTATCAAAGCCCTCTTAGATATTTTGAAGGCTTCCTCACAATCATCGTCAAAAACAAAAGGAATATCCTTTTGCAAGATATTGGTAAGAGGCCTGGAAATCTTAGAGAAGTCTTTGATGAACCTTCTATAGAAACCAGCATGACCAAGGAAACTTCTTATCCCTCTGATATCTGTGGGGTATGGCATTTTCTCGATTGCATCAACCTTAGCCTTATCGACTTCAATACCTCTTTCGGAAATTTTATGTCCTAAGACGATGCCTTCATTAACCATAAAGTGGCACTTCTCCCAATTCAAGACAAGATTGGTGTCTTTACATCTCTGCAAGACCCGATCAAGGTTGCTGAGGCAATCATCAAAGGAAGACCCGTAAACGGAGAAGTCATCCATGAAAACCTCAACAATCTTTTCACAAAAGTCAGAGAATATAGCCATCATACATCTTTGAAACGTGACAGGTGCATTACATAATCCAAAAGGCATACGTCTATAAGCAAAGGTACCGAAAGGGCAGGTGAAAGTGGTTTTCTCCTGATCGGATTGTGCAACTCGTATTTGGGAGAAACCAGAATAACCGTCTAGAAAGCAGAAGTGTGTGTGTTTGGATAGTCTTTCTAGCATTTGGTCGATAAAAGGCAAAGGGTAATGATCTTTCCTAGTGGCCTTATTCAACTTCCTAAAATCAATCACCATCCTATAGCCAGTAATAATCCTCTGTGGGATCAACTCATCCTTATCATTAGGGACAACGGTAATGCCTCCTTTCTTAGGAACGCAATGCACCGGACTCACCCAATCGCTATGAGCAACTGGATAGATAATACCTTCTTCTAGGAGCTTTAGTATTTCTTTTCTCACTACTTCTTTCATCTTAGGATTCAATCTCCTTTGATGATCAGCAACTGGTTTGAATTCAGGATCAGTTTTGATCTTGTGCTAGCATAGAGTGGGACTAATGCCCTTAAGATCATCAAGAGTATATCCAATAGCAGCACGGTGCTTCCTCGGATTTTTAGTAACTTCTTTTCTTCCTGCTCTGAGAGGCGAGCACTAATAATAACAGGATATATCTCCTTTTCATCAAGATAGGCATACTTAAGAGTATGAGGCAACTGTTTAAGCTCGAACACAGGATCACCCTTTGGTGGGGCGGATCCCCAAGCAGTTCAACAGGCAAGTTATTCTTAAGGATAGGATATTGTTCTAAGACAACTCTATCTATTTCATCGCTTTCATCCATATGCATATCATTTTCATGCTCAAGCAAGTATTGCTCTAAGGGATCAGTAGGAGGCACGACAATAGAAGCTAAGGCAATAGTTTCATCCCTACTAGGAAACTCCTTTTCATGAGGTTGTCTACCAAACTTAGACAAACTGAACTCATGGGACACGCCTTCAAAGCCAACAGTGACAGTTTGCTTCTCACAATCAATATGAGCATTGACAGTGTTGAGAAAAGGTCTACCAAATATGATGGGACAAAAGCTATCTTGAGCGGTAGCAAGAACGAGGAAATCAGCAGGATACTTCGTTTTACCACACAAGACTTCAACATCCCTAACAATTCCCACAGGGCAGATAGTATCTCTATTGGCAAGCTGAATACTGACATCTATAGGTTCTATCTCAACAGGTGCAATCTCATCTTTGACTTCATCGTATAAGGATTGAGGTATTGCACTAACACTAGCACCCAAGTCACATAAACCATGATAACAATGATCTCCTATCTTAACAGAAACCACTCGCAGCATCTCCTATCTCCTAACGTGAGGTTTAGCAATTCTAGCAGCATCTTCACAAAAGTGAATATTATGTCCCTCGACTTCTTCAGACAGAAGATCTTTGATAATAGCAATGCTAGGTTCAACTCTAATTTGCTCAAGGGGTGTAGGTGTTCTAATATAGCCTCTACATATCACAGTTGAAGCTTTCGAATGATCCTTTATCCTAATAGGGAAAGGTGGTTTCTCAATGTAAGCACTGGGTACCACAGGATCATTATAGGCAATGACTCTCTCTTCAACTGGAGTGGGTTTAACTACATTGACTTCTAAAGGAGGATGAAATTTAAACCACTTCTCTTTGGGAAGATCAATATGAGTAGCAAAAGATTCACATAGAGAAGCTACTATCTCAGAGTCAAGTCCATACTTAGCGCTAAAATCTCTAGAAGTGTTTGTTTCAACAAAAGATTTAACGCAATCAAGCTGGAAATTCATACCTGACTCCTTACCTTCTTCAAGCTCCCAATCTTCAGAGTTACGTTTGAATCTTTCCAATAAATTCCACTTGTGGTCAATATCCTTCTTCATAAAAGAACCGGTACAAGAAGTGTCAAGCATGGTACGATCTTCATGAGAAAGTCGAGCATAAAAGTTTTGAGTGATAATTTCTCTCGAGAGCTCATGATTGGGGCATGAATATAGCATTGATTTAAGCCTCCCCGAAGCTTGAGCTATGCTTTCCCTGTCATGAGACCAAAAGTTATAAATATAATTCCGATCACGATGTACTAAATGCATAAGATAAAACTTTTGATGAAATTCCAATTTCAACCGATTGTAGTCCCATGATCGAGTATCATCACATAGCCTATACCATGTCAACGCCTTATCCTTCAAAGATAAAGGAAAGACTTTCTTCTTTACCTCATCCTCGGGCAAACCTGCAAGCTTAAATAAACCACAAACTTCATCTACATAGATTAGATGCAAGTCTGGATGTGATGATCCATCTCCTGTAAAAGGATTAGTGCTACTGCAACAAAAGACCTTCCAACGGCGCCAGAAATAGGCGTGTTGACGGGAGACTATTCTTTTCTTGATACTCATCGGCAACGGCGCCAGGAATCCTTCTGCTACGGCTACGCCTTTAGGGACTTCCTTGGCAAATATGCAAAGGATTCCCCCGTGGCCTTGGAGCCTTGCGTTGGTGTTCCCTCGAAGCGGAAAGGGTGATGTAGCACAGCGGTGGTAAGTATTTCCCTCAGTTTTGAGAACCAAGGTATCGATCCAGTGGGAGGATCGCGTCAAGTCACAAGTACCTGCACAAACACAAAGAGCTTGCACCCAACGCTATGAAGGGGTTGTCAATCCCTTATAGATTGTTTGCAAAGTGAGAACTGAAAGCAAAAATTAAACAAAGCAAAGTAAAAGTGAAAGTGGAGACGATAGTTGTGAATAGACCCGGGGGCCGTAGTGTTCACTAGTGGCTTCTCTCATGAAAGCAAGTAGACGGTGGGTGACCGAATTACTGTCGAGCAATTGATAGAACCGCACAAAGTCATGACGTTATCTAAGGCAATGATTATATCTATAGGCATCACGTCCAAAACAAGTAGACCGATACTTTCTGCATCTACTACTATTACTCCACACGTCGATCGCTATCCAGCATGCATCTAGTGTATTAAGTTCATAAGAACAGAGTAACGCCTTAAGCAAGATGACATGATGTAGATGGACAATCTCATACCTATGATAAAAGCCCATCTTGTTACCCTTGATGGCAACAACATGATGTGTGCCTTGCTGCCCCTTCTGTCACTGGGAAAGGTCACCACATGGTATGAACCCAAAACCAAGCACTTCTCCCATTGCAAGAATCATAGATCTAGTTGGCCAAACAAAACCCAAGACTCAAAGAGACTTACAAGGACATCAAATCATGCATATAAGAAATCAGCAAAGACTCAAATATAATTCACAGATAATCTGATCACAAATCCACAATTCATCGGATCTCGACAAACACACCGCCAAAGAGGATTACATCGGATAGATCTCCATGAAGATCATGGAGAACTTTGTATTGAAGATCCAAGAGAGAGAAGAAGCCATCTAGCTACTAACTACGGACCCGTAGGTCTGAAGTGGACTACTCACGAGTCATTGGAGAGGCGATGATGTTGATGTAGAAGCCCTCCAACTCCAAAGTCCCCTCCGGCAGGGCACCGGGAAGGGTCTCCAGATGAGATCTCGTGGAAATGGAAGCTTGCGGCGGCGGAAAAGTGTTTTCGTGGATGCCCTGATTTTTTTCTGGGATTTTAGGGAATTTATAGGCCAAAGAGCTAGGGCAGGGGAGCGCCAGGGAGGCCACAAGTCTGGTAGCCGCCACCCCCCTCGTGGCGGCTACAAGGCTTGTGGGCCCCCTGTGGCTCTTCTGCCTTGGCCCTCAAGTCCCCCGATCTTCTTCTGTTCTAGAAAAAATTATTTCGGGAATTTTATTCCGTTTGGACTCCGTTCCAAAATCAGATCTGAAAAGAGTCAAAAACACAGAAAAAACAGGAACTGACACTTGGCACTAAATTAATAAATTATTCCCAAAAGAGATATAAAAGGTATATAAAACATCCAAAGTTAACAAGATAACAGCATGAAACCATCAAAAATTATAGATACGTTTGAGACGTATCAAGCATCCGCAAGCTTAACTCCTGCTCGTCCTCGAGTAGGGAAGTGATAAAGAATGAATTTTTGATGCTTTCATGCTACCTAGCATAGATGTCCTTTGTAACTCCTCTTATGTGACGTGAATGTTCAGATCCATTAGATTCAAAACAATAGTTTGCTATTGATGTGGAGACAATAATACTTCAAGCAAACTAGCAAGGTAATCATGATCTTTCAAAATAACGAGGCGAAAGAAAGTTATACCTACAAAATCATATAGTGTGGCTATGATCTATCATCCTTGCACAACGAATTTAATTCATGCACAACCTCGGTATTGGCCAAGTAATTGTTTTCACACTTTTACTTTCTCAAACTTTTTCAACTCTCACACAATACATGAGCGTGAGCCATGCTTTTAGCACTATAAGTGGAATGGAGTGTGGTGGAGGTTGCAAGACAAACAAGGAGAAGATGGTCACATTGACTAGGCATATCAATGAGCTATGGAGATGCTCATCCATAGATATCAACGTGAATGAGTAGGGATTGCCATACAATTGATGCACTAGAGCTAAGAGTATATGAAAGCTCTTAAAGAAAACTAGTGGGTGTGCATCCAACTTGCTTGCTCATGAAGACCTAACACTACTGGAATCCAGTTCTTTGCCGTCAGCCATGTCTTTGCCGTCTGCTGGCTGATGGCAAAGAAGCTGTTTAATGTCAGTTGGCACACGGCGGACTGCAAAGGGCTGACTGATGGCAAAAATAATATTTGCCATGTGTCGGGCCTTTTCGTCTGCCAGCGGACGGCAAAGGGACCAAGGGCAGACGGCAAAGAGTACGGGTGGGTCCCATGCCTGACGTGTCCGACGGAAGGCTAACTTTGCCATGGGTCAGCCTTTGCCGTCTGCCGTGGGGACCTTTGCCGTCGGGGGGCGGACGACAAAGGGGCCGACCGTGTAACGGCCGTATTCTTCCCCTCGCGCTCACTGTGTGTCTCTCCCACCGGCCCCACAGTACCGTCTCTCTCTCTCCCCCTCACGCTCACTATCACTCCCCGCCGTCGTCGCCCCGCCTCGCTCCCACCGGCGCTCCCCTCCCCGCGGCCACCCCCTCCCCGCGGCCACACCCCTCCCCGCGGCGATCCCTCCTTGCGGTCACCCCTCCCCACGGCCACACCCCTCCCGGCGACCCCTCCCTGCGGCCACCCCCTCCCCGCGGCCACACCCCTCCCTGCGGCCACCTCCTCCCCGCGGCCACACCCCTCCCGCGACAACTTCCCTGGTGAGTTCATTTTCTTTTTTTTTCTTTTTTTCATTTCAGTGCATCTGTTAGTTTGGTTACTCTAAGTGTTAATTAGGTTAATGTTTAGTTTAGGTTAATTAGGTTACTATTAGTTTAATGTTAATTAGGTTATTGTTAGTTTAGGATAATTAGGTTACTATTAGTTTAGTGTTAATTAGGTTACTGTTAGAAGAGGAGGAGGAGAAAGAAGAAGAAGAAGAAGAAGAAGAAGAAGAAGAGGAAGAGGAAGCGGAGAGAAAAGAAGAAGAAGAAGAAGAAGAAGAAGAAGAAGAAGAAGAAGAAGAGGAGGAGGAGGAGGAGAAAGAAGAAGAAGAAGAAGAAGAAAAAGAGGAGAGAGGAGAAGAAGAAAGAAAAGAACCCCGACCCCCCGCCCACGACCCCCGACGCCCGACGCCACCAACCCCCGAGGCCCGACGCCAACAATCCCGGACCCTCGACCCCCGACGCCACTAACACCCGACTCCCAACCCCCAACACCCGACACCACTGACCCCCGACACCCGACTCCCGACCCCCGACGCCCGACGCCACCAACCCTCGACGCCCGACGCCACCAACCCCCGACCCTCGACCCCCGACCCCCGACGCCACTGACACCCGACTCCCGACCCCCGACCCCCGACGCCCGTCACCACTGACCCCCGACCCCCAACTCCCGACGCCCGACACCAGTGACCTCCGAGCCCCGACCCCCGACTCCCGACCCCCGACGCCCGACACCACTGACCCCCGACCCCCGACGCCACTGACCCTCGACCCCCGACCCCCGACCCCCGACCGCGACGCCACTAACCCCCAACCCCGGGCCCCCGACACCTCTTTGGCCTCTTGTTGATCGAAAACACCCCAACCCCCGACGCTAGTGACCCTCGACCCCCGACGACACTGACCCCCGACCATCGACGCATTTAACCCGACTCCCGACCACCGACACCCGACACCACTGACCCTCGACGGCACTGACTCCCGATGCCAGTAAGCCCCGACCCCCGACACCTCTTCTGCCTGCTTTTGAACGAGAAGGTGCTTTTCGGCCTTCCAGAGGCCCACGAGGTCATAGTTTTGTAAATTATGAGTTAGGTCACATATTTTCCGATTATGTTAATTATAAAAACATCGTATTTGTGTTGATCGTGTGAATTTCAATGTGAAGTTGTTCGACGACCTCCACGTGCGTTGGACGAGCTCCGCCCTTGCGTTTGTTGGTGAGCACAAATGACTTCTCCTCCTACCCCCTTAATTTGCTCTGTCCCGGTCTTCGTGCCGATGAAACTTGCTAGCTATAGGTTTCTTCAATCATGAGTATGCGTGACCAGTATGCGTCTCCCGTTCGAAAGGGCGACATCTATAAATATGCATTTCTTTGCATATTTATAACCGCCATCCTTTCGAATTGTCCAACATTATCCATGGACAGCCCGAGTATGTGTAGATTGGGTTTGTTTTCCCGTATGCTGTACTCCGGATCCGATGCGGAATTTCGTCAGTGCCTCCCCTGTTATTCTCCGGGTACACATCCTCTCTGCTTATTGTCGAGACGTGTATCAGGAGAACAGCGGGGAGGTGCTGTCGAAATTCTACGTCGCATCTGGAGCAGAGCATGGGAAAACGAACCCAGTCTACATATACTCGGGTGGGATTAGGACTTATCTTTACCTATTAGCATGTAGGTTGCATGGACGTAATAAAACTGACAAACTTGATTAGGGTATGAATATAGATGATGAATTATATATTTATTTCTTGTGCCCCCATAGGTAGCTAGGCAACATGAGTGATCGTGCTTGGATGTACACTGGTCACCCTAGTCAGAAAGAAATGACCCATGAATGGTTAACAAAAACCAGGGGGTTTGTGAGAGCCGCATTTGCAAATGGCCAGCAAAAAACATGGTGCCCCTGTCCCAACTGCGACAACTCGAAAAAGCAGACATAGTTCAAAATGGGTAAACACCTGCAGAAGTGGGGTTTTATGCCTAATTATACGGTGTGGACTTTTCATGGTGAGTCTGACCAACGTGCCAGAGATGAGGTGATTCATCGACGCACCGACGAGCATGGTACCGGGATTGAAGACATGGTGCAAGACTTTGATGATGCTCGGGATTCAGACGATGAGATGGAGGAATCTGCAAAGGCCTTCTATGAAATGTTGGAGTCTTCAAAACGTCCTCTTCACGAGCAGACTGAGCTTTGTCAGCTGGATGCCATCGCGCAAGTAATGGCTCTGAAGGCTCAATTCAACCTAGGCAAAGAATGCTACGATGCGATGATGGCGATATTTGGATGCTTTCTACCCAAAGGCCATGTACTGCCTGCAAACCTGTACCAGTCAGAGAAAATCCTCCGTGTACTTAAGATGCCCTATGAGAAGATACATGCCTGTGAGAATGGATGTGCCTTATTTAGGCTTGAGTATGCGGCCTTGAACTATTGTCCCATTTGCAATTCTTCCAGGTATATTGTGGTAGACAACGACATGGGTGAGAAGAATCAGACCAAAATCCCCATTAGTGTTCTTCCGTATCTGCCAATCGTACCAAGACTTCAACGTATTTTCATGGTCGAAGAGACGGCCAGACAGATGACATGGCACAAATTGGGCAAAAGAACCAAACTAGATGCGGATGGGAACAAGATGCTGGTACACACTTTAGATGGTTTTGCGTGGAGGCACTTCGATGCATTACATAAGGATAAATCGGAATATCCAAGGCAACCTAGAGTTGCCATCAGCACGGATGGGTTCAATGTGTATGGTATGACGGCAGCACAATACAGTTGTTGGCCTGTATTTGTCATTCCACTAAATTTGCCACCCGGAGAGATTATGAAAAGAAAGACCATTTTCCTAAAGTTGATAATTCCAGGGCCCAACTATCTGGGGAAGAATATGAATGTGTACATGCAGCCGCTTAAGGATGAGTTGCAAGAAGCCTGGGATAATGGGATCAAGACCTACGACGCAGCTACCAAAACAAATTTCAAAATGCATGTGTGGTACATGTACTCGACGCATGATTATCCGGCGTTTGCGCTATTCGCTGGCTGGTGTGTGCATGGAAGGTTCCTGTGCACCACATGCAAGGCAGCTCTTCAGTTCCGTTGGCTGCCGGCTGGTCGCAAGTATTCTTGCTTCGACATGCATAGACAATTCCTCGATCCTGACCATAAGTTCAGAAAAGACAAGAAGAATTTCATCAAAGGTAGAGTTGTCAAAAACACTGCACCAGCTGCGTTGACAGGCCAACAGACCCTTGATCAGTTAAACGCTCTCGAGCGTGATCCTTTGCATCCAGGATACTTCAAAGGGTATAATACGGAACACGCATGGACTCACAAGTTATGCTTATGGGATCTGCCTTACTTCAAAGACCTCCTTTGCCCACACAACATTGACGTGATGCACACTGAAAATAATATTGCGGAGGCCATTTTTGGTACATTGTTCGGCATAGAGGGGAAGTCAAAAGATAATCCTAAGGCTAGAATCGACCTGGAGGCTCTATGTGATAGACCGTTGCAAACCTTGCGACAACGGAAAGGAAAGCAAAGCATAGCGAAGCCAAAGGCATGGTTCAATCTTGAAAGGCCAGCTATGAGGGAAATGCTATTGTGGGTGAAAATGCGGTTGATGTTCCCCGATGGGTATGCTGCGAATCTAAAGAGGGGAGCGAGTCTTGAGAAATTGAAAATATTTGGGCTCAAGAGTCATGATTGGCACATATGGATTGAGCGGGTAATGCCGGTGATGTTGCGTGGCTTTATCCCTGAGGATGAATGGCTAGTACTCGCAGAGCTGAGCTATTTCTTCCGTTCTCTTTGTGCGAAAGAACTATCGCCTGGCGTGCTAGATGAAATGGAAGAGTTGGCGTCGGAGTTAATCTGCAAACTAGAAAAGATCTTTCCACCGGGCTTCTTTAATCCAATGCAACATTTGATTTTGCATCTCCCGACCGAGGCAAGAATGGGGGGGCGTTCAAAATCGATGGTGCTACTCAATGAGAGGATGCAGAAGATGCTTTGAGCTAAGTGTGAAAATAAACGTAGAATTGAAGCATCGATGGCCGAGGCATGCATTACTGAGGAGGCGACAAACTTTGTGATAGCACACTACGAAGCCAAAAATCATCATTTGCATAACCCGAAGCCTCGGTACAATGATGGCGATCGAAAAAAAGTTCGATCCAACCTCAGCCTATTCAAAGGTAAGCTCGCACCATCCGGTGCTTCGAAAGGGGAATCGTTGGATGTCGAAGAATGGCGGACCATTTCATAGTATATCTTCACCAACCTAACAGAAGTGCAGCCGTACATCGAGTAAGTTCTCGGTAATTTATTGTTCCGCAACTTCTAATTGCTTTGAACTACTCTTATTCCCGGATATTTGATATAGTCGATACATCGCCGAATTCTCGGATGGAGCGGTCATCGAAAAGGATTCCGTCGAAGAGTATGAGCTTCTCGCAAAGCATGGAGGCGACTCTCCCGGTTTCATCTCTTGGTTCAAACAAAGGGTAATTAATTACCATTAAGGGCCCATTTGATTTCTTGGTCTAATTTGCGGCTAATGCATCCATTCTTTCGTATTAAACTTGTAGGCTGATGCAGAGTCTATGGATGCCGAGTTGAGACAAGTCGCTAATGGTTTTGACTATAAGGTCCGTTCATTTGACAAATACAACATCAACGGGTATCACTTTCGTACCTTTGGCAAAGAGCTATCTATGCCCGACCTAAAGTCTACAAATTGTTCTGTCTCTGCTATCGGCGAAGGAGACACCGAGTATTATGGAAGAGTTGAAGCAATTTATGAACTTCTATTCTATGGTGAAAACCCACCGACCGTCGTAGTCTTCAAATGTTATTGGTTTGAGCCGACGGAGACTAGAAGGACTCATGAACATATAGGACTAGTCGAAATCAACCAAAACACCCACTTAGATGTTCCCGATGTCTATATTACGGCTCAACAGGCGACACAAGTTTTCTATCTACCGTGGGCCTGCCAAACTGATCCAAATCTCAAAGGTTGGGGTGTTGTTTATGAAGTGCCACCACATTTTAGACCACCTACCCTCAATGACGAGGATTACGAACCTCACATTAACCCAGACACATATGAAGGAGAATTCTTCCAAGAAACACGTATGTTTAAGAAACGTTTCAAGAACCGCTCTATTTCACCCCAGAACATTGAAGTAGATAGCGACAGTGAATCCGTCTTAACCCCTGAGCCCGAACAGGAAGAGCTGGAAGAAGAAGAGGTTATTGCTGCGGATGACCTGTCACTTCTTGATCGATTACATAATGGTGGCCTTCCACATGTTCTTCGTGATAGTGATGATGATGATGCATTTATTGATGATAGTGATGATCATGATGCATTTATTGACCCCAAAGCATATATAGACGAGCACGATTGTTATTAGTTCATGTCAGGTATTCAACTATTATACTATACATAAATTTTGAGTTCATGTTAGGTATTCAATTTTTATTAGTCATGTTGGTATTTATGACGATGATACACTTAAATTATATACATTTTATTAGTCCTGCTGGTATTTATGTTGTACTAATTTCATTTACTCTTTGTCATGACAGGTGTTGAAAGATGGTGGGAAAGGGTCGAAAGCACTCCACGGCTCCTTCTTCGTCGGCGGGTGATGGGATGGGTACTTCCATTCCTGCCTCGCCTCTTCGGAGAGTGTTGCTCTCTACTATGCAAGGAGCGCCCCCCGTGAGAGGAGGTCGACCCCCCGCGAAGCCGAGAGGCACTAAAGGTACACGTTGTATTCATGTTGGTATTTATGTTGTACTCATGTTGTATGCATATTGGTATTTATATACATTTTATTACTCATGTTGGTATTTATGTTGTACTAAAGGTACACGTGGCCGTGGGAGAGGTAGGGCGGTGGCTGCCACGCCTTCTGAGGTGGCGGCTACACGGTCTCCGCCACCACCCCAAGCTGATTCACCTGAGCACAGGACTTCTAGGGTGGATTCGTCTGAGGTGGAGGCTACACGGTCTCCGGTTCACGAGCCTCGGGTCGACGAGCCTCAGGTCGACGAGCCTTCGACCCACGAGACTCGTGTCCCAGAGGCTTCCTTCCAGGCGACTCTGGAGCAAAGCAGGGATGAGGGTACGTCCCAAGAGACCCAGTGGGATGCTGGTAGCAACGAGGAGCTAGGTGAGGGGGCTACCGTCTACCAGCGTGGTAGTTCGGGGCTCCCGCTCGTGCCAGCGACCCTCGAGCAGAGGTGGTCGATTAGGCCAAATGGGGACAAGTAAGTTAATTTACTCTTATTTAACCTTTTGCCTTCGCGTTTTCTCAAATATCTAATGTTTTGGCTTTAATTTGTCATACTGTAGGGCTTGTATTGTTGCCAAGGGTGTCCGCAAGCCCAACAGCGTCCTTGGTGTTCTTTGCAGTAAAAACTTCCTAGGGTTTGTTACGTTGCCCGGTCGGGAGCGAGAGGTAGGAATGACCTGGGAGCACTACTTGGGTGCCCCGGCCCCGCCGGAGGTGGAGATCGACGGTGTTTTGTGCGACACGAGGGCGGACATGGTGATCCGAAAGTTCTGGGTAATTTCTCCTTCACACAATTATAAATCAACCATAGCTATTTATTGTACTAATCGGTATTGTCTCGTTTGCAGACCTACTACAGGTGTGAGGTGGGATACGAGGAGGGCGCGGCAAAGGTTATCGAAACCGAATGTCACCGCCTACTTCAAAACTTTCGGCACGAGGCTCGGGTGCAGGCTGTTCGAGACTACTATGCCACGCGGCGTATTAGGCTTGACAAGGCGAAGTGTCGTTATGCTAAGATGGATAAGGAGCATTACATGAAGGTAATTACATATTATTAAGGCTTTGTAGTTAGTTTCCTTGATTTGGTTCTTACACGCTCAAATTTCTCTTTATTAACTTAGGTGCCCCGAGATGGTGTGTGGATAAGATGGATTGTTGGGAGGCCTTGGTGGATTAGTGGTGCTCCGAAACGTGGGAGGCCAGCCACAACAACGCCAAGGAGAGGCGTGGCAAAATGGTTGGCGTGCCACACCATCAAGGGAGCGTCAACTTAATCCAATTTGGCGAGAACTGGGTATGTGGTTTGCTTCATGCCTCATGCAATTCATTCTTAATGCTATCTTGAGCCCTTTACTAATACAATTTTCCTCTCTCTCTCTTTTAGGCGCGTCACAATAAGACGGAGGCGCCACAGATGTACGACCTGTATGCGATGGCCCATACTGCCTCGTACAAGAAGGTCAAGGCATTCTCTGAGTCTGACCTCGAGCATCCAGAAAACTTCACCAACATCTCCTCCCACCACAAGCCCGTGAAGTACAGAGACCACGGGAAGGCGAGGAAAGGGGAGGACTTTAACCCGAGCGAGGGGCCTATTGATCCAGAGCTGGTGATGATAGCTGGCAACGGGAGGCCCCATGGCTCGATCGCAATTGGAGACGGCCTTATACGTTGTCCTAGCACTCTCCGGCAGATAAAGGCACGCCAAACGAGCTCTTGTCCGGAGATAACACGTCGGCCACGGCCAGTTGAGCTCACCATCGAGGTTAGTTTAATGGACTCAACTATCTTTCCGCACTATGTTGTGCGTTGGAACCAATATGATTACATTGCTAACAATGAGTTGTGTTGCAGACTGCTATTCAGAAAGAGAGAGAGGCAATGCAGGCGGCTATGGCGGAGAAGGATAAGGAAATTAGGGAGCTGGAGGAGAGGACGACTGCATTGGTGGAGGCGGAGAGGGCACGGAATGATGCGTCTAACAGGGCCATATACGAGCTCTTCGTGGTAAGTTTCTTCTTCATGTTATTTCAAATCTTGCATTTGAATGTCCATTTCATTAATAAATAAAAAGTTTGACTTGTCGAAACCAAATGTACAGCCTATGTGCGAGAAGAACGGCCAAGTCCCTCCGCCGATGCGAGTCATTAACGTGGCGGGGACGGTGAGTTTCATTTCACTGCAGTGATCTTAAGAGTGTCCTCATGCTAACTACACATTGCAAACGATGTTTGGTGCAGAATATCTCCCGAAACGCATTGCACGACCCTTCTACAGTCGAGCCTTCTCCAGGGCAGCCTTCTCCAGGCGAAACAAGCCAGAGTCACCGTGCTTCACCGCTGTGATGACGATAATGGTATGTTATTTCTAGTGTTTTAATAAAATATAGCTAGACTTCCATCTAAATGACATAATTAGCTTAGTTAGCTCCAAGAAAGGCTAAATTGGCTAATTATCCTACGTAGCTGCAAGATGACCTATTCCCCCTAACTTAGGTATTAAATGGCCTATAATTAGCCTAGCTAGATCCAAAATGGCTTAATAAGCATAGTTTGCTCCGGAATGACCTATTTTACCCAAGTTAGCTCCGAAACGGCGTATAGTTAGCTAGGGTTCCACCTAGATGACATAATTAGCTTAGTTAGCTCCTAAATGGTCTATTTAATAAAACATGACCTATACGTAGCTAATTATCCTCGAAATGACATAATTAGCTCCAAAAAGGCATTCTAAGCCAATTTATCCCGAAGAAGGGGACAAGAGGAGAAGAAAGAGGAAAAATGAAAGGAAGGAAGAAGAAGAAGAGGAGAAGAAGAAGAAGGAGAGGGAGGAGGATAAGAGGAGGAGAAGAAGGAGAAGAAGGAGAAGGAGCTCCTCCTTCTCCTTCTTCTTCCTCCTTCTTCCTCCTTCTCCTTCTCCTTCTTCGTTTCTTCTTCTTCTCCTATTCCTTCTCCTTCTCCTCCTCCTCCTCCTCCTCCTCCTTCTTTTACTTCTTCTTCTCTTTTTCTTCTTCTACGTAGCTTAGACTCATCCAAGAAAGGCTAAATTGGCTAACTATCCTACGAAATGACATAATTAGCTTAGTTCACTCCAAAATGACCTATTTAATAAAAAATGACCTACAATTAGCTAAGTTCTCTCCTAAATGACATAATAAGGCTTATGTAGCTGCAAGATGACCTATTCCCCCTAACTTAGGTATTAAATGGCCTATAATTAGCCTAGCTAGATCCAAAATGGCTTAATAAGCATAGTTTGCTCCGGAATGGCCTATTTTACCCAAGTTAGGTCCGAAACAACGTATAGTTAGCTAGGGTTCCACCTAGATGACATAATTAGCTTAGTTAGCTCCTAAATGGTCTATTTAATAAAACATGACCTATACTTAGCTAATTATCCTCGAAATGACATAATTAGCTCCAAAAAGGCATTCTTAGCCAATTTAGCCCGAAGAAGGGGACAAGAGGAGAAGAAAGAGGAAAAATGAAAGGAAGGAAGAAGAATAAGAAGAGAAGAATAAGAGAAGAAGAAGAAGGAGAAGGAGGAGGAGAAGAAGAAGGAGAAGAAGGAGGAGAAGAAGGAGAAGGAGCTCCTCCTTCTCCTTCTTCTTCCTCCTTCTCCTTCTCCTTCTTCTTTTCTTCTTCTTCTCCTCTTCCTTCTATTTCTCCTCCTCCTCCTCCTCCTCCTCCTTCTTTTACTTCTTCTTCTCTTTCTCTTCTTCTACATAGCTTAGACTCATCCAAGAAAGGCTAAATTGGCTAATTATCCTACGAAATGACATAATTAGCTTAGTTAGCTCCAAAATGACCTATTTAATAAAAAATGACCTACAGTTAGCTAAGTTCTCTCCTAAATGACATAATAAGGCTTACGTAGCTGCAACATGACCTATTCCCCCTAACTTAGGTATTAAATGGCGTATAATTAGCCTAGCTAGATCCAAAATGGCTTAATAAGCATAGTTTGCTCCGGAATGACCTATTTTACCCAAGTTAGCTCCGAAACGACCTATAGTTAGCTAGGGTTCCACCTAGATGACATAATTAGCTTAGTTAGCTCCTAAATGGTCTATTTAATAAAACATGACCTATACTTAGCTAATTGTCCTCAAAATGACATAATTAGCTCCAAAAAGGCATTCTTAGCCAATTTAGCCCGAAGAAGGGGATAAGAGAGGAGAAGAAAGAGGAAAAATGAAAGGAAGGAAGAAGAAGAAGAAGAAGAAGAAGAAGAAGAGAAGAAGAGAAGAAGAAGAAGGAGAAGGAGGAGGATAAGAAGAAGGAGAAGAAGGAGGAGAAGGAGGAGAAGGAGCTCCTTCTCCTTCTCCTTCTTCTTTTCTTCTTCTTCTCCTCTTCCTTCTCCTTCTCCTCCTCCTCCTCCTTCTTTTACTTCTTCTTCTCTTTCTCTTCTTCTATGTAATTTAGACTCATCCAAGAAAGGCTAAATTGGCTAATTATCCTACGAAATGACATAATTAGCTTAGTTAGCTCCAAAATGACCTATTTAATAAAAAATGACCTACAGTTAGCTAAGTTTTCTCCTAAATGACATAATAAGGCTTACGTAGCTGCAAGATGACCTATTCCCCCTAACTTAGGTATTAAATGGCCTATAATTAGCCTAGCTAGATCCAAAATGACTTAATAAGCATAGTTTGCTCTGGAATGACCTATTTTACCCAAGTTAGCTCCGAAACGACCTATAGTTAGCTAGGGTTCCACCTAAATGACATAATTAGCTTAGTTAGCTCCTAAATGGTCTATACTTAGCTAATTTCTCTCCGAAATAACCTATATATACACTTCTTCATCTAGTATTATTCTTCTAACTTTCTTATTTGTCATTTTGCAGATTACCTTCACTTCCCGGGAAGCTTGGATTATATTGATGGAATGCTTGAAGATGATTTCTTGTACCATGGCTTGTATTGAAACTATTGTAGTATATGGATATATATGAAACTGTGTATGCATGTGGATGAAACTGGTGTAATATATGGTTTGGTATGGATGCAACTTGCAGAATATGTATGCACTATGGATGAGAGTTATTTTAATATGGTTATGAGTACAGAAAGAAATTTATTTATGTCAAATATATATATATATCCTGATTATTGTTAAAAATGCTGGATATAATAAAAAATAAATTAAAATGGGGCAGATTCCCCTCTTTGCCGTCTGCCCCCACATGGCAAAGGGGTTTAGGCAGACGGCAAAGGGGGGAATCTGCCCCCTCTCTCTCCCCTCTTTGTCGTCTGCCCCCACATGACAAAGGGGGGTGGGCAGACGGCAAAGGGGTGAATCAGCCCCCACTCTCTCCCCTCTTTGCCGTCTGCCCCCACATGGCAAAGGGGGGTGGGCAGACGGCAAAGGGGTGAATCAGCCCCCTCTCTCTCCCCTCTTTGCCGTCTGCCCCTACATGGCAAAGGGGGGGACGGCACACGGCAAAGAGAGGACGCCTGCCGTTAACACTTAACGGGGCCGTTGCAGTATATGCCGTCCCAGTTAATTTGCCGTCTGCCCCCTCATGGCAAAGATTCTTTGTCGTCCGCTTTACAAAAGCAAACGGCAAAGAACCTCTTCACCGGATTTTTTTTACCGTCTAGTTTGTCGTCTGCTAACCGACAGCAAAGCCTTTGTCGTCCGTGGTTCCCCCCTTTGCCGTCCACCGTGGCAGACGGCAAATTTCTGAATTTCAGTAGTGTAAGGCAATTTTGAGGAAGCCTATCATTGGAATATACAAGCCAAGTTATATAATGAAAATTTCCCACTAGCTATATGGTGGTGACAAAACGAGAGACTCTAAATCATGAAGATCATGGTGCTTAATAAGCACAAGTGTGGAAGGATAGTAGCATTGTCCCTTCTCTCTTTTTCTCTCAATTTTTTGGTGGGCTCTTTGGCGTCTTTTTTTTGGTGGGCATCTTTGGCCTCTTTTTGTATATGGGCTTCGCTGGCCTCTTTTATTTCCTCACATGGGACAATGCTCCATCAATGATGATCATCACACTTACAACTCAAAACTTAGAGCAATGATGACTCTATATGGAATGCCTTCGATATTGTACCGTGGCAATGATCGAGCATGGCAAAGACATTAATGGAAACATCATGCTAGCTATCTTACGATCATGCAATGGCAATGTAGAAGCTGTGGCACATGTCATGGTGGTATTTGCATGGCAATATATCTCGGAATGGCTTTGAAAAAGCCATAGTAGGTAGGTATGGTGGTTGTTTTGAGGGAGGCTAATGGTGGGTTTTGTGCATCGGCGAAAGTTGCACGGCACTAAAGAAGATAGTGATGGTGGAAGGTGAAAGTACATCTAAACCATGGACTCATCATTAGTCATGAAGAACTCATATACTTGTTGCAAAAGTTTTATTAGTAATCGAAATAAAGCATTCAACGCATACTCCTAGGGGAAGGGTTGGTAGGTATAAACCATCGCGCGATCCTGACCGCCACACAAAGGATGACAATCAATATACTAATCATGCTCAGACTTCATCACATAGCGGTTCACCATACGTGCATGCTACGGGAATCACTAACTTCAACACAAGTATTTCTAGATCCACAACACCTTACTAATATAACTTCAATATTACCACTACCACAACTCAAAACTAATTGAGATGAATCAAACTTCTCTAACTATTCAATGCACATGAAGGTGGAAGTTTTCATATCCCTTTGGATAACTACCCCTTTTGAGACTACTATCATAGCATAGATCAACTACCAAGCCATGCGCTTCCGTGCTCTAAAAGATATAAGTGAAGCACATAGAGAAAAATCAACTAGCTCAAAAGATATAAGTGAAGCACATGTGAGCTGAATTGTCTAACCAAAGGATATAAGTGAAGCTCGACAAAATCACGGTGAGTGCATGTCTATCTCTCTAGGTGTGCAGCAAGGAAGATTGTGACACAACAAAAATAAAAGACTCCTATGATACAAGACGCTCCAAGCAAAACACATAACATGTGGTGAATAAAAAAATAGCCCCAAGTAACGTTACCGATGGATTGAAGACGAAAGAGGGGATGCCTTCCCGGGGCATCCCCAAGCTTAGGCTTTTACGGCATCCTTGAATCAGCTTGGGGTGCCTTGGGCATCCCCAAGCTTGAGATCTTGCCACTTTTTATCTTTTTGTCCATAAGAACTTCACCCAAAACTTGAAAACTTCACAACACGAAACTTAAACAGAAACTCGTGATAACATTAGTATAAGAAAGCAAACCACCACTTCCTTAGGTACTGTAGCAAACTTAATTTCTACTTATGTTGATGTTGGGTTACTGTATTTTCAATCTTCCATGGCTAATACCCCCGATACTATCCATACTTTCATCAAAATAAGCAACCAACTCAACAAAAACAGAATCTGTTAACAGCAGACCAGTCTGTAGCAATCTGTATACTTCGTATACTTATGGTACTTCAAAAATTCTAAAAAATTACGGAAGTCTGAAGAATTTGCGTAGCAATCAGCATAAAAAAGAATCAACTCAAAATCTCTTACAGAAAAAAATTGAAAATTCTTTTCGTGAGCAGAAAGTTTCTGTCTTTTCCAGCATGACCAAACGATCATCCCCAAGACTAATCATAACGGTTTTACTTGGCACAAACGCAAAAAAAGAAACACAATTCATAGCAACATTATGAAAGTGTGAAAACACAAAACAGAAAGAAAAAGGATAGATTCATTGGGTTGCCTCCCAACAAGCGCTATTGTTTAACGCCCTTAGCTATGCAAAAGGTGATGGAATCACGTATAGTCATCTTTGGTGCTCAAACCATAAGTAGCCCTCATCATAGATTCATAAGGCAATCTTATTTTCTTTTTAGGAAAATGATCCATGCCCTTCTTTAGAGGAAATTGAAATCTAATATTCCCTTCCTTCATATCGATGATAGCACCAATAGTCCTTAGGAAAGATCTACCAAGAATAATGGGACATGAAGGATTGCAATCTATGTCAAGTACAATGAAATCCACGGGTCCATAGTTCTTATTTGCAACAATAAGAACATCATCGATCCTTCCCATGGGTTTCTTAACAGTAGAATCCGCAAGATGCAAATTAAGAGAACACTCTTCAATCTCATGAAAACCAAGAATATCACATAAAGACTTTGGAATCGCGGAAACACTAGCACCCAAATCACACAAAGCATTGCATTCATAGTTTTTGTTTTTGATTTTGATAGAAGGTTCCCACTCATCATGAAGTTTTCTAGGTATAGAGACTTCTAATTCGAGTTTCTCTTCAAGAGATTTCATCATAGCATCTACGATATGTGCGGTAAAGGCTTTGCTTTGGCTATAAGCATGTGAAGAGTTTGCAATAGATTGCATCAAGGAAATGCATTCAAACAAGGAGCAAGTATCATAATTGAATTCCTTGAAATCCAAAGTGGGAGTTTCATTACTACCCAATATTTTGATTTCTTCTACTCCACTCTCCACACCTTTATCATCAAGATAGGTGGACTCCGAATCATTGGGGCATTTTTCAACCAAAGTGGATTCATATCCAGCCCCTTCATCAATAGGTTTGACACGCGAAAACAAAGATTCAAGAGGAGTCACACCAAGCACTTTAAGATCTTCGTGATTTGCATCACTAGAACGCACCCTTTTAAACCATTCATGCCTAGCGCGAATTTGGGTGGTTCTTTCTTTGCTCTCATTCATGGAGACACGCATAGCTTTTAAAGTTTCATCCAAGTTGACCTTGGGAGGAGCACATCTAACTTTCAAAGCATCAATATCACAAGACATCCTATCCACGCTTTTAGCCAAATCGTCTATTTTGAGTAGTTTTTCCTCTATGGACGCATTGAAAATCTTTTGAGAGTTGATGAACTCTTTGATATTACTCTCTAAATCAGAGGGTAATTTGTTGTGATTTCCATAAGTGTTGTTGTAGGAATTGCCATAATTGTTAGAGGAGTTACTAGGAAAAGGCCTAGGAACATAGTTTCCTCTAAAAGCATTGTTGTTGCAAAAATTGTTCCTACCAGCAAAATTAACGTCCAAACTAGCGTTGCTACTCTCAATCAAGGAAGATAGTGGCATGTCATTAGGATCTAAAGGAGCATTTATACTAGCAACCAAATTCATCAACTTGTCCATCTTAGCACTAAGCAAGTTAATTTCTTCTATAGCGTGTACCTTTTTGCTAGCAGGTGACCTTTTCAGTGTGCCACTGAGAGTAGTTGGTCATGATATTGTCTAGGAGTTTTGTAGCGTCTCCTAACGTGATTTCCATGAACATTCCACCTGAGGCGGAGTCCAAGATATTGCAAGAAGCAAAATTCAAACCAGCGTAAAACATTTGTATAATCATCCACAAACTCAAGCCATGAGCGGGACAATCTCTAATCATTAACTTCATCCTCTCCCAAGATTGTGCAACGTGTTCATGATCAAGTTGCTTGAAATTCATGATATCGTTACGTAGAGAGATAATCTTAGCCGGCGGAAAATACTTGGATATGTAAGCATCTTTGCACTTATCCCAAGAATCGATACTATTTTTAGGCAAAGAAGAAAACCAAGTTTTTGCGCGACCTCGCAACGAGAAAGGAAAAAGCTTCAACTTAATCACTTCATTATCCACATCTATTTTCTTTTGCATATCACAAAGTTCAATGAAGGTATTGAGATGGGATGCGGCATCTTCACTAGGAAGGCTAGAGAATTGCTCTTTCATAACAAGATTCAACAAGGCAGCGTTGACTTCATACGATTCCGCACTAGTGGCGGGAGCAATCGGAGTACTAATAAAATCATTATTATTGGTACTCGAGAAGTCGCAAAGTTTGGTGTTTTCAGCCATGATGACTTCAACAAACCAACAAGAACAGAAGCAAGCAAGAAAACTGGCAAAGGAAAACGGCAAAAGGCAAAAGAAACGGCAAATGTGAAGTGGGGGAGAGGAAAATGAGAGGCAACTAGCAAAAAAGGTAAATGCAAGAGATGAGTTTGTGACACCTACTTGGATAGATCTTGACTTGATCTCTCCTTCCCCGGCAACGGCGCCAGAAATACTTCTGCTACTGCAACAAAATACCTTCCAACGGTGCGAGAAATAGGCGTGTTGACGGGAGACTATTCTTGTCTTGATGCTCCTCGGCAACGGCGCCAGGAATCCTTCTGCTACGGCTACGCCTTTAGGGACTTCCTTGGAAAATATGCAAAGGATTCCCCCGTGGACTTGGAGCCTTGTGTTGGTGTTCCCTCGAAGCGGAAAGGGTGATGTAGCACAGCGGCGGTAAGTATTTCCCTCAGTTTTGAGAACCAAGGTATCGATCCAGTGGGAGGATCGCGTCAAGTCACAAGTACTTGCACAAACACAAAGAGCTTGCACCCAATGCTATGAAGGGGTTGTCAATCCCTTATAGATTGTTTTCAAAGTGAGAACTGAAAGCAAAAAGTAAACAAAGCAAAGTAAAAGTGAAAGTGGAGACGATAGTTGTGAATAGACCCGGGGGCCGTAGTGTTCACTAGTGGCTTCTCTCATGAAAGCAAGCAGACGGTAGGTGAACGAATTACTGTCAAGCAATTGATAGAACCGCGCAAAGTCGTGACGTTATCTAAGGCAATGATTATATCTATATGCATCACGTCAAAAACAAGTAGACCGATACTTTCTGCATTTACTACTATTACTCCACACGTCGACCGCTATACAACATGCATCTAGTGTATTAAGTTCATAAGAACAGAGTAACGCCTTAAGCAAGATGACATGATGTAGATGGACAATCTCATATCTTTGATAAAAGCCCATCTTGTTACCCTTGATGGCAACAACATGATGCGTGCCTTGCTTCCCCTTCTGTCACTGGGAAAGGTCACCACACGGTATGAACCCAAAACCAAGCACTTCTTCCATTGCAAGAATCATAGATCTAGTTGGCCAAACAAAACCCAAGACTCGGAGAGACTTACAAGGATATCAAATCATGCATATAAGAAATCAGCAAAGACTCAAATATAATTCATAGATAATCTGATCACAAATCCACAATTCATCGGATCTCGACAAACACACCGCCAAAGAGGATTACATCGGATAGATCTCCATGAAGATCCTGGAGAACTTTGTATTGAAGATCCAAGAGATAGAAGAAGTGTCACGCCCAAGATGCGACCCTATCCTCAATTTGGCACGAGGGCCTCGTCAGGGATAGAAGCGCATCTCGTCGTGTCGCAAGAATGGATATCGTTACAAGTACATGTACTGAAAAGAAGAGATATATATAGAGTCGGCTTACACTCGCCACAAGCTACATCAGAGTCACATCAGTACATTACATAATCATCAAGAGTAAGAGTGGGGTCCGACTACGGACGAAAACAAACGAGAAAATAAGAACGACGTCCATCCTTGCTATCCCAGGCTGCCGGCCTGGAACCCATCCTAGATCGATGAAGAAGAAGAAGAAGAAGCAACTCCAAATGAACAATCAACGCGCTCGCGTCAAGTGACCTTTACCTGTACCTGCAACTGGTGTTGTAGTAATCTGTGAGCCACAGGGGACTTAGCAATCTCATTTCCAAAGGTATCAAGACTAGCAAAGCTTAATGGGTGAGGTATGGTTAAGTGGTGAGGTTGCAGCAGCGCCTAAGCATATATTTGGTGGCTAACTTACGAGTACAAGAAATAAGAGGGGAAGATCTACGCATAGCGGACGTGAACTACGGATGATCAAATGGATGATCCTGAACACCTACCTACGTCACACATAACCCCACCGTGTCCTCGATCGGAGAAAGAACTCACGAAAGAGACAGTCATGGTTACGCACACAGTTGGCATGTTTCAATTAAGTTAACTTCAAGTTATCTAGAACCAGTGTTAAAAAAAGTTTCCACGTTGCCACATAACCGCAGGCACGGCTTTCCGAAAAGATTTAACCCTGCACGGGTGCTCCAACTAGTCCATCACAAATTACCACAAGCCGCATAGAAATCCTCAATCACGAAGCTCGCGATCTCGTCGGATTCCCTAGTGGAAAACCTCAACTCTGAGATTACCCAAAGCATCACCGGAATACCGATGCATAAGATATCTCGTCAAAGGTAAAACTAATCCAGCAAGGCCGCCCGACGTGTCGACGATCCCGATAGGAGTCGCGTACCTCGTTCTCAGGACACGGCGGATGAGCTAGACGTCGGGATCGCTAAACCTCCGGGTGACCAGAGGGGCGTCGGACATCACTCAGGTGGGACCAACACTCATGAGGAGCACTGGCCCGGGGGTTGATTAAATTATCCTCGGGGTCCGGAAAGTCCCTATGCAATTTTATTAGGTGTTTAGGCAAATGTAGTACCAAAGTTGGGCCTTGCCAGACCAGCTTTAATCTAAAACGAATTATCAAGGGGGTCCCCATAACAACCCCGATCGTGTTAGGAGCGCTCATTTATGGAACATAACACCGATAGCCGAAAACTAAGGGGGCAAAGGTGGAACAAAACACCAGGCTAGAAAAGGTCGAGCCTTCCACCTTTTACCAAGTATATAGGTGCATTAAATTAAATAGCATTAATATGGTGATATAAGAAGGAACCCATGCTTTCACATGGAAGCATCTGCACCTGCAACTAGCAACGCTAACACAGGGTTAAGCAAGCAGTAACATAGCCAATCAGTGGTTTGCTAGGTCGAACAGGTTGAAGGTAATCATGGCATTGTTGAGAGGCTGATATTTAACAGGTGGTAGGCAACGAGACATAAATGATAGAAGCGATAAACTAGCATGGAAATGATAGTAATGGTATCTGGGGAAATGATCATCTTGCCTGAGATCCCGCTTGGAAGAAGAATGCCTCTGTGAAGCAGACGAACTGACGTAGTCGAGCGGGTCCTCACATCCGACACTCTTGTGGAACTCTATCGAGACGAAGCAAACCAGAAACACAAATCAACACACGGAATTCACCACACGATGCAAGACACATATGATGCATGAGCAGCTGAAAACATGCAAGTCACGGCATGACAATCATAACAATCAAACACTACACATTAAGTGAAGCTCAATATGCAGCGAGTTGCATATTGACGAAACTCCACGTTTAATTATTTAGTTTTATCCCGATTAAGTACACGGCAATATTAAATGTGATTAAACATGGCAAGAGGTGAAGCGTAATTAAACTATCTATCTAGGCATTTTAAATGAGGTCGGAAATGACATATAGCATCTCCGAGACGACCTCACATGTTAATTTACAATTCTGTCCAGATCTGAACTAATGCATTTAATTAGTTGTTAAACAGCAAAACAAATAGGTTCAAGTGATTCTACGCGTCATTTCAAGCAATCTACACATAAAGAACATCTCCAACGGAGTTACGGTTCAAAAGATACAAGCACCGCAAGATATGATGGCATGAATGCAATATGTGTGCAACGACGGCTACGAGCACTTCAAAACAAACAACCAGCAAGAGAAAATGAAACTACACAAGATTCTAAGCAAGTTTCATGTAGGGCACGATCAAAACAGAGCTACGGTTCAAAAGATACGAGCAAAACAAGAAATCACTACAATCTGCCAAAATCAGCCACATAGCATTTTCTACGCCCCACAACTACGGCTACACAACTCCGATAAACTCAAGCAAGGCATGGCACGAAAGAGGGAAAGACGCACTACTACAAACAACTAACAACAACTATCATGGAAGCAAGGAACACTAGGAAAAGAAGACACAACATGGCATCGCACACCTATTTCAGACTTAGTGAAAATAACACTTCATGGAAGTGCAGTTTTCGATCTGAAGCAATATTGAAAGCAGCAAAACCTATAGCTACAGGACTCCAAATGGCATGAAACTTTATAGCATGCTAGAGAAACACAAGGGGCACAACTAACTCCATTGGACCAACCTCAAAAGAGCTACAGATCACAAGATAGAAGCAAGACAAGACAGCAACAAAATATAACAGATTCCAGACTTAGAAATATTTCAGCTCCTCTAAAACAGCACTATTTCTAGCAACTTGAGATCAAGAAAAACACACCTAAACATGCATTTCTATTGCAACCAAAAATGCCAGGGGCTAAACAAAACATCCAAGATCAACTCTCTAGTTGACAACTCCTTTAAACGAAGCACGGAATAAATCCTACGAATTAATCAAAAGGGCAACATAGCAAAATATCTCGCGAACTAACTTGCTCAAATGCTAAAACTAATTGCACACCCCGGAAACATATAAAATATGTGGGGTTTGCAACACAAAATAATGCCACACATTAATGCGAGATAATCACTTATATACGGGAAAATAAACTACCGGCAAATCCCTACACGCAAAAATACAAATGACTGCTCTAAAATACACGGAAAAATAGTTCCAAAAACGTAGGCATTTTATCTAAGGCATACGGGCTATCCGGACATGCGCGAAAAATATATACGAGACGTATCCTATTAAAACAACACGTTGTTCTAGGCATCCGACATGCCAAACGACGTCAAACAATTATGCATGTTTCAAATTCGTATTCTACTCGCGAAACTACCACAAAACCATATATAACACGTCTCTAACCGACTTACGGTTTAAAAGTTACGGGGGTTTAAATAATTAGCTAAATCCTGAAATTATCTAAACCGAAAATAATTCCTATAATAGCTACCGGGCCGAAACTGAGGCGTAAAATAACTAAGAGGCACCTATGCGTAAAATAAAGGGGCTGGGGGGCTGGTCACCTTAGTGGGCTTGGCCCATGTCGCGGGGAGGAGGCCGAGGCCTCGAGAGGGGAATGGGCCTCGGGGCGTGAAGGAGGCACTGGCCCGGCGGTTCGTGCAGGTCAACGGGGCCTGGGGCATTGTTGCTGGGCCGCAGTGCGGGGGAGGCCCAAGACGCGGCAAGGTGGCCCAGGCGGGAGCGCTGTGCTGCTGCTCGTCTCCTCCCGTGCTCCCGAGGAGCACGAGGGCACGGGAACGGCGGCGGCGCACCCACTGCCGGCGGCGTGCGGGGCAAGGCCACGGGGGGAGGCAGATCCAGTGGGGGCTCTGCCGTATCTAGCCAGGGCGGCCGGATCCCGGCGTCGGTGAGGAGCGTGTCGGCTTGGGAAGCTCGGGCGCGAAGGCGGCCATGGCTACGGCTTGCAGGGGGGCGGTGAACGCAGCGAGGTTCGAGGGCGGCGGCTGCTGGCCTTGGCGGCGGGCGGGGATACCGGCGGCGAGGCTGGTGGCGCATGGAGATGGGGTTCCGGCGGGGTCCGTCGGGGCTGCAGGCACGGCGAGCTGCGGGTGGCGGGGCGGCGCAGGAGAGGCGGCGCTAGGCGGAGGCGCGGGGTGCACGGGAGCACGGGAGGCGGCGGCTGGTGACGGTTTCGGGCCCGGCGGGCCAGCCATGGGCTCGCGGGGCCGCGGCGCGAGGAGGAGGTGGGAGGAGGCTGCGGGAGGATTAGGGTTTCGGGGGTTGGCATGGTTTTTGAGGCAGAGGGGGATGGCTGTCTAAAAATTAGGAGGAGGGGGTATATATAGGGAAAAGAGGGGCTCGGTTAACCGGAATCGCGTTCCGGATCCAACCGCGGGGTCGGATTCGGGCGATTTCGAACGCAGGAATGGGTACACGGCCGTGTAGAGGGGATATCCGGAGACGAGAGGCAGAACGGGCGGCACGGAAACAATTTTTAAAACACCGATGACCGTCCGACGGTAGACCAAATACGGTGCCGCTACGGTCGACCGTTCGGGTACCAGACGGACTCCGATCGCGACGAAATTCGACAAGTGGCCTAGCTAGAACTAATTACGACCGCATGCCAAGTATCACCCCGATTAGAGAAAGTTTTACGCACACTTTAAACAGGGTTTTGACGATGCCGCGGGCGCGTGCGAGTGCGGTCGGACTCAGAACGGACAACGACGAGAACCGGCAACTACTAACGGATGCAAGTTTGAAAACTGGCGGCAACGAAGATGCCGATGCAATGCAGATGATGGGCATGATGCGATGATGATGCGACGAAAGAAAATACGCACACGACGAAAACGGAAAGAAAAGGGGAATCTTCCGCAACGTCGGCATCGGGCTGTCACAAGAAGCCATCTAGCTACTAACTACGGACCCGTAGGTCTGAAGTGGACTACTCACGAGTCATTGGAGAGGCGATGATGTTGATGTAGAAGCCCTCCAACTCCAAAGTCCCCTCCGGCAGGGCATCGGGAAGGGTCTCCAGATGAGATCTCGCGGAAACGGAAGCTTGCGGTGGCGGAAAAAGTGTTTTCGTGGATGCCCTGATTTTTCTGGGATTTTACGGAATTTATAGGCCAAAGAGCTAGGGCAGGGGAGCGCCAGGGAGGCCACAAGTCTGGTAGCCGCCGGCCCCCATGGTGGCGGCTATAGGGCTTGTGGGCCCCCTGTGGCTCTTCTGCCTTGGCCCTCAAGTCCCCAGATCTTCTTCTGTTCTGGAAAAAATTATTTTGGGGATTTTATTCCGTTTGGACTCCGTTCCAAAATCAGATCTGAAAAGAGTCAAAAACACAGAAAAAACAGGAACTGGCACTTGGCACTGAATTAATAAGATAGTCCCCAAAAAGATATAAAAGGTATATAAAACATCCAAAGTTGACAAGATAACAGCATGAAACCATCAAAAATTATAGATACGTTTGAGACGTATCAATTAGCCAGGAGTTTCTCAAGCATACCCGAAGGAATTTCATAAAAAGATATTTTCAGTAGTTACCTTAGGTTGAGGAGCAACTCCTCGTGCTTCCGTTCGTGGTGAAGATACCCTGAACAAATTCCTCAAAGGAACAGTTTCCATAGTGACAAATGACAATAAATTTCAGCACAGTATATAAATGTTTCCTTACCAAATTCCACTTACCAAAGGCGCTTCACTCCCCGGCAACGGCGCCAGAAAAGAGTCTTGATGACCCACAAGTATAGGGGATCAATCATAGTCCTTTCAATAAGTAAGAGTGTCGAACCCAACAAGGAGCAGAAGGCTCTGATAAATGGTTTTCAGCAAGGTAATAAATGCAAGCACTGAAATTAGCGGTAAGAAGTGATGGTGTAGTGAGGTGAAACGTAGCAGGTGAAAAGTAACAAGTAACAAGTAATAGCAACGGTGCAGCAAAGTGGCCCAATCCCTTTTGTAGCAAGGGACAAGCCTGAACAAAGTCTTATAGGAAGTAAAGCGCTCCCGAGGACACATGGGAAATCTGTCAAGCTAATTGTCATCATGTTCACATGGTTCGCGTTCGTTACTTTAATAGTTTGATATGTGGGTGGACCAGCGCTTGGGTACTTCCCTTACTTGGACAAGCATCCCACTTATGATTAACCCCTCTCGCAAGCATCCACAACTACAAAAGAAGAATTAAGACAACGTCTAACCATAGCATTAAACTAGTGGATCCAAATCAGCCCCTTACGAAGCAACGCATAGACTGGGATTTAAGCTTCTATCACTCTAGCAACCCATCATGTACTTACTACTCCCCAATGCCTTCCTCTAGGCCCAAATATGGTGAAGTGTTATGTAGTCAACGTTCACATAACACCACTAGAGGAAAAGACAACATACAGCATATCAAAATACCGAACGAATACAAAATTCACATGACTATTAATAGCAAGACTTATCCCATGTCCTCAGGAGCAAAAGTAACTACTCACAAAGCATGGATATATTCATGACCAGAGAAGTAATGAATATCATAATGGATCTGAACATATAATCTTCCACCAAGTAAACCAACTAGCATCAACTACAAAGAGTAATCAACACTACAAGCAACCTTACGGGTACCAATCGGCGTCGCGAGACGGCGATTGGTTACAAGAGATAGACTAGGGTTTGGATAGGAGATGGTGCTGATGAAGATGTTGATGGAGATGACTCCCCTCCGACGAGAGGAGTGTTGGTGATGACGATGGCAACGATTCCCCCTTCGGGAGGGAAGTTTGCCCGGTAGGATCGTCCTACCGGAGCTCTAGATTGGTTCCGCTCAAGTTCCGCCTCGTGTTGGTGATGACGATGGCGCCTCCTCGAAAAAGCTCCGCCCTGATTTTTTTCCGGACGAAACCCTTCATATAGCAGAAGAGGGGGGACAGTGGGCCACCAGGGTGCCCACAAGCCGGAATTCCAGCTATCGGCATTCTCCCTCTACAAATAAACCTTGCAAAATAAGAGAGAAAAGGCATAAGTATGGTACCACAAAGTATAATAACAGTCCATAAAGCGATAAATATAAACATGAAAGCATGATTTAAAATGGACGTATCATGCATCCACCTCCCTAAACCCAAAGTTGTGCCATATGAGTCCACCATACCTACCTATGTGCGGTATCTACCTGTCGTTCCAAGTAAATTTGCATGTGCCACTCTCTAAACCTTCAAGAAATAATCTGTTTTGCATGCCCGAACCGCTCATGTGGTGACAGGGGGCTATTGGTATCTTCCATGCTAGGCGTGTTATCCTCGATATGTGTTTATTCACTATCATTCACGAGAAAGGGGCCGGTAATTGGAGTTCCTAGTTCCATGCTCAAATCGAAAAGATAATTGCAAACAAAACTCCCCCAGGATTGATGTTGGTTTGGACGGTACCCGGGGATTCGGCTAGCCGTGGAGTGTGATTGATTGGTGGTGGGGGAGTCAAAACTTTACCTTTCTGTTTGGGAACCGCCTATAGCATGTGTAGCGTGGAAGATATTGAGAACTCCCAGTCATTGCGTTGACAATGAAAGCAATGCCACCCAAAATTATTATCTCTGTTTTGAAAGCTTAAGCTCTGGCACCTCTGCAAATCACTGCTTCCCTCTGTGAAGGGCCTGTCTATTTATGTTCATGTTGAGTCATCCTCCTCTTACAAAAGCACCATTTAGAGAGCACCTCCGTCATTTTTATGCTTTGCTTTTAACTGTGTTGAGTGTGACTATGACTAGATCTTCATTGCCTTGAATTACAATGTTTAGTCAGACCTTGGTCTTTTAAGGTGCTCTGCATTTATGTTTTGCGGTCTCAGAAATAGCTAGCGAGATACCATCTATTCATATTGCTTCATGTTGTTTTGATTGAAGTGTTGACATTTGAGGGTTATTATTATTTGCTCGCTAGTTGATTATGCCATTGATATGAGTTTACCGTGAGACCTAGATGTCATTTGCTTATGTGGTTTGCTTGTGATGTTGCTGAAATTCTGGTTGTGAGTTAGACATAATTGCAACAACAAGATCAAACAGAGTTCGTCAAAGTTTTTCTTTTGTCTCTCTCAGTTTGTCAACTGAGTTGCTTGAGGACAAGCGAGGCTTTAAGCTTGGGGGAGTTGATACGTCTCCGTCGTATCTACTTTTTCGAACTCTTTTGCCCTTGTTTTGGACTCTAATTTGCATGATTTGAATGGAACTAACCCGGACTGACGCTGTTTTCAGCAGAATTGCCATGGTGTTGTTTTTGTGCAGAAATTAAAGTTCTCGGAATGTCTTGAAAATTTACGGAGATTTTTTCTGGAATAAAAGAAAAATACATGCGCAAAGATCCACGTGAGGGGGCGTGCCAGTATGGGGCCCATGTGGGGCCCACCGCCCCCAATCTCAGTTCTATATCTTCCGTTTCGCGTGGAAACAAATCAGAGAGAAGGTTTCATCGCGTTTTGCGATACAGAGGCGCCGCCACATCCTGTTCTTCATCTGGAGGGCAGATCTGGAGTCCGTTTCGGGCTCCGGAGAGGGGAAATCGTCGCCATCGTCATTATCAACCTTTCTCCATCGAAAATTCCATGATGCTCTTCATCGTTCGTGAGTAATCTCATCATAGGCTTGCTGGACGGTGATGAGTTGGATGAGATCTATCATGTAATCGAGTTAGTTCTTGACGGGGATTGATCCCTAGTATCCACTATGTTCTAGATTGATGTTGCTACTACTTGGCTATGCTTAATGCTTGTCACTAGGGCCCGAGTGCCATGATTTCAGATCTGAACCTATTATGTTGTCGCCAATATATGTGTGTTTTAGATCCTATCTTGCAAGTTGTGGTCACCTACTATGCGTTATGACCCGGCAACCCCGGAGTGACAATAGCCGGAACCACTCCCGGAGATGACCATAGTATGAGGAGTTCATGTATTCACCGCGTGTTAATGCGTTGGTCCAGTTCTTTATTAAAAGGAGAACCTTAATATCCCGTAGTTTCCATTAGGACCCTGCTGCCACGGGAGGGATGGACAATGGATGCCATGCAAGTTCTTTTCCCTAAGCACGTATGACTACATACGGAATACATGCCTACATTAGATTGATGAACGGGAGATAGCCACATATCTCTCCGTGTTATAGCTGTTACATGATGAATCACATTCGTCACACTCATCCGTCACCGATCCACTACCTATGAGTCTTTTACTACTGGTCCTCGCTACGTTACTTTGCCTAGGCTTGTCCCTTGCTACAAGAGGGATTGGGCCACTTTGCTGCTGTCACTACTGCTGTTACTTTGCTGTTGTTGCTACTGTTGTTACTTGCTACTTTGTTGTTGTTGCTACTGTTGTTACTTGTTACTTTGCTGCTGCTACTACTATTCCTTGCTACTCCGTTGTTACTTGTTGCAAGACTTTGTTGGCGCTAACATCCCGTCATCAAGGCTTTTTCTGGCGCCGTTGCCGGGGATTGTCAAAGCTTTTTCTGGTGTCGTTGCTATCATACTACCTTGCTACTGATACTTTGCTTGCATACACTAATCTTTCAGGTGTGGTTGAATTGACAACTCGGCTGCTAATACTTGAGAATATCCTTTAGCTTCCCTTGTGAGCGAATCAATAAATTTGGGTTGAATACTCTACCCTCGAAAACTGTTGCGATCCCATACGCTTGTGGGACATCACGCATCATGACCAATGTTCACAATACCGATAACTGGTACCATATCGTTTGGGTGCCGAGTAGGGATAAATAGGCAAATTTTCTAATTAATTGGCCAATAAATTAGTAAATCGGTTATCCGGTCACCTTGCACATCTGCTTCCGGTATAGGAGCTACAATAATTGATGGGCATTAGCTAGTCTGACGCAGATATCCGATGGCATAAATTTAAAAATTATTAGAAAATATTCATCAAATATAGTGTACATCTAGTCCTCATCTATATGTAACCTAACACAATAACAACCCCAAGAATGAGCATGTATATGTTAAACTTGGAGAATCACTAATGCTGGTCAAAAGGTCTGTGCAAACATGACATCCACACGAGAAAGTCATGGTATGTCCTTGTCAAAGCAAGTTTAGCCTCCTCTCGATCAAATTGGGCACTTCTCAACTGGATTATAATGAATTTATAATTAACTATGGAGCAATCCCAACAAAAGGAAACAACACAAAAGAGAGAAAAGCACTAGCATAAGAAATTCCCTAAATAGTGTTTATGTGTGTTTTTTGGACAACAGGCAACATATGATCACTCTATATTCAGCTCATCCAAGGAGTACACAGTATTGCATGAAGTCATACAGATTCCCCTTTAGTAGTTTAGTGTTTGCAACCTTCAAGTCTGCTATTACCCTAGCTCATTTGAGTGCGGTAAACTGGAAAGATATCACATCAGTTAGAAGATATACGACTCCTCTAAGAAGAAGAAAATCTGAAAATGAATATGCTTTTTATACTGTGCATTTACAGTATAATTAATTCGAAGAAACATCATATGGCTCCTCTTAAGTTTGGTGTGAATGCTGAATGTTAGGATTTTACTTTGGACTTTTACCTTCTTTATAGTATAAATAATTCGAAGGAACGCCATATTAGGTCTCAAACAAAGTTCTGCTTGTTTGTCATGGAAGTATCATGTTAATGAAAATTATGTACAAACTTATTTCGTCTGTATTATCTCCTGGTTTTGTAGAAAAATATAAGCATGATTTCATTGAAGTGGGATGATGGTTGCAATTACTAATTAGAAGCTAGCATTAAAGTTACATCATGCCTTATAAGTACTGAATTATATTACTCCCTCCGTTCCTTTAAATAAGGTGTATTTGTTTTTTCAAAGTTCAAACGAGTGCATGTTTAACCGAGTTTTTAGAAAAAATATATCAGTATCCACAATACAAAATTTATATCATTTGATCCATCATGAAAAGTAGTTTCACATTTTATCTATTAGGTATTGAAGATGTTGTTATTTTATTCTATAATCTTGGCCAAACATTCAAATGGTTAACTTGCATGGAACCAATACACCTTATGTTCTATAATGGAGGGAGCATATTTCGAGTAAGTAAACATTATTTGGAAATTAAGAAACAGAACAATTGGAAATAAACGACTTTCCAAAGGAAAAGACTTAAGCCTATCCGCTGGTAGAAGTGATGACAGTGCATTTTTTTACCATACCTACGACCTCTTGCTTGATCATTGTGATGCCATGCAACAATCCCACGCAGAAGGACAATTAGAACGCAAGTTTCATCATCGCAAACATTCTATTTCCAGCTGAACATTCTATTTTTTATCAAAAAGTAAACATAGCAGGGACCACTTACATCGATGTTTCGAAATTTACTTGTAGTGAAAAAAAGCATTAGGCCACTAGAAACATCAGGAAGTTAATTGATGACATCATTAGGCTGCACATGAGGCAAGCATATGAGAGAATCACAATATATGCATATGTTTATTTATTTATTTTGCCAAACTCATCCAAAATAAACCATTTGTCTTGAACAATCAACAAAAAATGAACCAAGGAATGATAACTTATCCACAAAGTGGATTGCTGATAAATGCTAGCAAATATAGCCTGTATAAAACAATCCATAGTAAATAATATCACTGACTACAAAATTATGAGGACATTCTACTAAACCCTAAATACCAGATGGCTCGGATGACAGTTTCTTGAATTGTAGTATAATAGATCCAAGTAACATATTTTTTTTAACTCTGGTTTGGACTATAGTATAATAGATCCAAGTAACATATTTTTTAACTCTGGTTTGGACTATTTGCCACAGGCTGCAAAGCATATGCTAGTGTCATGGCACAATGTCATTAATGTAAATTAAAACTGCAGATCAGTGCACTTGATTTTCAGAGCATAGAGAAATAATGGCATGATGGCATAAATGTAAATTGAAAGGATACCAAGCAGTGCTGTTAGAGGCTCGAAAATTTAGATCCATATACGATGTAATGCATTAGAAAAAAAATTAGAGAACATACACGATACTTCCATTCAGCTTCATATACTTCCATACACAATCTGACTCATAAACATCCATATGATATGAAAATAGGAGATCAAAATGCTCTACTTCTGCTCCAATTCCACATCATCCATTTGAATAAAATATGAAGATCTTGCATGGAAATTCATTTGACTACCAATACTAACCTAAAATTTAGTCATGGAGATCGACAACTCTAGGATTCCTTGAGCCAATCGAGTAGAACCGGTCGCCAATCCCTACACTGACAGCCGTGCACCAATTTTGGAAGGAACGAAAAATGTAGCAAGAGCTTAGAATTAGTTAGTTCAACAAAGAAAGGTAGGAAGGAGAATCAACAGCAAGGGAGAAGTCAACTGAGCAGAATGGGGTTGGACATTAAAATTTAGTTCAAAAAAATAAGAAATGTCATGGACAAATGGAGGATAAAGGCCTCCTTCGACATAGGTAATACTCTCTCGGCGGCGGGAAGCAACAAATCCTCCTCAACTTCACCCGCCTGGTGCTACTTCTCGTCGCACCTTACAGTCTTGTTCCTGCATCCGCTGCCTAGGACTCAAGCTCGACGACACCAAGACGCCAACTGACTCAACTCTAGCACAAACTCAAAAATAGCACGAACCTCCAACATGGATGAGTTGCGAGCTGTGCCAATCAATCCTACCACTACCATGGATTTCAGTGAGCACAAGATGCAGAAAAAGGATCCTTCAGGAGCTCGTTCTTCCCGAACGACTCTGCAAGGAACCAGTTAAGCAATCAGTCCAGGACGTCCATATAGGGAATCTTTGGGTAATAAATCACAAGAACTCGATACAACGTACTGTACAAGATTTTCATTTGGATCAAAATTCAGGTACTCGCGTCTGACAACTTCAGGTTCTTGAAAAATTTCTTTTATTATGATTATATTCTGCTACAAAACATATGAAGAATAAACAGGTGAGCTAAGATGAACAAGATGTCCACCAGCCATTCGAACACCTCGAAAGAGATACACGAGTCCATCCAAAACAAAGGAATGCCTAGCCGAATCGGCACAAAGCCAAATATCATCACTTACCTTCTAGCCGGGTGGTAGAGCGAGGTTTGATCCTGCGACGACGCATGCAAGGACTGCAGACCGAAGCTAGGAAAAGGAGGACGACGGCTGCTGGGTGAACATGGACACCTTCCGCATGGGGGATGGTTGGGCTTGAGGAGGTGGCAAAGGATCACGGGGAGGACCTTGGCGGCATACCGAGATGACGCCGACGGAGGAGGAGGTAGACCTTGATGGTGGGGAACTGAGATGATTCCTCTCAGGGAAAGGGAGACCTCCACACGATCTGCTCTGTAGCGCGCTACCCATGGAAACATAGCCGCGATGTGGAGTGGAGCGGTCGGAGGAGACCATGGGGAGGGGATCGTGATCCCCATGTTGAAGAGGAATATGGATGGCGGGGAGGGGGCGGCGGCATGTCCAGGTTCGCGATTGGCGAGAGAGAGAATGAAAAGTCACTGAGGTCAACCATCCGCGTTGACTCACCTCTCCTCTCTCGCGGTGATGGATCGGTCGGCCTCTTCCCCTAGTGCTGGTGGACGCGATTGAGTTAACTACTTGGGCCGAAAATAGGCCCGGGGTAACCAGAGGGCTTCAATTTTTCCTCCAAAGTAGCAACACTTTAGGACAGTCGGCCCACGAATCCATCTGACGGCTGAAATCATTTAAATCACGTGAATGGACGATCAGGAATGCCCAAGTCATGAGAAGGCTGGGATTTGGTCCAGTTTTACTGTCCTAAATTGACCAATTTGTTATCGTAGGTGTTAGTATACTTCAATTTGTTATCCTACTGTGTTAGATGAATTGATTTTTATCTTTAACTGCAAGCTACATATGGCCAAAAGCATGTTTTTAAGAAAGAAAGAAAAACTAGAACCTGCATTACATTACATTACCACTCTCGTACTCCTAGCTGAAATGAAAAGAATGATTTTCATTTTCAATTCCAAGTGTAGTTGATCAGCATATCTATATAGTATATGATGTATTTTCCTTTCTAGTACCATTCTTGAGCTAGCACAGTTGAAAATTAGCACCAAACAATTTTTTGGGCGGCAACAAGTCTGAATACTAGCTAGATGGAAATGGTCCAGAATAACACCGACCGGTTGGGCAGTAGGATTCATCATACAGTACAATAATATGGATTATTTAAGCTGACTTAGCACTCTATAGAGTCAGTACTCCTTGCTGTAAACACGGAGCGGAAATAGAGAGCAGTAACACTAGAGTGATAGATAGCATAGCAAATTAAGTGTCACAATGCCTAGCTGCAACTCAAAATGACTGCCTTGCTGAATCATTTCATTCAAAGCACCTCCTGGAGACTCTGGTGTTACTGCTCTCTGTTTCTGCTCTGAAAAAATTAAGTGCCAGAATTTTGTTTTTTATATCCTCTATTAAAATGTCCGAAAAAACTTGCATTTAGAAAGAGATGTTGCTCATGTTGTTCTCTAGGTTTTGATCACATTTTGTTGTTGTCTAGCTTATCCAGTACGACTTGAGTGAATTTTCATGCGATTATGATGGATTATCTCCTTGCTCTATTTCAACTGTTTCTAAACTTTTGTTGTTGCTTGTGCTAATTTTGTTCCTGCATGCATCAGTTATTGTTTAGATAGTTCAGTTTAATTCCAACTCTGAATCATCCTATGCATGCATATAAGGAACGTTGTCCGGTTGGTAGGATTATGTCGTTCTTGTTCTGTTTGAAACGCGTGTGTGTTTGATGTTTGGTCGGGAACATGCACCGATGTTCCAAACTCACTGCAATGATCTTTTAGTTCTTGTTCAATTATGATGTAGTACTAAACTAAGTTTGCAGATGATCTTGTGATGGTTTAATCTGCAGGATCTTTATGTACTTTAGTTTGTTCTAGTCATCCTTACCATGTGCGTATCTTGTGTTTTGCACCATGGATTGTGCAATATCTTTGATATCCCCCTTCCGGTTTTGACACGTGATGTGATTTTTTTAGAGAACTAGTCAGCATTTCTAGGATTGATAGCTATCTTGAATCATGACAAGCTCTTGTTACTTATGCACATGTTGCTCGTGTTACTTATCCAGATGCTATTTTCTAGCCTGGTCAGATATGTCTTGTTTCCAAGGATTACTCTTCTGCCCCAAAGCTGCTTCACTGCTTGAACTATTACCGAGGATTAATCTTTTTGAAATACTTTATGTCTAAATGCACAATGATTGAACAATTGCGAGTCCTAACTTTGGTTATGTAGCAATGGACGAGACGAGACAAGTATGCCTCATTAAATTTGTAATTTAAATTGTTGATTTTGAGCACTATGAGTTATCAGAACTATGTTCGAATGGATGGATGCAAAAATATTATCTTTTGTTTATGTTGTGGTACTGTTATATAAATAGAAAACTTATCTCATTTTATACGTGTGCAATATGTGTGGGAGTGTAGTCTGTGTTGTTTTCAAGTCTATATGTGCATATTTGAAAATTTATGTTGTTAAAAGTGCACTTTGTGTTATTGAAATTCTGTTGTTGTTGAAAGTTTGTGCTTTTGAAATTTTGGCTATGACAGCCAGGTTACAAGGGTGGGAGAAAAACAACAATCCAAACGGAGGATGGGAAGCGGAATGGAAATACAATCCTGACATGTATTTTTATTGTAGGCTAGTAGGTATAGAAAAAACAACGTTCCAAACGCAGCCTTAATTCACTTAATCAAATTGAAAAGAATCGGAAGGTGCCCTCAAGGTTTCAAACTTACATCCCTAGCCAAAACATTTTTCGATTTCAATAAAATGACACGCAAGGCTCTTGCGTTTTCTAAAAAATATGCACAAGACACAAAGTTTGGATGCAAGTATAAACTCTTTTTCCAAAGTCCCAACCCTCGAGGCTACACTACCGAATGGCCTCCATTAGAGCATCTCTAGCACACCTCGTAAAAGGGTCGAACCCGTAAAATTCCGACGAGTATACCAGTTTGGTATGTTTTAGTGCCTAGAACAGACCCCATATCACGCATCCGGTTCGTATTTTTTTACCGTGGCCCACAAAAAGACCCCTCCGGCTGGCATATATACGGTTTCACAACACATTTTGTTGGGGAACGTCGCATGGGAAACAAAAAATTTCCTACGTGCACGAAGACCTATCATGGTGATGTCCATCTACGAGAGGGGATGTTCAATCTACGTACCCTTGTAGACCACACAGCAGAAGCGTTAGTGAACGCGGTTGATGTAGTGGAACGTCCTCACGTCCCTCGATCCGCCCCGCGAACCGTCCCACGATCAGTCTCACGATCTAGTGCCGAACGGACGGCACCTCCGCGTTCAGCACACGTACAGCTCTACGATGATCTCGGCCTTCTTGATCCAGCAAGAGAGAAGGAGAGGTAGATGAGTTCTCCGGCAGCGTGACGGCGCTCCGGAGGTTGGTGGTGATCTTATCTCAGCAGGGCTCCGCCCGAGCTCCGCAGAAACGCGATCTAGAGGTAAAACCGTGGAGATATGTGGTCGGGCTGCCGTGGCAAAGTTGTCTCAAATCAGCCCTAAAACCTCCGTATATATAGGGGGAAGAGGGGGAGCCTTGCCTTGGGGCTCAAGAGGCCCCAAGGGGGTCGGCCGAGCCAAGGGGGGGAGGTCTCCCCTTCCAAACCGAATCCAACTTGGTTTGGAAGGTGGAGTCCTTCTTCCCTTTCCCACCTCCTCCTTTTTTTTCTCTTTGATTTTCTTCCTATGGCGCATAGGGCCTTCTTGGGCTGTCCCACCAGCCCACTAAGGGCTGGTGTGCCACCCCCAAGGCTTATGGGCTTCCCCGAGGTGGGTTGCCCCCCCCCCCCCGGTGAACACCCGGAACCCATTCGTCATTCCCGGTAACTCCGAAAACCTTCCGGTAATCAAATGAGGTCATCCTATATATCAATCTTCGTTTCCGGACCATTCCGGAAACCCTCGTGACGTCCGTGATCTCATCCGGGACTCCGAACAACATTCGGTAACCAACCATATAACTCAAATACGCATAAAACAACGTCGAACCTTAAGTGTGCAGACCCTGCGGGTTCGAGAACTATGTAGACATGACCCAAGAGACTCCTCGGTCAATATCCAATAGCGGGACCTGGATGCTCATATTGGATCCTACATATTCTACGAAGATCTTATCGTTTGAACCTCGGTGCCAAGGATTCATATAATCCCGTATGTCATTCCCTTTGTCCTTCGGTATGTTACTTGCCCAAGATTCGATCGTTAGTATCCGCATACCTATTTCAATCTCGTTTACCGACAAGTCTCTTTACTCGTTCCATAATACAAGATCCCGCAACTTACACTAAGTCACATTGCTTGCAAGGCTTGTGTGTGATGTTGTATTACCGAGTGGGCCCCGAGATACCTCTCCGTCACACGGAGTGACAAATCCCAGTCTCGATCCATACTAACTCAACTAACACCTTCGGAGATACCTCTAGAGCATCTTTATAGTCACCCAGTTACGTTGCGACGTTTGATACACACAAAGCATTCCTCCGGTGTCAGTGAGTTATATGATCTCATGGTCATAGGAACAAATACTTGACACGCAGAAAACAGTAGCAACAAAATGACACGATCAACATGCTACGTCTATTAGTTTGGGTCTAGTCCATCACATGATTCTCCTAATGATGTGATCCCGTTATCAAGTAACAACACTCGCCTATGGCCAGGAAACCTTGGCCATCTTTGATCAACGAGCTAGTCAACTAGAGGCTCACGAGGGACAGTGTTTTGTCTATGTATTCACACAAGTATTGTGTTTCCAATCAATACAATTATAGCATGGATAAGAAACGATTATCATGAACAAAGAAATATAATAATAACTAATTTATTATTGCCTCTAGGGCATATTTCCAACAGTCTCCCACTTGCACTAGAGTCAATAATCTAGTCCACATCAGCATGTGATTCCAACGAATCCAACACCCATATAGTTATGGGGTCTGATCACGTCTTGCTCATGAGAGAGGTTTTAGTCAACGGTTCTGAAATTTTCAGATCCGTGTGTTCTTTACAAATCTTTATGTCATCTTATAGATGCTGCTACTATGTGCTATTCGGGAATACTCCAAATATCTACTCTACTATACGAATCCGTTTCACTAATCATAGTTATTCGAAATAGTGTCAAAGCTTACATCGACGTAACCCTTTACGACGAACTCTTTAACCACCTCCATAATCGAGAAAAATTCCTTAGTCCATCGTTACTAAGGATAAATTTTGACCGCTCCTAGTGATTCAATCATGGATCACTCTCTGTACCTCTCAACAGACTTGCTGCAAGGCACACATCACGTGCGGTACTCAGCATGGCATACTTTAGAGTCTACGGCTAAGGCATAGAAGACGACCTTCGTCTATTCTCTTTATTCTGCCGTGGTCGGGTTTTGAGTCTTACTCAAATTCACACCTTACAACGCAACCAAGAACTCCTTCTTTGCTGATCTATTTTGAACTCCTTCAAAACTTGTCAAGGCATGCATCTTGTTGAAACTTCCATTAAGCGCTTTCGATCTATCTCCATAGATCTTTGATGCTCAACGTTCAAGTAGCTCAATCCAGGTATTCCTTTGAAAACTCCTTTCAAAAAACCTTGTATGCTTTACAGAAATTCTACATTACTTCTGATCCACAATATGTCAACCACATATACTTATCAGAAATTCTATAGTGCTCCCACTCACTTCTTTGGAAATACAAGTTTCTCATAAACCTTGTACAAACCCAAAATCCTTGATCATCTCATCAAAGTGTATATTCCAACTCCGAGATGCTTGCACCAGTCCATTTAAGGATCGCTGGAGCTTGCATACTTGCTAGTATCTTTAGGATCGACAAAACCTCATGGTTGTATCTCATACAATGTTTGCTCAAGGAAACCATCGAGGAAACAATGTTTTGACATCCTACATGCAATATTTCATAAATAATGCAGCAACTACTAACATAATTCTAACAGACTTTTAGCATCGCTACGAGTGAGAAAGTCTCATCATAGTCAACTGTTTGATCTTGTCGGAAACATCTTTGCCACAAGTCGAGCTTTTCTTAATAGTGACTTATCACTATCATCGTCTGTCTTCCTTTTAAAGATCCATCTTTACTCAATAGTCCTATGACCATCAAGTAGTTCTTCCAAAGTCTACACTTTGTTTTCATACATGGATCCTCTCTCGGATTACATGGCTTCCACCATTTGTCGGAATCTGGGCCCACCATTGCTTTCTCCATAACTCGTAGGTTCACTGTTGCTCAACAACATGACCTCCAAGACAGGGTTACCGTACCACTCTGTAGTAGTACGCGACCTTGTCAACCTACGAGGCTTGTAGTAACTTGATCCGATGCTCGATGATCACCATCATCAGCTTTCACTTCAATTGGTGTAGGCGCCACAGGAACAACTTCCTGCGCCCTGCTACACACTGGTCGAAGTGATGGTTCAATAACCTCATCAAGTTCTACCACCCTCCTACTCAATTCTTTCGAGAGAAACCTTTCCTCGAGAAAGGATCCGTTTCTAGAAACAAACATTTTGCTTTCGGATCTGAGATAGGAGATGTACCCAACTGTTTTGGATATCCTATGAAGATGCATTTATCCGCTTTGGGTTCGAGCTTATCAGACTGAAACTTTTTCACATAAGTGTCGAAACCCCAAACTTTCAAGAAACGACAGTTTAGATTTCTCTAAACCTCAGTCTATACCGTGTCATCTCAACGGAAATACGTGGTGCCCTATTTAAAGTGAATGCGGTTGTCTCTAATGCTTAACCCATAAACGATAGTGGTAATTCGATAAGAGACATCATAGCATGCACCATACCAAATAGTGTGTGGCTATGACGTTCACACACATCATCACACTATGATGTTCTAGGTGGCATGAACCGCGAAACAATTTCCACAGTGTCTTAACTGCGTACCAAAACTCGTAACTCAGATATTCATTTCTATGATCATATCGTAGACAGTTTATCCTCTTGTTACGACGAACTTCACTCCGAAACAGAATTGAACTTTTCAATATTTCAGACTTGTGATTCATTAAGCAAGTACTCTAGTATCTACTCAAATCGTCATTGAAGTAAGAACATAATGATATCCACTGCGTGCCTCAGCACCCATTGGACTGCATACATCAAAATGTATCACTTCCAACAAGTTACTATCTTATTTCATCTCAATGAAAACAAGGCCTTGCTCATGTGGTATGATTTGCATGTCACTAGTGATTCAAAATCAAGTGAGTATAAAGATCCATCAGCATGGAGCCTCTTCATGCAATTTATACCAACATGACTCAAGCGGCAGTGCCACAAGTAAGTGGTACTATCATCATTACCTTGTATCTTTTGGCACCAATATCATGAACATGTGTAACACTACGATCGAGATTCAATAAACCATTGAAGGTGATTATTCAAGAAAATAGAGTAACCATTATTCTCTTTAAATGAATAATCGTATTGCAATAAACACGATCCAATCATGATCATGCTTAACGCAAGCACCAAATAACAATTATTTAGGTTTAACACCAATCCCAATGGTAGAGGGAGCGTGCGACGTTTGATCATATCAACCTTGGAAACACTTCCAACACGTATCGTCACCTCGCCTTTAGCTAGTCTCCGTTTATGCCGTAGCTTTCATTTCGTGTTACTAATCACTTAGCAACCGAACCGGTATCCAATACCCTCGTGCTACTAGGAGTACTAGTAAAGTACACATCAACATCATGTATATCAAATATACTTCTTTTGACTTTTGCCAGCCTTCTTATCTACCAAGTATCTAGAGTTGCTCCGCCTCAGTGACTGTTCCCCTCATTACAGAAGCACTTAGTCTCGGGCTTGGGTTTAATCTTGGGTCTCTTCATTAGTGCAGCAATTGGTTTGCCGTTTCACGAAGTATCCCTTCTAGCCCTTGCCTTTCTTGAAACTTAGTGGTTTTACTAACCATCAACTATTGATGCTCCTTCTTGATTTCTACTTTCGCAGTGTCAAACATCGCGAATTGCTCAAGGATCATTGTATCTATTCTTGATATGTTATAGTTCATCACGAAGCTCACAGCTTGGTGGCAGTGACTTTGGAGAACCATCACTATCTCATCTGGAAGATTAACTCCCACTTGATTCAAGCGATTGTCGTACTCAGATAATCTGAGCACACGCTCAACGATTGAGCTTTCCTCCCTTACTTTGTGGACAAAGAATCTTGTCAGAGGTCTCGTACCTCTTAACAAGGGCACAAGCATGAAATGACAATTTCGTCTCTTTAGAACATCTCTTGTGTTCCGTGACGTTTGAAAACGTCTTCGACGCCTTGCTTCTAAGCCATTAAGTATTTTGTACTGAACTATCGTGTAGTCATCAGAAACGTGTATGTCGGATGTTCACAGCATCCACAGACGACGCTCGAGGTGCAGCACACCGAGTGGTGCATTAAGGACATAAGCCTTCTGCGCAGCAACGAGGAGAATCCTCTGCAAAGTTTGCTACTATCAACTTTCAACTAAATTTTCTCTAGGAACATTTAAAAATAGTAGAGCTATAGCGCAAGCAACATCGTAATTCGCAAAGACCATTAGACTATGTTCATGACAATTAGTTCAATTAATCATATTACTTAAGAACTCCCACTCAAAAAGTACATCTCTCTAGTCATTTGAGTGGTACATGATCCAAATCCACTATCTCAAGTCCGATCATCACGTGAGTCAAGAATAGTTTCAGTGGTAAGCATCTCTATGCTAATCATATCAACTATACGATTCATGCTCGACCTTTCGGTCTCATGTGTTCCGAGGCCATGTCTGCACATGCTAGGCTCGTCAAGCTTAACCCGAGTGTTCCGCGTGTGCAACTGTTTTGCACCCGTTGTATGTGAACGTTGAGTCTATCACACCCGATCATCACGTGGTGTCTCGAAACGAAGAACCGTCGCAACGGTGCACAGTCGGGGAGAACACAATTTCATCTTGAAATTTTAGTGAGAGATCACCTCATAATGCTACCGTCATTCTAAGCAAGATAAGGTGCATAAAGGATTAACATCACATGCAATTCATAAGTGACATGATATGGCCATCATCATGTGCTTCTTGATCTCCATCACCAAAGCACCGGCACGATCTTCTTGTCACCGACGTCACACCATGATCTCCATCATCATGATCTCCATCAACGTGTCTCCATCGGGGTTGTCGTGCTACTCATGCTATTACTACTAAAGCTACGTCCTAGCAATATAGTAAACGCATCTGCAAGCACAAATGTTAGTTTCAAGACAACCCTATGGCTCCTGCCGGTTGCCGTACCATCGACGTGCAAGTCGATATTAACTATTACAACATGATCATCTCATACATCCAATATATCACATCACATCGTTGGCCATATCACATCACAAGCATACCCTGCAAAAACAAGTTAGACGTCCTCTAATTGTTGTTGCATGTTTTACGTGGTGACCATGGGTATCTAGTAGGATCGCATCTTACTTACGCAAACACCACAACGGAGATGTATGAATTGCTATTTAACCTCATCCAAGGACCTCCTCGGTCAAATCCGATTCAACTAAAGTTGGAGAAACCGACACTCGCCGGTCATCTTTGAGCAACGGAGTTACTCGTAGCGATGAAACCAGTCTCTCGTAAGCGTACAAGTAATGTCGGTCCGAGCCGCTTCGATCCAACAATACCGCGGAATCAAGAAAAGACTAAGGAGGGCAGCAAAACGCACATCACCATCCACAAAAACTTTTGTGTTCTACTCGAGATTACATCTACGCATGAACCTAGCTCATGATGCCACTGTTGGGGAAAGTCGCATGGGAAACAAAAAATTTCCTACGCGCACGAAGACCTGTCATGGTGATGTCCATCTACGAGAGGGGATGTTCGATCTACGTACCCTTGTAGACCGCACAGCAGAAGCGTTAGTGAACGCGGTTGATGTAGTGGAACATCCTCACGTCCCTCGATCCGCCCCGCGAACCGTCCCGCGATCAGTCCCACGATCTAGTGCCGAACGGACGGCACCTCCGCGTTCAGCACACGTACAGCTCGACGATGATCTCGGCCTTCTTGATCCAGCAAGAGAGACGGAGAGGTAGATGAGTTCTCCGGCAGCTTGACGGTGCTCCGGAGGTTGGTGGTGATCTTATCTCAGCAGGGCTCCGCCCGAGCTCCGCAGAAACGCGATCTAGAGGTAAAACCGTGGAGATATGTGGTCGGGCTGCCGTGGCAAAGTTGTCTCAAATCAGCCCTAAAACCTATGTATATATAGGGGGAAGAGGGGGAGCCTTGCCTTGGGGCTCAAGAGGCCCCAAGGGGGTCGGCCGAGCCAAGGGGGGAAGGTCTCCCCTTCCAAACCGAATCCAACTTGGTTTGGAAGGTGGAGTCCTTCTTCCCTTTCCCACCTCCTCCTTTTTTTTCTCTTTGATTTTCTTCCTATGGCGCATAGGACCTTCTTGGGCTGTCCCACCAGCCCACTAAGGTCTGGTGCGCCACCCCCAAGGCTTATGGGCTTCCCCAAGGTGGGTTGCCCCCCCCCCCCCCCCCGGTGAACACCCGGAACCCATTCGTCATTCCCGGTACATTCCCGGTAACTCCGAAAACCTTCCGGTAATCAAATGAGGTCATCCTATATATCAATCTTCGTTTCCGGACCATTCCGGAAACCCTCGTGACGTCCGTGGTCTCATCCGGGACTCCAAACAACATTCGGTAACCAACCATATAACTCAAATACGCATAAAACAACGTCGAACCTTAAGTGTGCATACCCTGCGGGTTCGAGAACTATGTAGACATGACCCGAGAGACTCCTTGGTCAATATCCAATAGCGGGACCTGGATGCCCATATTGGATCCTACATATTCTACGAAGATCTTATCGTTTGAACCTCAGTGCCAAGGATTCATATAATCCCGTATGTCATTCCCTTTGTCCTTCGGTATGTTACTTGCCCGAGATTCGATCGTCAGTATCCGCATACCTATTTCAATCTCGTTTACCGGCAAGTCTCTTTACTCGTTCCGTAATACAAGATCCCGCAACTTACACTAAGTCACATTGCTTGCAAGGCCTGTGTGTGATGTTGTATTACCGAGTGGGCCCCGAGATACCTCTCCGTCACACGGAGTGACAAATCCCAGTCTCGATCCATACTAACTCAACTAACACCTTCGGAGATACCTGTAGAGCATCTTTATAGTCACCCAGTTACGTTGCGACGTTTGATACACACAAATCATTCCTCCGGTGTCAGTGAGTTATATGATCTCATGGTCATAGGAACAAATACTTGACACGCAGAAAACAGTAGCAACAAAATGACACGATCAACATGCTACGTCTATTAGTTTGGGTCTAGTCCATCACATGATTCTCCTAATGATGTGATTCTACGGTTTAATCTGCAGGATCTTTATGTACTTTAGTTTGTTCTAGTCATCCTTACCATCTGTGTATCTTGTGTTTTGCATCATGGATTGTGCAATATCTTTGATATCCCCCTTCCGGTTTTGACACGTGATGTGATTTTTTTAGAGAACTAGTCAGCATTTGTAGGATTGATAGCTATCTTGAATCATGACAAGCTCTTGTTACTTATGCACATGTTGCTCGTGTTACTTATCCAGATGCTATTTTCTAGCCTGGTCAGATATGTCTTGTTTCCAAGGATTACTCTTCTGCCCGAAGCTGCTTCACTGCTTGAACTATTACCGAGGATTAATCTTTTTGAAATACTTTATGTCTAAATGCACAATGATTGAACAATTGTGAGTCCTAACTTTGGTTATGTAGCAATGGACGAGACGAGCCAAGTATGCCTCATTAAATTTGTAATTTAAATTGTTGATTTTGAGCACTATGAGTTATCGGAACTATGTTCGAATGGATGGATGCAAAAATATTATCTTTTGTTTATGTTGTGGTACTGTTATATAAATAGAAAACTTATCTCATTTTATACGTGTGCAATATGTGTGGGAGTGCAGTCTGTGCTGTTTTCAAGTCTGTATGTGCATATTTGAAAATTTATGTTGTTAAAAGTGCACTTTGTGTTATTGAAATTCTGCTGTTGTTGAAAGTTTGTGCTTTTGAAAGTTTAGGCTATGACAGCCAGGTTACAAGGGTGGGAGAAAAACAACAATCCAACGGAGGATGGGAAGTGGAATGGAAATACAATCATGACATGCATTTTTATTGTAGGCTAGTAGGTATAGAAAAAACAACGTTCCAAACGCAGCCTTAGTTCATTTAATCAAACTGAAAAGAATCGGAAGGTGCCCTCAAGGTTTCAAACTTACATCCCTAGCCAAAACATTTTTCGATTTCAATAAAATGACACGCAAGGCTCTTGCGTTTTCTAAAAAATATGCACAAGACACAAAGTTTGGATACAAGTATAAACTCTTTTTCCAAAGTCCCAACCCTCGAGGCTACACTACCGAATGGCCTCCCTTAGAGCATCTCTAGCACACCTCGTAAAAGGGTCGAACCCGTAAAATTCCGACGAGTATACCAGTTTGGTATGTTTTAGTGCCTAGAAAAGACCCCATATTACGCATCCGGTTCGTATTTTTTTTACCGTGGCCCACAAAAAGACCCCTCCGGCTGGCATATATACGGTTTCACAACACATTTATGGGTCAAACCCTATCCTCCGCCACCGTACTCCGATGCGATTCAACTCCCACTCCGCCCTAATTTCTCGTTGTCGACGATACAAAAAACCACGAGTGGGCTCTCCCGATCATGGACGACCACGGAAATGGAGGGGATGACTCCGAGCGCTGTCGCCGTCGTGCCTCCGACGCCGCACGCAAGCAGGGATCACAGAGGTGGCTGAACTACAACCGCCGACTTTCGAACGCCGCGAGCTCGAGGAGTACGAGTGCGAGCTCGCGTCTCGACACATCGGCTCCTCCGACTCCTATGCTGCCGGGAGGTCGTTCGCGGGCGCCTCGTCCCCGCGGACCATCACTCCGGTGAAGAGAAGGGCGAAGGAGCTCGGGCCGCTCGCCGTCAAGCTCGAGGACGACGCCGGCCAGCTGCGTGGAGGGGTCATCGACCCCGAGGACTACCTCCCCCCGGGGCAGGAGGATCACCTCATGTGCGCCATCATGGACCGCTCGGTGAGGGAGGCGACGGAGGACGCCACACGCAACTGCCGCGAGCTCGAGATCGAGCAGATCTTCCTCAAGCAAGGGGTCACGGCATCGCAGGCGAGCGCGCCCAAGGAGGCGGACCTGCGCGTCTTGAAGGCCGAGTAGGACAAGATCTGGATCGACCTTGACTCCGACGAGGACTGAGCTCCTCCAGCTCATCCGCCGCGTCGTCGCCGCCGCACCCGTCATTTTTGGTAGTATTGACTCGGGTACGCTGCACGGCCCGCAGACCCCCTACCTAGTAGTAGTATGAAGAGCTTATGTAGTTTGACGAAGAAGTGATGTAGTTTGATGAAGAACCATGATGTGGTTTGATGAATGATGTAGTAGTTGCTTTTCGCGAATCCTTTTTTCAAATTTTACATTTTTATGTACGGAGTCTGATCTTTATCGCACGAAATGCCCTACGAAATCGTTCCGCAGCGATTTGTAACCTCATTTTGCGGGTCACTCTTTTACAAGGTTTGCTACGGGTGCTCCAAGGGCCAAACTGCAAAAACGCGAAAATCCCGTGCCTCCCTGGGCGGCAAACCGCCAAACCCTAATCCCCATTCCCGTCGCCCCATCTCTGTTTTTCGTATATCTACAGAGTTTACCGTTGTACTCCTGCCCTGTCCTCTGAATCGCATCACGGCGCAGGCCGCACCATCCCATCTCGCCTTGGCCCCGTCCGCCGCCGGCAAGCGTCCTCGCCGAGCCCCGCCCCGCCCCGCCCCGCCGCCACTCACCATCGCCGGCGCGCCCTACCCCCCGCCCTCCCTCGCCGCCGCTCCACTGCCCCACCGCCGGTTGTGCCGCGCCGATCCGCCGGCTCGCTGCCCACAGAGGGAAGCGCCCCGCGCCCCCCACTGCCGACGGCGCCCGTGCTCTCCGATTCCACCCTGGGAGATCTGCCTGTTCCGTGTCTGTGCCAGCGCCAACGCCAGCGCCAGCGCCACCCCGATCAGATCCTCTCCGTCGAAGGCCATGGCCGCCGCCGCCCAGATGGAATTCTCCACCCCGTCCAAGCCCACGCCCAGACGGAAGTCCAAATCCGTGGCCTCGCCGCCGCCAATGTCTCCGGCGACGCCCTCCACGGTCCGCAGGTCCTCCCGCCTCCTCGAGACCCCCGCCAAGGACCTCTCGGAGGCCGCCCTCTTCGAGACGCCGGCCAAGCCCAAGCCCAAGGCCGTCCTCTTCGAGACGCCGGCCAAGCCCAAGCCCGCGCCCACCCTCAAGCGGAAGCGGGCCGCGCCGTCGCCGTCGCCCAAGACCCCGACCCAGACCGAGCGCAAGCCCAAGCGGCAGCGGCGGCTGCCGACGAATCGGGTCTACTACCGCAAGGTGGTGTACGACGGCGGGGAGTTCGCCGCCGGGGATGACGTCTACATCAAGCGGCTGGAGGGCGAAGAGTCGGACGCCGAGGACCCCGAGGCGGAGGACTGCCGCGTCTGCTTCCGCGCCGGCGGCGGGGTCATGGTGGAGTGCGATGCCTGCCTCGGCGGCTTCCACCTGCGCTGCGTGCGCCCGCCGCTGCGCCGCGTGCCAGAGGGGGACTGGGCGTGCCCGTACTGCAAGGCCGAGCATGAGGGGAGGGCGATGGACAGGCCCAAGCCGCCGGTCGGGAAGAAGATCAAGAGGACAGCCAAAGAGAAGCTTCTCGCCAGCGATTTATGGGCTGCGCGCATTGAAAGGTTAGCGGCACTAGTTTTTTTTCTGTGGCGAAAAGTTCAGTGAATTGGTTTCCTTACATTCGTGTGATAATTAGCTATAATTGGTCTCGTTTGGAAAAGTTTGCAAAATTGGAAGCTTGTTGGCAGTTTGCTGTAGTGATGGGCTGGTGGCTACTGATGTGCTTTCTGAGAAATGGATGTGGAATAGTGTATCTGAATGGTATAATCGCTGAGAATAGGAACTGTAGAACATTGCTTCCAAGTGCTAGGCGATGGTGCATAAACTTAACTTTAGATGTGGAGTTTTCATTGGAGTTAGGTGCAAGACATTGTTTTGTTTTGTGTCTGATCCCTCCTTCCAACAAAACAAGAGTTCAATCTACAATGTTGTTTTGGGATGGTAAAAGAAGGCAGGAATATGCTTTCAGACATGCTTGTTGTTACAATGATACTTACTGAATAGCAATAACATGTAACAGTTTACGGAGGGAGCCAGATGGAGCATTCTGGGCAAAGGTGAGGTGGTACACTATTCCTGAAGAGACTGCAGCAGGAAGGCAGCCACACAATTTGCGGAGAGAGCTGTATCGTACCAATGATGTTGGAGACATTGAGGTGATTATCGTTTTTTCCTGTCTATGTTTGGTTCCTCAATTTTCCATGTTTATTGATTCTACTTGCTTTCTTCTTGTGGCTTTTACAGATGGAAACTATCCTTAGACATTGTTTTGTCATGAGCCCCAAAGAGTTTAGGGATGCCGCTAATGACGGAGATGATGTATTTTATTGCGAATATGAGTATGATATACATTGGCATAATTTTAAGCGTCTGGCAGATATTGATGATGAACCTGAGGTATATCTTCTGAAACGTCAAAGTTGTGAAACTCTGTTTATAGAAATCTGGATCTTCATTGTGGTATAGTGAATAATCTTGTCCCTGCTCTATTATGTAGACAAAAGAAGATCCCAGTGACGAGCCTTACAATGCTGCTGATGATTATAACAGTGATACCGATGTAGATTCAGAATACGATGAGGAGGATGAACCGGCTGCACGTTGCTCAGCCAGAAAGAACCAATCTAATGAGAAAATTTTGCCTGCTGTACTAACTCTTCCTCCCTTTCCCTCTATAATTTTGCATCGCTTTACTGAAATGCCTGTTTGTTTGTAGAATTCATGGAAAGGGAGGATATATGGCCTGCAAAAGATTGGAATCCGTAAAATACCTGAGCATGTTCGGTGTCATCAAAAGACTGCTCTGGAGAAGGCGAAAGCTACCTTGTTATTGGCCACTCTTCCCAAGTCATTGCCTTGCAGGGATAAGTATGGCTATTCATGTTTGTTGCATGTTTCATCAGCTTCTTATGCAAACTGTTACTGAGTAGAAGTCTTATGCCAGAGAAATGGAGGAGATCTCGACATTTGTGAAGGATGCAATTTGCAATGACCATTGTCTAGGACGCTGCCTTTATATTCATGGTGTGCCTGGTACTGGCAAGGTAACCAACCTTATTTCATGGCTGTCATGATGGTTTGATTTCTTTTGCTGTGGCTGAACGCTAAACTGCATTTTCTGCACCTGCTTTGTTTATTGGCAGACTATGAGTGTACTTGCAGTCATGAGGAGGTTGAGATCTGAATTTGATTCTGGAGCTCTGAGGCCCTATTGTTTTATAGAAATCAATGGTCTCAAATTAGCTTCTCCAGAGAATATCTACAAGGTATACAAACTTCTAAGTTGGTTAAGAAATGTCAAATTCCTACTCGAGCATAGCATACGCATTCCCTTATCAGTCAACATAAACTTATAACAGCTCCACTTCATTGAATATGCAGGTTATATATGAACAGTTGAGTGGGCATAGGGTGGGATGGAAAAAAGCTCTTCATTATTTGACACAGCACTTTTCAGATGGCAAGAAAATTGGAAAGCAAGCAAACCAGCCAATTGTTTTGCTCATCGACGAGCTTGATCTCCTTTTGACAAGAAATCAGTCGGTAATATAACCTAGCTGAACTTAATTAAATAGCTGTACAAATTTATAGTTTATTTTTGGGAAAATGCCCAATGTTGTCATCATTTGGCCTTCTGATTTTTGTATCATATGTGTTCATATTCATTGACATTTGGATTAATCTTTCTATCAGGTGCTGTATAACATTCTTGATTGGCCGACCAAGCCAAATTCAAACCTAGTTATTATAGGTACCTATAACTCTGTCTTGGTTTGTGATTTTGATCTCTAGCCTATTATTTATTCTTTGGTGTGTTGTTACTGAATGCAGGTATAGCAAACACAATGGATCTTCCAGAAAAACTATTGCCGCGTATCTCAAGTAGGATGGGTATTCAGCGGCTGTGTTTTGGCCCCTATAATTATCGGCAACTGCAGGAAATCATAACAAGCCGTCTTAAGGGTATCAATGCCTTTGAAGATCAAGCTATTGAGTTTGCTTCTAGAAAGGTTTGGAACTTTGGATCACAGTATCATGTGTGCACATTTACTATGATATGCTTGTATATTTTTGTCCATGATTATTCTTCTGTCATCTTATCCGAGATTTGCTGAGAAATTATTTAAGCACTAGGTCCTTCACTTGAAGGTTAATTTCTCCTATTTGTGTTCAGACCTCCATGATGTTTCATAGTAAACATTTAAGCCAGAGTCCCATGAACTAGTAGAGTGAATCATGCTTTGATAATTTCTACGCTCTTCCCTTTTTGAATAGTTTGATATGAGGCATCTCATAATCACTGCTGGGTGGAATAAACATAGTTTCCACAATGCAGTGTGGTGCCATTGCGTGTTAGTTGCCATCAAATGTTTTCGTTAACATGCATCTTCATTCATCTGATTAGATTGCTTTTTCCCGCAGGTAGCTGCTATGTCTGGCGATGCTAGGCGGGCCTTAGAAATTTGTAGACGCGCAGCAGAGTTTGCAGACTACCGTGTTAAACAATTTCAACAGGTTGAACAGACTCCCTCTTCTGCAAATATAGGTAACCCTCTGCATTTGTACTACAGTTCTAAATAACCTATTCATTAAAGGGTACTTGGTTTTTTTGCTAAGCTCCTAATTATATATAGCCCACTGAACATTTGTCCAATACTTTAGGAAATGGTTTTGTTTGCATGGGTGACATAGAAGACGCTATTCAAGAAGTCTTTCAGGCACCACATATTCAAGTAAGTGGAGATAATGGTTGCTTCTTATCTGAACTCATACTTTGTGTTAGCTTTGTTATGTACTCCCTCCGTCCCAAAATAACTGTCTCAACTTTGTACTAGCTCTAGTACAAAGTTGTACTAAGTTTAAGACACTTATTTTGGGACGGAGGGAGTAGTATACAGTTTGCTCAGTTATGGTAACTACATGTATTTGACTTCCTTAATCAGATTAAATAGCAATACTAGCTGTGTCCAACCTTACATTACCAACTTCTCCTCGCTTAGGTAATGAAGAATTGTCCAAAATTTGGGAAAGTTATACTGGCTGCTATGGTCCACGAACTATACAGGAGTGGCCTAGGTGAAGTATTGTTTGATAAGGTGAGCATAATTTTTGATAATTTCTGTGTTTGTCTTTAGCATTGCAGCCATGCAGAAAATTTACCGTTATAACTATTTTTCCTTGATCCACTCTTTTTCTTAGGTCAATATTTCTGATGAATTTAGCCAACTTAATTTGCTGCATAAAATATTATTCGGAGTCCCTTGTGGACCTATTTTAGGCAACTCAGCTTGCTTACCACTAACTAAGTTTTCCCTTAATTCGTGTCTGCTAGCTGCCACAACCTTATGTGGTTTCCAATATTCTAACCGATCTAGGCCTCACATTTCACCTTGGTTTACTCTACTATACCTGTATTCAAATGAGGATGATGGCTTGCCTTTGCTCTATCTTTCATGAATGCAGTAATTGTTTTGATGACTTCCAAGTTCTGATTATTTTCTGGATCAGTATATTGGTCTGCAATGAAAAACCATGCGAGTAATTACTGAGTAGGCATTCATTCTCTCATTGAACTATTCCTCCATATAGCCAGTAGTTCTTTCCAACCTCTTGTCTGGTCGTGTTTCCATCTGAATTTGGAGGCTTTAGTTTTTTTGCTTCATGCTTGCTACAGAAGTTTCATTGTGTGAGCGTTCTTTCACTGTATTACTGTCCATTTGGTAGTGAATTAATGTCCACAATCCTGCTCTTATGAAAGTTATTCCCACTGGGAAACTAGAAAAGAGCGCCTACACACTATAGGTGCATTTGAAGAAGCATTCTCATGGAATATCTTTTTATCCTGTAGCTGGCAGCGACTGTTTTCTCTTGGTGCCACGTCAACAGAGAAATATTGCCCGGATACGATACTCTCCTGAAAATCTGGTAAGTCATTCTGATTTAATCTGTATTTGGTATTCACATTGCATGAAACTGTGTTAAAGTTGCTTTTACATATGATTACCTTGAGTTCATGTGCATGTGTCATCATGTATGACGTGGATAGTGTTGCTGTTAATCAGCCGCATATTCTTTGGGGAAATGATTACATCTCTTGTCCGATCCTAGCTTGTCGTGGGACCTGTTTCCACCACACAAAAAGGGTTATTTGCACAAAATTTGTTACATGGAAACTACTCAGAAAATAATCTTTTCATCATATACTTTTTTGTAGGTTGCATATGTAGGAAATCAATGTTGCGATAGTTTTTTTTAATCATGTTTCTATGCTAGCCTGATCCTATGGTAGGATTAGACTACCTAACCCTAGCTCTATTCTGTGCGTACATTCTCTACCAGTTCACTATTTTCCCACCTATGGTGCATCTACAATTTGAAAAAGTCAGAACCCTTAGCTCCCAATGCTTTATTCTCTATTATCTATGCATATACTGTTTTAGTTTAGTGTTGTCTAGAAACAAATTGTTCTAATTTTCTCTTGCAGTTGCAAGCTTGGTGAGAGCAAGATCGTTCTCTGTGAGGAAGGCACCAAGCATAAGTTGCAGAAGCTGCAGCTTAATTACCCAAGGTTAGCTTGCAAAACTACATTGCCCTTTCAAACAGGCATGGTATAACAGTCTGAAGACCAACAACCTTCCACATCCACTATTTTATTTTTAATAAATATCAGTTTGCTTATGCGGATGGGCTGAGAGCCCAATGCATAAGCTATGGCCACCGGCCAGATATATGAAGAAAAGAAGTAGGTTCTGGGGCTTTTCTGATTGTTTTAAAAATTTATTCATCACAGCTAAATTTGATACTCAATTTTCATTGAACAAGGATAAGAAGGCTTGTCCCCTTTTACCCATCCCTTTTACCCATCTGAACCGAAACCCTAGATCCACAGGACAGTTCCACAGGACAGTTCGAAGCTATTATCGTCTGGTTAAACCTCTTTCTCTCATATACTAATCCCTTCGTTTTGTTGTTTGGCAGCGACGATGTGACCTTTGCCCTCAAGGAGTCCCCAGATCTTCCTTGGCTGTCCAAGTACCTCTAAATCTCATACCTGCAGTGGCTAAATTTCCCAGCACTCCATTGCATTTCTGCTTCTCTTGGGGAGCAGCAGCCCTGCCTACATGTATAGTAAGTTCACTCCCTCTGTTTCTCACCCTGTACTGAAGTTTGCGGCTGTGGCCATCTTGTTTCCAGTGATGAGCATTATATTGCGAAACTAAGAAGCTCTCTGTATCTTCTGCAGAAACTTAGAAAAGAAAAAAGAAAACCCTGCACCGATTGCATATCGGTTGCCATGTAAACCAAGAACTCGGCCGTACATCGGCTTTCTATAGTTGCCATCTCAGAAAAAAAAGGAGTCTCAGTTGTGCGTCGGATTAGTAAGATGTGAAAAAACTTGTACTTCTTTTTTCACCACATTTGTGGAACTTGTGTGGGACCGTGTTGTAATGTTGTCGCGCTCTCATTTGAGCTAGTACTGTTACCTTTAACATGACTTATCTATAACATTAAATTGTTATTTATATGTTTTGCTCACCAGCGCATGTTTACTCCACAAGAGTGTTAGATGATAGCCATGTGGTAGTTGAGAATGAAAATTATGCAGTTAAAAGGCACTCCCTCCGTTTCATTTTTTTTAAGAATTGGTTTCAAAATACTTGAAGCTCTAGCTCTAGGTTTGTTCCAAGTCAAAACGCCTTTTAAATTTGATTAGTTTACAGCAAATTTAAGCCAACATCCGCAACAAATGTCAATATGTTTTCTTAACAATTTGGTCAATTATAAAGATGTTTGACATAGGATAAATCTAGAACTTTAGATGTTTTGGCACGGAGTAAGTATGTAGTTAACAGTGTTGCTGTCAACAATATACTCTAAATATAAGTCATTTTAAAAATTTCACCACGGACTACATATAAAGCATACTTTAAGGATGTGTTTGGTAGTTGTTCTCACACTAGCATAGTTGTTCCGTGTTGATGCACGCTACGTATAGACATGATAAATACATACATCTTCAATTGTTTGGTGGTCATGTATGTGTTGAGATATGTTTGGATGAGACTGTGTTTGGTAGGAAGAGGTAGGAGGAAGAGGTGCACTGCGAGGGAGGAAGAGGAGGGCCGGTGGGGCGCGGGGAGAGAAGTCCCGGCGGGGAGGGAGAGGGCGAGGCCGTCGTCGGGGCTCCGGAGGGGCGCGACGCGATGGGGCGAGGGCGAGGCTGGCGGGGCTCGGGAGGGGTGCGGGCGAGGCCGTCATCGGGGCTCGGGATGGGCGCTGGCGAGGGCGAGGCGAGGCGGCCAGGGTGGATGAAGGCATCTATGCTCTCCTCAGCTCGCCTCTGCGGAGGGGGGGGGTGCATCAGTTCAGCTATGCTCAACAGAGCTCATGCACTCTACCAAACACCGAAAAATGGGTCGGGAAGGGAACTTTTCGACTCATGCATCTTTCGTGCAGGCTACCAAACATGTCCTGAAGTATGTAGTTTGTATTGAAAACTTTAAAAAAAACTTATATTTAGAAATGGAAGAAGTACTCTCTTTTTTTTTTACGGGAAAAACCGAGGGAATACTTGTCAATGTGTTCATCTGCCTTGCGAACGCGAGGGATGTGAGTCATGTGACCGACTGGGGCTCAATGCACAATTTATCTGGGCTTGTCATCGGGTATTGCGATTTGATCCATCATGGTGCTATCGGGTTTGAGCGTGGTCGTTCTTGTACAACTCGACACAAACAACATTGACATTTGACAACATGTCATGCCACCGACCATATTGTCCTTTATGTTGATGGTTTGGATTGGACATGACGGGGATAAATTGACCATGATGCTGCTGGACCTGAGTGTGACGGTGCTTGTGGCTAATTTTGATGTTTTGATCCTTTAATGAAAGTTGAGCGAGATCTGGCCTGGTTTGTATTCTTTTTGGAATCTGACTCTCTTCTTATCGTCAGGGTCTATGGTCGTAGGGTATAACAACCTATCGTCGGGGTCCACGGCCGTAGCAGTGCACGTCAATCGTTTTTTTTTTCTAAGTATCGAATACAGTATGTGTTCGCACCTACCACCGGGTACCTCAACGACAGGGTTGTACAGGCTATCACCAGCCTGTTTGACGATAGGGGTGCGTCATGCTAATGTGGATAAGTTTCCTACCGTCACGGACCTCGACGTTAGGCTGATATACCCTGCAGCCGGACCCCACGGTAGGAAATTGTCAGATCCTGAATTATTTTTAAACCAGGATTAGATCTGGTTCAACTTTTGAAAAAGGGTCAAAACACAAAAAATTGCTGGTGCTTGTACAACTCGACACAAGCTGAAGCGACAACATATCGCGTGGTTTGGATTGGACGCGAGGGGCAGATTGATCATGATGCTGCTGGGCTGAGCATGGTGGTGCACGTACAACTCGACAGAAGCTACAATGATAACATGTGGTGCCATCTATCATCACACCCTTTCTATCACGTTGTTTGGATAAAACGCGATGGGGCAGATCCACACAACGATTATTGAAAATGTGACTATGCTTCTTGTCCAATTATTAATTGCGGACTTCATGAGTCCGACGTAAGTGATGGTGTGATGGAGCAAATTTGTCATTGAAAACGTGATTATGCTTCTTGTCCAATCAATTGCGGGCTTCATGAATCCGAAGTAGGTGATGGTGTGATGGAACAGATTTACACGACCGATTATTAAAAATGTGACCATGCTCCTTGTCCATCAATTGCGAGTATGATGAATCCGGAGTGGATGATAATGGAGCAAATTTACATAACCAATTATTGAGAATATGACTATGCTTCTTGTCCAATCAATTGCGTGCTTCATGAATCCAACCTAGATGATGGTTTGATGGAGCATGTTTACACAATCGATTATTGCAAATATGACTATGTTTTTTTGTCCAATCAATTACGAGCTTCATGAATCCCACCTACGTGATGGTGTGGACAGACTCACCCAACAAATTACTGAAAAGACCACTATGCTTCTGCTATTTTTTTAAATATTGCATTTTTATTGATTTTGAAAAATATTGCATCATTTAATTTTTTTTTCAAAAATATGATCATGTCGGACTAGTCAAGACCAATTAGTCCCTATCGGCTATGGCTAGGCTGACAGCCTGCCGGCTTTGTATGTGGGCACTATCGGCCTTGGCTAAGCCGATTAGTACGGCTTAGCCGTGACCAATTAGTAACAATCGGCCTAGCCATGACCAATTAGTATGAATTGGTGTTGGTAAAGTCAATAAGTGCATGATTTTTTTGCCACGTAATGCATAATTTTTTATGTCCACAATATGAAAATTGTGCCTCTATAATTTTTTCCGCCAATTTTCCCGCCCTTTCTTTCCCGCCTCAATTTCCCGCCACGCTTTCGCGCCATTTCTTTTCCGCCATTTCTTTCCCGCCAATTTCTTTCCCGCCTCGTTTCCCGCCATTTCTTTCCCACCAATTTTTTCCCGCCTAGTTCCCCGCCATTTCTTTCCTGCCTCATTTTCCCGCCATTGCCCTTGTCATCCGAGTCTATAAAAGGAGGCATTGTACTGTCTTCCTCCATCATCCGGCCATACTTGAAAACACAAACGCTCTAGTCATTATGAGTTTGCCTTGCTCGGATCAAAGCATTAGGCCTAGGAAGTAGTGTGTTGTTGGTGCGGTGATCTGTGCAAGGTGAAGGAGGTGACTGATTTTTCAGATTGGTTGGGCATGAAGTTTTTCATGTGCGCCAATTATGAGGAAGATCCACCCGTTTCTATTTCTCCGTACATCAGGCCTCCGGTATGCTCATGTCATTAAGAATAAACATTTTGTTGATATTATTGTTTATTTGATATTTATATTTATCTTCTTTTGTAGTCTCCTCCTCCTCTGTGCATGTACTATCATTGGATTGACACGGAAATACCGTACTGGGCGGTGACCGAGATTCATGAAGTTTGGACTTGGAAGAGCGCCGCGAGAAGGCCGAAGTAGAGGAGAAGAGAGAGTGGCAAGAGTAACGTGTGAAGTAGAGGGCTTTGATTGATGAGATGCTGAAGAAAAACCGAGAAGAGGAACTACGACTGGCGGAGGTTTATAGAGTGCGACAGGAGGCCCGTGATGCTGAGAGGCAAAGAAAGAAAGAAAGGGCTCGTGCGGCCAAGGAAATAGAAGAAGCTGGTGATGGAAAAGGAAAATATCCACGTTGTACTCAGTAGATTTATGTTATTGTATCCTAAAATTGTATCTTAATTTCAACAAGTTATATCTTAGTTTGAACATGTTAAGTTTTCCGGCCATATCTTTCCCGCCATATCTTTTCCTCCATATCTTTCTCGCCATTTCTTTCCCACCATTTCTTTCCAGCCTCGCTTTGCCGCCATTTCTTTCCAGCCTCGCTCTCAGGCACCTATAAAACTCCCCTCCACACTAAGGTGGGATAAAAGTGTAGTCCAATAGCTAACTTTTGTCAAGATGTTCCATTATCCTTTGCATCGTAGTTTTCTCTCTGGTATGTCCGAATGTCTTCTTCGCTTAGCTAGCATTTTTAAGAAAGACACCATGATAGTTTCATGGGACGAACTCATCAGTAGTGACAGGCTACTGAATGAGGTTGCCCATGCATTAGCTAGTAAGGGGTGGCATCCAAGGACATTAAGGAGATACAGAAATAACTTATCAGGTTTAATGAAAGATGGAAGAATAAAGGCCAACACATACACAGTGGAGTAAAATATCCATTTTTATGGATGGACGACAGCGAGGACGAAGACGATATCTTCATGTCGAGTACCAGGGACAACAGTACCTCATCATCGAAGGGCAAGATCTCTGCGTCTACGAAGGACAAGAGCTCTACGTCATCGAAGGGCAAGAGCTCTGCATCAACGAAGGACGATGATGATGCCTTCATGTAGTTTAGTCATGCCTTTTAATTCAGATGTATTTTGTAGTATGTGTTTGTAATCTCAAGGTGTTGGTAGTATAAGTGTTATCCCCGCTGAACCAACTGAGCATAGAAAACTCATACATAAAATAGACATATGTCTCATACATAATTAGATAGTCATGTCTCTAATGATAGGTAGAAGTCTCATACATAAAATAGTCATACGTCTCGTACATAATTAGATAGTCATATCTCTAATGATAGATAGAAGTGTTATACATAAAATAGACATATGTCTCATACATAATTAGATAGACATGTCTCTAATGATAAATAGAAGCCTCACTGGCGACGTCCGCCTTGGCGCTCTGGGAATAGGGGAGGCGTATTTCATCCAAACATGTGAGGGGGGGGGGCTAATGTTACGAATAGGAATCTTTAACCCGCCCTGGTCATTATGTGTATCCTGTGTGGCCATGATGGAGGAGTCGAAAACATATCCAACCACATGTGTTTGCTGCGATAGTGGTTCTTCTTGTTCACTCATGCACCCGGATCCGGACGCCGACGCCTCCTGATATGCATAGGATCCTGCAGGAGGGGCCATACCAGTTGGATGTGGCTGAAACATGAAACCCGCAGTGGGACCGTGATGTTGTGGTGTTGGCTGAAACACGAAGCTCGACGAGGGAGCATGGTGTTGTGGGTGACGCCACGTCGAATTGCTAGCCTGGTCAGGAGGGGGTGGATGGGGCGTCGATTGCTGTTCTAGACGTGGATGTCGCTGTTGTCGATGCACGGAGGGACGCGGCTGGTGATGCTGCTGCTGCTGCTGAACAACGTCCGAAGTGCGGGTGCACGTGATAGCTTTATAGACATCTCGTATCTTCTCCTCCAAGCGCGTGAACCATGGATGGAGTTGAGACCTCGGTACGAGAAGAGGTCAAGTCGATAGTTGTCGTCCATATTTCATCACCTCGGTATGAAGACTGTATGCCAACTCACCCTAAAATTGTCATCATGATTAATAAGTATGGAAGACACATTATGTAACAACAAGTTGTATTAGGTAAAGATAATAAATATTACCGCGTACTGCCTGGAGCCAGAAGTATCATAGGTCGGGTACGTATCCGACGTCAGAGGGTCCAGTATCTCATCTGTATTAGAGTGTTGAACAATGCGTAATTGTGTCCCTCTCATGTACCGATCCAAATAGGCATTGTATCCAGCGAGATCAAATGCGACTTGTTCATGCCAGAGAAGTTCAGTGGCAATATCCCAGTGTGTAACGTAGTGTTGAAGCCTTTGTAGCCACTGAACCTCCCTTCCTTGTCATCCTGTAATTGATGGTGTTGTTTAAACATAGACCACAGTGAAAGACAATGTAATATGTAGTAAGTATATAATATATGTGGAATACTCCTTGCAGCTGGTTCTCTGTAGGGGGTCGATTCGCCAGCCGCCGAAGACCAAACTGTCTCATAACCCACTGTTGTGCCATCTCCTAAATGAAGACATCGAAGATAATCTTTGATTTCGTCATCCAGTAACCCCGATCTCTCGTGCATAGCTCAAAAATACCACCGGGATATCTCGCAGTTATGGCTGCTTCTATGTACGGTTGCCAGATAACTCGAGTGTACGTGTCGAACTGCTCATTTAGTGTAGTGTAGGCTCGCCTAGTCTGTTCACTAGAATAACATCTCTGCGCAAGATATAAGTGAGTTTCAGCCATAGTGTACACAAAGAAGGTCGATAACATTATACCACGAGACATACCTTGCGACGTGTCCAACATAGACCGAAAGTAGGCATGTCGATGTTTTAACATCAAATATGGTGCCCACATCAAAACCCTGGTCGGTTATTGGAAATATGCCCTAAGGCAATAATAAATTGGTTATTATTATATTTCTTTTTTCATGATAATCGTTTACTATACATGCTATAATTGTATTGATTGAAAACTCAAATACATGTGTGGATACATAGACAAAACACTGTCCCTAGTAAGCCTCTAGTTGACTAGCTCGTTGATCAAAGATGGTTAAGGTTTCCTAGCCATAGACAAGTGTTGTCACTTAATAACGAGATCACATCATTAGGAGAATGATGTGATGGACAAGACCCAAACTAGAAACGTAACATATGACCGTGTCAGTTTATTGCTACTGTTTTCTGCATGTCAATGTATCTGTTCCTATGACCATGAGATCATGCAACTCCCGGACACCGGAGGAATACCTTGTGTGTATCAAAAGTCGCAACGTAACTAGGTGACTATAAAGGTGCTCTACAGGTATCTCCAAGGGTGTCTATTGGGTTGGCATGAATCAAGACTGGGATTTGTCACTCCGTATGACGGAGAGGTATCTCGGGGCCCACTCGGTAATACAACATCACAATAAGCCTTGCAAGCAATGTGACTAAGGAGTTAGCCATGAGATCTTGTATTACAGAACGAGTAAAGAGACTTGCCGGTAACGAGATTGAACTAGGTATAGAGATACCGACGATTGAATCTCGGGCAAGTAACATACCGAAGGACAAAGGAAACACCATACGGGATTAACTGAATCCTTCACATAGTGGTTCAACCGATAAAGATCTTCCTAGAATATGTAGGAGACAATATGGGCATCCAGGTCCTGCTATTGGTTATTGACCGTAGAGGTGTCTCGGTCATGTCTGCATGGTTCTCGAACCCGCAGGGTCTGCACACTTAAGGTTCAGTGACATTTCGATATAGTTGAGTTATAGGTGTTGGTAACCGAAAGTAGTTCGGAGTCCCGGATGAGATCCCGGACGTCACGAGGAGCTCCGGAATGGTCCGGAGGTAAAGATTGATATATAGAAAGTCCTGTTTTGGTCACCGGAAAAGTTTCGGGCTCATCATAGTGTACCGGGAGGGTATCGGGGACCAACGGGAGGGGTGTCACGCCCCGAGGGGACTTATGGGCTGTGGGAGGATACAAACCAGTCCCTAATGGGCTGACATAAGCTCCCACTAAGGCCCCATGAGGTTTGAGGGGCAAAAAAAACCCAAAGGTGGAAAAGGTGGAAAGGGTTTCCAAGTGGAAAGGAGGAATCCTACTCCTAGTAGGATTCGAGTAGGACTCCTCCACCTCCAATTTCGGCCAAACCTTGATGGTTTGAGGCTGCCTCCTCCCCTCCCTCCCTCCTATATATACTAGAGGTATTGAAGGTTTTTGAGACACAGAAAAGCAGCCACGTGCTCCTTCTACTTCTCTCTAGATCGGTTCTCCCTCTAGATCGGTTTTTCAACAGCGCTTAGGCGAAGCCCTGCTGGAATAGATCCACCACCACCATCACCATGCCGTCGTGCTGGAGAATTCATCTACCTCTCCGTCCCTCTTGCTGGATCAAGAAGGCGGGGATCGTTATCGATCTGTACGTGTGCTGAACGCGGAGGTGACGTCCGTTCGGCACTAGATCCGGATGGATCGTGATGGGATCGTGGGACGGATCGTGATGAGATCGCGGGACGGGCTGCGCTTTGAATCACGAAGATGTTCCACTACATCAATCGCGTTATATACGCTTCCGCTTAGCAATCTCTAAGGGTATGTAGATTCACTCTCCCCTCTCGTAGATGATCATCATCATGGATAGGTATTGTGTGTTTGTAGGATTTTTTTTGTTTCACATGCAACGTTTCCCATGGATAGGTATTGCGTGTGCGTAGGAAATTTTTTGTTTCCCATGCAACGTTTCCCATGGATAGGTATTGCGTGTGCGTAGGAAATTTTTTGTTTCCCATGCAACGTTTCCCATGGATAGGTATTGCGTGTGCGTAGGAAATTTTTTGTTTCCCATGCAACGTTTCCCATGGATAGGTATTGCATGTTACCAATAGGAATCTCGGACCCGACCTGGTCATTCTGTGTATCCTATGTGGGCCATGGTGGAGGAGTCAAAAACATGTCCAACCACATGTGTTTGCTGTGATAGTGGTTCTTCTTGTTCACTCGCGCACCAGGATCCAGACGTCGACGCCTCCTGATATGCATAGATCCTGCAGGAGGGACCATACCAGTTGGATGTGGTTGAAACATGAAACCCGCAGTGGGACCGTGATGTTGTGGTGTTGGCTGAAACACGAAGCTCGATGAGGGAGCATGGTGCTGTGGGTGATGGCACGCCGAACTGCCAGCCTGGTCAGGAGGGGGCGGATGGGGTGTCGGTTGCTGTTCTAGACGTGGATGCGATTGTTGTCGATGCACAGAGGGACGCGGCTGGTGGTGGTGGTGGTGTTGCTGCTGAACAACGTATGAAGTACGGGTGCACGTGATAGCTTTATAGACATCTCGTATCTTCTGCTCCAAGTGCGTGAACCATGGCTCGAGTTGAGACCTCGGTTCCAGAAGAGGTCAAGTCGATAGTTGTCGTCCATAGTTCATCACCTCGGTATGAAGACTGTATGCCAACTCATTCTAAAAATAGGAAGACCTAAATTTTAGAAGAGGGACAAACCTAATTTTTTTCCGAATCAACTAAAAATTAGAAGACCTAAATAAATTTCCCAAATCTACCGGAGCACCTAAAAATAATTAAACAACTTAATTGACAGACATAAATATATCCAAATCTACGGGAGTACCAAAAAAAATAACCACAATATTTCGCATACCTAAAAATATCACACAACGCTACGGGAACAAATGTTAAAATTTATCCTTGAAGCGTGCGAAGAAACGACGAACGACGAACACCGAAAAAAAAGACGAACGCAGCAACCACCACCACCACCTCCGACTCCACCACAACCACCACCTTCACCCTCACTCCACCACCATCCCCACCGCCGCCGCCACCACCACCACCTCAACAACCACCACTACCACTAAAAAAATGGTCAACACAACCACCACGAACTATCCCATCGCGAGTGAGACGGATGGCTCGGCTTCCCTAACCCTATACAATACAACTACGATGGAAAATGTGAAAAAAACCCGACTAGGATTTAGTGTAGAGATGAGAGAGTTTTTGTATGAGGAGAGAAGAAAGAGGAGAAGGAGAAAAAGAAAGAGATAAGGAGGAGGATGAGGAAGGGGAAGGAGGGAGTTGGCTGGCTCAGATCGGCCACCTACCGGCCAAGCCAGGGCCGACTGGCTCCCCTTCAGGCCGAGCGGGCGCGAGCGACGTGGCCCGGTCAATAGTCGGCTACCACGTGGTCGATTGGGGCTAATCGGTCACACCAAGGCCGACAAGATGCACTCGGCTACAAGCAAGGCCAACTGAAGCCAGTCGGTTTCGGTCATGCCGAGACCGTTATATTTTTCAATTTTTTTAAAATGATGCAATATTTTTCGAAATCAATAAAAAAAAGCAATATTTAAAAAAATTTAGCTATGCTTCTTGGCCAATCACTTCATGGGATTAGTGCATCTCGTTCGTGCGAAATAGCTGAACGAGTTCCGTCGGAAGGAGTTCCATCTTCCTCGCACCAAACCTGCTAAGCACACGAGAAGACCAACGGAGAGATGGCAAAGGCGAGTGCCACGCCGAAGGTAGCAGCTCGCCGGCGAGCCAAGGCCGTCAGGCCCCTGCCGAACAGGCCCCATCGCTTCCTCCGCTTGGTCGCCGCCATCCGAAAACTCACCCGCCGCCGCCCTCACCGCCGGGGCCTCGCCGCAGTCTCCCAGTCCTCGCCGCCGCCGCCCCCGACCTCCGACGAGCGGAAATGCGCGAACCGACCTCCAAGCCCTTCGCCGCCGCCAGCGGAGGCGGAGCAGGCGCGTCACGAGGAGCGCACCGCGGATGCCGCCGCCGCCGCAGCCGAGGCCGTCGCGGGCAAGTACTGGGCCCACCGGCACAGCCTCTTCTCGCTGTACGACCGCGGCGTGCGGATGGACGCCGAGGGCTGGTACTCCGCCACCCCGGAGGCCATCGCCGCCGCGCAGGCCGCCCGGGCCGCGCCCGCCGGCCTCGTCCTCGACGCCTTCGCCGGGGTCGGCGGCAACTCCATCCAGTTCGCCGCCAGGCGCGTGCCGCTCAGCCGCCTCCGCCAGTCCAGGACGCCGCCGTCTCCCTCCCGCTAACGCCGGCGTCTCGTTCTCGTGCAGGGGCTGCTACGTGGTTTCGGTGGAGATCGATCCCCGCAAGGTGGAGCTGGCGAGGCACAACGCCAGGATCTACGGCGTGGAGGACAGGATCGAGTTCGTCGTCGGGGATTTCTTCCACCTCGCGCCCTACTTGAAGGTATATATGCTCGGTCAGTGCCAGTAGTCGACGAACAAGACCAGAAACAGCAGTAACGTATAGGTTTTGTTAAATTTTGATACCTGGACTTTCGAGCTTGCCTATTGGGTGACATCCAGAAATGGTACCTGATTGCTAGGGGTCATCCTGAGTTCCTAACAATGTGGTTCTAACCGCATGAATTGCATAAGGAGTCGAGAGTTGTGTGGAACAAAATTCAGGGACCTCAGTTAGTAACCAATTTTGTATCTCCAATGTATAAATCAACAGTTGTTGGCAGTGAGGTACAAAGTTATAAACATTACAACTGATGGCTTTTATCTTCATTATCACTACCAGACAACCAGTACTTCTTCACTAGCGTGACATTGCTGACAGGAGTCCCAGTAAAACTAGGCACGTCCTCACCCATTTTGTGATGTAAATCACTTTACTGTTTATTTTAATTCGATGTTGAGGCCAGATATAATCTGAAAACAGGTCAGCATAAACTTTAGATTCCTTGTCATGTGAACACCATTGGCTAATAACAGAATATCATATCCAGAATATCTAGTTAAGTACCCCATTTGAGACTACTAATCTGCTTATTCGGCTGTTCATTTTAACCGATTATTGCTTTTGGCTTTATTCCACATTGTTGTCAGTTCATCTGCGAATAAATCAAAAAGCATCGTATACAAAGGGTCTTCCTGTCTCAGGCCTTGGACGCCTATTGTTCACCATACAGTACAGTATCGACCTGGCCCTTCGTTATGCCCATTATCCTGTTAACCATTTTAATTGAACGCCTGTAGCTAGCAACACTGCTCAAGGTATTTCGACTTGTCAATTGCTTTCTTGAAGTCTATTTTCAAAATGATACTAACCTCTTCAGTATGATGAGATTGACATAAGACATCATGAGGGATAACTACCATCCAAGATGAACTACTGAGATTGCGTGACAGTTACAATTTTCATATTGTTGAGTAGCCATTTAATGATATGGTTTGCTGATTGCTGCTACTACACCAGGCAGATTTGGTGTTCCTTTCACCGCCATGGGGAGGGCCATCATACAATCAAACACCAGTGTACACCCTCGATATGCTGAAGCCAAAAGACGGGTATGCTTCTCACCGGATTCCAAATTGTCCTTACAATCATGATGAAGTATAATAAAAAGCTCGTACAGGTTGAAACAGTTTATGATTTTACACTACAACACGAACATTATTTGAAGAATTTCAGCAAGGGCATTCTCTAAACGCCTAAAACATCCTGTCTAAGACGACACTTGGAGGTTCGCCTCAAAATCTTCTCGGTCTTGAGGCATTTTTTTCCAAATCGCCTCAAAACTGAGGTAGCTTCGGAGGCTTTTCTTCAAAACGCCTCAAAATGCAGTAGCTTTTGGGGTTTCCTTCAGATTAGCCTTAAAACCGGAGTAGTTTCGGAGGCGTTTTTCCAAAATGCCTCAAAACGGATAACCTTTGCAGGCGTTCTCTGAAATCGCCTTGTCGTGTTCTTGTTGCAGCTGCGTTGGTGTGCTTCGCACCTTAAATGATACATATATATATACAAAGATAATACTTTCCCTACATATACGTCAAGTTCGCTTAGCCTAGCTGGTTTACCGCGTGAGATTATTTAAGGTAAATAGAAGGCCCCATGTTCGATTGCCCACCACACCTACCTAGTGTGCTGTGCGCGCAGTCGGATCCTGTATTTTTAGTTTGCTAGTTCTTTTTCCTGGTGTTTCTTAAAAACGCCTCCAAAGATCAGGGCAGGCGACTCGGGATAACGACGAGGCTGCCATTCACCGTCGCGATTATCTCTAGCGTTTCAAAGGAACGCCTCGTTATCCATATGTTGGCGTTTTGTCCACCTTTGGAGGCATTTTTTAACACCTTTGAATAACTACCGTGTTGTAGTGTTAGGAAGTGAGCATATTGATGGAGTGCTTTGCAGTCGTTTTCTTAAAATTGTACCATTGTAGCTGTAGTCATGGAAGAATTATACATTCCAAGTGAAACTGGACTGATGTAGTACTCCTGTACATTTCTGACACTTAGGGGTGTTGGATGAGGGGTATTTCTTTAGTCAGTCTTCGTATTTTAATTTTAATTTGAACTAAACACTGGAGCTTCTAAAAACACACCCCTCATCCAAACTCCCCCTTATTGGTACATTGGGAAACAATCGGAATGAACAGAATAGATAAATGTAAAACAATTGTATTGTTGACATATGGTTTTGGATGCAGGCATGCAATATTTCAAGCTGCTCAGAATATAGCTCCTAATATCATCATGTTCTTGCCACGGAATGTGGACATAGGCCAAGTGGAGGAACTTTCGTGGTTGTCTTCTCCTCCATTAGATTTTGAAGTATACTACTCTTACTCCCCTCTTTTAAATGGTTCCATTTTCATGGCTCCGAGCATTTTACAACTGTTATCCTAGGACGAGACCTTAATATTCAAGTTTTCTATAGAGTGAAGAGAGCTACGTACAACACAGATTCAAAGGAATTACTGCTTACTTTGGGGATGTGGCACGATGATCGAGTTCGTTATCGAAGTTGAGAGCAAGGACCCAGTGAGGCGAAGTTCTTCCTAAGCTATGCGTAAAAAAAAAGTTCTTCCTAAGCTACTTATGTTTTTTTCCTTCTAAGTCATAAGTTGGTGCAGAAGGAATTAGTCTTGCAGATGTGATGCCCATGTACATATCAACTGAATTTTGACTATTTCAATTAATATATGACCCGGTCATAGCCAAGAGATCATCATTGTAATAACAAGGCTTTAGTTTAGGCTTTCTTGATTTGGGTTCCATAAGATCAACTCTAATTGTTTAACCCCCAAATCCAGTTTGGAAATCTGCTGGTTCCCATTCTCATCCCTGGAGCCAGGGATGGGAAATGTCAACTGAAATCTCAAAAGTCCACTCATTGAAACAGCAATGATGGGAGAAGTTTGATAAAGTGCGGCATTGACATGATCATAGCTGTGCCCACTGGAATCAAAATCTTTAGTTGGATCGCTACCATGTGGGGACGTATGAATTTCCTTCAGTGTAGATAGACCAAAAATGGGAATAAAGGGATAAGAATAGGAGTTATAGTTCAATTGGAAGAAGAGGCACCAGTGGGAACATCTCTACCGCCGAAATAAACGTGGCCCGTAATACATGTAGAAACCTGTTTATGTCTGGATATTTCAGTATTTCACACCATTTTGTTGTCAGCCAAGGAACCAATATTGGTATCATGTTGTTTCCTGTCGGATCGTATTGTCTCAGTGCAGTGTTGTTTCCTGTCGGATCGTATTTTATCTGAGCAAACTGAAATCTCAGAAGTCCACTTGTTGAGTCTCCAGCCGAGGAGCTGGATACATCCATTCGCTGGAGGATATGATTTTTAAGGTACACATTATATATTTCCACCTCGAAGTTTCGTGCCATTGACTTGCTATTTCCCAACCTGTTACAACTTACAAGATTAAGAAGAGAAAGTTCAAAGTAAACACCAACTGTTTACCTCTTCTAGCGAGGGCAGCAATGAAGATGGAAGTAGACAACTGAAATGTCAACTTCGGAACTAGCCTACTATATTTGCGAAGTCTTTGTATTTTTTTTTTGCGGGGAAGTCTTTGCATTATGGTTGCTTGTATGAGTACATTCCCAGAATCACATACCGCGGCTGCACTGCAATTCTTCTGGTAGCATCGTCAAATGGATTGGTCATCTCTCACCTGTTCAGCAATCGTCCTGATCATTCTGTTCCTGCCGTTCGGTGCCTCTGACGACCGGCTTGTCCCTGGCAAGCCACTCACCCCCGGCACAACCATTGTCTCGGATGGCGGTGACTTCGCCTTGGGCCTCTTCTCATCTGGCTCGATGCAGTCCAACCTGTACCTCGGCATCTGGTACAACGGCATCCCCGAGCTCACCATGGTGTGGGTCGCCAACCGGGAAACCCCACTCACGAACAGCACTTCCTCCGCGCCGACGCTCTCCCTCACCAGCACATCCAATCTTGTTCTCTCTGATGGTGATGGCAGTCGTGTTGTTTGGACAACTGACGTGGCTTCCTCGAGCTCGTCTTCACCAGAGGCGGTGCTTCTGAATACTGGTAACCTCGTCATCCAGTCACCTAATGGCAGCAGGGTTTGGCAGAGTTTTGACCACCCGACCGACACGTTCCTACCTGGCATGAAGATGCGGATCAGGTACAGGACACGCGCCGGTGAGCGCCTGGTGTCCTGGAAAGAAGCCGGAGACCCTTCTCCTGGGAGCTTCTCCTACGGCTGCGATCCGGCCACGTCCATCCAGATGTTCCTCTGGGATGGGTCGCGCCCGGTGTACCGCAGCACCCCGTGGACCGGGTTCCAGGTGAAGAGCGAGGGCGAGCACCTGATAACCAACACCAGCGCCATCGTCATATCCCTGGCCTTCGTCAACACTGACGAGGAGAGCTACACGATGTTTAGTGTCTCTGAGGGTGCGTGGCACACCAGGTTCGTGCTGACCTACTCCGGCAAGCTCCAGTTCCAAAGCTGGAATAGTAGCTCTTCCGCATGGGTAGTCTTTGGGCAGTGGCCACGCCACAAATGCAACCACTACGGCTACTGCGGCCTGAATGGCTACTGTGACGAGACAGTGTCACCTATTCCGACATGCAAGTGCCTTGACGGTTTCAAGCCGACGAGCACTGAGGAGTGGGATAACAACAAGTTCTGGAAAGGGTGCCAACGGAGAGAGGCGCTGCAGTGTGGCGATGGTTTTGTGCCCTTGTCGGGGATGAAGCCACCGGATAAGTTCATGCTCGTCGGTAACACATCGTTGAAGGAGTGTGCTGCGGCATGCAGCCGCAACTGCTCCTGCATGGCCTACGCTTACGCCAACCTGAGCAGCAGCATTGCCAGCGGAGACATGACAAGGTGCTTGGTGTGGGTGGGGGAGTTGGTTGACATCGGGAGGCTAGGCTCAAGCACCGCCAGCGACACGCTCTATCTGCGGCTTGCAGGCTTAGGTGCAGCATCTGGTACCAAATCCTTCCCCCTTTTATCTCCCTATGATAACTCCTTTTTTGTCGTGGACACGCCTCACAATATGAGATCTGATACTTTGTTTTTTGCTATTTTGTGTGTCCACAGGTAAAAGGACAAGGAGCAATGCCGTGAAAGTTGTGTTACCGGTTTTAGGAAGTATTGTTCTGATACTCGTGTGCATTTCCATTGCATGGTTGAAATTCGAAGGTGCGTTTATTTTACATTGATTGGAGAAATGCCGATCCAACCTTTCTGAAATATTGATGTTTGTGTACTGCACCCTTATTTTATGAAATCTTCTGAACCCTATGAGGCTATGAAGATGCAAATTCAGGCCAAATAACCCCTTATGTAGTTTAATCATAATGTTTGGAAATGTAGTTGTGGCAATTTATCATGACTGAACCACCTTGTCTGTATCCATCCTCCAACCTGGGTGAGCCACGTATATCATCACTGTTGCTGCTCCCGATGTAGGTATATATACTCGTTGGGGTTTAGTAGAGAGGCAATAAATGTGTATGTGTGTGTCAGGGGGAGGGGTTATCTGCTTTGATTTTGTCAGTTTACGAAGGTATAACGGGCAAACACCAATTCCTCGGGTCAAACAGAGCTATTCTTAATTGCTGTTATGCTTATTGGAGAAGAAATGATTGATTTATGCTGTTGTATGGGGAGCAGGCAAGGACAACCAGGAAAAACACAAGAAGTTGCCATCTGATGGTTCAAGTGGTCTTGAATTTCCATTTGTAAGATTTGAGGAAATTGCCCTTGCAACACACGAGTTCTCCGAAACATGTATGATTGGACTTGGAGGCTTTGGCAAAGTTTACAAGGTAGTTATCCAGCACTAGATTCGTCAGTAACCTAACTGATATATTCATATGAAAACAGAAATCATTGTTATTGGTTATTATTGTACAGGGAACACTAGGTGGTCAAGAAGTTGCTATCAAAAGGCTAAGTATGGATTCTCAACAAGGAGTAAATGAATTCAAAAATGAAGTAATTCTTATTTCCAAATTGCAACACAAAAATTTGGTTCGACTTCTTGGATGTTGTGAGAAGGGAGATGAAAAGTTATTGATCTATGAGTATTTGCCTAATAAAAGCTTAGATGCCACCCTTTTTGGTATATTCTAGCAACACACCAGATTTTCATGGAACACCTCAACATATTCTCACATTTGCTTTTGTCTTAGATGATTCAAGAAAACATTTGCTTGATTGGGGTACACGGTTAACCATAATTAAAGGTGTCGCAAAGGGGCTTCTCTATCTTCATGAAGATTCAAGACTGACCATAATTCACAGAGATCTCAAAGCCGGGAACGTTTTGCTAGATGCAGAGATGAAACCTAAAATAGCAGATTTTGGTATGGCGAGGATCTTCGGTGATAACCAGGAAAATGCAAACACCCAACGCGTTGTCGGAACATTGTAAGTAACTGTTTGAACCAGTAGCTCATATTGCCCCATGATTATGTCCAATTCCCATTTGTGTAACTATTGCATGCCAATAATCAAGCAGTGGTTACATGGCCCCTGAGTATGCAATGCAAGGTATCATCTCTACCAAATCCGACATCTATAGTTTTGGCGTGTTACTACTGGAGATCGTAACTGGTATGAAGAGAAGCTCCACTAGTCATGCAAGGGGCTTTCCGAGCCTCATAATCTATGTGAGTCTATACAATTATACATGCTTTCGCCAAAGTTCTCAATAAGGAAAATAGTTGTATAACACGAGATGTTTTTGTTTGTTTCAGTCGTGGAATATGTGGAAAGATGGGAAGGCAGAGGAATTGGCTGACTCATCTATTATAGATACATGCCTACTAGATGAGGTGTTGCTTTGCATTCATGTAGCACTCTTGTGTGTCCAAGAAAACCCAAAAGACAGACCACACATGTCATCGGTTGTGTTCACCCTAGAGAATGGAAGCACTACACTCCCAATTCCCAGTCGGCCTGCATACTTTCTGGGACAGAGCACTGAATTGGAGCAACTCAGAAACAATATTCAGAATTCCGTGAATACTTTAACTCTTACTGGTATAGAGGGTCGATGAAATACTTCATTACTTTTATATGTGTTGGACATTGTGTAAAGAAAGGCTTGTCCACGAGTGGTCGTTGTTTGTAGTTTAGTGGTGGAGGGAAGTTGTTTGATGCCACCTACACAGGCTTGATCCATAAAGTTTTTGTTCTACTGAATGATTCTTGTTTGTGCCCATGAAATATGTTCATAATAAAGGATGGTCGAGTGTTAGTGTGCATGAAGTTTTTCTTTTTTCACGAACTCGTGATGGACGCCGAGGGCTGGTACTCTGCCAAGTCCATCGCCACCGTGCAGTACGCCTGATCCGTGCTCATCGGTCTCGTCGTCGACGCGTTCGCTGGGGTCGGCGGCAACTCCATCCAGTTAGCCGCCAGGCACGTGCCGCTGGCCGACCCCTCTCGTTTCCAGGACACAGCTTTCCCCCGTTAACTCTGGTGTTTCGTTCTCGTGCAGGGGCTGCTACGTGGTCGTGGTGGAGATCGATCTCCGGAATGTGGATTTGGTGAGGCACACTGCCAGAATCTACGGCGTGGAGCATTTGATCGAGTTTGTCTTCGTCGATCTTCCACCTCACGCCTTACTTTAAGGTATACTCGTTCAGTTTTACGATGAACAAGACCACATTGAGTAGGTTAGTTAAATTTTGATAAATGGACATGCCTTGATCTTGCCTATTAGGGGAAATCCTGAAATCATATGAAACCAGCCAAACCAATGTATGCTTTCAACTATGATATGGCATGCTCAAGGTATGCACAGTTATAAAAAAAGTAACAAACCCATCTGTAAGACAACTGTTAATTTTACCAATTCTTTTTGCGCAATTAAGCTATGTGGCGCACCAGGATTCTACCTTTGTGGATTACAGAACTCGAGAACACTTTGTACGCCCAGTATATCGGAATCTGTAGAAAGCCATTTTGATTTCTAAAGAAAAATCTACAATTGTTTGTAGTGTGGTACTTCTTAATTTAATCTATAAGCACTACAACTGCCCAAGTGACCTTGTTTTTTGAACTATATTATTACTACCAGTACTCCTTCACCAGCCTATTTTTTGCGATAAAATCCTTCACCAGCCTGACATTACTGACAGGAGTTCCAACAAAACTAGGCATGTCCTCACCCATTTAGCGATGTACTCCCTCCTTTCCGAGTTATAAGATGTTGTAACTTTTTCTGAATCGGATGTATATAGATGCGCTTTAGTGTATTTGTTCACTCATTTCAGTCCATATGTAGTCCATATTGAAATATTCAAAACTTATAATTTGGAATGGAGGTAGTAGATCACTCCACCTTTTGAAAATTTGATGTTGATGCCCGATATAATCTGAAAACAATACAAATATAAACTTTGGATTCCTTGTCATGTGAACACCATTGGTTAATAAGAGATTAGTACAGTCAGAATGTTTAGTTGAGTACCTTATTTTGGGACTACTGATCTGCCTGTTCGGCTATTAATACTCAACAAACATTGTTGTCAGTTCATCTGCAAATAAACCAAAAAACATTGTATAAATAGGGTCTCTCTGCCCCAGGCCCTGGGCTGTATAGTAACGCCTATAAGGCTGTTGTTCTCCATACAGTAAAATACTGACCTGGCCCTTTATTACGCCCATTATACAGTCAACCCATTTTTAATTGGACGCCTTTAGCAAGCAACACTGCTCAAGGTATTCCGAATTAAACCTGTCACTTGCCTTCTGGAATTCTAATTTCAAGATATTACCATCCTCTTTAGTATGATGAGAATAACATAAAACATCATGAGGAATAACAGACCATCCGGGATGAACTAGCAAGATTGAGTGATAGTTTCAATTTTCATATTGTTGAGTAGCCATTTAGTGATATATGGTTTGCTGATTGCTGATACTATACCAGGCGGATTTGGTGTTCCTTTCATCACCATGGGGAGGGCCATCATACAATAAGACTCCAATGTACACCCTCGATATGCTGCTGCCAAAAGATGGGTATGCAACTACTCACTGTATTCCAAATTGCCCTTACCGCCGGATGATGAAGTAGAATTCAAAACTCATACAGGTTTGAAAAAGTTTATGCTTTTAGGAAGTGAGCATACTGATGGAGTGCTTGGCAGTCCTGTAGTCATGGAAGCTTGCACATTCCAAGTGAGACTGAACTGATGCATCACTCTTGTACATATCTGGCACTTAGGGGTGTTGGATGAGGGGGCTTTAGATAGTTCGTATTTACTTCAAATTTAAACTAAATGCCGGAGCTTCTAAAGAAAATGCACCTCTCATCTAAACGAAATATTGAGACGAAATCAAAATGAAGAAGATTTTTTTTAAATAGTACTCCCTCTGTCCCAAAATAAGTGACGCAAATTTTATAATAAGTTAGTACAAATTTTGTACTAAAGCAGCGACACTAATTTTGGGACGGAGGGAGTAGAACAATAGCACTGTTGACATATGATTTTTCATGCAGCCATGCAATATTTCAGGCTGATCAGAAGATAGCTCCCAATATCATCATGTTCTTGCCACGGAATGTCGACATAGGCCAAGTGGAGGAACTTTTGTGGTTGTCTTCTCCTCCCTTAGATTTTGAGGTATGATACTGTTTCTTCCCTCATTTAAATGGTTCCATTTCTCATGACTCAGAGCATTTTACAGCTATCATCCTAGGACGAGACCTTGATATTCAAGTGTTTGTAGAGTGAAGAGAGCTATGTACAACACAGATTCAAAGGAATTACTGCCTACTTTGGAGATGTGGCACAATGATCCAGTTCATTATGGAAGTTGAGAGCAAGGACCCAGTGAGTTCTACCTTAGCTACTTATGTTTTTACAAGGAATTAGTCTTATAGACGTGAAGTTTCAGTTTGCATAGAGGCCGGATGGGTATAACACACTCATACATGCCAACTGAATTTCGATTGGGACCATCTCTGTTCCCCAAAGATTAGTTTAGGAAAATTTCCTGGTCCTATCAGAATCGCTTGAGCCAGGATGCTGGGACGTCGTCAGTGCACGAGCATTGAAGCAAATAAACGGCGAAAGTGAACCAAAATCTCGAAAGTCCTCTCACCAAGCCTTCTTCTAGCCATTGCTGGAGGTTATGGCAGCGCCCAGGAACAGAACCGGCAATGGCTGGAGAAGTTTGATAAAGTGTGCCTGCCGGTTCTGATACCTCCAGTTCCTCACTCTGTAGAAAAGATTTTGCATGTTATAAGGGTTACGGTAGAAATCAAAACTAGGAGAGCTGAGTTAACTGAAGAACCCTAAAAGGGGAGCATGGATCCTAAGTTCTAGAGGGTAGATAGGTGAATTGTTCTTCTCTATATATTACAACCTTTCTGTAACGGAGGGGCTGGATGTGATTTCTTGAGGTACACATGATATTTCCAACTCCAAAGTCCCATGATCCTGACTGGCTACTTCCCAGTTCAAAGTACACGTAATGGTCGTTGAGACTGGCTATTTCCCAGTTCAAAGTACACGTAATGGTAGTAGAATGGAAACATGTTATCCTTAGATTTTTAATGTCTGTGTTTAGGTCAGGCCAATTGTAATGAGTTGTATCCTAAACGCACAGAATGAAGGTGGACCGATGTAGACAGCCGGAATGTCAACTCTGAAACTAGCCTACTATAACTGTAATGTTGCTTGTCTGGCCAAGGAGTCTTGTAAGACCACCAGAATCACATTTCGTGCCTGTACTGCAATTCTTCCGGCAGCATCGTCAAATGGATTGGTCAGCTCTCACCTGCTCCGTCGCCCTCCTGATCATTCTGTTCCTGCCGCTGTGTGCGTCCGACGACCGGCTTGTCTCCAGCAAGCCGCTCCCCCTGGCACCACGGTCGTCTCGGATGGCGATGACTTCGCATTGGGCTTCTTCCCCTCTTCTGGCTCAACACCGTCCAACCTGTACCTCGGCATTTGGTACAACGGCATCTCTGAGCTCACCATGTTGTGGGTCGCCAACTGGGAAACCCTGGTCAGGAATATTGCCTCCTCCGTGTCCATGCTCTCCCTCACCAACACCTCCAATCTTGTTCTCTTTGATGGTGATGGCAGTCGTGTTGTTTGGACGACTGGCGTGGCCGCTGCCTCGAGCTCCTATTCATCAGAGGCGGTGCTTCTGAAGACTGGTAACCTCGTATTCCAGTCATCCAACACACATGGTATGGCAGAGCTTTGACCACCCAACCGACACGTTCCTACCTGGCATGAAGATGCGAATCAGGTACAGGACACGCGCTGGTGGGCGCCTGATATCCTGGAAAGGCTCCGGAGATCCCTCGCCAGGGAGCTTCTCCTTCGGCTGTGACCCCGCCACCATTATCCAGATGTTCCTTTGGGACGGGTCATGCCCGGTATACCGCTCCACCCCATGGACGGGGTACCATGTCAAGAATGAACACCAATACCTGATGACCAACACCAGCGCCACCATCATATACCTCACTGTCGTCAATAATGACGAGGAGACCTACGCAATGTTCAGCGTCTCGGACGTTACCTGGCGAACCAGGCCCGTGCTGTCCTACTCCGGCACGCTCCAGTTCCAGGGCTGGATTGCTGGAACAACAGCTCTTCTGTGTGGGTGGTCTTTGGGCAGTCGCCACAGCACAGATGCAACCGCTACGGCTACTGCGACGAGACGGTGTTGACCGTCCTGACGTGCAAGTGCCTAGATGGTTTTGAGCCGACGAGCATAGAGGAGTGGAGCAAGGGCATGTTCTCAAAGGGGTGTCGAAGGAAAGAGGCACTGCGTTGCGCCGCTGATTTCTTGGGGTCAATAGCTCTTGTGCGACATATTTGACGCGGAATGAAAGACGTTGTTGATCAACATTGCTCTGGTGCGACATCTTTGAAGCAAACAATAGCTGCAATGCGACATGTCTCTGTTTAACCATGAAATGCAAAACTCAAGGGGTTAAGTTATGACACGCGGGACCCACCAGTTATCCACGTCAACATGAGACCTACCACTTACTCGCATGTGTGCGGGACCCACAACTTATCCACATAAGCATGGCCGTGCTCATCCGCGTGCCCGGACCCGAGCCAGCCCATCCTCCCCCATTGCTTGCCCTTCCTCCTTCCCCCCACCTTCCTCTTCTCCGGCGAGGAAGCGCGTCGCCGGCGAGTGATGTCTAGCTCGAGCTCGGCCTCCCTCCAATGGAGGAAGTACGGTCCAGTGACGCTAACAAGATGCCCCGATTGCCCACGCATGGAGCCTCTGAAGCGTCTGACTTGTATGAGGGAAGAAAATGGCAACCGTGGGCGCGACTTCGTGAAATGCTTGAGCATGCCACAGCCGGGGCAGGTTAGATCTGTCTACTTCGCCAATCGTATGGTCTATTTCTCCCAATTTTTTCTTTTTTCATCAAATTTGGGCGATGGAGCTAGGGTTGGATCTAGAGTTCATGAGTTGCCGACCCCTGTTTTTCAGGTTCTGCAGAAATGCGGGTATTTCGAGTGGCTGGATGAGTACGTTGAGAGGTTGAAATTGGAGGGATCAACCGAAGGGCTCAATTTTGGGGCACCACTTGCTGTGGAACACGCCCCCCATTTGACGGACAGATCAGGTCATTGTTATGGGCAAGCTGAACTGGGGTGTGAATTGAAGAAAATGGGCAAGCAACTAAAGCAACTGATCGATTTGAACCAGCAAGCAAATATGATGGCTGGAGCATTTTATGGCTGTGTCATTGCTATGGGTTTCTTTTACTTGATGTTCATCAATCGCTAGAAATTGTTAGAGTTTCAGTCAGTGTGTCAATCTAGTTTCATTTGTTAGCTGAATTTGAATTTATGTGAAGCAAAACCTGCCTGTGTTTGTAATGGATTATTTTAAAATGCAACAATTGATGAAAAAATGCAGCAATTCATAATGTGCAGCAATTCTTCAGTTAACAGAGTGGAGGTGCATCTCGTTCAAAAAAAAACAGAGTGGAGGTGCAGAGTTCATGGTCAAACAAAAAACGTTATTGGGTCATGGGCTGATGAGGACTGTGAGAAAAAAAGCAGGCCCAAATAGAAAACAGGCCTATCTGCTTGGTGCAACCATGTTGCTTCGATAAAAAATAGCCGTGCCCATTTTGTGATGGATCATTTTTTGAGACACAGACGTAAATCGATTGTTGTTTTGATAAAAAATAGTTCACCCAACAACAGATAGCAACAGAAATTTAGCTTAGCTTACATCCATACAGATGCGCGAGGACAGCATCGGTCACCCTCTCCGTCCTCGAGGCAAGACGGGTAGGATCCGACTGCGGTGCCGTCATCCTGGATGAGCGGTACATCCACCACCTTGCGCGCTGCGTCGGGTCGGTGGTACGCTGCACTTCCCTCATCGCCCGAAGGATGACAGAGGAAGGTGGGACGCAGTAGCCGGGGGGAAGGCATGGAGCTTCTCGTCCTCTCGCATCACCTTGATCAGGCCACGGGCGTGGTTCCGCATCATCTCGATGCTTGGGAACCAGCCCATGATTTCACGAAGCTGCTCACGGATCTCTTGGTTGTCGCCGGCGAGATCTTGCACGGCCTTCTGCCAGGCAATGCTCTGGTCCATGGCGCCGGCGGTTGCGTCGTGTGGGAGAGAGGAGATGGGGGAGAGCGAAGAGACGGAGGGCGGCGGTTTCTGTGTAGGAGGAGATGGGGGAGTGGTGCGAAGAGACGGTGGGTGGGCGTGTGGTCTTTTTATCATTTACACCAGCCCTGCCTCGGAAACCGAAACGGCCACCGCTTGCAAAACACGCTAACACTAAATACAGAGGGTACCCAAATACAGAAGTAGTATTTTTTTTGACGGGAACGCGAGCATTCACTTGCATGCACTAGATAGAACTAGATAGAACATATATGAACTAGATAGAACATAGATAAATAAGCACGACATAGATATATAGAACATATATGAACACGACATATATAGTACCATTACATAGATAAATAAGCAAGACATAGATATATAGTACGATTACATAGATAGATAAGACCCTAAACCCTAACTAGATAAACGCTAGATAAATTCCTCCTCCTCCCCATGGCACCACCGGGTGCTCCAAGCTCCAAGATCCAAGGCAAACTCCTCCTCCTTCACTCGTCGCCGTCGGTGCGGTACGGGAGAGTGTGCATGCTGCAGTTGGGGAAGATGTTGTCCAGATTCGTGAAGATTTTGTATGTTGCGAATGCGATAGACTCACATCCACACCAAAAAACACGACCGAGGAGGTTGTAAGCATCGATGCTGTTGGTGAACCTCACAGTAAGGCCGATAGGATAGCCATTGTTGGTCAGCTCCTCCACGTGGAACATCACCGGAGAACCCCTGGGGAGGTGGCGGTAGCCGACGGAGAGGAAGAACTCGGTGAGCGCCCTTGCACTCCTCCACCTCAAGATCGCCCACACCCGTAGGGTGTTCTCCACCTAGACTTGGGGAGGGTAGAGCATCTTGGGGACGGTGGGCGGCACACGGTAGGTCATCCCGGTGTAGTTCATCTTCCGGCGTGAGAGGTGGAGAAGATGGACTAGGAGATGAAGAAGAAGGCCGGGTGGGAGAAGATGATGTTAGGGGGTGCTTAAAACCCGTGCTTAAATAGGGGTGCTAGCCATGGTGTGCATCGAGTGTGAAACGGCTACCGCATGGAATCGAGGGGGCATCGAGTGTGTACACACCCCACATAGCACATGGTCAATTAAAACAGGGTACACGTCGCACATGAGCAATTAAAACGAGTCGAAAGATGACTGCTGCGTCGGTCGGGTTGGGCGACGAGCTTCTGCATGGCTGAGCCGCTGCGTGCCTCTGCTGCGTCGGTCGGGTTGCTGCTCTCTATGGCGTCGGGCGTGCTCCCGCTTGATCGATGCGCATGCATGCAGTGTCGGTCCAATGGGCGAGCGAGGGGAGGTAGGGCTACGCGCATGCATGCCAGGCTGGTACACGTCTTCTCGTCCAACGGATAAAAGGGTGGGCCGCCTTTAATTAAGCCCAACAACGCATGTACGCGTCTTCTCGTCTAGCAATAAAAAAGAGGGCTAAAAAGGCCAGCCAATCAGAGTGAAGGCCACGGATTGCTGCTGACGTAGCCCTAATGCGCGATCCAGACCGTCCATTCACGGCGATCCAATGGTCCGATGGGGTGCTGGGTTTTGAGAGGTTTGGACGGGGTTTTGAGGGGTTTTGATGGGGTTTTGAGAGGTTTTCAAGGGCTAGGGTAGAGCATAACTAATTCAAAAAAATCAAAAAAAATATAAAACTTGTGCCAATCATCATTATATGTGACTAGGGTGCTAGGAAAAATAATAAACTTGGACTATGAAGTTTTTCATGAAAAACCCTTCACAAAAGCGGCTATCACGTACGAGGTTGTACGGTTTTCAAAAGTTAGGTTGGCTATAACTAATTCAAAAAAATTAAAAAAATATAAAACTTGTGTCAATCATCTTTCTATATGACTAGGTTGCTAGGAAAAATAATAAACTTGGACTATGAAGTTTTTCATGAAAACCCCTTCACAAAAGTGGCTATCACGTACGAGGTTGTACGGTTTTCAAAAGTTAGGGTTGGCTATAACTAATTAAAAAAAATCAAAAAAATATAAAACTTGTGCCAATCATCTTTCTATATGACTAGGTTGCTAGGAAAAATAATAAACTTGGACTATGAAGTTTTTCATGAAAAACCCTTCACAAAAGTGGCTATCACGTACGAGGTTGTACGGTTTTCAAAAGTTAGGGTTGGCTATAACTAATTTAAAAAAAATAAAAAAATATAAAACTTGTTCCAATCATCTTTCTATATGACTAATATGTCAAGTTTCATTTTTTGGCTGATTTGGAGAAGGTCAAAAAAAACTTGCTTACAAATGGGGCTTTGCAGGGGGGCTTGGAGGGGGTTTTGGAGCTCATTTGAAGCACATTTTCATGTCCAAAGTTTCACATAATAAAAGTTCTCCGATTAATCACCTAACATGTGTAATAGTACATAAATCATTGTAACACCATATGACATAACAAATAACTTCAAATTTGAATTTTGGCTCAAATTTGAATTTTGGCTCAAATTTGAATTTTGTCTCAAACTTGAATAGTATTACACAAATACATTTCATATGAAAAATACAACACCATACCACATACCAAATAACTTCAAATTTGAATTTTGGCTCAAATTTGAATGTTGTCTCAAACTGGAAATTTGTCTCAAACTTGAATAGTATCACACAAATACAATTTCATACGAAAAATACAATTTCACGCAAAGTTTTATTCTATAGCATAGTACAAAACTTCACTTCAGTTTACCACTATACCCAGTTCACTTCACTTCAGCTTCTTCTTCTTCTTCTTTTTATCAGTGCTTCTCTTTACCACTATACCCAGTTCACTCAAGCTCTTGGTTTTCATCACTGCATCAGCTGGAATATCATCAAGCTCAGTTGGCAACAGAACTTCCAATATAGGCTTAGTTGGCACCACATCTTCTGGAAAAACAGGGTTAGGCAACACAACTTCTAATATAGGCTCAGCTTGCACAACATCAGCTGGAAGATAATCATTTGGCACCAGATCCATATCTTGCTCATTTTGCACCACATCTTCTGAAAAAACAGGGTTAGGCAACACAATTTCTAATATAGGCTCAGCTTGCACAACATCAATTGGAAGATAATTATTTGGCACCAGATCCATATCTTGCTCATTTTGCACCACATCTTGATTTTGCAGCACATCCAAGTCTTGCTCATTTTGGACCACATCTTCATTTTGGAACACATCCAAGTCTTGTTGCTCATTTTGCAGCACATCCAAGTCTTGCTCATTTTGCTCAGTTTGCATTGTTTCACCATAACTTCTCTTTTTTCTACAACCATTGCCTCTTTTCTTTTTCTTTGGCCAGCAATCTTCAACAATAAGGGGCTCAGCTGCACACTTCCTCCTAAAAAATTTAAGCATGTCAATTGGTTTGTAATTGAAAAATGCAGCCAAATAGTAAACATAAAAAACATTAGCACACATACTTTGGCCTTTTAGGAGTGTAACAACACTTGGAAGATCCAGCTCGGTGACCAAGTTCCTGGCACAACTTGCATCTATTTTTGTTACCTTTTTGGGACCTTTTTGGTTTTCCATCATTCTTTCCCTTCCCTTTTTTACTACTCCCACCTCTCTCAAACCATGCCTTGAATCTGCTCTCTTTAGGCCTACCAGCCTTTCTTTTTGTTATGGGAGGACACATGGACAATTCTATGTCCACTTCAGGCCATTGAGACTGATCTGTAAGTGCTGGAATTGGAGTTGCATATGCAGCCTTGAATTTTGCTACCGAGTAATCTCGTGCAAATAAGGGTGCATGTTTATCTTTGGTCGGGAGGCCAAGAAAAGTATGGCATGATCACATGGTTTCCCAGTGTGTTGCCACTCCAAACAAGTGCACTCATGTATTTCAGTGCTAACAACATGCCTTCTACCACTTTTGGTATCTCTAACTTCAGCACCCCACACAGAAGATTTTTCAATAGATAAATGTGTAAGATCTCTGCTCCTGTTGACCACCTGTTGTACCACTGCAGGAAGCTTGTCCCCTTGCAGACAATCACCAATCCTTCTTCTCAATTCCCACAAGCGCATGATCATGATCCTGATTTGGTCAACCATGTCATGCACAGGCAGGTTTTTCAACTGCTTCACCTTGTTGTTAAAACTTTCTTCCAAGTTGTTGTTGATATGATCACACTTGATGGCAGTGTTAAATCCTGACCTATACCATAATAGAGAATGGTAGGTGTTCACCCATGGACCAAATTCAGGGCATGCTGTCATTATCTTACCAAGATGATATGAATATGTCTGTTTAGTGTAAGATCTTGCTGCTGGCCACATGCGACCAAATTCTTCCCCTCTGAACTTTTTGATCAAATTCATCCACATATGGCCGAAGCACTCTCTTTGCTCACAATGGGGGAAGACATTCTTGACTGCATTTTCTAGCCCTTTGCATGCATCTGTGTGGACTGCCAAAGGTGACACTGGACCTATGCATCTCTTCAACTGCATCATGAACCATGTCCATGAGACCTCTGTTTCTGACTGAAACAAGCCAATAGCAACAGGGAACATCCAGTTGTGTCCATCTAAAGCATTGCAAGCTGCCAACTGACCATTCCACTTGCCGGTCAAAAACAATGAGTCTATGCTCAAATATGGACGACAACCTGCCTTGAAGCCATCGATGCAAGGCTTTAAAGCCATAAAAAACTTTGAGAAAAGGACTCTTCCTTCCTCTGTTACCTCATTATCTATCTCCACAACACTGCCAGGTGACCTCTTCTCCACCTCTGCTTTGAAATTATAAAGCATCCTAAATGTATTTGCCCAGTCACCATATAATTCTTTCATTGCCCTTTGTTTTGCCTTCCACACTGTGTTATACTTCACCTTAATTGGGTACTGCTTTTCCAAGTCTACTTTAAGTTTCTTTGCAGTAGTATTTGGTTTCTTGGCTAAAATAGGAGTGATCTTTTCTGCAATCCAAAGTTGTGATGTCATGGTTGATACTCTCTGTGAACTTGTAATACAAGTATGTTGGTGTGGGATTTGATTGACCCTAATGGTACTTCCATCAGGTTGGCGTCTAGCAGATATGTACCACTTGCAAGGCTTGACACTTCCATCAAAACCTCTGCATCTTGCATAAAACTTTTTTCTGTCAGTCCACTTTGTCTTGGCATCAAACTCATGTTTGATGGCATAAGTCTTGAAACATATTCTAAATTCATCCATGTTTGGGAACAACTTCCCTACTGCAATAACAGGGTTTTCCTTGTCATAGACATTTACCAACTCATCATCATGTGCATCATCAACATCATCTGCAGCATCTTCCATCAGCTGTCCATCCACATCTTCACATATATCTCTTTGAGCATCAGTAAGCGGGTTAGTAGTTTCATCATTCTCTTCCTTATCTTCATCAGGTACTGGAATGCCAAATTTTTTGGCCATCTCAGTGTCATCCATTGGTGCAATGACTAAATCAGTTGGTTCATTTAATTCAACCGAATTCCAATCAACAGAAAGAACCCTTGCAACACCATCAGAACCTCTTGTGCATCTGCATCAGCCCCCTCATGTAATACTGTCACCTCATCCGTACACATGGGCATTATCTGCCTCTCTGAATCCCAATCATCATCTACCATTTGTGCAACCAATTTTGAGGGAACATATCCAACCTTAGAATTTGATTTCAGATCAACCAGCTCTGCACGAAACGTAGTTTGTTTGGTTGTCCAGCCATTTTATCGATCGATTTCATCAACCATCTCTTCGCCATCCTCAATTCTCACATACTCTCCTTTCCAATTATCAAACCATAACAATGCTACCTCTTGCTCTGGACCCCAAAAAATGCTCTCCCCAATTTTTGCCACCACATTCCTCACGGCCTTCTCTTTCATGCTCTGTAGTTCTTGTGGATCAATCTCTGATAATTCAACCTCCCATTTCACAATAGTATCTCCCTCTATGTCCCGCAAGCTACCATCACCTAGCTTCGCCTTAGAAGGAAAGAATTCGATAGTGAATTCAAATGTCTTAGCATCACCGGCCCTGTTTTTCAATGGCGCGCACTGTGAGCTAGCGGAAGCAGACAAGGCATCGCATAGGATGGAAAGGATGCACAGATTACCTAGTCAACGTTGTTGTTGTCTCTGGCGGCTCCATCACCTTTAGCCCCCCTCTGCCCCACCCAAATCTGGATCAAGTCGACCAAAAAAACAGAGGAGGGAAACAGGAACTGCAGTGAGTTGACACAGAAGGGAACGGGCTGGACAAGGGTTCCGGATTCACTCACCACAGCCGCCGCCGTCGCCGAGATCGAAAGCTCCGCCGCCGTCTTCGGCTCACCGCCGGGAGCAATAGAGCTTCAGACGGGCGGTTCAGACAGACATGCCACGCACGGGGACACGTCTCACCCGATGCACTGCCAAGTGGGACCCGTTAGTAGATGCACTGTCAAGTGGGGCCGTAAGTTGACGATCTGCCAAGTAGGACCCACATGTCTTAAAAATAACCTCACTCCCATTGACGACCATTTTAATCGCCCGAGTGGCATTTGGCTATTTGGGTCAGAGAAACGTCGCACAGGATCTAATTCGCATCAAATGTGTCGCACAGGATCCAATTCGCATCAAATGTGTCGCACAGGAGCTATTGACCCGATTTCTTGGCCTTGCCGGGGATGAAGCCACCGGACAAGTTTGTGTTTGTCGGAGACACGTCGTTGGAGGAGTGTGCGGCGGCATTGCCGTCACAACTGCTCTTGTGTGGCGTACGCCTATGCCAACCTGAGCAGTGGCATGGCCAGCGGAGGTATGCCAAGGTGCTTGTTGTGGGTCGGTGAGTTGGTTGACACCGGGAAGTTACGCGCAGACCCCATGAGCGACACACACACACTCTATCTGCGGCTTGCAGGCTCGGATGCAGTAACTGGTACCACTTTATATCTTATATTTATATATACTCGTCTGCACTAACTCTCTTTTTATTTTAGATAGACAAGACCCAGTGCAACTCGGAGACGCCCTTGGCTATGTATAATACTTTGTTTTTATGTGCGTTGCACAGGTAAAAGGACAAGAAGGAGCACTGCAGTGAAGATTGTACTGCCAGTTTTAGGAAGTAGTGTCCTGATACTCATGTGCATTTCCCTTGCATGGTTGAAATCCAAAGGTGCGTTTAGTTTACATTCCTTACCTTCCCGAAACATTCAAGTTTGTCTTATCTGTTGTACCCCATTCCACGAAAGCTTTATAAACCCCATGAAGATGCAAAACCATGCTGGTAATGCGGTGGTGGCAATTAATCAATAGATAAGACATGGCTGAACCACATTGTTTCTCTTGATCCTGCGCTGGTTGGGTTCTACGAGTGACGACTTGAGTATTCAACTACGGGACAAGTTCGGGGGCTAATTGCGTAGTACTATGTTATATTTACTGGAGAAGAAATCATCATGCCATTTTGTTTGAAGAAGGCGAGAACAGGATCCAGGGAAAGCACAAGAAGGCGCTATTGGATGGTTCAAGTGATCTTGAATTCCCATTTGTAAGATTTGAGGAGATTGCCCTGGCAACACATAATTTCTCTAAAACATGTATGATTGGACGGGGAGGCTTTGGCAAAGTTTACAAGGTAATTATTCAGCACTACATTGTTTTTATTCTAACTGATCTATTCACAAGACAAACTCAAATCTACATTTTCCCTGTTGGAAAGCTATTCTGAAAGTGAAAGAGCATTATATGGCTGGTAGAGGGGTCCAGTTGAATAGAGGAAACATTGCTGGCCTTTGGTCTGATGACCTAGGGGATAACTTTCTCTTAAAAGAAAAATATCCTGAACTTTTTAAATTTTTTATAGATAAGGAGTGTACCGTGAATAAGATGAAAGGCTTGAACCACCTTTCTGCCTTTAGAAGAAGGCTGTCTAGTGAAATGCTGCAGAAGTGGAATGATATGAGAAAATATGTGCTGGACAAGATTGACAAAGTTAAAGATGATGAGATTTTCTGGAAATTAGACAACTCCAGAGAATACTCTACCAAATCTATGTACAGGTGGTTGGAAAAAAACCTTGCGGAAGCTAGTTATAAATGGATTTGGGGGGCCAAGATTCTATCCTTACGAGAGATAATATGAAGAAACACCAATGGCAGGGGGACACTAAGTGTTCATTCTGTGAGCAATCTGAATCGGCCCAGCATCTATTTTTTGGGTGTCCGGTTGCGAGGGTAGTGTGGAGGACTGTAGGAGCTATATGTTTGGAACTAGTTATGTTCCAAAATCTATATGGCAGGTTTATTCATGGTTATATGCTTTTTTTACCTGGCTTTAGTGATGTTTATACTGGTGGCGTAGCCGCAATTTGCTGGGCTATATGGTTGGCTCGGAACCGTGCCACTTTTGAGAAGAAATGGATTAATACTCCCTTTGAGATTGTCTTTACAACATGTGCATTTCTTAAATATTGGGCAGGATTGCAAAAACCCGTGATGATGGAGGTGGTCAAAAAAGGCGCCGACATGCTGAAAGAGAATACTTCACAGTTGCTGTTGCTGTGCGGGCCGCCACTGCCAGATTCTACTGAGCAAGATGGTGATGAAGGAGGCTAGGAGAAATGGTAATGTTGATGAAGCTGGATGAACTGGTGGCACTTGCTGGATATCTACAGGTTATCAGCGAGGAGGTATCTGTGATCTATGGTTGTAGTTTGGTATCTTAGTCGCTCGTGCTCTCTGAGCTTGGTTTGTTTGTTATTTGATGGTTGGTGATACTCCTGTGATACTGGTCTGATGGTAGGCTAGCTTTTGTTTTGCGTGGTGAATGATGATACCAGGTTTTCGCCCCGCAGTCTATCGTTCCTGATGACAGGCGTAGACGGTGGGTTTCCTGGTATTGTCACGAGCTCGCTTCTTTTCCCTTTCCCTTCATTCTGGTTCTGATCCGAAAAAACATTATATTTCCGCTATGAAGGTAATGGAAAGGGGAGGAGCCTGGTTTGAATTTTTTTTCTACATTTTCCCTTAAAATCATACAGGGAACACTAGGCGATCAGGAAATTGCTGTCAAATGGCTAAATAAGGATTCTAATCAAGGAACAAATGAATTCAGAAATGAAGTAATACTTATTGCCAAACTTCAACACATAAATTTGGTTCGACTTCATGGATGTTGTGACGAGGGAGATGAAAAGTTGTTGATTTATGAGTATTTGTCTAATAGAAGCTTAGACGCCACCCTTTTCGGTATATTCTAGCAACACACCAGTTTTTAAAACATGTCAATTTTTTGTTTTCTAACATTTGCTTTTGTCTAAAGACGATTCAAGGAAATTGTTGCTGGATCGGGGAACACGTTTAAATATAATCAAAGGTGTCGCCAGGGGGCTTCTTTATCTCCACCAAGATTCAAGGTCGACCATAATTCGCAAAGATCTCAAAGCCGGAAATGTTTTGCTAGATGCACAGATGAAGCCCAAGATAGCAGATTTTGGTATGGCGACGATCTTCGGTGATGACGAGGAAAACGCAAATACCCAACGTGTCGTCGGAACATAGTGAGTAACTGTTTGAACCAGTAGCTCCAACTGCACTAGTAGAAAAATGGCCTTTTGTCCCGGTTCGTAAGGGCCTTCTGTCCCGGTTTTGGAACCGGGACAAAAAGGTCGTTACTAATGCCCTTGGCCTAGTCCCGGTTCTTACACAAACCGGGACAGATGGGCCTCCACGTGGCCGCTGCGGCCAGGCCAGGCAGGGGGGCCTTTAGTCCCGGTTGGTGACACCAACCGAGACCAAAAGGCATCCACGCGTCAACACCTGGCTGGAGCTGAGTTTTTTCGAAAGGAGCTGATTTAGGGGTTAATTTAGGTTGTTATTAGCTAGCGAATAGAGAAAAGTGTCCTCTCTTATATATCTCCGTGCTTGGTTTACCAACGCTACTGCTATGCCTAACGTTAACATGGCTGAGATTGAAGTGAAGGCAACATGTGGTGCTTGTCGAAAGTAATACTAATCCTAACTTGATCAAGTTTGGATTGTACTACTTTCGACATGCACCACATGCATGTTGCCTTCACTTCAATAATCCAATCCATGTTCATTTCACCCACTGATATATAATAACTCTTCGTGCTCGCATCATGCATCATCATATATAATAACAAGTCCTACTAATTAATCATCATCATACAACTTATACTCGTTATTAATAACAAGTCATACGATCATCATCCTCATAGTCATCGGACCAACCCTACTTAATTGTTCTTAGCACATGATCATCAGTATTAGGTAGGACCAATAAGCAAAACCAAATCGTAAAATAAAGTAGTATTCAAATTAGCATGCATTCAATTATAAGCAAAACTACATCATCTCTTGTGTCCGTACATCGTCGAATATTATCACTAATACTCCTCGAATACTATCATACATATAGCATCACTAATACATCTAGAACCGTAGCGCCCGACGAGTATCGTCGCGGGCGGTGGACACCCAAAGAGAAGGAACCATCACATGATCATAGCTCCAGTGAGATCCGTGAAGAACCTGCCACGTATTGTCGAACCTGCCCTCCAACGCAACCATGTAGCGACGGACATGCTCGTCCTCCTCGCTGACACGGTGACGTATCACCTCCGCGGTGTCCGAAGCCTCGGCACCGTCACTGGCCCACGCGATCGCCACCAAACAAGGATCGAGTCAACAACGGGCTGGCTCCTCATCAACCTACGCCCCCCGGAAGGGAGCACCTCCCAATACCAGCCGGGCGGAGCCCAGTCCCGGACATGGCCCCTCTGATCAAGCCGGCCTCCTCCGCCGAGTCGACGACGAGGATGCGGGATAGTCATCGTAAAATGAACTAGTTCTATTAATTTTCTTGCTAAAAATAAACTACTTCTATGTATAGTAAAATAAAGTAGTTTTATTAAATCAACTAGTTCAACTACTAAGCACTTACTATAAATAAATAAAATAAAGTAGTTCTTACTAAAAATAAACTACTTCTATATATAGTAAAATTTAATAAAGTAGTTTTATTAAATCAACTAGTTCAACTACTAAGCACTTACTATAAATAAATAAAATAAAGTAGTTCTTACTAAAAATAAACTACTTCTATATATAGTAAAATTTAATAAAGTAGTTTTATTAAATCAACTAGTTCAATTAGTAAGCACTAACCTAAAATCAATATCTACTAACCTAAATAAAAAATTAATACATTTATGAAAAAAACATATATAAACAAAAAAAATGCTATAACATTATATTCATACATACATAGCCACATCCATTCATCATATAGCTACCACATACATATATACATTATATATATGAAAAAATGCAATGAACAAAAAAATAATACAAATTATATGAAAAAATGAACAGAGCCATGGCGGCGGCGGCTCACATCGGGGGCGGCCGGGGCGACGACGTGGGCGGCGAGGGCCACGACGACGGCGACGGGGGGCGGAGGGCGAGGGCGACGGTGACGGGCGATGGCTTGGGGGCAACGGAGGGCGACGACGACGACGGCGGGGGGCGGAGGGCGACGGCGACGGGCGACGGCGTGGGCTTGGGGGGCGGAGGGCGACGGGCGACGACGGGCGACGGGCGACGGCGAGGGGGCAGCGTGGCGGCGCCGTGGATGAGCTTGCGGCGTCGTCGGGCGGGGGGCAATTGGCGATGGAAATGTGAAATTTTTCCAAGTGCTGGCTTATATAGCAAAGGGTTTGGTCCCGGTTAGTGCCACCAACCGGGACCAAAGGCCTATTTTCAGCAGCCCAAAGGGCGGAAAACAGAGACCTTTAGTCCCGGTTGGTGGCACAAACCGGTACCAATGCACCCCTTTAGTCCGGGTTGGTGGCACCAACCGGGACCAAAGGTCGTGTGCTGGCGCGGTGCGGTGCTATGTTTAGTCCCACCTCGCTAGCCGAGAGGGGCTCGGAGTGGTTTATAAGCCCTGCCGAACCAACCACTTCGAGCTCCTCTCTACTGCAGGCTTACGGGCCTAAAATCACTCTATATGCTTGTGGGCCTATTGGGCCTACTCCGGGCCTGCATCCTGACCCTAGTAATGGGTTTCTAGTCGTATGAGGCCGTGGTGGCCCTGTAGGTGGCACTATTTTTTTTCCAGTTTTGATAATTTTAGTTGCATAAATTCTATATAATTTTAATTTCAATAATACTAGAGGTTTATAAAAGCTTTTTAGTTGATTCCTTTAGTACTAGTTCTAAGGCTGTTACAAAGGCATTTTATTTGGTACAGGTTTTAAGGCTGGGGCCCCACGAGCACCTTCTAGTATCGGTTCGTGGCATGAACCAGTAAAAGAGTTTTTTAGCTAATTCTTTCTGCATCTGTTTTTTAGTCCCACCTCGCCAAGCGAGAGGCACTCACAACGGTTTATAAGCCCTGAGTGTAGAGACGATGAAGGGAGAGGCGCAGTGCTCACTTGCACGTTGCTTAGCTTCAAGCCTTGAGGAAGTGGTGTAGACTGCACGGGGCTATCAGGGTTTCGGACAAAAACTACACATAGCTCCGTGCAGTCTACACTATTTCCTCAAGGCCTGAAGCTAAGCAACATCATCAAAGTATGAGGTTTCATATGGAAACTCGTGTGTTACAAAGGGATTTCATTTTTTTGAACTTATTTGAACTCCATAGTTTTTCTGTGTTCAAAATGCACCATTCAAAGCCACATCGTCAATTTACAACCCTTTCTGACTTCATTTGTTATTTTTCATGCATTTACTGATTATTTTGAGCTATAAGACCATGAAATTGAAAAGCATTTGAAATGAACTCTGAAAAGGTTCCAAGTTGGCATGGTATCATCATTTCACCCACATAGCATGTGCGAGAAAGTAGAGAGGGTTACGACAAAAACTGGATGCACTTCGTGTACAAAACGGACAATCTATTTCGAAGTATCAGGGTTTCATACGGAAACTCGTGTGTTACTAAGGGATTTCATTTTTTTGAACTTATTTGAACTCCATAGTTTTTATGTGTTCAAAATGCACCATTCAAAGCCACATCATCAATTTACAATCCTTTCTGACTTCATTTGTTATTTTTCATGCATTTACTGATTATTTTGAGCTATAAGACCATGAAATTGAAAAGCATTTGAAATGAACTCTGAAAAGGTTCCAAGTTGGCATGGTATCACCATTTCACCCACATAGCATGTGCGAGAAAGTAGAGAGGGTTACAACAAAAACTGGATGCACTTCGTGTACAAAACGGACAATCTGTTTCGAAGTATCAGGGTTTCATACGGAAACTCGTCTATTACAAAGGAGGGAAAACAGCAGTGGGACATTGTTGACCCTGGGTTTAAACTCTCTGCACCTGTGCAGCACAGACCTCCTGGCAGACCAAGGAAGACTAGGATAAAGGCACAGTCTGAAGGAAAAGGCCTAGGAGGCAGGAGAAAGAAGTGCTCTCGCCGTGGAAGACTAGGACACCGTGGGACCCACTGCAAAGAGTCCATTGATCCTGCTTTTGGAGAAGATGAGCATTGGGGTGCTGATAATGCTGGAACAGAAACTCCAGAATCTGCTCAAGCAACTGCCCAAACTGAAGCTCCTGGCTCTCCTGCTGCTGCTAGTTCTCCCCAACCTGCTACTAGCTCTCCTGCTGCTCCTGGCTATTCTCCACCTGCTACTAAGTCTCCTGCTGCTACTTCCTATAAGGCTGTTGATACTGATCTTGCTAGGTATGCAATATATTGTACTGCATGTACATGCATTAATTATGTAGCTATTTTTGCTGACTGATCTTGATTGTGTTCATGTTTCTCAGCCCAAAGAAGAATTACAAAAGGCCAGCTACAAGAGGTACAAAGTGGGGTTCACCACAGAAGAAGGCGAAAGGCGACATGCAATCAACTGTAAACACAAGGAGCAAGGCTGCTAATCCTGCATCCAACACAAGGAGTAAGATGGGCAAACTGAATTGATCATGTTGTGGATCTATTCTGTTTAGTGTTAGATGTTGTCAAACAACTGTTGGTTTGTAATGCTGGAGTGTGAACTGCTGTTTAATGCTGGAGTGTGAACTGCTGTTTAATGTTAGATGAATTGATCATGTTGTGGAATCTATTCTGTTTAATGCTGGAGTGTGTTGTGGAATCATATGATTTCTCACTTTTGCCCCTAAATATCTTGCTAGGTGCTCAAAATTGCACCTTTTGCTGTCATTCTGTGTTGAACTACCATGCATTGGTGACAATTTTAACACAACACATGATATCCATTACATCTAGGGACAACATTACATTTGCTCAAGTTCACAACAGTGCACAAATGATAGAATTACATCTAGGGCACAACACACTAGCAGAAACATAACACACACACTGCCACTTAATTGACTTGCTTAGACCAAATAGAAACTAAACTAGCCACAATGGTGATGCCAAGAACAAAGAGAAAACCCATTGTTTCCATGAGCTCATTCCTTTTCTTCAACTTTAATTGCATTTTCTTGTTTTCATTGTTCAGATCCATAACCTTCTTCTCCATCCTACTAGCCTTGATCCAACTACGTTCAAGGCCACCATGGAGCTCCTCAAAAGCTTGCCCCACTAGCTCAATGGGAGGGGGGTCAATCCAAACAACCCAATCACACTCATCAGGAAGCTGTTAAATCAGAGTTCACATAATTAGGTGAAATTCATAACTTTGCAATAAATCGATGATAGAGTACCAATTGATGTTTTGAGGAATTACATCGAGTGGACAACCCAAAAACCTTCTTCCCGTGCTTGCTCCACCCCAAGAAACACGGCGAGCAGGAATTAGCCCATGCCTCGGGCAACGGTGATTCGAGCGCTCCTCAAGGCCGTAGAAACTTGGATTGGGAATGAAAAACTCGGATTGGAACTGCACAATCCCGCAACCATCCACCTACGAGCCAGAAAGGCGCATATTATAGCCCATCCCGCGAAACCCTAGATGAGAAATCCCCAAATCCAATGTCAACCGAAAATCCAAATCGACTTACCTCACTGTCTGCGGAGGAGCTTGCAGACGACATTGCGGACGTACACATGGACGTGCCCCAGCGGTGAAAACGGGGACGGGGTGTGACGGACCGCTAAATCTAGACAAATCTCGGGAAAAATGGAGTTCTGAGGTCGAGCTTCGAGAGGAGAAAGCTTAACTAGTGTGGCTCGGACATTTCATCGAACACCTCATGTGCATAAGAGGTGAGATAAAGCACCCAAATGCCCTTCCCTCGCAGGCCAGAAAAAACAGAGTGCTCTGCCGCGGCGATGGGTATATATAGGTAAATTATTTGTCCCGGTTCGTGGCATAAACCGGGCTAAAGCCCCCCTTCTATACCCGTTCAAGGCACGAACCGGTACAAATGGATGTGGGCCAGGAGCGCGGCCCATTGATCCCGGTTCGTGTCTAGAACCGGGACAAATGGGTCCAGACGAACCGGGACCAATGCCCACGAGGCCCCGGCCGACCCCCTGGGCTCATGAACCGGGTCTAATGCCCCCCATGGGTCCCGGTTCATGAAGAACCGGGACTAATGGGCTGGTCAGGCCCGAACCAAAGCCCTGTTTTCTATTAGTGCTGATCTGCAATTATATCCAAACCCCATTTGTAATAACTCTTGCAAGTCAAATAATCAAGCAGTGGCTACATGGCTCCTGAGTATGCAATGGAAGGCTTCATCTCTACCAAGTCCGACATCTATAGTTTTAGCGTGTTGCTATTGGAGTGGAGATTGTAACCGGTATGAAGAGAAGCTCTAGTAGTCACACCATGGGCTTTCCTAGCCTCATAGCTTACGTACGTACACCATGCTTTTTAGTTTCCAACTCTCTAAAAAGTCGCCTGATATTTTTGAAAGATAGTTATATAACACAAAAGAGATAATGTTTTTGTTTGTTTCATGGCCTCATGGAATGTGTGGAAGGACGGGAAGGCGGAGGAGTTGGCTGACCCATCCATCATAGACACATGCTTACAAGATGAGGTGCTGCTCTGCATTCATGTAGCCCTCTCGTGTGTCCAAGAAAACCCAAAAGACAGGCCACACATGTCATGAGTTGTGTTGGCGCTAGAGAATGGGGGCACTACACTTCCATCTCCCAATCAGCCTGCATACTTTGCAGGATGGAGCACAGAGCTGGAGCAACTCAGAAACAATATTCAGAATTCCGTGAATATTTTAACTCTTGCTCATATAGAGGGTCGATGAAATATCATTACTTTTACTCCCTCCATCTGTACTAAAGCAGACACTTATTTCGAAATGGAGGGAGTATATGTATTGGACAATGTGTAAAGAAAGGATCATCCACGGATGGTCGTTGTTTGTAGCCTAGTGGTGGAGGGAAGTTGTTTGATCCCATCCACACCGGTTTGATCCATGAAGATTATTGTTCTAGTGATGTGCGTGTGTTTGTGTGGTGGTGGTGGAAAAAAAACAACCTTAGAGCATTTTCAATAGATGTTGTAGATGCAAAAATAATAAACTTATACATCTTCGACGTCTCAAAATCCACCTTCAACGGATGATGTAGATGTAAAAAAAAATTACATCTTCATCTTTAGAAAATGTAACCTCTAGAAGATGTAAACACATAGCCGCGCCAACCCCAACTGCCACAAGAAAAGTTACCAACCCCCGATCTTTTTTTTATCGTTGCCTTCGCCGGCCGATTCCGACTATCATTGGTGCCGCCAGCTCCAGCACCGCGCCAATCACGATGCCCGCCTCTGCAGCTTCCACCTTTGCCACGTTATCGGCCTCCTCCTCCTCCTTTCATCACGGTCGCTCATCGATGCGTGGTCCACTCCAAGCGCCGCATCACCCCAACGAGAAGCGTCGCACCACTCCAAGGGCTGGTAGTAGTTGAACTTGCTAGTTTTACATCATAAATATACATCATCTATTTGAGCTGAAATTTTACATCATAAATATATATCATCCGTTGGAGTTGATCCTTTTTTAAGATGAAAAGAACACTTCTTGATGATATAAATTACCCAAATGATAATGCCCACACATGTGTCATGTTTGCACTTCGTCCGCACGTGTTGATCCACGTTAATTTTGTTTTGCCCGAATCTTGACAACATTTGATGAATTTTGTGTGCAACATAGGCATCATCGTGTGTGTGGGCGTTCGTGAGTTCGCCCGGACGCCCATTTGCACACAGGCAACGTGAAGTTGCCACCTCGGACGTGCGATGGAATTTCTGCCGCGCCTGCACACCGCACGATCGCCAGATTTCACGGCACGACGACAATTTCCCCCTCCCCGCCCTTCTCCTCTTCCCATTCCCCTGCACCCCTTTCACATTCAAGAGCAGAGAGAAGTTCTTGGACAAAGCAGGGGCGATTCCGCAACATAGCAGAGGAGAGGTGGTGGGGGAAGGGTCGCGGGGACTCGTGGCCGTCGCCGGAGCTCACGCAGCCCGAGTATCGTCGCCGAAGCCTGCACCATGCATAGGTACAATGCTTGATTGATCTCAATCTGCCTCCCCTCCTCCCATTCCTCTACTTCGAATCCATGGAGATTCGAGTGGATTTGAGGGAGCTCGAATGCTCCCTGTCGGCGTGGATTCGCCGGTGTGCCATTAGGCCACCATTAGCAAGCATCATTGCCGTGGCGATGGAAGTCACGCCGGCAAGAGTCGCCCGTTCCATCCTATTCATTCTCTGTTTTCAGAGATTATATCCCTTCATATCCAGATTACAGTGATTTGTCATAATTCATGTTTGTCGTTTTTGTTTATTTGATGGTCTTGTAGGCAGTGGTTCACTGTTTTAGGGTCTGTGTTTGATTGAAATCCGAGTCTAAGAGGATGGCAAGAACCCTAGATTTAGGTTGCCATGTTTCTAGTTTTGATGAAATGTGCATTTTGTTGTAGGTCAATGGCAGTTGATTGTTTTGTGAAACTCTCGTTTGCCATGTTGATATGTGCAAAGAGGGCAACTTGAGTCTCCTGGCTTAGCTACAATTTGTTGCATTGTTTAGTTAGGAGATGTCAACTGTCTCTTTAACCCAAACTGTTAGTTCCATGTTTTTGCAGTGATATAGTGACAATTGCCTATTTTGCTTCTAAACAGATGGCAACTATCTCTTTACCCCAAGATATTATTTTCCATGTATTTTTGTAGTGTTTCATGGCAACTGCATAGTGTACTTAGGAGCATATGGCAACTCCCACTTTATCCCAAGATATTATTTGCCTTGCCTTTCAAGTGTTACATGGCAATTGCCTAGTGTATTTTAGTATGCAGGTGGCAACTCCCTCTTTTACCCAAGATATTTTTTTGCCATGTCTTCTGTATTGTTACAGGGCAACTGCCTAATGTGCTTAGGAGTACATAGCAACTCCCACTTACCACAAGATATTATTTGCCTTGCCTTTGTAGTGTTACATGACAAGTGCCTAGTGTATTTTAGGTAGCACGTGGCAACTCCCTCTTTTACCCCAAGATATTTTTGTCATGTCTTCTATAGTGTTCAGGGAAACTTTATAGTTTATTTAGCTAGCAGGTGGCAAGTTGCTATCCATGTTCCAAAACATTGCAAATGTATCCTGCTCAATTTCCATGTTGCAAGAATGACAACTATGTATGTGTAACAACATACTTGTTTTTCCATACTTCTTTAGTTTGCAGGTGGCAACTTACTACCTGCCTGCAACCAACATTTTTCCATTGCTTGTGCAGGGCTCCATGAAAACTGACTTTTTTGTTTGATGGTATGCAAGTAGTAGCAATCATGGCAATTTTTGTGTGAACCTCAATTGTATTGTTTACCATCCGACATTGTATGATCATGGCAATTTTGTTTGTCCGCTCTCTCAGTATTACACAAGTGTGTTGATATTATGTTTAGTTATTTTATGGCAACTTACAATTTTATGTTGCCATTATATGTCCTGTTGGGGAACGTCGCATGGGAAACAAAATTTTTCCTACGCGCACGAAGACCTATCATGGTGATGTCCATCTACGAGAGGGGATGTTCGATCTACGTACCCTTGTAGACCGCGCAACAGAAGCGTTAAGAAACGCGGTTGATGTAGTGGAACGTCCTCATGTCCCTCGATCCGCCCCGCGAACCGTCCCGCGATCAGTCCCACGATCTAGTGTCGAACGGACGGCACCTCCGCGTTCAGCACACGTACAGCTCGACGATGATCTCGGCCTTATTGATCCAGCAAGAGAGACAGAGAGGTAGATGAGTTCTCCGGCAGCGTGACGGCGCCCCGGAGGTTGGTGGTGATCTAATCTCAGCAGGGCTCCGCCTGAGCTCCGCAGAAACGCGATCTAGAGGTCAAACCGTGGAGATATATGGTCGGGCTGCCGTGGCAAAGTTGTCTCAAATCAGCCCTAAAACCTCCGTATATATAGGGGGAGGAGGGGGAGCCTTGCCTTGGGGTCCAATGACTCCCAAGGGGGTCGGCCGAGCCTAGGGGGGCAACCCTCCCCTTCCAAACCGAGTCCAACTAGGTTTGGAAGGAGGAGTCCTTCCCCCTTTTCCCACCTCCTCTTTTTTTTTCTTTTCTCTTTGATTTTTCTTCCTATGGCGCATAGGGCTTTCTTGGGCTGTCCCACCAGCCCACTAAGGGCTGGTGCGCCACCCCCAATGCCTATGGGCTTCCCCGGGGTGGGTTGCCCCCCGGTGAACTCCCGAAACCCATTCGTCATTCCCGGTACATTCCCGGTAACTCCGAAAACCTTCCGGTAATCAAATGAGGTCATCCTATATATCAATCTTCGTTTCCGGACCATTCCGGAAACCCTCGTGACGTCCGTGATCTCATCCGGGACTCCGAACAACATTCGGTAACCAACCATATAACTCAAATACGCATAAAACAACGTCGAACCTTAAGTGTGCAGACCCTGCGGGTTCGAGAACTATGTAGACATGACCCGAGAGACTCCTCGGTCAATATCCAATAGCGGGACCTGGATGCCCATATTGGATCCTACATATTCTACGAAGATCTTATCGTTTGAACCTCAGTGCCAAGGATTCATATAATCCCGTATGTCATTCCCTTTGTCCTTCGGTATGTTACTTGCCCGAGATTCGATCGTCAGTATCCGCATACCTATTTCAATATCGTTTACCGGCAAGTCTCTTTACTCGTTCCGTAATACAAGATCCCGCAACTTACACTAAGTCACATTGCTTGCAAGGCTTGTGTGTGATGTTGTATTACCGAGTGGGCCCCGAGATAGCTCTCCGTCACACGGAGTGACAAATCCCAGTCTCGATCCATACTAACTCAACGAACACCTTCGGAGATACCTGTAGAGCATCTTTATAGTCACCCAGTTACGTTGCGACGTTTGATACACACAAAGCATTCCTCCGGTGTCAGTGAGTTATATGATCTCATGGTCATAGGAACAAATACTTGACACGCAGAAAACAGTAGCAACAAAATGACACGATCAACATGCTACGTCTATTAGTTTGGGTCTAGTCCATCACATGATTCTCCTAATGATGTGATCCCGTTATCAAGTGACAACACTTGCCTATGGCCAGGAAACCTTGACCATCTTTGATCAACGAGCTAGTCAACTAGAGGCTTACTAGGGACAGTGTTTTGTCTATGTATCCACACAAGTATTGTGTTTCCAATCAATATAATTATAGCATGGATAATAAACGATTATCATGAACTAAGAAATATAATAATAACTAATTTATTATTGCCTCTAGGGCATATTTCCAACAGTCTCCCACTTGCACTAGAGTCAATAATCTAGTTCACATCACCATGTGATTCCAACGAATCCAACACCCATATAGTTATGGGGTGTGATCACGTCTTGCTCGTGAGAGAGGTTTTAGTCAAAGGTTCTGAAACTTTCAGATCCATGTGTTCTTTACAAATCTTTATGTTATCTTATAAATGCTGCTACTATGTACTATTCGGAAATACTCCAAATATCTACTCTACTATACGAATCCGTTTCACTACTCATAGTTATTCGGATTAGTGTCAAAGCTTGCATCGACGTAACCCCTTACGACGAACTCTTTAACCACCTCCATAATCGAGAAAAAATCCTTAGTCTATTTAGTTACTAAGGATAACTTTGATCGCTGATCAGTGATTCAATCCTGGATCACTCTGTGTACCTCTTAACAGACTTGCTGCAAGGCACACATCAAGTGCGGTACTCAGCATGGCATACTTTAGAGTCTACGGCTAAGGCATAGAAGACGACCTTCGTCTATTCTCTTTATTCTGCCGTGGTCGGGTTTTGAGTCTTACTCAAATTCACACCTTACAACGCAACCAAGAACTCCTTCTTTGTTGATCTATTTTGAACTCCTTCAAAAACTTGTCAAGGCATGCATCTTGTTGAAACTTCCATTAAGCGCTTTCGATCTATCTCCATAGATCTTTGATGCTCAACATTCAAGTAGTGCAATCCAGGTACTCCCTTGAAAACTCCTTTCAAACAACCTTGTATGCTTTACAGAAATTCTACATTACTTCTGATCCACAATATGTCAACCACATATACTTATCAGAAATTATATAGTGCTCCCACTCACTTCTTTGGAAATACAAGTTTCTCATAAACCTTGTACAAACCCAAAATCTTTGATCATCTCATCAAAGTGTATATTCCAACTCTGAGATGCTTGTACCAGTCCATTGAAGGATCACTGGAGCTTGCATACTTGCTAGTATCTTTAGGATCGACAAAACCTCCTGGTTGTATCACATACAATGTTTGCTCAAGGAAACCGTCGAGGAAACAATGTTTTGACATCCTACATGCAGTATTTCATAAATAATGCAGCGACTACTAACATAATTCTAACAGACTTTTAGCATCGCTACGAGTGAGAAAGTCTCATCATAGTCAACTGTTTGATCTTGTCGGAAACATCTTTGCGACAAGTCGAGCTTTTCGTAATAGTGAATTATCACCATCATCGTGTCTTCCTTTTAAAGATCCATCTTTACTCAACAGTCCTATGACCATCAAGTAGTTCTTCCAAAGTCTACACTTTGTTTTCATACATGGATCCTCTCTCGGATTTCATGGCCTCCAGCCATTTGTCCGAATTCGGGCCCACCATTGCTTTCTCCATAACTCGTAGGTTCATTGTTGCTCAGCAACATGACCTCCAAGACAGGGTTACCATACTACTCTGCAGTAGTACGCGACCTTGTCGACCTACGAGGTTTGTAGTAACTTGATTCGAAGCTCAATGATCACCATCATCAGCTTCCACTTCAATTGGTGTAGGCGCCACAGGAACAACTTCGTGCGCCCTACTACACACTGGTTGAAGTGATGGTTCAATAACCTCATCAAGTTCTACCACTCTCCCACTCAATTCTTTCGAGAGAAACCTTTCCTCGAGAAAGGATCCGTTTCTAGAAACAAACACTTTGCTTTCGGATCTGAGATAGGAGATGTACCCAACTGTTTTGGATATCCTATGAAGATGCATTTATCCGCTTTGGGTTCGAGCTTATCAGACTGAAACTTTTTCACATAAGTGTCGAAGCCCCAAACTTTCAAGAAACGACAGTTTAGATTTCTCTAAACCTCACTCTATACTGTGTCATCTCAATGGAAATACGCGGTGCCCTATTTAAAGTGAATGCAGTTGTCTCTAATGCATAACCCATAAACGATAGTGGTAATTCGATAAGAGACATCATAGCATGCACCATACCAAATAGTGCGTGGCTATGACGTTCAGACACATCATCATACTATGATGTTCCAGGTGGCATGAACTGCGAAACAATTTCCACATTGTCTTAACTGCGTACCAAAACTCGTAACTCAGATATTCATTTCTATGATCATATCGTAGACAGTTTATCCTCTTGTTATGACGAACTTCACTCCGAAACAGAATTGAACTTTTCAATATTTCAGACTTGTGATTCATTAAGTAAATACTCTTGTATCTACTCAAATCGTCAGTGAAATAAGAACATAATGATATCCACTGCGTGCCTTAGCACTTATTGGACTGCACACATCAAAAATGCATTACTCCCAACAAGTTACTATCTTGTTTCATCCCAATGAAAACAAGGCCTTGCTCATGTGGTATGATTTGCATGTCACTAGTGATTCAAAATCAAGTGAGTATAAAGATCCATCAGCATGGAGCCTCTTCATGCAATTTATACCAACATGACTCAAGCGGCAGTGCCACAAGTAAGTGGTACTATCATCATTACCTCGTATCTTTTGGCACCAATATTATGAACATGTGTAACACTACGATCGAGATTCAATAAACCATTGAAGGTGATTATTCAAGAAAGTAGAGTAACCATTATTCTCTTTAAATGAATAATCGTATTGCAATAAACACGATCCAATCATGTCCATGCTTAACGCAAGCACCAAATAACAATTATTTCGGTTTAACACCAATCCCGATGGTAGAGGGAGCGTGCGATGTTTGATCATATCAACCTTGGAAACACTTCCAACACGTATCGTCATCTCTTCTTTAGCTAGTTTCGTTTATGCCGTATCTTTCATTTCGTGTTACTAATCACTTAGCAACCGAACCGGTATCCAATACCCTCGTGCTACTAGGAGTACTAGTAAAGTACACATCAACATCATGTATATCAAATATACTACTTTCGACTTTTGCCAGCCTTCTTATCTACCAAGTATCTAGAGTTGCTCCGCCTCAGTGACTGTTCCCCTCATTACAGAAGCACTTAGTCTCGGGTTTGGGTTTAATCTTGGGTCTCTTCATTAGTGCAGCAACTGTTTTGCCGTTTCATGAAGTATCCCTTCTAGCCCTTGCCTTTCTTGAAACTTAGTGGTTTTACAAACCATCAACTATTGATGCTCCTTCTTGATTTCTACTTTCGCAGTGTCAAACATCGCGAATCTACCAAGGATCATTGTATGTATCCTTGATATGTTATAGTTCATCACGAAGCTCTCACAGCTTGGTGGCAGTGACTTTGGAGAACTATCACTATCTCATCTGGAAGATTAACTCCCACTTGATTCAAGCGATTGTCGTACTCAGACAATCTGAGCACACGCTCAACGATTGAGCTTTTCTCCTTTACTTTGTGGACAAAGAATCTTGTCGGAGGTCTCGTACCTCTTACAAGGGCACAAGCATGAAATCACAATTTCATCTCTTTAGAACATCACTTATGTTCCGTGACGTTTCAAAACGTTTTCGGCGCCTTGCTTCTAAGCCATTAAGTATTTTGCACTGAACTATCGTGTAGTCATCAGAAACGTGTATGTCAGATGTTCACAGCATCCACAGATGACGCTCGAGGTGCAACACACCGAGTGGTGCATTAAGGACATAAGCCTTCTGCGCAGCAACGAGGACAATCCTCGGTTTTACAGACTTAGTCTGCAAAGTTTGCTACTCTCAACTTTCAACTAAATTTTCTCTAGGAACATATAAAAACAGTAGAGCTATAGCGCAAGCTACATCATAATTCGCAAAGACCATTAGACTATGTTCATGACAATTAGTTCAATTAATCATATTACTTAAGAACTCCCACTCAAAAAGTACATCTCTCTAGTCATTTGAGTGGTACATGATCCAAATCTACTATCTCAAGTCCGATCATCACGTGAGTCGAGAATAGTTTTAGTGGTAAGCATCTCTATGCTAATCATATCAACTATACGATTCATGCTCGACCTTTTGGTCTCATGTGTTCCGAGGCCATGTCTGCACATGCTAGGCTCGTCAAGATTAACCCGAGTGTTCCGCGTGTGCAACTGTTTTGCACCCGTTGTATGTGAACGTTGAGTCTATCACACCCGATCATCACGTGATGTCTCGAAACGAAGAACTGTCGCAATAGTGCACAGTCGGGGAGAACACAATTTCGTCTTGAAATTTTAGTGAGAGATCACCTCATAATGCTACCGTCGTTCTAAGCAAGATAAGGTGCATAAAGGATTAACATCACAAGCAATTCATAAGTGACATGATATGGCCATCATCATGCGCTTCTTGATCTCCATCACCAAAGCACCGGCACGATCTTCTTGTCACCGGCGCCACACCATGATCTCCATCAACGTGTCGCCATCGGGTTTGTCATGCTACTCATGCTATTACTACTAAAGCTACATCCTAGCAAAATAGTAAACGCATCTGCAAGCACAAACGTTAGTATAAAGACAACCCTATGGCTCCTGCCGGTTGCCGTACCATCAACGTGCAAGTTGATATTATCTATTACAACATGATCATCTCATACATCCAATATATCACATCACATCGTTGGCCATATCACATCACAAGCATACCCTGCAAAAACAAGTTAGACGTCCTCTAATTTTGTTGTTGCATGTTTTATGTGGTGACCATGGGTATCTAGTAGGATCGCATCTTACTTACGCAAACACCACAACGGAGATATATGAGTTGCTATTTAACCTCATCCAAGGACCTCCTCGGTCAAATCCGATTCAACTAAAGTTGGAGAAACTGACACCCGCCAGTCATCTTTGAGCAACGGAATTACTCGTAGCGATGAAACCAGTCTCTCGTAAGCGTACGAGTAATGTCGGTCCGAGCCGCTTCGATCCAACAATACCGCGGAATCAAGAAAAGACTAAGGAGGGCAGCAAAACGCACATCACCGCCCACAAAATTTTTGTGTTCTACTCGAGAAGACATCTACGCATGAACCTAGCTCATGATGCCACTGTTGGGGAACGTCGCATGGGAAACAAAATTTTTCCTACGCGCACGAAGACCTATCATGGTGATGTCCATCTACGAGAGGGGATGTTCGATCTATGTACCCTTGTAGACCGCGCAACAGAAGCGTTAAGAAACGCGGTTGATGTAGTGGAACGTCCTCACGTCCCTCGATCCGCCCCGCGAACCGTCCCGCGATCAGTCCCACGATCTAGTGCCGAACGGACGGCACCTCCGTGTTCAGCACACGTACAGCTCGACGATGATCTCGGCCTTCTTGATCCAGCAAGAGAGACGGAGAGGTAGATGAGTTCTCCGGCAGCGTGACGGCGCCCCGGAGGTTGGTGGTGATCTAATCTCAGCAGGGCTCCGCCCGAGCTCCGCAGAAACGCGATCTAGAGGTAAAACCGTGGAGATATGTGGTCGGGCTGCCGTGGCAAAGTTGTCTCAAATCAGCCCTAAAACCTCCGTATATATAGGGGGAGGAGGGGGAGCCTTGCCTTGGGGTCCAATGACTCCCAAGGGGGTCGGCCGAGCCTAGGGGGGCAACCCTCCCCTTCCAAACCGAGTCCAACTAGGTTTGGAAGGAGGAGTCCTTCCCCCTTTTCCCACCTCCTCTTTTTTTTTCTTTTCTCTTTGATTTTTCTTCCTATGGCGCATAGGGCTTTCTTGGGCTGTCCCACCAGCCCACTAAGGGCTGGTGCGCCACCCCCAATGCCTATGGGCTTCCCCGGGGTGGGTTGCCCCCCGGTGAACTCCCGAAACCCATTCGTCATTCCCGGTACATTCCCGGTAACTCCGAAAACCTTCCGGTAATCAAATGAGGTCATCCTATATATCAATCTTCGTTTCCGGACCATTCCGGAAACCCTCGTGACGTCCGTGATCTCATCCGGGACTCCGAACAACATTCGGTAACCAACCATATAACTCAAATACGCATAAAACAACGTCGAACCTTAAGTGTGCAGACCCTGCGGGTTCGAGAACTATGTAGACATGACCCGAGAGACTCCTCGGTCAATATCCAATAGCGGGACCTGGATGCCCATATTGGATCCTACATATTCTACGAAGATCTTATCGTTTGAACCTCAGTGCCAAGGATTCATATAATCCCGTATGTCATTCCCTTTGTCCTTCGGTATGTTACTTGCCCGAGATTCGATCGTCAGTATCCGCATACCTATTTCAATATCGTTTACCGGCAAGTCTCTTTACTCGTTCCGTAATACAAGATCCCGCAACTTACACTAAGTCACATTGCTTGCAAGGCTTGTGTGTGATGTTGTATTACCGAGTGGGCCCCGAGATAGCTCTCCGTCACACGGAGTGACAAATCCCAGTCTCGATCCATACTAACTCAACGAACACCTTCGGAGATACCTGTAGAGCATCTTTATAGTCACCCAGTTACGTTGCGACGTTTGATACACACAAAGCATTCCTCCGGTGTCAGTGAGTTATATGATCTCATGGTCATAGGAACAAATACTTGACACGCAGAAAACAGTAGCAACAAAATGACACGATCAACATGCTACGTCTATTAGTTTGGGTCTAGTCCATCACATGATTCTCCTAATGATGTGATCCCGTTATCAAGTGACAACACTTGCCTATGGCCAGGAAACCTTGACCATCTTTGATCAACGAGCTAGTCAACTAGAGGCTTACTAGGGACAGTGTTTTGTCTATGTATCCACACAAGTATTGTGTTTCCAATCAATATAATTATAGCATGGATAATAAACGATTATCATGAACTAAGAAATATAATAATAACTAATTTATTATTGCCTCTAGGGCATATTTCCAACAGTCTCCCACTTGCACTAGAGTCAATAATCTAGTTCACATCACCATGTGATTCCAACGAATCCAACACCCATATAGTTATGGGGTGTGATCACGTCTTGCTCGTGAGAGAGGTTTTAGTCAAAGGTTCTGAAACTTTCAGATCCATGTGTTCTTTACAAATCTTTATGTTATCTTATAAATGCTGCTACTATGTACTATTCGGAAATACTCCAAATATCTACTCTACTATACGAATCCGTTTCACTACTCATAGTTATTCGGATTAGTGTCAAAGCTTGCATCGACGTAACCCCTTACGACGAACTCTTTAACCACCTCCATAATCGAGAAAAAATCCTTAGTCTATTTAGTTACTAAGGATAACTTTGACCGCTGATCAGTGATTCAATCCTGGATCACTCTGTGTACCTCTTAACAGACTTGCTGCAAGGCACACATCAAGTGCGGTACTCAGCATGGCATACTTTAGAGTCTACGGCTAAGGCATAGAAGACGACCTTCGTCTATTCTCTTTATTCTGCCGTGGTCGGGTTTTGAGTCTTACTCAAATTCACACCTTACAACGCAACCAAGAACTCCTTCTTTGTTGATCTATTTTGAACTCCTTCAAAAACTTGTCAAGGCATGCATCTTGTTGAAACTTCCATTAAGCGCTTTCGATCTATCTCCATAGATCTTTGATGCTCAACATTCAAGTAGTGCAATCCAGGTACTCCCTTGAAAACTCCTTTCAAACAACCTTGTATGCTTTACAGAAATTCTACATTACTTCTGATCCACAATATGTCAACCACATATACTTATCAGAAATTATATAGTGCTCCCACTCACTTCTTTGGAAATACAAGTTTCTCATAAACCTTGTACAAACCCAAAATCTTTGATCATCTCATCAAAGTGTATATTCCAACTCTGAGATGCTTGTACCAGTCCATTGAAGGATCACTGGAGCTTGCATACTTGCTAGTATCTTTAGGATCGACAAAACCTCCTGGTTGTATCACATACAATGTTTGCTCAAGGAAACCGTCGAGGAAACAATGTTTTGACATCCTACATGCAATATTTCATAAATAATGCAGCGACTAGAGGCTTACTAGGGATAGTGTTTTGTCTATGTATCCACACAAGTATTGTGTTTCCAATCAATACAATTATAGCATAGATAATAAACGATTATCATGAACTAAGAAATATAATGATAAATAATTTATTATTGCCTCTAGGGCATATTTCCAACATGTCCTGCATCATGGCAAACTAAGTCTTTGCTTAAGTACGAAAACACATTGACATTTGCCGTTTGTATGTCTAGTAAACATGCCAGTTTTCCTTTGTCATCGACGTTATCCATCGCGTTGCTACTTTAGGCATCCACTACAATTTTCACTGTGTTTTCATTTATACTCATGTGTACTTGTTCTTATTATAACATCATGGTTCGTGACCACCTGCAAGACGACGACGACGACCCGCCATAGAATCGTGTGCCTGGTCCTAGGAAAGACGGTGACAAGGTTCTTTTTTTCTCCCTGTTCATTGTGTTATAGAGTTTTCATTCATTTTCAGTGGTATTTTTTTAGCATATTGAACATGGAAAGAGTGATTGTGTTTTTGTTTTGCAGAAGAAGAAACATGTGCGCAATAGGGCTTCGCAAAAAGAATGACTCTATTGACCAAGGGTTTTAGTGATGATCAGAAGAAAGCTGCCGGTGAGATGGGGATGTAGGCATTGATGGATGTCCTATGCCCAAATCTAGTAAACTCTGTCTGTGATTGGCTTGGGGAGATCTATGACCCTACGTCTATGGAATTTTTCATTCCGGGACGTGGAAGACTCCCCTTGGACGAGGAGTCCATTTTCTGCACCTTGGGTATCCCCCGTGGGGGAATCAAAGTTCCTTAAGAGGTGAACAATGAGATTGGGAAAGTATTGTTCCCCCCGTTGTTTTCTATCGAGTCATCCTTGCCTAATAAGACCTTGCTTGCAACTTCGTGTAGGTCATGATAACCCATGGCAAGGTATTTAAGATGAAACTGCTAATGTACTTGATCTCATCTGTCTTTGCGCCTACCACCTCGCTACGCCCAAGCAACAAATACTTCCCTGTCTTGGTGAATGTTCTTCATCTATTCTCTTTTTACCATCTTCTCTTTTGGTGTCATGTACTAGCATGTTGCTTCCAGTTGAAGTTTTCTAATTGTGCACGTGTTGCCATTTTTAAAACTTGTGCAGGCGAACCTGTGGGATGTAAAAACATGAATTGGTGCAAATTTATTGCCGACTTCCTGCATGATGCCTTTGCAAAGAAGATGTACCAAAAGGGCTGCTGTCTACACCTAATGGTAATTGTTTGTTTACAAATGCTTCTAACATTGTACATTCATTCCTCATTGACAATACAGAGAACTCAATATGATTAGTATAGGGCACTCAAGCTAGGAAATGAAGTTCATTGGGACGCCTTTTAGGAAGTAAAATAAGATGCAGCTGCATTTGATCATAGATGGCAATCATATGTGTTTAGATGTGGAAACTCCAGTTGTTTACACATGACAACTCTAGTTGATCATGCACGACAACTTTAGTTGATTCTGTATGGAATTTCTAGCTGATCATACATGGCAACTCTAATTGATCCTGCATGGCAAGTACATGTGTTGATACATGGCATCCATAGTTCATGCTACATGGCAAGTACATTTAAATCACACATGATATATACTTTCTTTTTCCAATGTCCATTTTTGGTTTGTTATTTCACTGCCCATATGTGCGATGTAAATGGTCATACATGGCAAACATATCACCATGTACACGGCAAATCTTTATATTTAGTGGACACATGTGAGAATGCATTGCCAACGACATGGCAGTCACACTAATATTTTCCTTTCCTCGTAATGTTTTCTGTTACACAATATTGAATTCTAACATGTTTTTCTTAATTATTTTTCATTTTTTGTGTTTACGAGCTCATGTACATCGACAACCTTGATATTTCTACTGTCAATCTTGCCGCGATAGGAGGTCCGCCTCCTCCACATAAGTTTGCTATCTCTGCGTGGACTTACGACGCTGTCAAGGCTGTGCTTGCTGCAGATAGGATATCTAAAATATAGTATGACAAACTACAGGTTAGTGCTATCTCCACTAATCAAAACTATTTGGTCCGTTTATAGTATTTTTATAGGGGGATATGTAGCGTAAAAAACATGACAAATATGTTGGTTTCCACATGGCAAATATACAACACTTTACATGGCAGCCATATTCCATTCTGCATATTTAACTATCTCTCTGCATTTTATATGTCCACCTTATCGCATTCAAGCCGACAAACAAACTATAAAACACATGGAAAATATGGTTGTCTCCACATGACATTTGTAGTCCATCTGCATCATGCAAACATATATTCTTAAAAGTTCACACGGAATAAACGCACCTTCTAGATACTTCACATGGAAACTATGTGGGTGTCACACGGGAAATATTTTTGTGCTCTTCGCATGGCATGCCATTTTTCCTCACACTTTGTGCGATCCATGTTTGTTTTCAATGTTTTTTGACATCTCTTTTTCACTGTTTTTTAGTTGAAGGCCAAGCATGCTATTGACTACAATGTGCTTAGTGGGCCACACAATTTCGTCAAGTGGTTGGATCTGCATTCAACTTCATCTTGTTCCACCGAGGTAAGTAAGCACAAAGTTGTTTTTCTTGACCCTTTTTGTACTTGAGTTCTTTGCGGTTTTTTCATTTTTTATCCACATGTTCCATTGTGTATGATTTTTTTATTGTTTTGTTCTAATTAGGCCAGGGCTCCTGTCGAGCGTCTAGTTGGGAAGTTTGCTTCTGGCATGACAAACCTACTTGGGAAATTGGTTGAGGGCTAGACAACATTGGCTGGTTTCTACGGTGATACACTTGCAAGGCACTTCACCTCTTCCTTTGGAGAACGCACACATCATTCAACTGGCTATCATGGTCGGCAAGACTACAACAGTTCTCAGGAGCTCCCTGACTCCCAAGAGGAGCTATTAGGGGATGGTTTCGATGGCGTGGACGATGGTATTGACAAGAATGGTGATGATGATATGGAGAATGTGCAACCGACCATGATGAATCTCAGGAAGTTCATGACGAAGGTACCAACAATAAGGCTCCACTGGACGTTCCTGCATCTGAGCGAGGCAATGCCTCAACTGGTGCGAGAGACGCGAGTGTTTCTCCCTTGAAGAGGGGTAGGGCTCTAGAGGATGATGCTTAGGGCCCTGACGACAAGAGGCGCATGACCGATCCTATTGCTGCTAGGAGGAGGTTTGCTGTTTGTTCATTGTGTCATTCATTTTCATATTCCCCCATTTTTCGTGAGATGCACGCCATGATTGCATCCTCTTAATCGATTGATACGGTGTAAAAACAGAAACTTCGACGTCCAGTGCAGAATCTCTCTGACTTTACTGGAACGTATTCTTAAGATGAAGATTTTACATAGTATTTCTATACGAATTCCTCAGGTCGTCCTAATGTTTAAGGGTTTTTCATTTTCTTTTTTGTGTGGGAAGTAAGGCGACAGCCGGTGGCCGAGCAACTAAATAGAAGCAGGCAGCCACACCCTCTCGTGCTTTTGTCCGACTGAACAAGGGGGCACCCACTGCTGGTGGCATCACGTCTCGATCGTGTCCTTGTATATCGTCATCTTATACCAGGGATCCTGTTGGGCTGGAAGACTTGAGGAAACAAGCATGAGGTGTGTTCTTATTTCTAAGTTTTTGGTGGTGGACCTACTTTAAGGGTGGAGCAAGTGGCAGTACATTTTTTTCAAAAAATTTCATGGCAATTGTAGCATGTTGAGCATGACAACTCATACATAATGTTCTCGGTAATTTTGTTTGATGCATTCCACGATCAGTGACAACTTTGTCGCATTCAACATGACAACTCTTGTTTGTGCTACATGTCAACTACTAATTGTCACACATGGTAACCATTGTAAAACACATATGGAAATTCCTGTTTTGGTACACATGTTAACTCTTGCATATCACACATGGCATTTTAAGTTGACTGGAATGGAAAATACTTGTTTTTGTACCACATTTCCTTCATGTGTTTTTTAATGGTTATCTTTTTATTCCACAATTTTGTAGGGTAAAGAAGACTGTTTCAGGCCCGGCCAAATCCAGTACTAAAGACCCACTAGAATGCGTCCACTCGAAGTTGGCAACCTCCGACAATGCGGAGATTCACGAGCCGTCAGTTCACAAATATGCCGCTGCATCGCCCACTGTTGCCGCTAGTTCTGGTGAACGTAAGCCTCCATCTCCGCCGGTTGCAGAGGTGCGCACTACAACTAGAGGTATTAGTACATCTGGTAGCGACGAGTAAATATCTGCCAGGACTGCTGAGGTAGTGCCTACCCTTCTCACAACGAGGGATGCTGTCGTGATCCCTTGCAGCCGCTCAACACGGGATGAAGTGCATGCTCGAGAGATCAACCTAAACAAGGAAGATTCCCGCTCATCCACTACGGCCTCCACGCGTGGGACTGATGGCACTGTCGTGCCCACGAAAGAAGGGGTTACGGTCAGAATTCCTGATCAGAGGACATCCATGGAGTCACGGACGACTCTTGCCACACAGCTGCTACATCAATTCCGAGCACACAGGCTGCTACATCAACCGGTTTGCGAGATGGACTTCTTTAAAGCCCGGAACCGACGCTCCAGAAGATTCTTCTTTTATTTCATTGTCCCTGTGTGATTTATTTGGTTGCCGCATTCATCATCACAACATGTGCATCATCCGCATTGTATCGGCACTACGCTACCATCATTTTTTCAAAACTTGCACCCGTTAATAGTTGTGAGTTTTCTATGTTTTCTTCGTTGACCATTTCGAGAGCAACCACACATGCGCACACACGTGGCACCGTTAAAAATATTGTTTTTAAAAGTGTGTGTAAAACTTTCTCGGATTGGGTTGAAAGTTGGCGTGCGGTCTTATTTTATTGTAGGTAGATTGTGTGCCAAATTTTGTCGCAATCGGAGTTCGTTTGATACCTGAACCGTTAAACCTATAGCGACACTATAACTGGTTAAATTGTCGGACGTTTCGGTATTTAAAAACTTTGTCACGGGCCGCAAACCTCCCTCTCATCCCCACCTAGACCATCTACACAACCTACTAGAACCACCTAACCATTACCTTCATCGTGGTCAACGGATTGCGATCGGATGGACGAGGTCCAACCCACCAATGTCCATTCCCTATATAAACCCACCTTCTGGAGAGAGCCTCTCACTCCACTAGGGTTTCCCCTTGCCAAAATTACAACCACCTCCTCAAAAACCTCATCTGCTAGCTCCACCTTCTCCAAATCCCGTAGTCCAAGCCATCTACCCAATTCTGGCCCTCAAATTCGAAATCTAGGGCCCAAAATTGCCCAAACCCCCCACCCCGGACATGTCCGCGACCAACCCAGACGTGTCGGGGTGACCACACTGCCCGAGCGCCTCCATGCCCGCACCCGCCCCCATGGCAGTTGCCCCGTCGTCCGCTTGCTAGCCCCATTGGCCTTCCAGCGCCGCCGCCCACCGGCGCCCCTCCACCGCACGCCGCACGAACCCGTGGCCCAAGCTCGCCCGCGCCTCCGACCGTAGCCGGCATGCAGCTCCACCGGAGCAAGCGCCGCCCGCGTCGGATTTCACAGCTGCACCACTAGAGACCATCCGGCTGGCCTCGGTCACCCTTGCAGCCATGACTAGCCAACCTCCGAGCCGTCGCCCCGCTCCATGCCCGTCGCCGCGCAAGCTGCCACCGCCGGTGCCCGCCTTCCACCTCATCCGGGCGGACCCGCCGCTGACCCGTCGCCGTGCACCTCATCGCGCCGCTGGTAAGGCCCTGCATCAAGCCATCGCTCGGCCTCGACCGCCAGGCACCCGCACATGGGCCTCCTAGGCTGCTCCGTGCCCACGTGGGCCGCCTTCCTCAGCAAGGCCAAGCGAGCCTCTCGCCAGGCCTAGCGCGTCCCTCGCCCGGCCCAGCCACTCCGACCGGCCGAATGGCCCTCTCGTGAGCCACTTGCTAAGCCCTCCTTGTGCATTATTTAGTATATTGCACCCAATAGATTCGACCCATCGCGATGTTTTTTTTGCAAGACGATTTTCCAATTATTCGAGGAATTGGATAATTACACAAAATGCATGGTTTTAAAGATGCTAATAACTAATTAACCGAGCATCGCATGTAAAAACTTTAATTATGTAAAATGTCCAGAATTTCATGCAGATTAATAATATCCAATTTTCGTGCATGTTTACAAATATTTAAAGTTGTTGTTTGCATTATTTTACATGATGCCATATTAAAATGATTTAATTCATAGCAAAATAACCGTGCATCCGATTTAAAATTTATACATGAAGAATGCTAAGATTTTTCTGTAGTTTCACAATATCCAACTAGCAACCATGTTTAAAATATTTAACTTGATGTTTTCATTTATTTTGCATTAATGCCATATTAAAATGATTTATTCCATAACTAATTAACCGTAGCTCCGGTTAAAATGTTCGAGATATGTAATTTAACTAGAAAAATGTGTAGAATAACATGGTGACATTTATTTTGCTCTTGAGTAACTCTAAAATTGTGTTATAGACAGAACAGTATCAAAATCTTAATTTGCATATGGGGGCTTTTCGAAATTGTTATTCGTTGTTCCGGCCTCATTTAAAATTGCCTAGATTTTCATATCGTTTCGTAATAACTTGTGCATCCATGACTTAACATGCTTGTGGCTCTCATCTGCATATATTTTGCATTCATGACATATTATCTTGTGATGGTCATATATTTTAGATTGTAGCTCCATTTTAAATGATCTTTATATGTAAATCGACTAGAATGACGTGTAGAATCACATGAGCCACTTTATTTTTGCTGTTTAATAAATACAAAAATATGTTAATTCAGATCTAGACCCTTTGCGAAATTAAAATATGGGGTCATTTTGGAAATGTTATATGTTGTTTCCGTCCTCATTTCAAATGCCTAGAGATATAGTTTATTTATGCTTCACCTCTTGCCATGTTTAAAAACATTTAGCATTGTCGTGTACTAAATGGGAGTGAACTAAGTAATTCAAATGTGAAGTTTTGTCAACATGCAACTCGTTGCATATTGAGCTTCACTTAATGTGTAGTGTTTGATTGTTGTGAATTGCCATGCCGTGCCTTGCATAATTAAATTGGACATGCATGATTTGTGGTTGTGCATCATGTCCTCATATGTTGTGGTGTTTGTCGTGTGTTGATTGTTATTTCTGGATTGTTTCTTCTTGATAGAGTTTAGAACCGCTTCGTAGTGTGAGGATTCGCTCGACTACGTTGGTTTGTCTACTTCATGGATTCGTTCTTCTTCCAAGCGGGATCACACGCTAGTTGTCTCGTTCCTATCGCTATTTCTCGACGCCTACCACTTGTTAATGTCAGCCTCCCAACATTGCCATGAAAAGCCTCTAACCCCCTCCACATCACAGCAAACCCTTGTTTGGCTATGTTACCGCTTGCTCATCCCTTCTTATGGCGTGCTAGTTTCAGGTGCAGTTGCTTCCATGTGAAAAATGGGTTCCTTGTGATATCACCGTATTATTGCTATTTAATTGAATGCACCTATATACCTGGTAAGAGGTGGAAGCCTTGGCCTTCCAGCTCGGTGTTTTGTTTCACCTTTGCCGCCGTAGTTACTTGTGTACTGGTGTTATGGTCCATAATTGAGCGCTCCTAACATGCTTGGGGTTATTATGGGGACCCCATGGTTTTTTTGGGATAAAACTCGTCTGGCAATGCCCAACATTGGTACTATTTGCTTAATGACAACTAATAAAATTTGCATCGGGCACTGATCACTCCATGGATAATTAATCAACCCCTCAGGACAGAGCTCCTCATGAGTGTTGGTCCAACCTAGAGCACTGTGCGGGGCCAACCCAGGGCAACTTGGATGATTTCTATTAGGCCTTCGTATGCGTAGCTTATCCGACGTGTCCCGAGAACGAGATACACGACTCTTATCGGGGTCGTCGCCACGTCGGGCGGTCTTGCAGGATTTGTTTTACCCTTCTCAAACGTCTTGTGCGAGGGATTTCGAGGATACTTTGGGCTATTTCAAGGTTGAGGTTTTCACTAGGAATCCGAGGAGATCACGGGTTTTTCATGGTCAAGGTTTCCGACGCAACTTGTGATAGTTTGTGATGGACTAGTTGGAGCATCCCTGCAGGGTTAAATATTTTGGAAAGACATGCCTGCGGTTATGTGGCAACTTGGAAACTTTATTTAACACCCGATCATAGCAAACCTGAAGTAAACTTAATTAAAACTTGCCAACGGTGTGCGTAATCGTGACTGTCTCTTCTTGTGAGCTCTGTATCCGAGAGAGGACATAGTGAGGTTATGTCTAACGTAAGTAGGTGTTCAAGATCACTTCAAGATCATTATTAGTTCACGTTCATTTATGCTTAGATCATCCCCTCTTATTCTTGTACTCGTAAGTTAGCCACTCAAATAAATTCTTAGTTGCTTGCTACAGCCTCACCACTTAACCATACCTCACCCATAAAGCTTTGCTAGTCTTGATACCTTTGGAAATGAGATTGCTTAGTCCCTGTGGCTCACATATTACTACAACAACAGTTGACGTTCAGGCAAAGCGATACTTTGACATAAGTGCGATGATTGTTTAGTTTGGAGTTTCTTCTTCTTCTTCTTCAACGATCTAGGATGGGTTCCAGGTCGTTAGCCTTGGATAGCAAAGATGGACGTCATTCTTTTATTGTTTGTTTTTGTCCATTGTCGGACCCTGCTCTTCTACATGATGTTTAAATGTGTTGTTGTATTCATATGTTCATTGTCATGTTGCTCTCTTCTTTCCATCATCTCATATTTTCAATATCAAGTTCTTTCCATGTTTTTCCATTTAACCAGAGTGTCGTGCAATATTTTCAAATTCTTTCCATCTTATCAAGTTTTATCTCTTTTTCCCACCGAAGTGCTCCTGAAATTTGTTTTGAATTCTTGCTTGTTCCTCATGCCATTCTTAATCTCTTTGGAACCTTCAGGGATCACTGGTTTCACTCATTTGTCAAGAAGCAACTGAGTATTACCTCTCGCTCCTTCTTCCTCTCCCCCTTTCATTCTAACATCTCCTTGTGAGATTTATTGTTAGTGGAGGAGAGTTGTAACAACACAGAACCGACGCTCCAGAAGATTCTCCTTTTATTTCATTATCGTCGTGTTATTTATTTGCTTCTCGCGTTCATCATCGCATCATTCACATCATCCGCATTGCATCGACACACCGTTGTCGTCAATTTTCAAAACTTGTATCCGTTATTAGTTGTGGGTTCTCTCTGTTTTTGTTGTTCACCGTTTCGAGACCAAACACACATGGACGCTCCCGTGGCACTGTTAAAAATATTGTTTTCAAAAGTGTGTGTAAAACTTTCTCTGATTGCGTTAAAAGTTGGTGTGCTGTATTATTTTATTATAGGTAGACCGCTTGTCAAATTTCATTGCACTCGGATTTCGTTTGATACCCTAACCGTTAAACCTATAGCGGCATAGCTGGTCAAATTGTCGGATACTTCAGTATTTAAAAACTTTGTCATGGGCCGCAAACCTCCCTCTCATCCCCACCTAGCCCATTTACACATCCCACTAGAACCACCTAACCCTTCCCTTCGTCGTGGTCATCAAATCGCGATCGGACGGACGAGGTCCAACCCACCAATCTCCATTCCCTATATAAACCCACCTTGTGGAGAGAGCCTCTCGCTCCACTAGGGTTTGCCCCTTGCCAAAATTGCAGCCACCCCGTCAAAAACCCCACCTACTAGGTCCACCTCCTCCAAATCCCGCAGCTCAAGCCATCTATCCAATTCTGACCCTCAGATTCGAAATCTGGCGCTCAGAATCGCCCAAAACCCCCACCCCTGACATGTCCGCAAGCAACCCGGACGTGTCCGGGCGACCACCGTGCCCGAGCGCCTCCATGCCCACAACCATCGCCATGACAGTCGCCCCCCTGTCGGCTAGCCAGCCCCATCGGCCTTCCAGCGCTGCCACCCACCGGTGCCCCACCATCGTGTGCTTCCCGAACCCGTGGCCTAAGCTCGCCCGCGCCTCCGAAGGAAGAGCGCCCCCGCGACGGATTTCACACGTGTGCCGCCGGAGCACCGCCGTCGGAGATCATCGGGCTAGCCTCGGCCGCCCTTGCAGTCATGCAAGGCCAACCTCCAAGCTGCCACCCTCTCCATGTCCGCCGCCGCGCAAGCCACCGTTGCCGGTGCCTGCCTTCCACCGGATCCGGCGAGATCCAGGCGGACCTGACGCCGCCCCGACGTCGTGCACCTCGTCGCGCCGCCGGTGAGGCCCTGCATCGAGCCATCGCTCGGCCTCGACTGTGAGGTGCCCGCACGTGGTCTTCCTCGGCCGCCCCGTGCCCCCGTGGGCCGCCTCCCTCTGCAAGGCCGAGCGCGCCCCTCACCCGGCCTAGTAGCCCTCTGGTGAGCCTCTTGCTAAGCCCCACCTTGTGAATCCTTTAGTATATTGCGCCCAATAGATGCGGCCCATCGCGATGTTTTTTTGCAAGACAATTTTCGAATTAATCGAGGAATTGGATAATTACAGAAAATGCATGGTTTTAAATATGCTAATAACTAATTAACCGTGCATCGCATGTAAAAACTTTAAATATATGAAATGTCCAGCATTTTGTGTAGATTAATAATATCCAATTTTGTTGCATGTTTAAAAATATTCAACCTGTTGTTTGCATTGTTTTGCATGATCTCATATTAAAAATGATTTACTTCAAACCAAATAACCGTGCATCAAATTTAAAAAAATTCATACATGAAAAGTGCTTACAATTTTGTTTAGTTTCACAATAACTAAACTTCACACATGTTTAAAATGTTTAACTTGATGTTTCATTTAATTGCATTAATGTCATGTTAAAATGATTTATTGCATAATTAATTAACCGTAACTCTAACTAAAATGATCGACATATGTAACTTGGCTAGAAAAATGTGTAGACAAACATGGAGAAATTTATTTTGCTCTTAAAAAACTCTAAAATTGTGTAATAGGAAGAAAAGTGCCAAAATCTTAATTTGCATATGGGGACTTTCCGGAATTGTTATTCGTTGTCCCGGCCTTATTTAAACTTGCCTGGATTTTCATGTAGTTTCATAATATCTTGTGCATCCATGATTTAACATGCTTGTGGCTGTCATTTGTATATATTTTGCATTCATGGCATATTATCTTGTGATGATCATATCTTTTAGACCGTTGCTCCATTTTAAATGATCTCTATATGTATCGACTAGAATGACATGTAGAATCACATGAACCACTTTATTTTGCTGTTTAATAAATATAAAAATATGTTAGTTCAGATCTAGGCCAATTTCGAAATTAACATATGGGGTCATTTCGGAAATGCTCTATGTTGTTCCCGACCTCATTTAAAATTCCTAGAGATATACTTTATTTATGCTTCACCTCTTGCCATGTTTAACAACATTTAATACTGTGGTGTACCTAAACAAGAGTAAAATAAGTAATTCAAATGTGGATTTTCGACAATATGCAACTCGTTGCATATTGAGCTCCACTTAATGTGTAGTGTTTGATTGTTGTGAATTGCCATGTTGTGCCTCGCATTTAAACAAGACATGTATCATATTTGTTTGCACATCAGGTCATGAATATGTTGTGGTGTTTATCGTGTGTTGATTGTTGTTTCCGCTTCTTGATAGAGTTCCGATTCGCTCCGGAGTGTGAGGATTCGTTCGACTATGTTGGTTCGTCTACTTCACGGATTCATTCTTCTTTCAAGTGGGATCACAAGCAAGATGATCATTTTCCTAGATACCACTACTACCATTGCTATGCTTGTTGTCTCGTTTCTATCGTTATGTCTCGCTGCCTACCACCTGTTAATGTCAGCCTCCCAACATTGCCATAAAAAGTCTCTAACCCCTACACAAGCCATCAAACCCTTGTCTAGCTATGTTACTGCTTGATCAATGTTCTTATAGTGTTGCTAGTTGCAGGTGCAATTGCTTTCCATGTGGAAACATTGATTCCTTGTTATATCACCATATCACTGCTATTTAATTAATGCACCTATATACCTGGTAAGAGGTGGAAGGCTTGACCTTCTAGCTTGGTGTCTTGCTCCATCTTTGCCACCCTAGTTACTTGTGTACCGATGTTGTGTTTCATATTGAGCGCTCTTAACATGCTTGGGGTTGTTATGGGGACCCCCTTGACTCCCATTTTGGGAAAAAACTTGTCTGGCAAGACTCAACATTGGTACTATTTGCTTAATAACAACTAATAAAATTTGCATAGGGCACCGATCACCTCGTGGATAGTTAATCAACCCCTTCGGGCCAGTGCTCCTCATGAGTGTTATTCCAACCCAGAGCACTATGCGGGGCCAACCCAAGGCAACTTGGGTGATTTCTATCAGGCCTCAATACGCGTAGCTTATCCGACGTGTCCTAAGAACGATATACACGACTCTTATCAGGGTCGTGGCCACGTTGGGCGGTCTTGTTGGATTTGTTTTATCCTTGTCGAATGTCTTGTGCGAAGGATTCCGAGGATACTTTGGGCTATCTCAAGGTTGAGGTTTTCCACTAGGAATCCGAGGAGATCACGAGTTTTCTGTGGTCGAGGTTTCCAATGCAACTTGTGGTAGTTTGTTATGAACTAGTTGGAGCACCCCTACAGGGTTAAATCTTTTGGAAAGCCATGCCCACGGTTATGTGGCAAGTTAGAAACTTTGTTCAACACCTGATCATAGCAAACTTGAAGTAAACTTAATTAAAACTTGCCAACTATGTGCGTAACCGTGACTGTTTCTTCTCGTGAGCTCTGTATCCGAGACAGGACACGGTGGGGTTATGTATGACATAAGTAGGTGTTCAGGATCACTTCAAGATCATTATTATCTCACGTCTATTTATGTGTAGATCACCCCCCTCTTATTTTTGTACTTGTAAGTTAGTCACTCAAATAAATGCTTAGTTGCTTGGTGCAGCCTGACCACTTAACCATACCTCTCCTATAAAGCTTTGCTAGTCTTGATACCTTTGGAAATGAGATTGCTGAGTCCCCGTGGCTCACAAATTACTACAACAACAGTTGCAGATTCAGGTAAAGAGATACTTTGACGTGAGCACGATGATTGTTCTATTCTGAGTTTCTTCTTCTTCTTCTTCATCGATTTAGGATGGGTTCCGGGCAGGCAGCCTGGGATAGCAAGGATGAACGTCGTTCTTTTATCGTTGATTTCGTGTGTAGTCGGACCCTGCTCTTCTACATGATGTTGAACGTATTGTTGGATTGAGATGTTCATGTTGTAGATTGTGGCAAGTTTTAGCCAATTCCATATACTCATATCTTGTGTACATGTACTTGTAACGATATCCATTCTTGCGAAACGATGAGATACGCTTCTATCCCCGTCGAGGCCCTCGTGCCAAAATAAGGATCACGCCCAAGATGAAGGATAAGCATAACATAATTCTGATTCTTGTTTCATGAAAATAATTTCATTCCGTCTTCTGGAGGTTGTTCATGATATCAAATTCTCGAGTTTAGGTTGTTCATGTGTTCCGTTCCGGAGATCCAAGTCTTGTCAAGTACCTCTTCGCGAAGCTTCATCTAAATCTTTGCAAGGCCATAATCTTATTATTTTCAACCTTCATTTCATTTTATTATTCTCTTGTTCCGGAGGCTCTTCATGGTGGTTCTCCAAGGATTTAATTCTTTTTCTTAGTGTTCTTCAAGATTCTAGTTGGAGAGGCTCAAATATTCTTTATCTTCCATTTCCAAGTGTAATTCTTCCTCCATTATCTTTTGAGGTGGTGTTATAACATTCTCGATTCATGAGGAGTCTGGAAGAGAATTTGTTTCAAGAATAAGATAATTAAACCCATCTTTTCTTCCATTGAGTTATCTTGGTTTAGATTTCACCTAAATATTTTTCTAAGAATTCTTGCTATTATGGTGATATCGTTGACCCAAGTTCTCAATATATACTTTCGGTGAAAGAAGTTTTGCATATCTTGTTGCTCCCAAGCAATCTCTGTTTCCGTTAGTGGTCGGTTGTCACCTCATTATTTGAGATGGTTTTCATAAGTCAACTACAGGTTTTTATTTTCGTTGTTGGTTTTCCAACAACTCCGTTCAATTGTTCTTGTAGCATGCTTTTTCAAATTCAATTGTGGTAGAAGTTGTCTTTTTTTCTTTGTTAAAAGATCTAGTTTCTATTATTTTCTTTCGGAGGCATTGTCATGTTGCTCTCTTCTTTCCATCATCTCATTTTTTCAAGATCATGTTCTTTCCATGTTTGTCCATTTAACCGGAGTGTTGGGTCCTCTTGTCAAGTTTTTCCATCTTATGAAATTTTGCTTCTATTTCCTATCGAAGTGCTGCCGAAGTTTCTTTTAAATTCTTGCTTCTTTCTCATATCATTCTTCATCTCTTTGCAACTTCTATGTTTTGTTGGTTTCACTCGTTTGTCAAAGAGCAACTAAATTTTACCTCTTCCTTTGTATTCCCCTTTCATTCTTAGATCTTGGAGCAAGATCTCTTGTTAGTGGAGGAGAGTTGTAACAGCCCGGAACCGACGCTCCAGAAAATTCCCCTTTTATTTCGTTGTCCCGGTGTGATTTATTTGGTTGTCGCATTCATCATCACATCATGTGCATCATCCGCATTGCATTGGCACTATGCTGCCACCATTTTTTCAAAAGTTGCATCCATTCGTAGTTGCCGGTTCTGTGTGTTTTCGTCGTTGACCGTTTGAGACCAACCACACACACACATGCCTGCGACACCATTAAAATATTGTTTTTAGAAATGCGTGTAAAACTTTTTCGGATTCGGTTGAAAGTTGGCTTGCGGTCATATTTTGTTGTAGGCAGACCGTGTGCCAAATTTTGTCACAATCGGAGTTTGTTTGATACCCGAACCATTAAATCTATAGAGACACTATAGGCGGTCAAATTGTTGGACATTTTAGTATTTAAAATCTTTGTCACGGGCCGGAAACCTCCCTCACATCCCCACCTAGCCCACATAGCCCATCTACACAACCCACTAGACCCACCTAGCCCTTCCCTTCGTCGTGGTCACGGGATCGCGATCAGACGGACGAGGTCCAACCCACCAATGTCCATTTCCTATATAAACCCACCTTATGGAGAGAGCCTCTCACTCCACTAGGGCTTCCCCTTTGCGAAAATTGCAGCCACGCCCTAAAAAACCCCACCTGCTAGCTCCATCTTCTCCAAATCCCGCAGCCCAAGCCATCTGCCCAATTCTGGCCCTCACATTCGAAATCTGGGGCTCAGAATCGCCCAAAACCCCCACCGCGGCCATGTCCGCGGCCAACCCGGCCATGTCCGGGTGACCAAAGTGCCCTAGTGCCTCCATGCCCGCAGCCGTTGTCATGATAGTCGCCCCGCTATCGGCTTGCCAGCCCCATCAGCCTTTCAGTGCCGCCGCTCACCGGCGCCCCTCCACCGCGCGCCGCTCGATCCCGTGGCCCAAGCTCACCCATGCCTTCGACCGCCGCCGGTATGCAGCTCCATCGGATTTCATAGCTACGCCACCGGAGCCTTCCACGGGACACTATTGGGCTGGCCTCGGCCGCCCGTGTAGCCATGCCCGACCAACCTCCAAGCCGCCGCCCCGCTCCATGCAAGCCGCCGCCGCCGGTGCCCGCCTTTCACTGGATCCGGCCAGATCCGGGCGGACCCGTCGCTGCCACGTTGTCGTGCACCTCGTCATGCCGCTGGTGAGGCCCTGCATCGAGCCATCGCTCGGCCTCGACCGCGAAGCGCCCGCACGTGGGCCTCCTCGGCCGCCCCGTGCACCCGTGGGCCGCCTCCCTGTGCAAGGCCCAACGTGCCCCTCGCAGGACCCAACCACTCTGACCGACCCAGTGGCCCTCTGGTGAGCCGCTTGCTAAGCCCCGCCTTGTGCATTGTTTAGTATATTGTGCCCAATAGATTCGGCCCATCGCGATGTTATTTTTGCAAGACGATTTCCCAATTATTCAAGGACTTGGATAATTAGAGAAAATGCATGGTTTTAAAGATGCTAATAACTAATTAATCGTGCATCGCACGTAAAAACTTTAAATATGTGAAATGTCTAGAATTTCGTGTAGATTAATAATATCCAATTTTCGTGCATGCTTAAAAATATTTAAACTTGTTGTTTGTATTGTTTTGCGTGATGCCATATTAAAATGATTTAATTTATAGCAAAATAAACGTGCATCGGATTTAAAAACTTCATACATGAAAAATGCTTAGAATTATCTGTATTTTTATCCAACTTGCAACCCTGTTTAAAATATTTAACTTGATGTTTTCGTTTATTTTGCATTAATGCCATGTTAAAATGATTTATTCCATAACTAATTAACCGTAGATCCTATTAAAATGTTCCACATATGTAACTTGACTAGAAATATGTCTAGAATAACATGATGCCATTTATTTTGTTGTTTAATAACTCTAAAATTGTGTTATAGGGAGAACAGTACCGAAATCTTAATTTGCATATGGGGGCTTTCCGGAATTGTTATTCGTTGTTCTGGCCTCATTTAAACTTGCCTAGATTTTCATGTAGTTTCATAATAACTTGTGCATCCATGATTTAACATGCTTGTCGCTGTCATTTGCATATATTTTGCATTCATGGCATATTATCTTGTGATTGTCGGATCTTTTAGATCGTAGGTCCGTTTTAAATGATCTTTATATGTAAATCGACTAGAATGACGTGTAGAATCACATGAACCACTTTATTTTACTATTTAATAAATATAAAAAAATGTTTGTTCAGATCTGGACCAATTTCGAAATTAGCATATGGGGTCATATCAGAAATGCTATATTTTGTTTCCGGCCTCATTTAAAATCCCTATTGATATAATTTATTTATGCTTCACCTCTTGCCATTTTTAACAACATTTAACATTGTCGTGTACTAAACGGGAGTGAACTAAGTAATTCAAATGTGAAGTTTCGTCAACATGCAACTCGTTGCATATTGAGCTTCACTTAATGTGTAGTGTTTGATTGTTGTGAATTGCCATGCCGTGACTTGCACAATTAAACCGGACGTGCATCATATGTGGTTATGCGTCATGTCCTGCATATGTTGTGGTGTTTATCGTGTGTTGATTGTTGTTTCCGTATTGTTTCTTATCGATAGAGTTTTGAACTGCTTCGGAGTGTGAGGATTCGTTTGACTACGTTGGTTCGTTTACTTCATGGATTCGTTCTTCTTCCAAGCAGGATCACAAACAAGATGATCATGTCCCTAGATACCACTACTATCATTGCCATCCTAGTTGTCTCATTTCTATCGCTATGTCTCGCTGCCTACCACCTGTTAATGTCAGCCTTCCAACATTGTCATGAAAAGCCTCTAACCCCCTACACATCCCAACAAAACCTCGTTTGGCTATCTTACCCTTTGCTCATCCCTTCTTATGGCGTGCTAGTAGCAGGTGTAGTTGCTTCCATGTGAAAACATGAGTTCCTTGTTATATCACCATATTATTGCTATTTAATGCAATGCACCTGTATACTTGGTAAGAGGTGGAAGGCTTGGCCTTCTAGCTCGGTGTTTTGTTCCACCTTTGCCGCCTAGTTACTTATGTACCCGTGTTATGTTCCATAACTGAGCACTCCTAACATGCTTGGGGTTGTTATGGGGACCCCCTTGATTTTCGTTTTGGGATAAAACTCGTCTGACAAGGCCCAACATTGTACTATTTGATTAATAAAAACTAATAAGATTTGCATAGGGCAGTGACCACCTAGTGGATAATTAATCACCCCCAGGGTCAGTGCTCCTCATGAGTGTTGGTCCAACCGAGAGCACTGTGCGGGGCCTAACCACGGCAACTTGGGTGATTTCTAATAGGCCTCTCTACGCGTAGCTTATTCGAAATGTCGTGGGAACGAGATACGCGGCTCTTATCAGGGTCATCGCCACGTCGGGCGGTCTTGCTGGATTTGTTTTACCCATCTCGAACATCTTTTGCGAGAGATTCCGTGGATACTTTGGGATATCTCAAGGTTGAGATATTCCACAAGGAATCCGAGGAGATCACGGGTTTTCCATGGTCGAGGTTTCCGGTGCAGCTTGTGGTAGTTTGTTATGGAATAGTTGGAGCACCCCTATAGGGTTAAATCTTTCGGAAAGCCGTGCCCGTGGTTATGTGGTAACTTGGAAACTTTGTTTAACACCCGGTCATATCAAACTTGAAGTAAACTTAAATAAAACTTGCCAACTATGTGCGTAACCGTGAATTTCTCTTCTCTTGAGGTCTGTATACGAGAGAAGACACGGTGGGGGTTATGTCTGGCGTAAGTAGGTGTTCAGGATCACTTCATGATCATTATTAGTTCATGTCCATTTATGCGTAGATCACCCCCTCTTATTCTTGTACTCGTAAGTTAGCCACTCAAATAAATGATTAGTTTGTTGCTGCAGCCTCACCACCTAACCATACCTCACACATAAAGCTTTGCTAGTCTTGATACCTTTGTAAATGAGATTGTTAAATCCCTGTGGCTCACAGATTACTACAACAACAATTGCAGGTTCAGGTAAACCAATACTTTGACGTGAGCGCGATGATTGTTCTGTTTGGAGTTTCTTATTCTTCTTCTTCAGCAAGTTAGGATGGGTTCCAGGCCGGCAGCATGGGATAACAAGGATGGACGTCATTCTTTTATCGTTTGTTTTCGTCCGTAGTCGGATCCTGCTCTTCTAAATGGTGTTTGAATGTGTTGTTGTATTGAGATGTTCATGCTGTAGCTTGTGGTGAGTGTAAGCCAATTCCATATACTCATCTCTTGTGCACATGTACTTGTAACAATATCCATTCTTGTAAAACGACGAGATGCACTTCTATCGTTGTCAAGGCCCTCGAGCCAAAATAAGGATTAGATCACATCTTGGACGTTACACCTGCCACCTAGACGTAGCCCTCGCAAGAATCCTGCACCATCATCCAATGCAGCGGAGCTTATTAAGATCAGAGCTGACACCATTTTTGTGTCTACTTCCACGCCTTTCCGACGTTTTGCACAAAGCAAAGTAGCAGAGACGATGGAAGTCCGGATTTCAGCAGATGCAAGTGGGAAGCAGGCTACTAATGAAGGAGTTGGATGTTCACATGAGATGACGTCCTTTACGACCAAGAAACCCCGAGTTTAAATCTATGTATTGCCAAGCTCCCTGTCAACATTGGCGTCACGTATAGTCCAAATAAGAAGATATCCAAGAAGGCTATGATTGAAATCTCTGAGAGCATGCCCATCCAACCAAGAAGCCTGATGTTTGTGCAGCAAAGGAGAGTGACATAATTGTTCAACTGTCACCTCTAGATTCAGCTAAACAGTTCATTTGGAACCCGACTAAGAAGCAGGAGAGGCACCCCATGGATTTCACCTCACCAAGCTACAACCTTGGGATTGATCGTAGTGAGGCTCAACCACCGATCAATCTTGTGCCTGTTGCTTTTTCTTTCCCAGCAGGCCCAGTCCCGATGATGGCACAACCCAATGTTGATGGCCGGAAGGCTGTGAACTTTGTAGAGCCTATAGTGCAAAGTAACTTCTTTGTTTGATATTTTATTTATTTATTGATGTTCATGGCAAATTATGTTTGAAATGGGATGGAAAATCTTATGTGCTATACATGGCATTTGTAGTTGACATTTCATGGCAAGTTTAGTCTTGTTGTTATTTTTTTGTCGGTGTGAACCTCAACTGACATGGCAAATGCACTTGATGTCACGTTGCTGCTTACATCGTATGTCCATGGCAAATGTAGTTGATCTAACTTGGTAATTATTGTTGATCTAACATGGCAATTGATGTTACTCTCACATGGCAACTACTGTTTGGCTTCGCACAACCAAACACTATCGATCACACATGGTTAATGGAGTTGATGTCACATGGCAACCGTAGTGCATTGTACATGGCAACTTTTAATGATTGCACACATAAAAATCATAATTTATGCCATTCCTTGCTGTCAGGCATGGACATTCCATGTTCATGGCAAACTTTGTTTCCAAATTTACACTTGAAAACAACATTCTCCATGCATGGCAGTTCACAATTGATTTTGCATGGCCACTTCATGCGTTTAATTCTTATTTACCTTGTTTTTTAGGAACCTCTAAGAAGATTTCACCGTCTCTTGATGAAGCTTACTCCAGGATTGAGCAGGATGCCTTAAACATGAGGTCATTATGCAATCAAGGACAACCAAGTCCTGACGCTCCTGATGTACTAGTGTATGAAGATGTTGTGAGAAGTGCAACCCCTAGTTTTGTGAGGCACGCAAGGGAGCCCGCCATTGGCGGATGATTTTCGGACCGAGTTTAGGGCTACAAGGTAGCAGTCTCTTTTCTATGATATTGTCACGCGTTTAGGAAACGCGAGGTCGAACACCAAACACATGAAACAAATGAGAGACTAATGACCACACCACACACCCCTTACTTGTTTTTTCACGATTTGTCTTTTTGCCATGTTTTTTTAGAAGATATGCTTATTTCATGTTATATCATTTTCATATAGCTCATGTTTGCATAGAACTAAAATCATTGATTGCAGCGTGACGTACGTTGACCTCGATGATCTAGCCGATCCGTGAGGCCAAGTGATAGAATGCCTCTGAATATAGTTGCATATGGGATTGACTACATCAACAAGCATGTGGACATTTGTGTCGACAAGACCATCATGTCCTACAATGTGACCATAAAAATATGGAATGGCGACTTCTACCATGCCATTATCAGGAAACATTTTGCCACACATGGTAATTTCAAGCTCACATTGAATTTTTTTGTGAGTGAGGTTTGAAGCCTTTCTTCATGAGGAATTCCTTCAATGTATCGTACCATGCCCGAGGGGCTTGCTTGAGACCATAGAGCGCCTTTTTAAGTCTGAAGACTTTGTCTGGATTCTTTGGATCCTCAAAACCTGGGGGCTGAGCAACATATACTTCTTCATCAAGCTTACCATTGAGGAATGCACTTTTCACATCCATTTGATATAAGATAATGTTATGATGATTAACATAAGCAAGTAGTATTCGAATAGCTTTAAGTCTAGCAACAGGTGCAAAAGTTTCATCAAAATCAATTCCTTCAACCTGTGTGTAGCCTTGGGCTACAAGTTGTGCTTTATTCCTCACCACTTGACCAAACTCATCTTGCTTGTTTCGGAAAATCCACTCGATGCCGATGATATTGTGCTCGCGAGGATCTGGTCTTTTGACGAGCTCACACACGTCATTTAGCTTGAATTGAAGAAGTTCGCCTTACATGGCTTGAATCCACTCAGGTTCCATGAAAGCCTCAACAACTTTTGAAGGTTCTGTGATAGACACAAAGGAAGAATGCCCACAAAAGTTAACTAAGTGTGAAGCTTTTGAGCGAGTGAGAGGACCTGGCGCGTTGATGTCATCGAGGATTTTGTCAAGTTCTACTTCATTTGCAATCCTCGGATGAGCTGGTTGAGGATTTCGTCTGGGCTGAGGAATTGGTTCTGGAGCAATTTCCTTAGGAGCATCTTCTTGATTTTCATCAGTGCTGGGAATGATTTCTTCAGCAATTTCCTCAGTAGGGACAATGTCTTCAGTAGCTTTGAGCTTTATTGCTTCCTTAGGAGACAACTTATCTCGATCAAGAAGCAATTGCTCTCTTTGCGAGCCATTAGTTTCGTCAAACCGCACATCTACAGTTTCAACAACCTTGTTGTGATAGGTGTTGAAGACTCTGTAGGTGTGCGAGTCCTTTCCGTAACCAAGCATAAAACCCTCATGTGCCTTAGGTGCAAACTTTGAGCTATGGTGAGGATCTATAATCCAGCATTTTGCACCGAAGACTTTGAAATAACTTACATTGGGTTTCTTGTCAGTGAGGAGTTCATATGAGGTTTTCTTGAGGAATTTGTGAATATATACCCTGTTGATGATATGGCAAGCAGTGTTGATTGCTTCAGGCCAGAAACGACGAGGACTCTGATATTCTTCAAGCATGGTTCGTGCCATCTCAACCAGGGTCCTGTTCTTTCTTTCGACGATGTCATTCTGTTGAGGAGTATAAGGAGCAGATAATTCGTGAGTGATACCAAGTTCATCAAGATAATTATCAAGACCAGTGTTTTTGAATTCTTTTCCATTATCACTCCTGATGTGTTTGATCTTGACGCCGAATTTCGTCGAGGCCCTTGAGGAAAATTGTTTGAAGACTTCCTGCACTTCAGTTTTATACAGAATGATATGCACCCAAGTGTATCTGGAATAATTATCAACTATGACAAAGCCATATAAAGATGCAACATTTGTTAGAGTGGCATAATGAGTAGGTCCAAATAGATCCATGTGAAGCAATTCAAATGGACGAGTAGTGGTCATGATAGTCTTCGAGGGGTATTTGGATCTGGTCATTTTTCCACACTCACAAGCACCGCAGAGGTGGTCCTTGAGGAATTTGACTGATTCGAGGCCAATGATGTGCTTCTTCTTCGCCAGCGTGTGCAGATTCCTCATGCTTGCATGACCAAGTCTTCGATGCCACAGCCACCCTTATGAGGTTTTTGCTAGCAAGCAAGTGGCTGGTTGAGGACCTCTAGAGAAATCAACAATATACAAATCCCCTCTTCTAACACCTGCGAAGACTTTGGATTTGTCAGATTCCATGATGACAACACATTTATATTTTCCAAAGATAACAACCATATCAAGATCACAAAGCATTAAGACTGACATGAGGTTAAACCCAAGGGATTCAACAAGCATCACTTTGTCCATGTGCCTGTCCTTGGAAATAGCCACTTTGCCAAGTCCCAATACCTTGCTTTTACCTTTGTCAGGATAAGTGATTTGCTTTAGGGGTGATGGAGTCAGTGGCATATTCATCAGCAAGCTTTTGTCACCAGTCATGTGGTGTGTGCAGCCACTATCAAGAACCCACTCAGTACTCTTGGGTTTGTCATCCTGCAGATGAATTAGTACAAGTTACCATCTCATATGCTTCAGACTTGAAGAATATGATATCAATTTCATCATATAGGAATATCATCATAAACAGTAATTATGAGGACGTGTGAAATGTTTTTCATTTCATCAATGTTAGCTTGCGTCCTATCAAGCATTTTCCTCAGGTCTCCAGCAAATTCTTTAGATGATGATTTTCATCTGGAGACCTGACTTGCAGAAGTGATTAGTTCAATTTCTTCAACACCAACATCTGAAGGGGTGGTAAAGAATTCATCATCCTGCGAGCACCATATGAGAAAGGGGGCATTGAAGCTAATGCACTTCTCTTAACAGTAGGGGGGTTAAAGTACTCAAATGAATATGCACATTATCTCTTTGAGTATTTATGAACATAATGATTTGAATAATAATGCTCATATTCATATTCCTTGTAATTTCCCTTCATGTTAGAAGCATTAGCACGGGTTCGAGCATAGTTTTGACCAGTTGAGGATTTTGATCCTCTTGAAGACTTTGGTCTTCCTGAGGAATTTGATATGGGGTTCAAATTCTTCACAGGTGGTGTCATGAGGACATTCACCTGAAGATTTTCAAGACAACTTTTGGGGACCCAGATTTTCCTCACGGGTGGTCCATTCCTGCAGTTAGTTCCAACATATCGAGCAAATACTTCACCAGATTGATTTTGAACAATTTGTAGTTGGAGTCAAATGACTCATTTGAGGAATAGGATAATTCACATGCAAAGCCTGTTAGATTGGATGGATCAACAGGAGGCCCTTTAGCAGCAACCCATGAGGTTTTGGGATACTCCTCAGGTTTCCAGTATGATCCATCAGCATTCAATTTCCTCTCAAAGACAATTCCTTCTTTCCTCGGGTTCCTGTTCAAAATATGCTTTTTGAGCACATCACAAAGGGTTTGGTACCTTTTGAGACTTTTGTACATGCCTATCACATACAATTCCTTCAGCCCTGCATTTTCATCAGTAACATTTGTGGTTTCCTCAAGTGAGGAATTTGATACCACAGGAGCAGTTGAAGAATTTGTAGCAATAGAAGCATTTGATGATTCCGGTGAAGAATTAGCAGTTTCACGTTCAATGCATTTAAGGCATAGTGGAATGAATTCAACTTGAGCGGTACTAATCTGTTGAGCGAGTAATGAATCATTTTCCATACGAATATCATCATGAGAAATCCTCAGCTTCTCAAGATCAAGTTTCCTTTGAAGAAATTCATAGGAAAGTTTCTCATGATCAGCGAGGAGTGTGCCATGACGATTGATAACCCACAAGTATAGAGGATCAATTCTAGACTTTCTCGATAAGTAAGAGTGTCGAACCCAACGAGGAGTTAAAGGTAGGACAAATATTCCCTCAAGTTCTATCGACCACCGATACAACTCTAGGCACACTTTACGTTCGCTTTACCTAGAACAAGTATGAAACTAGAAGTACTTTGTAGGTGTGATAGGATAAGTTTGCAAGATAATAAAGAACACGTAAATAAAACTAGGGGCTGCTTAGATAAAGAAACAATTATGTTAGTTTAACGAGTGTGGAAAAGTGATGGTAGGAGTTGCGAAATTGTCCCTAAGCAATTGACTATGTTACTAGACCAATAGGAAGTTTTATGTGGGAGAGGCCACTGCTAGCATGTCATCCCTTACTTGGATTTCTATAAACTTATGATTGGAACTATTAGCAAGCATCCGCAACTACTAATGTTCATTAAGGTAAAACCCAACCATAGCAATAAGATATATTGGTTCCCCCTTCAATCCCGTATGCATCAATTTCTATGCTAGGCCAAAGCTTCTGTCACCCTTGCCCTCCAAAACATAGTCCTATCAACATACTACTAACCCTATGGTGTGATCCACGCGCGCGCTCATATGATGGGCACTAAAGGACAGCAACATAACCACAAGCAAATTAAACCAATCATAGCAATTCATCAATCACCGATAGGATAACGAAAATCTACTCAGACATCATAGGCACTACTGAATTCAGAAATTTGCCGTATGCCATGGCGGACGACAAAGGGGGGAACCACTGACGGCAAAGGCTTTGCCGTCGGTCAGCGAACGACAAAGTAGACGGCAAAAAAAATATCCGGTGAAGAGGTTCTTTGCCATCTGCTTTCCTAAAGCGGACGGCAAAGAATCTTTGCCATGAGGGGGCAGACGGCAAACTAAATGGGACCACACATACTCCAAAGACCCCGTTAAGTGTTAACGGCAGGCCTCCTCTCTTTGCCGTCTGCCATCCCACCTTTGCCATGTGGGGGCTGACAGCAAAGGGGGGAACCAACCCCCTCTCTCTCCCTTCTTTGCCGTCTGCCATTCCACCTTTGCCATGTGGGGGCTGACGGCAAAGAGGGGAGAGAGGGGGGGGGCTGGTTCCCCCCTTTGCCATGTGGGGGCAGACGACAAAGGGGGGAACCAGCCCCCCCTCTCTCCCCTCTTTGCCGTCTGCCATCCCACCTTTGCCCTGCGGGGGCAGACGGCAAAGGGGGGAACCAGCCCCCCCTCTCTTCCCCTTTGTCGTCTGCCAGCACCCCTTTGCCATGTGGGGGCAGACGACAAAGGGGGGAACCAGCCCCTTTTTAATTTATTTCTTATTATATCCAGTATTTTTAACAATAATCAGGATATATATATATATATATATATATTTGACATAAATAAATTTCTTTCCATACTCATAATCATATTATAATAACTTTCATCCATCGTGCGTACATATTATGCAAGTTGCATCCGTACCAAACCATATATTACACCAGTTTCATCCACATGCATACAAAGTTTCATATATATCCATATACTACAATAGTTTCAATACAAGCTTCCGTGAAGCCATGGTACAAGAAATCATCCTCAAGCATTCCATCAATATAATCCAAGCTTCCTGTGAAGTGAATGTAATCTGCAAAATGACAAATAAGAAAGTTAGAAGAATAATACTAGATGAAGAAGTACATATAGGTTATTTCGGAGAGAAATTAGCTAAGTATAGGCCATTTAATAGCTAAATTAGGTGGAATAGGTCATCTTGGAGCTACATAGCCTTATTATGTCATTTAGGAGAGAACTTAGCTAACTATAGGTCATTCTAGAGCTAACTTGGATAAAAATATGTCATTTTGTAGCCAACTATGATTATTAATCCATTTTGACCTTATTATGTCATTTTGGAGCTAAATTAGTCATTTTAATGAGCTAACCAAGGTTCTTATGATGTTTGTACATAGCTATGCTAATTATGTCATTTTGGAGGATAATTAGCTAAGTATGTCTTTGTTGGGGAAAATAACCTACGTAAAAGAAGAAAGAGAAGAAGCAAGAAGAGAAAAAGCAAGAAGAGAAGAAGAAGGAGAATAAAAATAAGAAGAAGGAGGAGGATGAGGAGAAGGAGGAGGAGAAGGAGAAGAAGAAGAAAAGAAGAAGGACAAGAAGAAGAAGAAGGAGTAGAAGAAGGAGAAGGAGCTTCTCTCCTCCTTCTCCTTCTCCTTCTCCTTCTTCTTCCTCCTTCTTCTTCTCTTCTTCTTTTTCTTTGTTCCTTTCATTTTCCTCTTTCTTCTCCTCCTCCTCCTTCTTTTTATTAAATAGACCATTTTGGAGCTAACTAAGCTAATTATATCATTTAGGTAGAACCCTAGCTAACTATAGGTCGTTTCGGAGCTAACTTGGGTAAAATAGGTCATTACGGAGCAAACTATGCTTATTAAGCCATTTTGGATCTAGCTAGGCTAATTATAGTCCATTTAACACCTAAGTTAGGGGGAATAGGTCATCTTGCAGCTACGTAAGCCTTATTATGTCATTTAGGAGAGAACTTAGCTAACTATAGGTCATTTTTTATTAAATAGGTCATTTTGGAGCTAACTATGCTAATTATGTCCTTTTGTAGGATAATTAGCCAATTTAGTCTTTCTTGGATGAGTCTAAAGCTACGTAGAAGAAGAGAAAGAGAAGAAGAACTAAAAGAAGGAGGAGGAGGAGGAGGAGAAGGAGAAGGAAGAGGAGAAGAAGAAGAAAAGAAGAAGGAGAAGGAGAAGGAGGAAGAAGGAGGAAGAAGCAGGAGAAGAAGGAGCTCCTTCTCCTTCTTCTCCTCCTTCTTCTCCTTCTTATCCTCCTCCTTCTCTTCTTCTTCTTCTCTTCTTCTTCTTCTTCCTTCCTTTCATTTTTCCTCTTTCTTCTCCTCTTGTCCCCTTCGTCGGGCTAAATTAGCTAAGAATGCCTTTTTGGAGCTAATTATGTCATTTCAAGGATAATTAGCTAAGTATAGGTCATGTTTTATTAAATAGACCATTTTGGAGCTAACTAAGCTAATTATGTCATTTAGGTGGAACCCTAGCTAACTATAGGTCGTTTCGGAGCTAACTTGGGTAAAATAGGTAATTCCGGAGCAAACTATGCTTATTAAGCCATTTTGGATCTAGCTAGGCTAATTATAGGCCATTTAATACCTAAGTTAGGGGGAATAGGTCATCTTGCAGCTACGTAAGCCTTATTATGTCATTTAGGAGAGAACTTAGCTGATTATAGGTCATTTTTTATTAAATAGGTCATTTTGGAGCTAACTAAGCTAATTATGTCCCTTTGTAGGATAATTAGCCAATTTAGTCTTTCTTGGATGAGTCTAAAGCTACGTAGAAGAAGAGAAAGAGAAGAAGAAGTAAAAGAAGGAGGAGGAGGAGGAGGAGGAGAAGGAGAAGGAAGAGGAGAAGAAGAAAAGAAGAAGGAGAAGGAGAAGGAGAAGGAGGAAGAAGGAGGAAGAAGAAGGAGAAGGAGGAGCTCCTTCTCCATCTTCTCCTCCTTCTTCTCCTTCTTCTTATCCTCCTCCTTCTCTTCTTCTTCTTCTCTTCTTCTTCTTCTTCCTTCCTTTCATTTTTCCTCTTTCTTCTCCTCTTGTCCCCTTCTTCAGGCTAAATTAGCTAAGAATGCCTTTTTGGAGCTAATTATGTCATTTCGAGGAAAATTAGCTAAGTATAGGTCATGTTTTATTAAATAGACCATTTTGGAACTAACTAAGCTAATTATGTCATTTAGGTGGAACTCTAGCTAACTATAGGTTGTTTCAGAGCTAACTTGGGTAAAATAGGTCATTCCGGAGCAAACTATGCTTATTAAGCTATTTTGGATCTAGCTAGGCTAATTATAGGCCATTTAATACCTAAGTTAGGGGGGAACAGGTCATCTTGCAGCTACGTAAGCCTTATTATGTCATTTAGGAGAGAACTTAGCTAACTATAGGTCATTTTTTATTAAATAGGTCATTTTGGAGCTAACTAAGCTAATTATGTCCTTTTGTAGGATAATTAGCCAATTTAATCTTTCTTGGATGAGTCTAAAGCTACGTAGAAGAAGAGAAAGAGAAGAAGAAGTAAAAGAAGGAGGAGGAGGAGGAGGAGGAGAAGGAGAAGGAAGAGGAGAAGAAGAAGAAAAGAAGAAGGAGAAGGAGAAGGAGAAGGAGGAAGAAGGAGGAAGAAGAAGGAGAAGGAGGAGCTCCTTCTCCTTCTCCTCCTCCTTCTTCTCCTTCTTCTTATCCTCCTCCTTCTCTTCTTCTTCTCTTCTTCTTCTTCTTCTTCTTCCTTCCTTTCATTTTTCCTATTTCTTCTCCTCTTGTCCCCTTCTTCAGGCTAAATTAGCTAAGAATGCCTTTTTGGAGCTAATTATGTCATTTCAAGGATAATTAGTTAAGTATAGGTCATGTTTTATTAAATAGACCATTTTGGAGCTAACTAAGCTAATTATGTCATTTAGGTGGAACCCTAGCTAACTATAGGTTGTTTCAGAGCTAACTTGGGTAAAATAGGTCATTCCAGAGCAAACTATGCTTATTATGTCATTTAGATGGAAGTCTAGCTATTTTTTATTAAAACACTAGAAATAACATACCATTATCGTCATCACGGCGATGAAGCACGGTGGCCCTGGCTTGTTTCACCTAGAGAAGGCTGCCCTGGAGAAGGCTCCACTGTAGAAGGGTCGTGCGATGCGTTTCAGGAGATATTCTGCACCAAACATCGTTTGCAATGTGTCATTAGCATGAGGACACTCTTAAGATCACTTCACTGAAATGAAACTCACCGTCCCTGCCACGTTAATGACTGGCATCGGCGGAGGGACTTGGCCGCTCTTCTCGCACATAGACTGTACATTTGGTTTCGACAAGTCAAACTTTTTATTTATTAATGAAACGGACATTCAAATGCAAGATTTGAAATAACATGAAGAAGAAACTTACCACGAAGAGCTCGTATATGGCCCTGTTAGACGCATCATTCCGTGCCCTCTCCGCCTCCACCAATGCAGTCGTCCTGTCCTCCAACTCCCTAATCTCCTTATCCTTCTCCGCCATAGCCGCCTGCATTGCCTCTCTCTCTTTCTGAATAGCAGCCCGCAACACAACTCATTGTTAGCAATGTAATCATATTGGTTCCAACGCACAACATAATGCGGAAAGATAGTTGAGTCCATTAAACTAACCTCTATGGGGATCTCGACTGGCCGTGGACGACGTGTTATCTCCGGACAAGAGCTCGTTTGGCGTGCCTTTATCTGCCGGAGAGTGCTAGGACAACGTATAAGTCCGTCTCCAATGGCGATCGAGCCATGGGGCCTCCCGTTGCCAGCTATCATCACCAGCTCTGGATCAATAGGCCCCTCGCTCGGGTTAAAGTCCTCCCCTTTCCTCGCCTTCCCGTGATCTCTGTACTTCACGAGCTTGTGGTGGGAGGAGATGTTGGTGAAGTTTTCTGGATGCTTGAGGTCAGACTCAGAGCATGCCTTGACCTTCTTGTACGAGGCAGTATGGGCCATCACATACAGGTCGTACATCTGTGGCACCTCCGTCTTATTATGACGCACCTAAAAGAGAGAGAGAGAGGAAAATTGTATTAGTAAAGGGCTCAAGATAGCATTAAGAATGAATTGCATGAGGCATGAAGCAAACCACATACCTAGTTCCGCCAAATTGGATTAAGTTGACGCTCCCTTGATGGTGTGGCACACCAACCATTTTGCCACGCCACTCCTTGGCGTTGTTGTGGCTGGCCTCCCACATTTCGGAGCACCACTGATCCACCAAGGCCTCCCAACAATTCATCTTATCCACACACCATCTCGGGGGCTCCTAAGTTAATAAAGAGAAATTTGAGCGCGTAAGAACCAAATCAAGGAAACTAACTACAAAGCCTTAATAATATGTAATTACCTTCATGTAATGCTCCTTCTCCATCTTAGCATCACGGCACTTCGCCTTGTCAATCCTAATACGCCGCGTGGCATAGTAGTCTCGAACAGCCTGCACCCGAGCCTCGTGCCGAAAGTTTTGAAGTAGGTGGCGACATTCGGTTTCGATAACCTTTGCCGCGTCCTCCTCGTATCCCTCCTCACACCAGTAGTAGGTCTGCAAACGAGACAACACCGATTAGTACAATAAATAGCTATGGTTGATTTATAATTGTGTGAAGGAGAAATTACCCAGAACTTTCGGATCACCATGTCCGCCCTCGTGTCACACAGAACACCGTCGATCTCCACCTCCGGCGGGGCCGGGGCACCCAAGTAGTGCTCCCAGGTCATTCCTATCTCTCGCTCCCGACCGGGCAACGTAACAAACCCTCGGAAGTTTTTACGGCAAAGCACACCAAGGACGCTGTTGGGCTTGCAGACACCCTTGGCAACAATCCAACCCCTACAGTATGACAAATTAAAGCCAAAACATTAGATATTTGAGAAAACGCGAAGGCAAAAGGTTAAATAAGAGTAAATTAACTTACTTGTCCCCATTTTGCCTAATCGACCACCTCTGCTCGGGGGTCGCCAGCACGAGCGGGAGCCCCGAACTACCATGCTGGTAGACGGTAGCCCCCTCACCCAGCTCCTCGTCGCTACCAGCATGGCCACTTGGCTCAGCCCAGGTATCCCACTGGGTCTCTTGGGACGTACCCTCATCCCTCCTTTTCTCCGGAGTCGCCTGGAATGAAGCCTCTAGGACATGAGTCTCGTGGGTGGAAGGCTCGTCGACCTGAGGCTCGTCGACCCGAGGTTCGTGAACCGGAGACCGTGTAGCCTCCACCTCAGACGAATCCACCCTAGAAGTCCCATGCTCAGGTGAATCAGCTTGGGGTGGTGGCGGAGACCGTGTAGCCTCCACCTCAGAAGGCGTGGCAGCCACCGCCCTACCTCTCCCGCGGCCACGTGTACCTTTAGTACAACATAAATAACAACATGAGTAATAAAATGTATATAAATACCAATATGCATACAACATGAGTACAACATAAATACCAACATGAATACAACGTGTACCTTTAGTACCTCTCGGCTTCGCGGGGGGTCGACCTCCTCTCACGGGGGCGAGTGATAGTGAGCGCGAGGGGGAGAGAGACAATGTGGGGGGGGGACAGTGAGCACGAGGGGGAGAAGACGACCGTTACACGGTCGGCCCCTTTGCCGTCCGCCCCCGACGGCAAAGGGCTCCACGGCAGACGGCAAAGGCCGACACATGGCAAAGTTAGCCTTCCGTCGGACACGGCAGGCATGGGACCCACCCGTGCTCTTTGCCGTCTGCCCTTGGTCCCTTAGCCGTCCGCTAGCAGACGGCAAAGGGCTGACACATGGCAAATAGTATTTTTGCCATTAGTCAGCCCTTTGTCGTCCGCCTTGTGTCAACTGACAGCAAAGAGGTTCTTTGCCATCAGCCAGCAGACGACAAAGACATGGCCGACGGCAAAGAACTGGATTCCAGTAGTGAGGATGGCAACACATCATTGGATAATAATATGAAGCATAAAGCTCCATGTTCAAGTAGAGGGTACAGCGGGTTGCGGGAGAGTGGACCACTGAATATAGATGGGGGAAGGTGATGGAGGTGTTGGTGAAGATGACGGAGGTGTTGGTGTAGATCGCCGTCAAACGATGATGTCCCGGGCGACGTTCCGGCGCCGCCAAGAGAGAGGGGGAGAGAGCCCCCCTTCTTCTTCTTCTTCTTCTTCTTCCTTGACCTCCTCCCTAGATGGGAGAAGGGTTTCCCCTCTGGTACATGGTCTCCACGGCGGCGGAGGGGCGAGAGCCCCTCCGAGATTGGATCTCTCTCTCTCTCTGTGTCCTTCTGTTTCTGTGCTCCCAGATTCTGGCCTTTCACCGTTTCTTAAATTACCGGAGATCCGTAACTCCGATTGAGGTGTCCTTTTAACACGATTTTCTTCCGGATATTATATTTCTTGCGGTGAAAGAAGGGCCCCAACTTCCTTAGGGGTTGGTCATGAGCCTGATAGGCGCGCCTCGGGGGGTAGGGCGCACCTCCTGGGCTCGTGACCCCCTCGGGCATCGTTTCGCGTTGATTCTTCTTCCCAAAAATCATAAATATTCCAAAAAATCCCCTTAGGTTTTTATTGCGTTTGGACTTCGTTTGGTATGGATATTCTGCGAAAAAAAACATGCAACAAACAGGAACTGGCACTGGGCACTCGATCAATATGTTAGTTCCAAAAATAGTATAAAAAGTTGCCAAAAGTATATGAAAGTTGTAGAATATTGGCATGAAACAATCAAAAATTATAGATACGACGAAGACGTATCAGCATCCCCAAGCTTAATTCCTGCTCGTCCTCGAGTAGGTAAATGATAAAAAAGATAATTTTTGATGTGGAATGCTACCTAGCAAAATCTTGATCATATAATCTAATCATGGCATGAATACTAAAACACGAGTGATTCGAAGCAATAGTCTATCATTTGACATAAAGACAATAATATTTCTAGCATACTAAGAAAGCAATCATGTCTTCTCAAAATATCATGGCCAAAGAAAGTTATCCCTACAAAATCATATAGTATGGCTTGTTGGAATTATGCCCTAGAGGCAATAATAAATATAGTTATTATTATAATTCCTGTATCAAGATAATCGTTTATTATCCATGCTATAATTGTATTGAATGAAGACTCATTTACATGTGTGGATACATAGACAAAACACCGTCCCTAGCAAGCCTCTAGTTGGCTAGCCAGTTGATCAAAGATAGTCAGTGTCTTCTGATTATGAACAAGGTGTTGTTGCTTGATAACTGGATCACGTCATTAGGAGAATCACGTGATGGACTAGACCCAAACTAATAGACGTAGCATGTTGATCGTGTCATTTTGTTGCTACTGTTTTCTGCGTGCCAAGTATTTATTCCTATGACCATGAGATCATATAACTCACTGACACCAGAGGAATGCTTTGTGTGTATCAAACGTCGCAACATAACTGGGTGACTATAAAGATGCTCTACAGGTATCTCCGAAGGTGTTAGTTGAGTTAGTATGGATCAAGACTGGGATTTGTCACTCCGTGTGACGAAGAGGTATCTCGGGGCCCACTCGGTAATACAACATCACACACAAGCCTTGCAAGCGATGTAACTTAGTGTAAGTTGCGGGATCTTTTATTACGGAACGAGTAAAGGGACTTGCCGGTAAACGAGATTGAAATAGGTATGCGGATACTGACGATCAAATCTCGGGCAAGTAACATACCGAAGGACAAAGGGAATGACATACGACATTATATGAATCCTTGGCACTGAGGTTCAAACGATAAGATCTTCGTAGAATATGTAGGATCCAATATGGGCATCCAGGTCCCGCTATTGGATATTGACCGAGGAGTCTCTCGGGTCATGTCTACATAGTTCTCGAACCCGCAGGGTCTGCACACTTAAGGTTCGACGTTGTTTTATGCGTATTTGAGTTATATGGTTGGTTACCGAATGTTGTTCGGAGTCCCGGATGAGATCACGGACGTCACGAGGGTTTCCGGAATAGTCCGGAAACGAAGATTGATATATAGGATGACCTCATTTGATTACCGGAAGGTTTTCGGAGTTACCGGGAATGTACCGGGAATGACGAATGGGTTCCGGGAGTTCACCGGGGGGGGGGGGGGGGGGGCAACCCACCCCGGGGAAGCCCATAGGCCATAAGGGTGGCACACCAGCCCTTAGTGGGCTGGTGGGGCAGCCCAAAAGGGCCCTATGCGCCATAGAGATAAAAATCAAAGAGAAAGAAAAAAAGGGAGGTGGGAAGGAAGGGAAGGACTCCCACCCACCAAACCAAGTCCAACTCGGTTTGGGGGGGGAGCCTTCCCCCCTTGGCTCGGCCGACCCCCTTGGGGCTCCTTGAGCCCCAAGGCAAGGTCCCCTCCCTCCCACCTATATATACGGAGGTTTTAGGGCTGATTTGAGACGACTTTTCCACGGCAGCCCGACCACATACCTCCACGGTTTTTCCTCTAGATCGCGTTTCTACGGAGCTCGGGCGGAGCCCTTCTGAGACAAGGTCATCACCAACCTCCGACGCGCCATCACGCTGCCAGAGAACTCTTCTACCTCTCCGTCTCTCTTGCTGGATCAAGAAGGCCGAGATCATCGTCGAGCTGTACGTGTGCTGAACGCGGAGGTGCCGTCCGTTCGGTACTAGATCGTGGGACTGATCGTGGGATTGTTTGCGGGGCGGATCGAGGGACGTGAGGACGTTCCACTACATCAACCGCGTTCACTAACGCTTCTGCTGTACGATCTACAAGGGTACGTAGATCACTCATCCCCTCTCGTAGATGGACATCACCATGATAGGTCTTCGTGCGCGTAGGAAATTTTTTGTTTCCCATGCGACGTTCCCCAACATGGCTATGCTCCATCTTCCCCACACAACGTATTTAAATCATGCACAACCCCGGTTTTAGCCAAGCAATTGTTACATACTTTAGTGTTCTCAAACTTTTTCAACTTTCACGCAATACATGAGCGTGAGCCATGGACATAGCACTATAGGTGGAATAGAATATGGTGGTTGTGGAGAAGATAAAAAAGAGGAGATAGTCTCACATCAACTAGGCGTATCAACGGGCTATGGAGATGCCCATCAATAGATATCAATGTGAGTGAGTAGGGATTGCCATGCAACAGATGCACACGAGCTATAAGTGTATGAAAGTTCAAAAAGAAACTAGTGGGTGTGCATCCAACTCGCTTGCTCACGAAGACCTAGGGAAATTTGAGGAAGCCCATCATTGGAATATACAAGCCAAGTTCTATAATGAAAATTTCTCACTAGTATATGAAAGTGACAACATAGGATACTCTCCATCATGAAGATCATGGTGCTACTTTGAAGCACAAGTGTGGTAAAGGATAGTAGCATTGTCCCTTCTCGCTTTTCTCTCATTTTTTTCTTTCTCTTTTTTTGTGGGCTTCTTTGGCCTATTTTTTTATTTGGGCTTCATTGACCTCTTTTGTTACTTCCTCACATGGGACAATGCTCTAAGAATGATGATCATCACACTTTTATTTACTTACAACTCGATTCTTAGAACAAAAGATATGACTTTATATGAATGCCTCCGGCGGTGTACCGAGATGTGCCATGATCTAGCGTAGCAATGACATCAAAAAACAGACAAGCCATGAAAACACCATGCTAGCTATCTTACAATCATGCAAAGCAATATGACAATGATGGTACGTGTGATAATAAACGGAACGATGGAAGTTGCATGGCAATATATCTCGGAATGGCTATGGAAATGCTAGAATAGGTAGGTATGGTGGCTGTTTTGAGGAAGGGTATATGGTGGGTGTAATGCACCGGTGAAAGTTGCGCGGTACTAGAGAGGCTAGCAATGGTGGAAGGGCGAGAGTGCGTATAATCCATGGACTCAACATTAGTCATACAGAACTCACATACTTATTGCAAAAGTCTATTAGTCATCAAAACAAGGTACTACACGCATGCTCCTAGGGTAAAGGTTGGTAGGAGTTAACCATCGCGCGATCCCGACCTCCACACAAAGGATGACAATCAATAAATAAATCATGCTCCGACTTCGTCACATAACGGTTCGCCATACGTGCATGCTACGGGAATCACAAACCTTAACACAAGTATTTCTACGAATACACAATTACTCACTAGAATGACTCTAATATCACATCTTCATGTCGCAAAACTATTGCAAGGAATCAAACAATCATATTCAGTGATCTACAAGTTTTATGTAGGATTTTATGAGTAACCATGTGAATGACCAACTCCTGTTAACTCTCTAAATAGGTATAAGTGAAGCATGAGAGTTTAATTCTTTCTACAAAAGATATGCCCCGCTCTAACAAATATAAGTGAAGCAAAAGAGCATTCTACAAATGGCGTTTTTCTATGTGTAGGGAAACAGGCAATCCAAACTTCAAATGATATAAGTGAAGCACATGAAGCATTCTATAAAGCCATACTCAAAAGATATAAGAAAAGTGCAAAGAGCATTCTATAAATCAACTAAGGACTATCTCATACCAGCATGGTGCATAAAATAAAAAGGAAAAATAAACACAAAAGACGCTCCAAGCATTTGCTCATATCATGTGACGAATAAAAATATAGCTCCGAGTAAAATTATCGATAGATTGTAGACGAAAGAGGGGATGCCTTCCGGGGCATCCCCAACCTTAGACGCTCGAGTATTCCTTGAATATTAACTTGGGGTGCCTTGGGCATCCCCAAGCTTAGGCTCTTGCCACTCCTTATTCCTTCATCCATCATGGTCTCACCCAAAACTTGAAAACTTCAATCACACAAAACTCAACAAAACCTTCGTGAGATCCATTAGTATAATAAAGTAAATCACCACTTTAAGTACTGTTGTGAACTCATTCCAAATTCATATTAGCATTATATTTACTGTAATCCAACTTCACCATGGTTCATACCCCCCGAAACTACCCATAGATTCATCAAAATAAGAGAACAATGCATAGAAAACAGAATCTGTCAAAAACAGAACAGTCTGTAGTAATCTGTACTTATACCATACTTATGATACTCCACAAATTCTGAACAATTATGATAATTAAGGCAATTTGTATATCAATCAGCATAAAAAAGAATCAACTCAATAGCCCTCTCTGTATAGAAATAAGAAATGATTTCGTGAGTGCAAAGTTTCTGTCTTTTTCAGCATGATCAAACAACTATCACCCAAACTAATCATAAAGGATTTACTTGGCACATTATTTTTATAATACAATGGAATTGTACAAGGGGATAATTATTTTTGCGAGAAACTTCCATGAAAAATTCTACATTGTTTCCATGAGCATGAACAAAAGTGTTCAAGGTCGACCCTCACTTCCACAATGCATCACCTTTCAATCGCTTCTCTTTTTGAAAAAGTTTTAAGTTCCCCTCTATATTTTTTGTTTTTAAACTAAATAAAATCACTCAACATAAGTAAATGACTCTCTAAAATTTCTCGGTTGTCTCCCAGGCAGCGCTATCTTTAAAGCCATTAAGTTAGGCATAAAGTGCTCAAGTAATGGATCCACCCGGATCCCAAGGTATATGAAAGCCAATTTTAGTTAACAATGATTTGTAATTTAGTAGTGAGCACAAGGTAACATATATCATGCAATGGCGAAGTCTAACTCTGTTCCTATGCATTGGCATGTCATAAAAGAACAATTCATGCACATCAAGTAAAGGCCAATACATAGCATAAGCAGTTTCTTGCAATTTTATTGTATTGGAAACATAGAGAGGTGGAGATGTAGTTCTTCTCTCAAAATAATTGCAAGTAGGAGCAGCAAGCACACGCATATTATATTCATCAAATTCATCATGTGTAATAGTAGAAGGCAACCCATCTATGTAATCCCTAATAAGAGCAAACTTCTCCGATATAGTGTAGTTGGGAGAGTTCAAAAAGATAATAGGACTATCATAAGTGGGTGCAATAGCAACAATTTCATGTTTAACATAAGGAACTATAGCAAGTTCATCTTCATAAGCATCATTCATATTGGCATCATGGCCACAAGCATAGCAAGCATCAAGTTCATCAAAAAGGGATATTTCAAACGAATCCAAGGGATCATAGCAATCAACATAGCATTCATCCTTCGGTAAGAACGAAGGGAAATTAAACAATGTATGAGTTGAAGAGTTACTCTCATTGGAAGGTGGTCACAGGTAGCTAGTCCGCTCTTCCACCTTTTGTTCTTCGCTCTCCTCGTCATCTTTTTCATCTAATGAGCTCACAGTTTCAACATTTTCTTCTTCCATAGTTCCTACAAAATATTATTCTCTTCTTGGGAAGCGGAGAATTTCTCCATAAATCGATAAATATGGGCATTATATTCATAATTAGTATAACAATAACGAAGCATAACCAAATTTTCAGATCGGTAAACATCATCATCATTATCATCACACTTTTTAAACAGAGCTTCAATTTCATAAGCACCCATAAAAGCAACAAACTCTTCTATTTGTTCGACATCATAGTAATCATATATACCATTAGCATAAGAAGCCAAGATTTCATTAGCATTAAATTTACAAGAAAAGGGAAGGTGTTTAGCCTTCATCCTAGAGCAACAAGTAATATCATATCTCAAGCATAGCTCCCAAGCATACCATTTCAACATATGAATTTGATCCCATAATAGTTTCCCTTTTTGAGTCAAGCGATAATCCCTAAAGTATTCACGTTGATCCAACGTGTATCCCATTATATAATTGAATGGGGTTTTCTCAGGATTATTAAAGAAGTGCATAATATTTTCCGCATAACGAGCATCGAGGGTTTTAGGAGGTTCCTGATCTCCATGAGTAGCAAGTACACCTAATTTTTTTGGTATTTCGTGTTCCATGTCCATAACTAAAGATAGAGAACAACTTAGAACATCAAATAAATCTACTTAGTGATAAAGCAAACAAGCACACACGAGAATATTCACCCCATGCTATTGCTCCCCGACAACGACGCTAGAAAAAGGTCTTGATAACTGATACGTCTCCGTCGTATCTACTTTTCCGAACTCTTTTGCCCTTGTTTTGGACTCTAATTTGCATGATTTGAAGGGAACTAACCCGGACTGACGCTGTTTTCAGCAGAATTGCCATGGTGTTATTTTTGTGCAGAAATGAAAGTTCTTGGAACGTCCTGAAAATTTACGGAGATTTTTTTGGAATAAAAGAAAAATACCTGCGAAAAGATCCACCTGAGGGGGTGTGCCAGTGGGCCACAAGCCCACACGATGCGGCCACCCCCTAGGCCGCGCCATGCAGGATTGTGGGGGGCACCACCGCCCCCAATCTCAGTCCTATATCTTCCATTTCGCCTGGAAAAAAAAATCAGAGAGAAGGTTTCATCGCGTTTTGCGATACAGAGGCGCCGCCACATCCAGTTCTTCATCTGGAGGGCAGATCTGGAGTCCGTTTCGGGCTTCGGAGAGGGGAAATCGTCGCCATCGTCATCATCAACCTTTCTCCATCGACAATTCCATGATGCTCTTCATCGTTCGTGAGTAATCTCATCATAGGCTTGCTGGACAGTGATGAGTTGGATGAGATCTATCGAGTTAGTTCTTGACGGGGATTGATCCCTAGTATCCACTATGTTCTAGATTGATGTTGCTACTACTTGGCTATGCTTAATGCTTGTCACTAGGGCCCGAGTGCCATGATTTCAGATCTGAACCTATTATGTTATCGCCAATATATGTGTGTTTTAGATCCTATCTTGCAAGTTGTAGTCACCTACTATGTGTTATGACCCGGCAACCCCGGAGTGACAATAGCCGGAACCACTCCCGGAGATGACCATAGTATGAGGAGTTCATGTATTCACCGCATGTTAATGCATTGGTCCGGTTCTTTATTAAAAGGAGAACCTTAATATCCCGTAGTTTCCATTAGGACCCCGCTGCCACGGGAGGGATGGACAATAGATGTCATGCAAGTTCTTTTCCCTAAGCACGTATGACTACATACGGAATACATGCCTACATTAGATTGATGAACGGGAGCTAGTCACATATCTCTCCATGTTATAGCTGTTACATGATGAATCAGATCTGTCACACTCATCTATCACCGATCCACTGCCTACGAGTCTTTTACTACTGGTTCTCGCTACGTTACTTTGCCTAGGCTTGTCCCTTGCTACAAGAGGGATTGGGCCACATTGCTGCTACTGTTGCTACTGCTGTTACTTGTTACTTTGCTGCTGCTGCTACTACTGTTCCTTGCTACCCTGCTGTTACTTGTTGCAAGACTTTGCTGGCGCCGTTGCCGAAGCTAGATAAGCGGTAATGACAATCCCGTCAACCAAGGTTTTTTCTGGCACCGTTGCTATGATACTACCTTGCTACTGATACTTTGCTTGTAGACATTAATCTTTCAGGTGTGGTTGAATTGACAACTCAGCTGCCAATACTTGAGAATATCCTTTAGCTTCCCCTTGTGAGAGAATCAATAAATTTGGGTTGAATACTCTACCCTCGAAAACTGCTGGGATCCCACACGCTTGTGGGACATCAAGGCTTTTTCTAGCGCCGTTGCCGGGGAAGCACAACTATATTCTCCGAGTCACTTGAGATTGACGTCTGCTGATCACTATGAGGAATCCGAAAGATCCAAGAACTAAAATCTTGCCTTCCACTACGAGGAGAGGTAAGGAACTGCCATCTAGCTCTGCACTTGATTCACCTTCAGTTTTGAGTAAGTTTGCGACATCACCTCCTGCTTGAAATCTTGATATGCCGCCTGTGCTTGATGATGCTACTTCTGCTGCCCATGATGCTTATGATGCTATGCTTGATACTATGCCTGATGATGCTATGCTTGATACTATGCCTGTTGATGCTATGCTTGATACTATGCCTGATGATGTTGTGCTTGATACTATGCCTGCCATGCTTGATACTACTTTGCCACTTGGTGCCCTTGATGCACATATTGCTAGAGTTACTGCTAGATGTGATGATACTACTGCTGATACTATTTAAGTAGAACCTGCTACTATGCCTGAATTGCCTGTTATGCCTAATACGCGCTATGTTATGGAGGGAGAGATAGCTTAGGACTTTCTTGCGTGTAAGGATAGCTATGATGTTGAGAAACTTCTGCGCAAGTGGAAAGAAAAATCTCTGAACGCTAGGATGAAATACGACCCGAAGTTTGCAACTTCGGCTATCTTTGTGACCGATAAGGATTTTGAATTCTCTGTCGACCCTGAGTTAATCACTCTAGTCGAATCTGATCCCTTTCACGGTTATGAGTCTGAAACGGTTGTAGCCCATCTTACCAAACTGCACGATATAGCCACCCTATTCACTAGTGAGGAAAAGATCTGCCACTACTATATCCTTAAGTTGTTTCCTTTCTCGCTAAAGGATGATGCTAAGACCTGGTTCACTTCTCTTGCTCCTAGTTGTGTGTGTAGCCCCCAGGATATGGTCTACTACTTCTCTGAAAAATATTTCCCTGCCCATAAGAAGCAAGCTGCCTTGCAGGAAATATACAACTTTGCTCAAGCTGAAGAAGAGAGCCTCCCACAAGCTTGGGGGAGGCTTATCCAGCTACTGAATGCTTTGCCTAATCACCCTCTTGAGAAGAATGAAATACTTGATATCTTCTATAATGGACTTACCGATGCTTCCAAAGACCACTTAGATAGTTGTGCTGGTGGTGTTTTTAGGGAACGAACCGTAGAACAAGCCGAGATTCTGTTGAATAACATCTTGTGCAATGAGAATGCTTGGACTATTACCGAACCACCTCCTAAGCCAACTCCAAAGAAAAGAGGTATTCTATTCCTCAGTCCTGAAGATATGCAAGAAGCCAAGAAATCTATGCGAGAGAAAGGCATTAAATCTGAAGATGTCAAAAGTCTACCACCTATCGAAGAGATCCATGGTCTCGATAACCCGATACAGGTAGTAGAAGTAAATTCTCTGCGTAGGTTTGATGAGAGTGATATTCCTTTTGATAAACCTGCTAGCTTATGCATGGATGAATTTGATAAATTCATTGTCAAACAACAAAGTTTCAATGATTATGTTAGCAGACAATTGGAAAAAAAATGCTCGTATGCTTAGTCATTTAAGTGCTTGTGTGGACAGAAATGTCAATGATCTTAAGCTTCTGAGTAAACATGCCTCTATGGTTACTACTCAAGTAGAACAAGTACTTAAAGCTCAGAATGACTTGCTCAACGAGTTGAATGACAATGCCGCCAGAGTCGTTACTAGAGGCGGTAGAATGACCCAGGAACCTCTGTATCCCGAGGGTCATCAGAAGAGAGTTGAACAAGATTCTCAAGGAGTTAGCACTGATGAACCTAGTCATCCTAGAAAGAAGAAGAAAGATGATAGGAACCTGCACGCTAGCAACCCTGTTGCTGCTACACCTGAGTGTCCAAACGATGCCTCTATCTCTGATGTTGAAACACAATCTGGTGATGAACATGAGCCTAATGATAACATCAATACTGATGTTCATGAAGATGCTTTATGCCAACTGTTATTCCCCTTTGCAATGGCACCAGAAGAATGCTGCTAGCACTCTCCGACAATCGAAACTAGAAGAATGTTGTTGACGGCCCACAAGCGCATGGGATCGCAGCAGTTTTCGAGGGTAGACTATTCGACCCAAATTTGTTGATTCGCACGACGGGAGGTGAGAGAATACTCTCAAGTATTAGCAGTTGAATTGTCAGATTCAACCACACCTGAAAGATTAGTATGTGCAAGCAAAGTAGTAACACAAAGTAGCGAGTAACAACAGTGGCAAGGAACAGCGGTAGTGACAGCAGTAGCAAGTAGCAATAGTAGCAAGCGACAGTAGTAGCAACAGAGCAAGACAAGTAACCGCAGTAGCAATAGTAGTAGCAGCAGCAGAGCAAAACAAGTAACAACAGCAGTAGGACAAACTCGTAGGCAATGGGTAGGTGATTTGTTTGGATGATATTCATCATGCAACAGCTATAACACGGAGAGATATGTGGCTAGCTCCCGTTCGTCAATGTGATGTAGGCATGCATTCCGTGTGTCGTCATACGTGCTTAGGGAAAAGAACTTGCGTGAGATCTATTGTCCATCCCTCCCATGGCAGCGGGGTCCAAAAGGAAACTCGGGATATTCAGGTTCTCCTTTTAATAAAGAACCGGACCAACACATTAGCACTTGGTGAACACATGAACTCCTCAAACTATGGTCATCACCGGGAGTGGTTCCGGTTATTGTCACTCCGGGGTTGCCGGATCATAACACATAGTAGGTAACTACAACTTGCAAGATCGGATCTAAAACACACATATATTGGTGACAACATAATAATTTCAGATCTGAAATCATGGCACTCGGGCCCTAGTGACAAGCATTAAGCATGGCAAAGTAGTAGCAACATCAATCTCAGAACATAGTGGATACTAGGGATCAATCCCCATCAAAACTAACTCGATTACATGATAGATCTCATCCTACTCATCACCGCCAAACGAGCCTACGAATAGATTACTCACGAACGACGAAGAGCTTCATGTAATTGGAGAGGGAACAAGGTTGATGATGATGATGGCGACGATTTCCCCTCTCCGGAGCCCAAGACGGACTCCAGATCTGCCCTCCAGATGAAGAACAGGTGCTGGCGGCGCCTCTGTATCGTAAACGCAGCGAAAACTTCTCTTTTTTTATTTTTTCTGAGACGAAAGGGATCTTCTAGACCTGAGGCCGGAGGCGGCAGAGCCGTGTGGGCCCCACAAGCCTGCCCACCGCCACCAGGGGGTGGTGGTAAAGCCAGGGCTTGTGGCCCAGTGGCCCACCCCCTCAGGTGGAACTTGGCGCAAATATTTTTTATATTTTCCAAAACTGCTCCCCGTAGATTTTCACGACGTTTGGAGAACTTTGATTTCTGCACAAAAATAACACCAAGGCAATTCTGCTGAAAACAGCGTCAGTCGAGGTTAGTTCCATTCAAATCATGCAAATTAGAGTCCAAAACAAGGGCAAAAGAGTTTGGAGAAGTAGATACGATGGAGACGTATCAACTCCCCCAAGCTTAAAACCTTGCTTGTCCTCAAGCAACTCAGTTGACAAACTGAGAGAGAAAGAAAAACTTTGACAAACTCTGTTTGATCTTGTTGTTGCAACTATGTCTAACTCATAACCAGAATTTCAGCAAGATCACAAGTTAACCACATAAGCAAATGACACAAAGGTCTCACGGTAAACTAATATCAATGGCATAATCAGCTAACGAGAAAATAATAATGAGTTTCAAATACCAACACTTCAATCAAAACAAGCATGAAGCAATATGAATAGGTGGTATCTCGCTAGCTCTTTCTGAGACCGCAAAACATAAATGCAGAGCACTTTCAAAGATCAAGGGCTGACTAAACCTTGTAATTCATAGCAACGAAGATCCAGTCATAGTCATACTCAATATTAATCAAAAGCAAAGCATAAAAATGACAGAGGTGCTCTCTAATTGGTGCTTATATAAGAGGAGGATGACTCAACAGGAAAATAAATAGACAGGCCCTTCGCAGAGGGAAGCATTGATTTGCAGAGGTGCCAGAGCTCAAGCTTTGAAAACAGAGATAATAATTTTGGGTAGCATGCTTTCATTGTCAATGCAATGACCAAGAGTTCTCAATATCTTCCATGCTACTCATGCTATAGGCGGTTCCCAAACAGAAAAGTAAAGTTTAACTCCCCCACCACCAATCAATCACACTCCACGGCTAGCCGAATCCTCGGGTACCGTCCATACTAACATCAATCCGGGGGGAGTCTTGTTTTACAGTTATATTTTCGATTTAAGCGTGGAACTGGGCATTCCAATTACCGGCCCCTTCCTCGTGAATGACTGTGAATAAACACATGTCGAGGATAACACTCCTAGCATGGAAGATACCAGTAGCCCCCTGTCACCACATGAGCGGTTCGGGCATGCGAAACAGATTATTTCTTGAAGGTTTAGAGAGTGGCACATGCAAATTTACTTGGAACGGCAGGTAGATACCGCAAAATAGGTAGGTATGGTGGACTCTCATGGAAAAACTTTTGGGTTTATGGAAGTGGATGCACAAGTAGTATTCCGCTTAGTACAAGTGAAGGCTAGCAAAAGACTGGGAAACGACCAACTAGAGAGCGACAACAGTCATCAAGATGCAATGAGTTTGACTAACATTGAATGCAAGCATGAACAGGATATAAATCACCATGAACACGAACTTCATAGAGGCTATGTTGATTTTGTTTCAACTACATGCATGAACATGCACCAAGTCAAGCCACTTGAAACATTCAAAGGAGAATACCATCCTATCATACTACATCATAGTCATCTCAAAATCTATGTTGGCATTCAAGACAAACCATTATAAGCTCTCAACTAAATAAGCATGGCATCAGAAACTATGATCTCTAAGTTGTCATTGCAAGCATGGTTCTCTCATAACAAAGCTAAATCTGGGTCGACAAGCTAGTCATATTTACAAAAACAAAATAGATAGAGTTCATACCAGCTTTTCAGTCTCAGTCACTTCATCATATATCATCATTATTGCCTTTCATTTGCACGATCGAACGACATGAACAATAATAAGCGCATTGGACTAAGCTGAATCTGCAGGCAAACACAAAGGAGAAGACAAAGTAATATGGCTCTTTGAAAGCTAAACATGTAAGCATGCAAGAACCAATAAACATTGTAGCCAATATCTTCTACCTTGACACAAAGAAAAATAAAACTATTTACACGGGAAATCTCCCAACAAGCAAAAGAAGAAAGAAAAACCTTTTTTGGTTTTCTCAAAAGGACACAAAACAAGAAAACAAGAATAAACTAGCATGGATAATACAGTGGCAAAGTGTAAACACCGGCTAACAAAGTGAAAGCATAAGTATAAATGTAAAGTCGGTGAGAACACGTACTCCCCCAAGCTTAGGCTTTTGGCCTAGCTTGGTCTACTCCCAAGGTGGGAAATCACCAGCTCCAGGATACTCCGGAGGAGACTGTGGATGTCACTGTTGTGTGAGCTCCTCTGGCTCCCACTGATAAACTGGCGTCTGGTACTCGACTGGCGGCTCGGTCACGGGCGCCTGTGGTTGGGCCAAGCCCCAATATGCGTAGATGTCCGCGGGCATAATAGTGTACATGCCTGCATGAAGATCAAACAAAGAAGGAGCAGGCAAAGTAATGGTCTCTCGAGTACCCTGACTAAACACCAGGTTATAAATTATCCGTCTACTAGCATCTCTATCCAGAAAATCATGGCGAACCATGCTGTCATAATCCAGATATATCTCAGGGAGAAGCATCTGTCCTTCCTCTCCCAGTCTAATGGGTATCTCAAAGTGTTTGGCAAGACGGGTAGCATAGATACCTCCATAGACAACACCTTTAGAACGGTTCAGGTTCAACCGTTGAGCTACTATAGCGCCCAAGCTATAAGTCTTATCATTATAAAGGCCTTCGCGCAAAACCGCAAGGTCTGGAGAACTAAGTGATCCAGCCTCCCCACGGCCAATCAAATATTTTCCCATAAATAATGAGAAGTACCGAAGCACAGGAAAATGTATGCTAGCAGTTCTAGCGCGAGACACTCCTCTCTTCTCTCCAACAGCAATAGAACCAATGAAATCCTCCAAGTCCCGTGGACGAGGGTCACGGATATCCCCAACATAAGGTAATTTGCATACATTGTAAAAATCCTGCAGCGTCATGCACTGGGGGACATCGTATATCATGAACTCAACCATGGGAGGATTCTTCCTCGGATAAAAGTTGAAGCTTTGAACGAAAATATTGGTGAGGAGGAGGTATTGTGATGTAGCGACCCGACTCAAAACGAGTCAAGCCTCTGTGTATCTGTGCCATCCCTCGATCAGTATGCTGGCACACACAGTACATCAATGTATATATCAAAGTGCAATCACATGGAAATAGCGTAAAACTGATATATACCTTAAATATCTCAGCGGAAGCAGTCAAGGGAGTGGAGTCCCAATAAACACCAACGGCAAGTTGAGTGCGGATCGTAACCCTGAATCGTACTCTTACTCGTCGAAGAAAAATATCTGCAACATAAGACGTTGCAGCCGTGTAGGTCAGCATATTGAATATGCCGGCAAGTCACATATGAGAGGGGGTAAAATATCATCTGTACTATATGCATATATGACAGGTGTTGTTGTAAGTTTTAGCGCAAAGCAAATTTTCTCCTACAACAAGAGGGGGTAAAAGCAAAATATTACTACATTGTTGGTTGTTAATGAGATGGTTCCGCCAACCAGTTCTCATACCCAAGTTATCAATATTACCCACATCAAATATATATAATGGTGTTGAGAATTCCAGATAACTTCAGTTCCTTTGGCTCAAAATGTCCATGAGCGTGGACACGGCTAATCGATTAGGTTTGAGTACTCTGCAGAGTTTTGCACACATTCCCCACAAGATTTGATCGCCTCCGAGTATCTCCTCGCACTTCAGGGTGTTTGAAGACCGGATGATCAAAACATGGTCTTTCAACGGGTCCCTCTGAATCCCTGTCGGTGCCCATCCAATCCTACCGTTCTTCTACATCTGCTAGCACCGCCTGTCCAGAGTCGCCACGTTGTCCAACCAAGCCAGAGCCCATAATGACTTGTGGCTGTGCAGGTAAGCCTTGGGTCTTGAAAATATCCGTCCGTCTCTTTGAGCCTGGGTGAAGCTTTCCGCAAGATGTCATGGCACGTCTCCAGCATCCCGGGTCATCCACTGGTTTCTCCAGGGAGCCGATCAACCGTCCTTCACCCAGAGTTGCATTGCATCACGAGGTCTTGAAAAGTCTTGACTTAACCGGTCTTGGTTATTAAATTATTCTCGCATCACTCGTGATAAACTCTCAACCAGAATCCCGTCTACTCAAGCATAGCAATATGAAATTTGTCGTCCCGGGCCAAGTAACGGGGTTGTTGGGTGCCTACCACATGATACTACAATATGTAACCATAATTTCCAAGTACCTACTCAGCATGCAATTGGGCATAGGATGGTAGAATTACGATGCATGAAACATAGGTGATACATGATCAAATGACTTGCCTCGTGATGTTGACGAAGAAGAATTTTCATTCTCGAGGAATAACTTGATAGACTACTCGTCACCCTCCGATGAAATTTATATAACAATCATATCATTCACGTAAGCACTCATACTAGCAATCATTCTAGCAATCAAAACAAAAGAGAGAGCGAATAAGAATCCAAAGGAAACTTCAAATAAGACTAGGGAGTCTTCTACTACATCAAACACTAAATAGTTTTTGTCTAACAGAAAATAAAATACTTGAGTAACAGGGAACTAAGATATAAATTTAACTAAGATAAAATGAAGTATTTTTCACAAAACTATTTGAAAGTATTTCCAAACGGGATTTGAAACAGTAGAGAAACCAATTGCAAGTTATTAGAGAACTAGAATTGATTTCATGACAACAAATAAAAACAAAAATAAAAATTTGTTGAAAACCTACTGTTAACTAACAGAAACAAAATATAAACTTTCTGAAATATAAAAGAAAATAATTTAAAAACAATTATAGAAAAAGAAATAACCATGATCCTAAAAGAACTAAAACATAATCTATTTTGGTAAAAACCCTAGTAAAAATATTTTAAAAAAATTGAAACTTAAACTACTGAAAGATATGATCAATAGGAAACAGTAGCAAAAAGAATTAACTTAAAAGCTATTTTTAAACTCCCGGTATAAGCAAAACAAGATTTAAATCAAATCTTACCTAAGTCAAAATTTATAAATCCAAACATAGACAAATTATATATCTACACAAACTACGAATTTTTTTGATCCAACGCAAAAAGAATCACCTAATTCGAAGTTATAGACTAATAGATATGAATTTTGTAAGATTGCAATTTTCTGAAAAAACTGTAATACGGGATTTCGTGAATCTCACCGGAGTTAGCCGCCGGAGTTGGCGAAGACGTCGGGAAGGTTGCTCCGGTGGCCGGCCGAGGCGGTGGAGGGGTCCACACGTTGGAGGAGGGCTCGGGCCAAAGGTTGGAGGCGTCGGCGGTGCGTGGGGGCGACGGGAGGGAGCAGCAAGAGCTCCGGCGAGTTCCTGTTGGAGGCGAACTCCGGCGAGGTGGGGGCTGTGTTCCGACGAGGGGAGGGGCTGGGCTACGGGGAAAATGGGGAGAGGAGGTTGAGGGGAGTATTTATAGGGGCTCGGGGTGCTCGGAGAAGGAAGGAGCAAGGAGATCGGGAAGGTGGAAATTTCTCTCACCATGGCTATGGAAGTTTGTGTGACGTGAGGAAGGAGAATGTGAGGAGGAAGATGATCCTATCGGGCCAGATTTGGAGAGTGTTAATGGGCCACCGATCTATTTCCAATTAAAAGATATCTCTTTCCTATTTTCAAAAACTGGAAAGTAAATGATAAAAGGGAAACCAAATAAATTCGGAATATAGAGTTTCTATATACTAAAATTATCAGAAAAATAAAATATAAATGATGGACATTTTTCCACGGCCAAAATAAGAACTTAAAAAAATGTTTTTTTAGAAAATCCCTAAAAGCTTTATTTCTTTTTGCAAATATTTTCTCAATTAAATTTTGGTTTTCTTGGATCAAAATATTTCAATAAATGCCCCTGGTTTTGGAGGGTCATGCTCCTCCTCTCTTTTTCTTGCTTGAGAAGATATGGTTCCCGGCATTCCGTGAGTGAGGAAGAAACAAAATGCAAAGCAAAAATCGAAAGGAATTCCAATGCCGCCTTGATTCAAATTCTTTATAGTTGAAGAAGTCCTGCTATCTCTTCTCGCTGATTTTAAAAATAGATGAATTTGAATTCATAGGAAAAGGGAAAAGTTATTTTATTCCCTCTCATTCAAAAGTTTTTTTTAAGTTTCAAACTTCACTCAAGTTTCAATCACTCAAACAAACAAACAATCAATCTAATAATTATATTAATATTCCAAAATTTGGGATGTTACAAACCTACCACACTTAAAATGAATCTCGTCCTCGAGATTCAAAGAGGCTAGAAAGAAGGGTTAGGGTTTGGGGGTCTTCTAACAAATCCAACCTCCGGCAAGGTGGGATGCTACCACACTTAAAATGAAGGTTACTGGTCCTTTAAGATTTTAACAAACCTCTGGGGTTTTTGGCATCTGACTCCTCACAGTCTTCATATCTTCTGCTATATTCATAACGTTTCCATTAAAACGAGGGTCCTTGTGTTGATATAAGCTTCTTCCTTTACTGGGTCTTCTTAACTGATAGTCTCGTGATCAATTCTAAATAACCTATCGATGATTCTCATGGTGGTCTACCATTTGTGGCTATCCTGCAGAGAGAGGGGTCTTGTATTCATCCTCACTGTAAAATTTCCTACGCGTGACAACAAATGCCATGTACATGGGGTTTTCCTCATACTATTCTAAGGCTTAAACAAAAGCTTCAAAGAACGTCTTCTCTCTCTATGGGTAAGTCTCTCAGATTTACCTTTCCGAATAGCAAGAGAATGATAAGAGTAAGTCGTCATGGTGGCCAAACCATGTCGCACTGAAATCATTACCTTGTATAAGGTTTAGTGAATCTCGTATTCTAACACTTGGGCATCCTCACAAGCATTGCAGAGTTTCTCTTGTCCACGAAAGAAGTTGGGATAAACCATTGGTTCTGCAAGCTGGACAAAACATCTATCGTTTCTTCACCACTCTCGGGTTGTCGTATGCTCCTAAGAAAACGTTTGCTGATACAAGTTTCCTTCTCCAAAAAGATTGTACTTGATCCTTATTAGTCCCGGGGTCTGTGGGTTTCAGGCATACTTGGGATTACTCCGCCTTTAAATTTCCATAGTGTTTCATTCCATCATACTCTTCGGGTAACCATCATATAATAATAATCCTCGGACTTATTTTTGGTTCACACGCCACTCTGTGGGATACCATAAGAAGATATTGCTCATCGATAATTCATATTTTATTTCATATTCAATCCTTTATTACATCCTTAATTTCTTCTCAAAAACTCCAATTCAAAAGTATTATATTACAATGCTCCCATCCACATTGTTCGGTATGGTCGAGCATTTCTGCCAACATTATTCATTTGTCTCCCTTGGAGATATTTCAGTCCCACTGGAACTTTCCGACGTGCTCCTAGAAATCATCCATCTTTTGCTTCATCATGGTGGCGATGAGCTTCATCTCCGCATGCACTTCACTCAGGTATTCCTGGGTATGACGGAGTCTTGCTTCAAGTATTTCTCCAATTTGACGTATGGCTTCCATGGCAGCTTCACGAACAACATCAAAGAAGGTTGCTCGTGGTACACGTGAAATGAAAAAGTATCTCCCCATAGTCTTTGGACAAACTCCTTTCACATGGTGGAGGTGTACTTCCACATACCAAAGTTCAACTCCATTTTCCATGAACGGGTAGCCTTTGTAGACTGCATCTCCTTCAAGATGAATGTGCTTCATCATGTCCTTCAGGATTTTTGGGTAATCATGATCACTAGTCAGAGTCATGATCGTTTCTGGGCCCTTGAGGAATGACTTGTAGAGAGTTGTCATCTACAGGTGTCAGTAAATAGGTACTCAGAGGAATGTATGTGTCTCCTTGGTAATCATGGTACATTACTACTGAGTGGATCCTGTGGGTTTACCGATTACTACCACACTAAAAATGAATTATACTCATGCCTGCATAGACCATATTTTCTCTTATCCTCATAAATGTTCAGAGATCTTTGCTCGTAGAGAAAACAGCGCATACAGTTCAACATAGGAGATCATGACACAACAATTCTATTGATTCATGAGTTATTACAATCTCAGAGACTTCTGTTACAAAAATTTCAACTCCATGATCTCATGAAAAACAAGAGTGCTTCAGATTACACTTATTGCCATGGTCAAAACTTAACTACTCCATTCTAGCTTTCTTCCTATGTGGACAATCATTAGCGTAATGTCCTGCTTCCTTGCAACGAAAGCAAATGAGTTCTGACAAGTCTCGAGGCTTCTTAGTGTTTGCTTTTGCTCCTTGGGTTTCCGGCTTCCTTCCTGAACACATGTATTTGTAGTGGCCAAATTCCATACACTTAAAACATCTGACATGACTCAGGTCTTTATCTGTAGAGATTTGGCTCTTCCGAGGGTACTTTTTCTTCTTTTCGGACTCCTTTATTTTGGCCAGTTCTTCTATTTCAAGTGGATCAAACTCCACTTTTTCCGTCGGGAAGTTTCCCAGATACTCTTGGCTTCCCTTCGTGCAATCCTGTGAATAATGTCATTCGTCTCCACATGAGTAGCATGCATTGGAGAAAACTCTGGTCAGACCTTGTTCATCAGGGTCTTCTATATTTTAATTTATCACAGGTTCTTCTGGAATCTTCTTCTTGCGGGTTTCTTTCACTGCATCTTTCTGCTGCTTGACAACTTGTTGCACCTTGCGGTACATGTGACACTGAGCTGGGTAGTGGGTGGTTCCTTCACACATGAAACAAGTCACCTGACTACTTGGGCACTCCTCAGCTGGGTGATTTTCTTCACAATGAGTACATCCATCCTTGTGTTCTTCCTGGGTGTGTCCTATTTCTCCACATATCTTGCATGCACAAGTCTTCTCCTTCGGATTATCATAGCACTTCTGAATAAGTCGGGATCTTAACAGAGTGTTCTTGAATTCGTCCCAAGTTTCTGCTCCACTAAATCCTTGTATGGCATGGTGCATTTTCCACCAGATAGCAGCACTTTGGGTAAAGTACTGGAGAGCGTGTTCCACTTTATACTTCCTTAAGATCAAGTTGCTCCCGAAGTGGCCCTCCATGTTCTGAATCCATATTTCAGCCTCCAGCTGGGTCATAGGTCCAGAGACTACAAGTCCAGCTTCATACTCCATCTGGTAGGGTTGAGGTTTTGGGGATGAGACGAGTAAGAGAGAGGGAGATACACACAATACAAACAATATTTTTGAGAATAGATTTTAGTTGTGGCCGTCGGAAAACACACACCAATGACGGCTCACAAATCATCATAACTAACGAGGGTATATAACAGGGGTTTGGACTTCTAATGGTCATATAAATATTCGAACGCTTCAGGGTCTTTGAATTCTTCGGGTCTTGAGAGTCTTCAGTGGGTGTAGCTTCAATTCTTCAAATGCATGGTGAAATCCTCTTTATTTTGAAGTAGAACTCCGTTGATCCTTCATGTGGTCAAAGGGGTAAGGGTATTGTCTAACTATTGGAGGTGAGAGAGAACATTTGATGAAGTCAGAAGAGATGAGAGGTAAAGAATGTTCTTGGAAATAAAATTTTAGAGAGATCCTTTTCTAAGAGATTTCCAGTTTCTAGGGTCATGTCCTACAGTCAACATGTGCTCTGATACCATTTCTGTAGCGACCCGACTCAAAACGAGTCAAGCCTCTGTGTATCTGTGCCATCCCTGGATCAGTATGCTGGCACACACAGTACATCAATGTATATATCAAAGTGCAATCACATGGAAATAACGTAAAATTGATATATACCTTAAATATCTCAGCGGAAGCAGTCAAGGGAGTGGAGTCCCAATAAACACCAACAGCAAGTTGAGTGCGGACGGTAACCCTGAATCGTACTCTTACTCGTCGAAGAAAAATATCTGCAATATAAGACGTTGCAGCCGTGTAGGTCAGCATATTGAATATGCCGACAAGTCATATATGAGAGGGGGTAAAATATCATCTGTACTATATGCATATATGGCAGGTGGTGTTGTAAATTTTAGCGTAAAGCAAATTTTCTCCTACAACAAGAGGGGCTAAAAGCAAAATATTACTACGTTGTTGGTTGTTAATGAGATGGTTCCGCCAACCAGTTCTCATACCCAAGTTATCAATATTACCCACATCAAATATATATAATGGTGTTGAGAATTCCAAATAACTTCAGTTCCTTTGGCTCAAGATGTCCATGACCGTGGACACGGCTAATTGATTAGGTTTGAGTACTCTGCAGAGTTTTGCACACGTTCGCCACAAGATTTGATCGCCTCCGAGTATGTCCTCGCACTTCAGGGTGTTTGAAGACCGGATGATCAAAACATAGTCTTTCAACGGGTCCCTCTGAATCCCTGTCGGTGCCCATCCAATCCTACCGTTCTTCTACATCTACTAGCACCGCCTGTCCAGAGTCGCCACGTTGTCCAACCAAGCCAGAGCCCATAATGACTTGTGGCTGTGCAGGTAAGCCTTGGGTCTTGAAAATATTCGTCCGTCTCTTTGAGCCTGTGTGAAGCTTTCCGCAAGATGTCATGGCACGTCTCCAGCATCCCGGGTCATCCACTGGTTTCTCCAGGGAGCCGATCAACCGTCCTTCACCCAGAGTTGCATTGCATCACGAGGTCTTGAAAAGTCTTGACTTAACCGGTCTTGGTTATTAAATTATTCTCGCATCACTCGTGATAAACTCTCAACCAGAATCCCGTCTACTCAAGCATAGCAATATGAAATTTTTCGTCCCGGGCCAAGTAACGGGGTTGTTGGGTGCCTACCACATGATACTACAATATGTAACCATAATTTCCAAGTACCTACTCAGCATGCAATTGGGCATAGGATGGTAGAACTACGATGCATAAAACATAGGTTATACATGATCAAATGACTTGCCTCGTGATGTTAACGAAGAAGAATTTTCGTTCTCGAGGAATAACTTGATAGACTACTCGTGACTCTCCGATGAAATGTATATAACAACCATATCATTCATGTAAGCACTCATACTAGCAATCATTCTAGCAATCAAAACAAAAGAGAGAGCGAATAAGAATCCGAAGGAAACTTCAAATAAGACTAGGGAGACTTCTACTACATCAAACACTAAATAGTTTTTGTCTAACAGAAAATAAAATACTTAAGTAACAGGGAACTAAGATTTAAATTTAACTAAGATAAAATAAAGTATTTTTCACAAAACTATTTGAAAGTATTTCCAAACGGGATTTGAAACAGTAGAGAAACCAATTGCAAGTTATTAGAGAACTAGAATTGATTTCATGATAACAAATAAAAATAAAAATAAAAATTTGTTGAAAACCTACTGTTAACTAACAGAAACAAAATATAAACTTTCTGAAATATAAAAGAAAATAATTTAAAAGAAATTATAGAAAAAGAAATAGCATAATCCTAAAAGAACTAAAACAGAATCTGTTTTGGTAAAAAACCCAAGTAAAAATATATTAAAAAAAATGAAACTTAAACTACGGAAAGATATGATCAATAGGAAACAGTAGCAAAAAGAATTAATTTAAAAGCTATTTTTAAACTCACGGTATAAGCAAAACAAGATTTAAATCAAATCTTATCTAATTCAAATTTTATAAATCCAAACATAGACAAATTAGTTATCTACAGAAACTAAATAAAAGTTTTGATCCAACGCAAAAAGAATCACCTAATTCGGAGTTATAGACTAATAGATATGAATTTTCTAAGATTGCAATTTTCTGAAAAAACTGCAATACGGGATTTTGTGAATCTCACCGGAGTTAGTCGCCGGAGTCGGAGAAGATGGCGGGAAGGTTGCTCCGGTGGCCAGCCGAGGCAGTGGAGGGGTCCACGCGATGGAGGAGCGCTCGGGCCTAAGGTTGGTGGCGTCAGCGGGGCGTGGGGGCGACCGGGGGGGAGCAACAAGAGCTTCGGCGAGTTCCTGTTGGAGGCGAACTCCGGCGAGGTGGGGGCTGCGTTCCGACGAGGGGAGGGGCTGGGCTACGGGGAAAATGGGGAGAGGAGGTTGAGGGGAGTATTTATAGGGGCTCAGGGTGCTCGGAGAAGGAAGGAGCAAGGAGATCCGGAAGGTGGAGATTCCTCTCACCATGGCTATGGAAGTTTATGTGACATGAGGAAGGAGAACGTGAGGAGGAAGATGATCCTGTCGGGCCAGATTTCGAGAGTGTTAATGGGCCACCGATCTATTTCCAATTAAAAGATATCTCTTTCCTATTTTCAAAAACCGGAAAGTAAATGATAAAAGGGAAACCAAATAAATTCGGAATATAGAGTTTCTATATACTAAAATTATCAGAAAAATAAAATATAAATGATGGACATTTTTTCCACGGCCAAAATAAAAACTTTTTAAATTTTTTTTTTAGAAAATCCCTAAAAGCTTTATTTCTGTTTGCAAATATTTTCTCAATTAAATTTTGGTTTTATTGGATAAAAATATTTCAATAAATGCCCCTAGTTTTGGAGGGTCATGTTCCTCCTCTCTTTTTCTTGTTTGACAAGATATGGTTCTCGGCATTCCGTGAGTAAGGGAGAAACAAAATGCGAAGCAAAAATCGAAAGGAATTCCAATGCCGCCTTGATTCAAATTCTTTATAGTTGAAGAAGTCATGCTATCTCCTGTCGCTGATTTTAAAATAGATGAATTTGAACTCACAGGAAAAGGGAAAAGTCATTTTATTCCCTCTCATTCAAAAGTTTTTTTTTAAAGTTTCAAACATTACTCAAGTTTCAATCACTCAAACAAACAAACAATCAATCTAATAATTATATTAACATTCCAAAATTTGGGATGTTACATGTGAGCACTTATCTTCAACGAACGCAGTAAGACCTGCGTTCTCCACCAAGTAATAAAAGTCTTCATAAAGTCCGGCGACGCGCAAAAATTCATCACTTGGCCACTCGCACGCTCGAACTTCTGTGAGTCGAGGAACTACGTACTTGGGGTGGTTCTTCTCATCCTCCTTGGGGTTACGGCTTGAAGAGCCTCTCAAGAACCTCCTCATCTTTTCCTTTTTCTAGCTCTGAAAAATTCTGAAATTTTTAGAGACTTCGGAAGAAAAGTGAATAAGGATTAACCCAACTTGTAGCAACTACTCCTACTAGTGCCTAGAGACTGTATCACGCGCTAAAACTACTTGGTACCAGCTAAAATCAACATTTCTAGCTCAAGAACAGGGTCACCAAGGTAGCAAGAATACGCAAAGGATAAAGCACTAGAGCAAAATCTAATTGGACCAATGGAGGAGTCACTTACCAAGGAGTAATTTCCCCAAAACGGTTCGGAGAATGGTGCTTTGAGAAAGGAGGTCGAAAATCACAGCCAAATGAGCAAAACGCGAGTTTGAGCGGCAAAACAATTTTTTCTGGAGGTGGAAGAAGAGGCCGAGAGCTGGAATGAGTGGAGGGGGTGCTTGTGGTCACCACAAGCTTGCACCCCGCCACCAGGGGGTAGGTGGCGGTGGTAGGGCTTGTGGCCCACTGGTGTGGACCCCAGGCCAGCTCTGAGGCCCAGTAATTTTCAAAAATTCCAGAAAAAATCATACTAAATTTTCACGACCATCAGAGAACTTTTATTTTCGAGGTATTTTTCTCCGGGACGCTAGAACAGAAAACAGGAAAAACTAAACTAATTCTACCATTTTTCTTCTACGCAAAAGAAAATGAAAGCTCAAAACAGAGGTATGGGACTCTTTGATTCATCCGTTTCATGGTCATCGAAAGAAATCCGTCAATGGGATTGATCAAGTCCTTATGACAAAACCTTCTCGAATCGCAAGAGAGAATGGAGAATTTTCGAATAGACACTAAGTCACCTCAATGGGGATATGTATCTCCCCAACAAGCAAATCATACTTCATCTTGACACGAGGAATAGGGCATTCAAAGCTCCCAATAAGAATCGACGAAGTCTTTTCGGTAGCATTGATGCAATGTACTTGATATCGTTTCTTCGGAAAGTGCATTGTGTGCTCATTACCGTTGACGTGGAAAGTGACATTGCCTTTGTTGCAATCTATAACAGCCCCTGAAGTGTTTAAAAAGGGTCTTCCGAGGATGACAGCCATGGCATCGTCCTCAGGAATATCCAAGATAACAAAGTCTGTTAAGATAGTGGTGTTAGCAACCACAACAGGCACATCCTCGCAAATGCCAATAGGGAAAGCAGTTGATTTGTCGGCCATTTGCAGAGAAATTTCAGTGGGTGTCAACTTATCCAATTCAAGTCTACGATAAAGAGAGAGAGCGGCATAACACTAACACCGGCTCCAAGGTCACATAAGGCAGTTCTTACGTAGTTTCCTTTAATGGAGCAAGGTATAGTGGGCACTCGAGGATCACCAAGTTTCTTAGGAGTTCCACCTTTAAAAGTGTAATTGGCAAGCATGGTGGAGATCTCAAGATCTGGTATCTTCCGTTTATTAGTCACGATATCTTTCATGTACTTGGCATACAGAGACATCTTGAGCATATCAGTTAACCGCATCTGCAGAAAGACGGGTCTTATCATCTCAACGAAGCGCTCAAAATCCTCATCATCCATTTTCTTGGATGGCTTAGGAGGAAAGGGCATAGGTCTCTGAACCCATGGCTCTCTTTCTTTACCATGCTTCCTAACAGTGAAGTCGTTCTTATCGTATCTCTTAGGTTGTGGGTTATCAGGATTAACCATAGGTTCAATCTCCACATCCTCATCATTGCTAGGTTGAGCATTATTATGAACATCACTGTGCATATTGTCACTAGGTTCATGTTCATCACCAGAGTGTGTTTCTGCATCAGATGCAGAAATATCATTAGGTTCTTTAGGTGTGACAGTATTTGGTGAACTGGCGTGTAGGCTTCTATCATCCTTCTTCTTCTCCTTAGGATGACTAGGTGTATCAGCATTGATTCCTTGAGAATCTTGATCAATTCTCTTAGGATGACCTTCAGGATACAAAGGTTCCTAAGTCATTTTGCCTCCTCTAGTAATGACTCTGACAGAGTTGTCATTTAATTCATTGAGCAGGTCATTCTGAGCTTTAAGTACTTGTTCTACCTGAGTAGTAATCGTAGAGGCATGTTTACTCAAAAGCTTCAGATCATTGACATTTCTCTCTACACAAGCACTTAAATGGCTAAGCATACGAGTACTTTGTTCCAAATGTCTGCTAACATAATCATTGAAACTCTGTTGTTTGGCAACAAAGTTGTCAAATTCATCAAAGCATAGGCTAGCAGGTTTATCAAAAGGAATATCACTCTCATCTAACCTACGTAGAGAATTCACTTATACTACCTGTATCGGGTTGTCGAGACCATGGATCTCTTTGATAGGTGGTAGATTTTTGACATCTTCGGATCTAATGCCTTTCTCTTGCACAGATTTCTTGGCTTCTTGCATATCTTTGGGACTGAGGAATATAATACCTCTTTTCTTAGGAGTTGGCTTAGGAGGTGGTTCGGGAATAGTCCAAGCATTATCGTTGATCAAGATATTATTCAATAGAGTCTCAACTTGTTCTATAGTTCGTTCCCTAAAAACGCAACCCACACACCTATCTAGGTGGTCTCTAGAGGCATCGGTAAGTCTGTTATAGAAGATATCAAGTATCTCGTTCTTCTTAAGAGGGTGATTAGGAAAAGCATTCTGTAGGTGGATGAGCCTCCCCGGCAACGGCGCCAGAAAAATGCTTGATGCCAACTATTCTTCCCCTTTGCAACGGCACCAGAAGAATGCTGCTAGCACTCTCCGGCAATCGAAACTTGAAGAATGTTGTTGACGGCCCACAAGCGCATGTGATCGCAACAGTTTTCAAGGGTAGAGTATTCGACCCAAATTTGTTGATTCGCACGACGGGAGGTGAGAGAATACTCTCAAGTATTAGCAGTTGAATTGTCAGATTCAACCACACCAGAAAGATTAGTATCTGCAAGAAAAGTAGTAACAGCAAAGTAGCGAGTAACGGCAGTGGCAAGGAACAGCGGTGGTGACAGCAGTAGAAAGTAGCAATAGTAGCAAGCGACAGTAGTAGCAGCAGAGCACGACAAGTAACAGCAGTAGCAATAGTAGTAGCAGCAGCAGAGCAAAACAAGTAACAGCAGCAGTAGGACAAACTCGTAGGCAATGGGTCGGTGATTTGTTTGGATGATATTCGTCATGCAACAGTTATAACACGGAGAGATATGTGTCTAGCTCCCGTTCATCAATGTGATGTAGGCATGCATTCAGTGGGTCGTCATACGTGCTTAGGGAAAAGAACTTGCATGACATCTATTGTCCATCCCTCCCGTGGCAGCAGGGTCCAAAAGGAAACTATGGATATTAAGGTTCTCCTTTTAATAAAGAACCGGACCAACGCATTATCACTTGGTGAACACATGAACTCCTCAAACTATGGTCATCACCGGGAGTGGTTCCGGTTATTGTCACTCCGGGGTTGCCGGATCATAACACATAGTAGGTAACTACAACTTGCAAGATCAGATCTAAAACACACATATATTGGTGACAACATAATAATTTCATATCTAAAATCATGGCACTCGGGCCCTAGTGACAAGCATTAAGCATGGAAAAGTAGTAGCAACATCAATCTCAGAACATAGTGGATACTAGGGATCAATCCCCGTCAAAACTAACTCGATTACATGATGGATCTCATCCTACTCATCACCGCCCAGCGAGCCTACGAATAGATTACTCGTGAATGATGAAGAGCTTCATGGAATTGGAGAGGGAAGAAGGTTGATGATGACGATGGCGACGATTTCCCCTCTCCGGATCCCAAAACGGACTCCAGATTTGCCCTCCAGATGAAGAACAGGTTGTGGCGGCGCCTCCGTATCGCAAACGCGACAAAATCTTCTCTCTTGATTTTTTCTAGGACGAAAGTGAACTTATAGAGCTGAGATTTGGGGCGACAGAGCCACGTGGGCCCCACAAGCTTGCCATCCGCCACGAGGGGGGTGGTGGTGGCAGGGCTTGTGGCCCACTGGCCCACCCCCTCAGGTGGATCTTTGCGCATGGATTTTTCATATTTTCCAAAAATAATCTCCGTAGATTTTCAGGACGTTTGGAGAACTTTGATTTCTGCAAAAAAATAACACCAAGGCAATTTTGCTGAAAACAGCGTCAGTCCAGGTTAGTTCCATTCAAATCATGCAAATTAGAGTCCAAAACAAGGGCAAAAGAGTTTGGAAAAGTAGATACGATGGAGACGTATCAACTCCCCCAAGCTTAAAACCTTGCGTGTCCTCAAGCAACTCAGTTGACAAACTGAGAGAGAAAGAAAAACTTTGACAAACTCTGTTTGATCTTGTTGTTGCAACTATGTCTAACTCATAACCAGAATTTCAGTAAGATCACAAGTTAACCACATAAGCAAGTGACACAAAGGTCTCACGGTAAACTAATATCAATGGCATAATCAGCTAACGAGCAAATAATAATTAGTTTCAAATACCAACACTTCAATCAAAACAAGCATGAAGCAATATGAATAGGTGGTATCTCGCTAGCTCTTTCTGAGACCGCAAAACATAAATGCAGAGTACTTTCAAATATCAAGGGCTGACTAAACATTGTAATTCATAGCAACGAAGATCCAGTCATAGTCATACTCAATATCAATCAAAAGCAAAGCATAAAAATGACAGAGGTGCTCTCTAATTGGTGCTTATATAAGAGGAGGATGACTCGACAGGAAAATAAATAGACAGGCCCTTCGCAGAGGGAAGCATTGATTTGCAGAGGTGCCACAGCTCAAGCTTTGAAAACAGAGATAATAATTTTGGGTGGCATGCTTTCATTGTCAACGCAATGACCAAGAGTTCTCAATATCTTCCATGCTACTCATGCTATAGGCGGTTCCCAAACAAAAAAGTAAAGTTTTAACTCCCCCACCACCAATCAATCACACTCCACGGCTAGCCGAATCCTCGGGTACCGTCCATACTAACATCAATCCGGGGGAAGTCTTGTTTTACAGTTATGTTTTTGATTTAAGTGTGGAAGTGGGCATTCCTATTACCGGCCCCTTTCTCGTGAATGACAGTGAATAAACACATGTCGAGGATAACGCTCCTAGCATGGAAGATACCAATAGCCCCCTGTCACCACATGAGCGGTTCGGGCATGCCAAACAAATTATTAATTGAAGGTTTAGAGAGTGGCACATGCAAATTTACTTGGAACAGCAGGTAGATACCGCAAATAGGTAGGTATGGTGGACTCTCATGGAAAAAAATTGGGTTTATGAAAGTGGATGCACAAGCAGTATTCCGCTTAGTACAAGTGAAGGCTAGCAAAAGAGTAGGAAGCGACCAACTAGAGAGCGACAACAGTCATCAAGATGCAATGAGTTTGACTAACATGGAGTGCAAGCATGAACAGGATATAAATCACCATGAACACGAACATCATAGAGGCTATGTTGATTTTGTTTCAACTACATGCATGAACATGCGCCAAGACAAGCCACTTGAATCATTCAATGGAGAATACCATCTTATCATACTACATCATAGTCATCTCAAAATCTATGTTGGCATTCAAGACAAACCATTATAAACTCTCAGCTAACTAAGCATGGCATCAGAAACTATGATCTCTAAGTTGTCATTGCAAACATGGTTCTCTCACAACAAAGCTGAATCTAGGTCGACAAGCTAGTCATATTTACAAAAACAAAATAGATAGAGTTCATACCAGCTTTTCAGTCTCAGTCACTTCATCATATATCATCATTATTGCCTTTCACTTGCACGATCGAACGATGTGAACAATAATAAGAGTGCTTGTGCATTGGACTAAGCTGAATCTGCAGGCAAACACAAAGGAGAAGACAAAGTAATATGGATCTTTGAAAGCTAAAGAGGTATGCATGCAAAATCCACTAAATATTGTAACCAATATCTTCTACCTTGACCCAAAGAAAAAGAAAACTATTTACACGGGAAAGATCCCAACAAGCAAAAGAAGAAAGGAAAATCTTTTTGGGTTTTCTCAAAAGGACACAAAACAAGAAAACAAGAAAATGAAAATAAACTAGCATGGATAATAAAGTGGCAAAGTGTGAACACCGGCTAACAAAGTGAAAGCATAACCATGAATGTAAAGTCGGTGAGAACACGTACTCCCCCAAGCTTAGGCTTTTGGCCTAGCTTGGTCTACTCACATGGATGGTCCTAGCAAAACCAAAAATCATAATGGGTGTTATACGGGAGTGATGCAGCCACTGCCTGAATAGCTGCCTCACGTAGTCGAGCAGCCGTCGCCTCCCTCTCATACTCCTCTGCCTCCCCTATGGTTATGTAGTATCTTCATTTTACCTGAATGTCAAGAAAAGCAGGAGCAGGAAGGGTAATATGGAAAACACGCTGCCAGTTAAATATCAAGCGGTATAGGAGGGATCCATGATCTCTCTCAAGGAACTGGTAGCGTGTTAGAGCGACACGATCAAGGTAGGCTGTACGGAGAGGAGGGTCTTCTAGACAGATGGATACTCCAAGAAAGTTTGCTAAGCGTGTAGCATAAACTCCACCAAAGAAATCCCCCTCACTGGCATTTTTATTCAGCCTCCTTGCTATTATAGCTCCCATATTGAAGCTCTTGTCACCTGTTACTGCGCTCTTAAGGATACTAAGGTCGGAAGCGCATAGGTGACAATGTGCACCCTTGCCGTTAATGCACCTACCTATGAAGAAGGCAAAGTAGTGCAAGGCAGGGAAATGGATGCTTCCTATGGTGGCTTGCATAATATCTCTGGTTTCTCCAACAGTTATACTGGAGACAAAGTCTCTGACCGAAGACTTAGAAGGATCATTAATACTACCCCCATCGGATATCTTGCCAATCCTATTGAAATCCTCCAAATCCATGGCATAGGATTTATCGTATAGATCAAACAGTATGGATGAGTCACGGCCAACTAAAAATTTAAATCTACGCACAAAAGAGGCAGTGAGCATAGCATAATGTTCACATTTGTGTGAGAGGAATTCTTCTAACCCGACATTGTAGACAAGTGTATCAAGCTCATCCTTGAAAGCTGTTTCGATCATAAACTCATCGGAAGGCCATTCACATGGTTGTACCGGTGTGTCCCTTAGTTGAAAAGGTTCGGGCTCCCGAAAAGAAAGACGGGGACCTTTCTTACTTGAGGAACCACCATGAAACTTCCTCCTGAACATAATTTCCTTTTGGTGAAATTTTTGAAGTTCAAGAGAAAAGTGAATGAATACCAACCACACCTTGTAGCAACTACTCCTACTAGTGCCTAGACACCGTATCACACGCTAAAACTATTTGGGACCAGCTAAACTCAACCTTTCTAGCTCAAGAACAGGGTCACCAAGGTAGCAAGAATACGCGAAGGATAAAGCACTAGAGCAAAAACTAATTGGACCAATGGAGGATTCACTTACCAAGGGGTAATTTCCCCAAAACGTATCGGAGAATGGTGCTTTGAGTAAGGAGATCAAAAATCACAGCCAAATGAGCAAGAACACGGCTTTGAGCTGCGAAACAATTTTTTCTGGAGGTGGAAGAAGAGGCTGGGAGCTGGAATGAGTGGAGGGGGTCCCTGTGGGCCCCACAAGCTTGCTAGCCGCCACCGGGGGGTGGTGGTGGCAGGGCTTGTGGCTCACTGGTCTGGCCCCCAAGGCAGCTCTCAGGCCCAGTATTTTTCAAATATTCTAGAAAAAATCATACTAAAGTTTCAGGACCATCGAAGAACTTTTATTTCGAGGTATTTTTCTCTCGGATGCTAAAACAGAAAACAGGAAAAGCTAAACTAAATCTATCATTTTTCTTCTAAGCAACATAAATTGAAAGCTCAAAACAGAGGTATGTGACTCTTTGATTCATCCATTTCATGGTCATCGAAAGAAATCCGTCAATCGGGTTGATCAAGTCCTCATGACAAAACCTTCTCGAATCGCAAGAGAGAACGAAGAATTTTCGAATAGCCATAAGTCACCTCAATGGGGATATGTATCTCCCCAACGAGCAAATCATACTTCATCTTGACACGAGGAATAGGGCATTCAAAGCTCCCAATAAGAATCGATGAAGTCTTTTCGATAGCATTGATGCATGTACTTGATATCATTTCTTCGGAAAGTGCACGGTATGCTCATTACCGTTGACGTGGAAAGTGACATTGCCTTTGTTGCAATCTATAACAGCCCCTGAAGTGTTTAAAAAGGGTCTTCCGAGGATGACTGCCATGGCATCGTCCTCGGGAATATCCAAGATAACAAAGTCTGTTAAGATAGTGGCATTTGCAACCACAACAGGCACATCCTCGCAAATGCCGACAGGGAAAGTAGTTGATTTGTCGGCCATTTGCAGAGAAATTTCAGTGGGTGTCAACTTATCCAACTAAAGTCTACAATAAAGAGAGAGTGGTATAACACTAACACCGGCTCCAAGGTCACATAAGGCAGTTCTTACGTATTTTACTTTAATGGACCAAGGTATAGTGGGCACTCCAGGATCACCAAGTTTCTTAGAAGTTCCACCTTTGAAATTGTAGTTGGCAAGCATGGTGGAGATCTCAAGATCTGGTATCTTCCGTTTATTAGTCACGATATCTTTCATGTACTTGGCATACGGAGACATCTTGAGCATATGAGTTAACCGCATCTGCAGAAAGATGGGTCTTATGATCTCAACGAAGCGCTCAAAATCCTCATCATCCTTTTTCTTGGATGGCTTAGGAGGAAAGGGCATAGATCTCTGAACCCATGGCTCCCTTTCTTTACCATGCTTCCTAGCAGTGAAGTCATTCTTATCGTATCTCTTAGGTTGTGGGTTATCAGTATTAACCGTAGGTTCAATTTCACATCCTCATCATTGCTAGGTTGAGCATTATTATGAACATCACTGTCCATATTGTTACGAGGTTCATGTTCATCACCGGATTTTGTTTCTACATCAGACGCACAAATATCATTAGGTCCTTCAGGTGTGACAGTATTTGCTGAACTCGCATGTAGGTTTCTATCATCCTTCTTCTTCTCCTTAGGATGACTGGGTGTATCTGCATTGAGTCCTTGAGAATCTTGATCAATTCTCTTAGGATGACCTTCAGGATACAAAGGTTCACTACATGAATCAGCTTCTTTGCCGTCTGCCATCACAGAAGGCAAAGACTAAATCCCGGACGACAAAGAGAATACCACAGACGGCAAAGAATCTCACGGCCGGCAAAATTTATGTGTTAGCCTACGACGGCATCGTACCTTCTTTGCCGTCTGTCCCCACAAAGCAGACGACAAAGCTCTTTGCCGTCAGTTTTCCATAGGAGCAGTCGGCAAAGTGCTCGAGACGGCAGCCGACATGCGTTGCCTCCGTTAGGGGTTAACGGAGGCTTTGCCATCTGCCTCCCCCTTATTCTTTGCCGTCTGCCTCCCCCTTATTCTTTGTCGTCTGCCTCCCCCTTATTCTTTGTCGTCTGCCTCCTCCTCCTCCCCCCTCCACTCTTTGCCATATGCCTCCTCCTCCCCCCTCCTCTGTGCCCTCTTCTTTGCCGTCTGCCCACCCTGGAGGCATACGACAAAGAGCCTATATAGACATCCCAGGATGCACATCTGGGTGCCATGTGGCACCTTTGCTATCTGCCAGCGGATGGCACAGGTCTTTGCCATCAACTGGCCGACGGCAAAGAGCCCATATAGTACCTGTTTTTTTTGTTTTATATTATTTCACAGCACATATACATATATATATATATATATATATATATATATATATATATTTGACAGCACATTTATATAATTCACCACACATATATGATATATAGTTCACCACACATATACTTGCCAACACATATATATAATTCACCACACATATATGATATACATATAAATCAATGTACATCCCCATATATCAAAAGAACCAACATACAAAGTATTGCACTATTTATCCATATATGCATATACATATAGTTCGACATTGTTCATCAACTCAAATGAAAACTAGATGATATACATAAAAAGTTCATCCATCGACATTGTTCAACTCCATGAATGTGAGCTTCCATGCATGTAGTATATCCAATCTGCAAAAATGTGAATAAGAAAGTCAGAAGAAGAACAAAATATGATGTTTTTGAGCTAATTATGTCATTTTTAGCGGAAAACAAGATAAGAATATAATATTCATGAGCTAACCAAGGTTCTTATGCCATTTTTAGCTTATTATGGCATTTTGGAGCTAAATGGGTTAATTATGTCATTGTTGGGGAAATTAAAGCAAGGATAATATGAAAGAGGAGAAGAAAGAGGAGGAGGAGGAGGAGAAGAAGAAGAAATCAAGAAAAAGGAGGAGAAGGAGGAGGAGAAGGACTAGAAGGTCGTTGGCCTTCTCCTCCTCCTGCTCCTCCTTCTCCTTCTTCTCTTCTTCTTCTTCTTCTTTCTTTCTTTTCATTTTTCCTATTTATTCTCCTCTTCTCCTCTTGTTGGAGCTAAGTTACCCAATTATGTCTTTTTGGAGCTATATGGGATAATTATCCCATTTTAGAGAAAAACAAGCTAAGAATATAATATTCATGAGCTAACCAAGGTTCTTATGCCATTTTGAGCTTATTACGGCATTTTGGAGCTAAATGGGCTAATTATGTCATTGTTGGGTAAATTAAAGCAAGGATAATATGAAAGAGGAGAAGCAAGAGGAGGAGGAGGAGGAGGAGAAGAAGAAATCAAGAAGAAGGAGGAGAAGGAGGAGAAGGAGGAGGAGGAGAAGGACTAGAAGGTCCTTGGCCTTCTCCTCCTCCTCCTCCTCCTTCTCCTTCTTCTCTTCTTCTTCTTCTTCTTATTTCTTTTCATTTTGCCTATTTCTTCTACTCTTCTCCTCTTTTTGGAGCTAAATTACCTAATTATGTCTTTTTGTAGCTAAATGGGTTAATTGTCCCATTTTAGAGGAAAACAAGCTAAGTATATAATATTCATGAGCTAACCAAGGTTCTTATGCCATTTTGAGCTTATTATGGTATTTTGGAGCTAAATGGGCTAATTATGTCATTGTTGGAGAAATTAAAGCAAGGATAATATGAAAGAGGAGAAGAAATAGGAGGAGGACGAGAAGAAGAAGAAACCAAGAAGGAGGAGGAGAAGGAGGAGCAGGAGGAGGAGGAGAAGGACTAGAAGGTCCTTGGCCTTCTCCTTCTCCTCCTCCTCCTCCTTCTCCTTCTTCTCTTCTTCTTCTTCTTCTTCTTCTTCTTCTTTCTTTTCATTTTTCCTATTTATTCTCCTCTTCTCCTCTTGTTGGAGCTAAATTACCTAATTATGTCTTTTTGGAGCTAAATGTGCTAATTATCCCATTTCAGAGGAAAATAAGCCAAGTATATAATATTCATGAGCTAACCAAGGTTCTTATGCCATTTTGAGCTTATTATGGTATTTTGGAGCTAAATGGGCTAATTATGTCATTGTTGGGGAAATTAAAGCAAGGATAATATGAAAGAGGAGAAGAAAGAGGAGGGGGAGGAGAAGAAGAATAAATCAAGAAGAAGGAGGAGAAGGAGGAGGAGGAGAAGGACTGGAAGGTCCTTGGCCTTCTCCTCCTCCTCCTCCTTCTCCTTCTTCTCTTCTTCTTCTTCTTTCTTTTCATTTTTCCTATTTCTTCTCCTCTTCTCCTCTTGTTGGAGCTAAATTACCTAATTATGTCTTTTTGGAGCTAAATGGGCTAATTATCCCATTTTAGAGGAAAACAAGCTAAGTATATAATATTCATGAGCTAACCAAGGTTTTGATGCCATTTTGAGCTTATTATGGCATTTTTGAGCTAAATGGGCTAATTATGTCATTGTTGGGGAAATTAAAGCAAGGATAATATGAAAGAGGAGAAGAAAGAGGAGGAGGAGGAGAAGAAGAAGAAATTAAGAAGATGGAGGAGAAGGAGGAGGAGGAGAAGGACTAGAAGGTCCTTGGCCTTCTCCTCCTCCTCCTCCTCCTCATCCTTCTTCTCTTCTTCATCTTCTTCTTCTTCTTCTTCTTTCTTTTCATTTTTCCTATTTCTTCTCCTCTTCTCGTTTCGTTGGATCTAAATTACCTAATTATGTCTTTTTGGAGTTAAATGGGCTAATTATCCCATTTTAGAGGAAAACAAGCTAAGTATATAATATTCATGAGCTAACCAAGGTTCTTATGCCATTTTGAGCTTATTATGGCATTTTGGAGCTAAATGGGCTAATTATGTCATTGTTGGGGAAATTAAAGCAAGGATAATATGAAAGAGGAGAAGAAAGAGGAGGAGGAGGAGGAGAAGAAGACATCAAGAAGAAGGAGGAGAAGGAGGACGAGCAGAAGGACTAGAAGGTCCTTGGCCTTCTCCTCCTTCTCCTCCTCGTCCTCCTCCTCCTCCTCCTCCTCCTTCTCCTTCTTCTCTTCTTCTTTTCTTCTTTCTTTTCATTTTTCCTATTTCTTCTCCTCTTCTTGTAGCTAAATTACCTAATTATGTCTTTTTGGAGCTAAATGGGCTAATTATCTCATTTTAGAGGAAAACAAGCTAAGTATATAATATTCATGAGCTAACCAAGGTTCTTATGCCATTTTGAGGTTACTATTGCATTTTGGAGCTAAATGGGCTAATTATGTATTTTTGGGGAAATTAAAGCAAGGATAATATGAAAGAGGAGAAGAAAGAGGAGGAGGAGGAGAAGAAGAAGAAATCAAGAAGAAGGAGGAGAAGGAGAAGGACTAGAAGGTCCTTGGCCTTCTCCTCCTTCTCCTCCTCCTCCTTCTCCTTCTTCTCTTCTTCTTCTTCTTCTTTCTTTTCATTTTTCCTATTTATTCTCCTCTTCTTGGAGCTAAATTAGCTAACTATGTCTTTTTGGAGCTAAATGGGCTAATTATCTCATTTTATAGAAAAACAAGCTAAGTATATAATATTCATGAGCTAACCAAGGTTCTTATGCTATTTTGAGGTTATTATGGCATTTTGGAGATGAATGGGCTAATTATGTATTTTTTGGGGAAATTAAAGCAAGGATAATATTAAAGAGGAGAAGAAAGAGGAGGAGGAGGAGAAGAAGAAGAAATCAAGAAGAAGGAGGAGAAGGAGGAGAAGGAGGAGGAGGAGAAGGAGTAGAAGGTCCTTGGCCTTCTCCTCCTTCTCCTCCTCCTCCTCCTCCTTCTCCTTCTTCTCTTCTTCTTCTTCTTCTTCTTTCTTTTCATTTTTCCTATTTATTCTCCTCTTCTTGGAGCTAAATTAGCTAACTATGTCCTTTTGGAGCTAAATGGGCTAATTATCTCATTTTAGAGGAAAACAAGCTAAGTATATAATATTAATGAGCTAACCAAGGTTCGGATGCCATTTTGAGGTTATTATGGCATTTTGGAGCTAAATGGGCTAATTATGTCTTTTTGGAGCTAAATGGGCTAACTATGTCATTGTTGGGGAAATTAAGGCAAGGAGAATATGAAACAGGAGAAGAGAAACTTACCATAGTGGTCATCAAGGAGGAGAAACACGTGGAGAAGGGTCGTGCGATGCAGCTCGGGAGTTATTCTGCAGAATAGATATTTTGCAATGTCTCAGTTAGCATGATGACACGCAATTATTAATACTAGTTTATAATGAAACTCACCGTGCCAATCGAAGAGAAGACGGGCATCGGCGGAGGGACTTGACCGTTCTTCTCGCACAGACCCTAAAGAGTGGGTCGTATTAGTTAGTAATGAAATAGACATTACACACATGATTTGGCTAATGTGAAAAAAAACTTACCACAAAAAACTCGTACAGGGCCCATTGACCCACCTCATTCCGGGACCTCTCCTCAATCAATCGTGGAGTTGTCTGGTCCCTCTCATCAAGAGCAGCCTGACTTGCCAATCTCTCTTTCTCAAGAGCAGCCTGGTTTGCCAATCTCTCTTTCTGAAGAGCAGCCTGAAACACCATTCCTCGTTACCATAGTAATGATCTATGGTGACACACATAATGAAATGGATGAAAGTGTTCTTAGTCCGTACAACTAACCTCGATGGCAAGTTCGACTGGCCGTGGACGATGCATTATCTCAGGACAGCTGCTCGACTGGCGTGCCTTGATCTCCGGAAGAGTGAGTGGACAACGTATTATCCCATCTCCAATGGCTATCGAGCCATGGTGCCTCCCGCCACCAGATATCATCACCAGCTCTGGATCCAAAGGTTCGTGGGTAGGGTTAAAGTCATCCCCTTTCGTAGCCTTCCCCGCGTCCCTGTATGCCACGAGCTTCTGGTGGGATGATATGTTGGTGAAGTTATTGGGATCATCCAAGTCAGACTCAGAGAATGCCTTCGCCTTATTGTACGAGGCAATATGGGCCATGCCATAAAGGTCTTACAAGTGTGGCATCTCCGTCTTATTGTGATGCGCCTAAAAGAGAGGAACGAAATATTAACATCAAGAATGAATTGCATGAATCATGAAGCAAATCACATACCCAGTTTTGTCCAAACTGAAGTAAGTTGGCGCTGCCTTAATGGTGTGGCACACCAACCATTTGCCTACGCCGATCCTTCGCATTCTCGTGGATGGCTCGCCAGCTGCCTGTGCACCACTCATCAACCAACGCCTCCCAACAATCCATCTTATCCGCACACCATCTCGGGGGCACCTCTAAGTTATTAGAAAGAATTTTCAGCGCTATGCCTATGAATGAAATCAAGAAAACTACGTAGAAGGACTTAAGAATAGGTAATTACCTTCATGTATTGCTCCTTCTTCAGAAACGGTCCGCGACAATCCTTCTTCTGCTTCTTAATACCACGCGTGGCGTAGTAATCTCGAATAGCCTGCGGCCGAGCCTCATGGCGCAAGTTCTGTAGTAACCGCCTACACTCGGCCTCGTGAACCCTGGCCGCCTCCTCCTCATATCCATCCTCACAACTATAGAAGGTCTGCAATCAAACGTGAAAACACCGATTAGTACAATAATTAGCTATATTGTTAATTTTAGATTCTGTAAAAGGATAATTTACCCAAAAGCTCTTGATCACCATCTCGGCCCTCGTGTGGCACAAGACACCATCTATAATCTCCTCCGGCGGGGCCTGCGCAGCCTGGTAGTGCTCCCAGGAAAATCCTGGTGTAGGAACCTAACCCTCACCTCGCAACGTGACAAACCCCGGGAAATTTGTCCGGCAAAGCACACCAAGGACGGAGTTCGGCCTGCGAACTCCAAGAGGGTGTACCCATCCCCTGTAGTATGATAAGGTCAACGCATTAGATATTTGAACAAACTTGAAGGCAAAATCTAAAAAAAGAGTAAATGTACTTACCTATCTCCTTCAGGTTTAATCACCGGCCTCTACTCGTGGGTAGCCGGCGCGACCGGGAGACGTGTACTACCACGCTTATACACGGTGGCCCCGTCCACCTGCACATCACCCTCACTATCCGTAAGCTCATCCCTGCCATCCCCGCCCCCTGAGCCACCCGGACCCTCGGTCCAATCCGGCAAATCGGTACGATCCGGCCAGGTCTCCCATCCGGGCCTCTCCATGTCGGGTGAAGCCTCCGGAACCGTAGTCTCCTTCGGCTGCTCCTGGGCCGAATGCACCTCGACCCGAGGCTGCTCGTGGACCGGAGTCTCATGGGACGAATGCCCGTCAACAACAGGCTCCTGGAACAGAGTCCCCGTAGCCTCCTCCGCAAACGGGTCGACCATAGTAGTCCTATGCTCGGGTGAATGAGCTGGTGGTGGTGGCGAGGACGGCTCAACAGTCCTCCTGGATCTTCCGCGGCCACCACCTCTCCCTGTACCCTTCCCCTTCTTCCCTACCCGACCAGCACCTCTCCTAGTGGCCAATGCCGCCGACGAAGAAGAACCCACGGGTTGTGTCGACAGACTGTCTACCAAGGCTCTACGGAGAGATAGGGGTGGAAGGGAAGTACCACCCCTCGTGCGGGGTGCCTGGGAAGAACCCGTCGAGCGATCTGGACCAGCGCCCACCATCTTTCCACACCTGGTGACCTGCCATGATAAATATTAAAAGAAATTAGTACAACATAAAAAAATTGAATAACTGACATGAATAATAATATGTACATGAATAATAAAGATTAAAATATATATAATTTAAGTTGTGAATCTTTCAAACTAATAATCATCATCAATAAATGCATCATCATCATCACTATCACACATGTCTTCATGAATGACGTGCTTGTCGGGTTCAACGACGTGAAGTTGTGAAAGGCCTTCCTTTAATCGTTGAAGCATTGACAGGTCATCCGCATCAGTAACCTCTACGAGTTCCAGGTCTTCTAGTTCCGGCTCAGGGCTGGAGTCGAATTCATTGTCGCTGTCTACTTCCATGTTCTTGGGTGAAGCACGGCGGTTCTTGAAATGTTTCTTGGAAAGACATGTTTCTATGAAGAATTCTCCATCATATGTGTCTGGGTTAATGTGAGGTTCATAATCCTGTTCAGTTGGGAGAGGTGGTCTGACATGTGGTGGCACTTCATAAACAACATACCAACCTTCCAGATTCTTATCCGTTTGGCATGCCCATGGTAGATAGAAAACTTGGCTCGCCTGTTGAGCCATAATATAGACATCGGGAACATCTAAATGGGTGTTTGGATTGATTTCGACTAGTCCTATATGTTCATGAGTCCTTCTAGTCTTTTTCGGCTGGAACCAATAACATTTGAAGACTACGACGTTCGATGGGTTTTCACCATCGAATTGAAGTTCATAAATTGCTTCAACTCTTCCATAATACTCGATAACACCTTCGCCGATAGAAGAGACACCACAATTTGTAGATTTCCGGTCGGGCATAGATAGCTCTTTGCCAAAGGTACAAAAGAGATACCCGTTGATGTTGTATTTCTCAAATGAACGGACCTTATAGTCAAAATCATTAGCAATTTGTCTCAATTCGGCGTCCATAGACTCCGAATTAGCCTACAAGTTTAATACGAAACGGTTGTTGCATTAGCCGCAAGTTAGACCAAGAATGAAATGGTCCATTATTGATAATTACCGTTTGTTTGAACCAAGAGATGAAACCGGGATAGCCGCCTCCTGTCTTTGACAGAAGCTCATACTCTTCGACGGAATCATTTTCGATCACCGCTCCATCCGAGAATTTGGCGACGTAACGGCTGTTTGAAATATCCGGAAATAAGAGCAGTTCAAATGAATTAGAAGTTATGGGAAAATGTGCCGAGAACTCACTCCATGTACGGCCGCACTTCTGTTAGGTTGTTGAAGATATACAACGAAATGTTCCGCCATTCTTCGACATCCAACGTTATTGGTTTCGAAGCACCGGCTGGTGCGAGCTTCCCTTTGAATAGGCTGAGGTTGGATCCACCTTTTTTAGGGTGTGCATCATTGTGCCGAGGCTTCGGATTATGCAAATGATGATTTTTGGCTTCGTAGTGTGCTGTCACAAAGTTTGCCACCTCCTCAGTAATGAATGCCTCAGCCATCGATGCTTCAATTCTACACTTATTTTTACATCTAGCTCGAAGGGTCTTGTGCATCCACTCAGTTGCATAGCACCAACGATCTTGCATGGGCCCACCCAATCTTGCCTCGGTCAGTAGATGTAAAATCAAATGCTTCATTGGATTAAAGAAGCCAGGTGGAAAGATCTTCTCTAACTTGCAAAACAACTCCGGTGCAAACTCCTCCATGTCTTCTACCACGCCAGACGACAATTCTTTCGCACAAAGAACACGGAAGAAATAGCTCAGCTCCGCCAGTGCTAGCCATTCATCCTTAGGAATAAAGCCACGTAACGTCACCAACATTACCCGCTCTAGCCATATGTGCCAATCATGACTTTTGAGACCAAAGATTTTTAATTTTTCATGACTCGCTCCCCTCTTTAGATTCGCTGCATACCCATCGGGGAACATCAAGTGCATTTTGACCCACAAGATAATTTCCCTCATAGTTGGCCTTCCAAGATTGAACCAGGCCTTTGGCTTCGACCACTTCTGCTTTCCTTTGCCTTCTCGCATGTTTTGTAATGGTCTATGGCATAGTGTCTCTTGATCGACTCTAGCCTTAATATTATCCTTTGTCTTCCCATCTATGTCGAACAATGTACCAAAAATAGCCTCTCCGATATTCTTTTCAATGTGCATCATGTCGATATTGTGTGGAAGAAGGAGGTCTTTGAAGTAAGGCAGATCCCAGAAGCATGGCTTGTGAGTCCAGGCGTGTTTTGAATTATACCCCTTGAAATTCCCTGGACGCTCTGGATCAGGCTCGAGGGCGTTTAACTGATCCAGGATCTGTTGGCCTGTGAACGCAGGTGGTGCCAAGTTTTTGACAACTTTACCTTTGGTAAAGTTCTTCTTGTCTTTTTTGAACTGATGGTCAGGATCTAGGAACTGTCTATGCAAGTCAAAGCAAGAATACTTCCGACCCTCCTGCAACCAATGAAACTGAAGAGCTGCCTTGCAATAGGGGCACGGGAACCTTCCATGCACACACACCATCCAGAGAATGGCGCATACGCTGGCAAGTCATGCATAGAATACATGTACCACACATGCATTTGGAAGTTTTCTTTTCTAGCGGCATCGTATGTCTTGACCCCATTATCCCAAGCTTCTTCCAATTCATCCTTAAGCGGTTGCAGGTACACATTCATATTCTTCCCCGGATAATTGGGCCCTGGAATTATCAATGTCAGAAATATGTTCTTTCTTTGCATAATCTGCCCGGGGGGAGATCGAGTGGAATGACAAATACAGGACAACAACTGTATTGGGTTGCCGTCATGCCGAAGGGATTAAAACCATCCGTGGCGGCGCAGACTCGAGGATTCCTTGGATTTGCCGCTTTATCCTGATGCAATCCATTGAAATGTTTCCACACTTCCCCATTCGATGTGTGTACCATCATCTTATTCCCATCCGCATCTAGTTCGGTTCTTTTGCCCAATTTGTGCCATGTCATCTCTCTGGCTGTCTCTTCGACCATGAAAAGACGTTGAAGTCTTGGTACGATTGGCATATACCGAAGAACACTAACTGCGATTTTGGTCTGCCTCTTCTCACCCATACCGTTGTCTACCACAAGATACCTGCAAGACTCGCAATTGGGACAATAGTCCAAGTGTGCATACTCCTTCCTAAATAAGACACTTCCTTTCTCACATTCTTCTATCTTCTCATAGGGCATCTTAAGTACACGAAGTATTTTATCCGACTGGTACAGGTTTGCAGGCATGACATGGCCTTTGGGTAGGAAACATCCAAATAGTGTCATCATCGCGTCGTAGCATTCTCTTCCCAAGTTGAACCGAGCCTTCAGAGCCATTACTTGTGCAATTGCATCCAGCTGACAGAGCTCATTGTGCTCATGTAGAGGACATTTTGAAGACTCCAACATTTCATAAAAGGCCTTTGCAGATTCCTCCATCTCATCTTCCGAATCCCGAGCATCATCAAAGTCTTGCACCATGTCTTCGATCCCGGTACCATGCTCGTCCGTGCGACGACGGACCACCTCAGCTCTTGTGCGTTGTATAGACTCACCATGAAATGTCCACACCGTATAATTAGGCTTAAAACCCCTCCTCTGCAGGTGTTTAATCATTACAGCCTATGTCGTCTTTTTATAGTTGTCGCATCCAGGACAGGGGCAATAGTTTCTTTCCTGGCCATTTGCGAATGCGGCTTTCACAAATTCCTTTGTTTTTACAAACCATTCTTTCTTCATCTCTTTCTGACTAGGGTGACCGGTATACATCCACGCACGATCACTCATCTTGCGTAGCTACTAAAGACGGAAGAAATATATTTATATATAATTTAGCATTTATATTCAGCGGTTAATCAGGTTCGCCATTTTTATTACGTCCAGGCAACGTACACGCTAATAGGTAAAGATAGGTCCTAATCCCACCCGAGTATGTGTAGATTGGGTTCGTTTTCCCATGCTGTGCTCCGGATACAATGCAAAACTTCGGCAGCACCTCCCAGCTGTTCGCCTGATACACGTCTCCGCAATAAACAGATAGGATGTGCATCCGGAGAACAACAGGGAGGCACTCACGAAATTCCGCATCGAATCCAGAGCACAACATACGGGAAAACGAACCCAATCTACACATACTCGGGCTATCCATGGATAATGTTGGACAATTTGAAAAGATGGCGGTTATAAATATGCAAATACATGCATATTTATAGATGTCACCCTTTCGAATGGGAGACGCATACTGGTCACGCATACTCATGATTGAAGAAATCTATATATAGCTAGCAAGTTTCATCGGCACGAAGACCGGGACAGAGCAAATTAAGGGGGTAGGAGGAGAAGTCATTTGTGCTCACCAACAAACGTAGGGGCGGAGCTCGTCCAACGCACGTGGAGGTCGTCGAACAACTGCACATTGAAATTCACTCGATCAACACAAATATGATGTTTTTATAAGATAATCAAAAAATATGTGACCTAACTCTTATTTTGGTTTTTGTTTTTTCCTATTCTTCTTCTTCTTATTATTATTTTCTTTTTTCTTTTTTCCTCTTATTCTTCTTCTCGTTCTTCTTCTTTTCTTCTCTTCTTTTTCTTCTTCTTCTTCTTATTCTTATTTTCTTTTTTCTTTTTTCCTCTTATTCTTCTTCTCCTTCTTCTTGTTTTCTTCTCTTCTTCTTCTTCTTCTTCTTCTTCTTATTTTCTTTTTTCCTCTTATTCTTCTCTTCCTCTCCTATTTTTCTTCTTCTTCTTCTTCTTCTTTCTTCTCCTTCCCTTCCTTTTCCTTCTTCTTCTTTTCCTTCTTCTTCTTATTTTTTTCTTCTCCTTTCTCCTTCTTCTTCTTCTCCTTTCTCCTTCTTCTTCTTCTCCTTTCTCCTTCTTCATCTTCTCCTTTCTCCTTCTTCATCTTCTCCTTTCTCCTTCTTCTTCTTCTTCTCCTTTTCTCCTTTACTAAACAGGAAACTAACCTAACTAAACCTAAACTAAAACTGAACCTAAACTAAACTAAAACTAAGCCAAAACCTCACTAAAACATATAACTAATTAGAAAAATACTATTAAAAGAAAGAAGAAAAAACTAACCGAAAGGGGGAGGAGGGCCGCAGGGGGAGGAGAGGCCGCACGGGGAGGAGGGCAGTAGGGGGAGGAGGGCCACAGGGGGAGGAGGGGCACGATGAGGGGCGCGAGGAGGGCGGCGACGGTGGCGTGGGGCGCTGGGGTGGGGGTGGCGTCGGCGGCGGTTGCGGTGGGGCAGCAGCGGCGGGGTGTGGTGGCGGTGCTGGGGTGGGGGCGGCGGCGGCGCTGGGGGTCGGGCGAGGCTGCAGTGAGGGAGAGTGGAGAGAGTGTAGAGAGTGGGAGAGAGGAGGGTGCTGCGATCGTTATCGTTAGGTGTCCATCCACTTTGCCGTTTGCCGTAGACGGCAAAGAAAGAGAAGGTAGACGGCAAAGGGGTGGGGTGGGCGCGGGTGGGGTGGGGAAAAGAGGTGGGTGATGGCGTCAGCTTTGCCGTCTGCCTTCTCTTCCTTTGCCGTCTGTGGGCGGACGACAAAGAGGTGGCTGATGGCAAATAGGTATTTTGCTGTCAGCCACCTCTTTGCCGTCTGTTTTCCTGAAGCTAATGGCAAATATGTTCTTTGCCGTCTGCTGGCTGATGGCAAAGATTTGGCAGACGACAAATAAAGGAATTCCAGTAGTGGTTCCTGAGTCATTTTGCCTCCTCTAGTAATGACTTGACAGAGTTGTCATTTAATTCATTGAGCAAGTCATTCTGAGCTTTAAGTACTTGTTCTACCTAAGTAGTAATCATAGAGGCATGTTTACTCAGAAGCTTCAGATCATTGACATTTCTGTCTACACAAGCACTTAAATGGCTAAGCATACGAGTACTTTGTTCCAAATGTCTGCTAACATAATCATTGAAACTCTATTATTTGGCAACAAAGTTGTCAAATTCATCAAAGCATAGGCTAGCAGGTTTGTCAAAAGGAATATCACTCTCATCAAACCTACGCAGAGAATTCACTTCTACTACTTGTATCGGGTTATCGAGACCATGGATCTCTTCGATAGGTGGTAGATTTTTGACATCTTCGGATCTAATTCCTTTCTCTTGCATAGATTTCTTGGCTTCTTGCATATCTTCGGGACTGAGGAATAGAATACCTATTTTCTTAGGAGTTGGCTTAGGAGGTGGTTCGGGAATAGTCCAAGCATTATCGTTGATCAAGATGTTATTCAGTAGGGTCTTAGGTTGTTCTATAGTTTGTTCCCTAAAAACACAACCGGCACAACTATCTAGGTGGTCTCTAGAGGCATCGGTAAGTCCGTTATAGAGGATATCAAGTATCTCGTTCTTCGTAAGAGGGTGATTAGGAAAAGCATTCTGTAGCTGGACGAGCCTCCCCCAACCTTGTGGAAGACTCTTTTCTTGGAGTTGAGCAAAGTTGTATGTTTCCTGCAAGGCAACTTGCTTCTTATGGGCAGGGACATATTTCTCACAGAAGTAATAGACCATATCCTGGGGACTACTCACACATCCAGGCGCAAGAGAGGTGAACCAGGCTTTAGCGTCATCCTTTAGAGAGAAAGGAAATAGCTTAAGGATATAGTAATGGCAGATCTTCTCCTCATTAGTGAAAAGGGTGGCTATATCGTGTAGTTTAGCAAGATGGCTACGACCGTCTCAGACTCATAACCGTGAAAAGGATCAGATTCGACTAGAGAGATTATCTCAGGATCGACAGAGAATTCATAATCCTTATCAGTGATAAAGATAGGTGACGTGGCAAACTTCGGGTCGTATTTCATCCTAGCTTTTAGAGATTTTTCCTTCCACTTGAGAAGTAATTTCTCAGCATCATAGGCATCCTTACACGCAAGAAAATCCCCAGCTATCTCTCCCTCCATAACGTAACCCTCAGGTATATCAGGCAATTCATATCTAGGAGAGCTAGATCTAGCTAGAGCAAAAGCATGTTCTATCTCAATAGTATCGGTAGTTTCAGAAGCATCACGAGCATTGGCAGTAACTCTAGCAATATGAGAATCAAGGAATATCCCTAGTGGAACATCAGGCAAAGTAGTATCTCTAGCAGTATCAAGCATAGTATCATCAGGCATAGCACCTCTAGCAGTATCAAGCATAGCATCTGTGGCAGTATCAGGCAAAGATGTATCAGGCATAGTATCAAGCATAGCATCTCTAGCAGTAGCATCATAAGCATCATCAAGCACAGGCGACATATCAAGATTTCTAGCAAGAGGTGATGTTGCAAACTTACTCATAACTGTAGGTGAATCAAGTGCAGAGCTATATGGAAATTCCTTACCTCCACTCGTAGTTGAGGGCAAGACTTTGGTTTTTGGATCCTTCAGATTCTTCATAGTGATCAGCAGATATAAATCCCAAGTGACTCAGCGAATATAGCAATACCTCCTGGCAATGGCGCCAGAAAAATGCTGATTCCGTAACAGCAGACCTTCCCCTGCAACGGCACCAGAAGAATGTTGCTAGCACTCTCTGGCAATCGAAACTAGAAGAATGTTGTTGACGGCCCACCAGCGCGTGGGATCGCAACAGTTTTCGAGGGTAGAGTATTCGACCCAAACTTGTTGGTTAGCCAGACAGGAGGTGAGAGGATACTCTCGAGTATTAGCAGCTGAATGTGTCAGATTCAACCACACCTGAAAGATTAGTATCTGCAAGCAAAGTAGTAACATCAAAGTAGTATGATAACAACGGTGTCAGAAACGATCTGTTGACACGGCAGACTATTCCTAACGATTGTATTAATGGCACAAAGTTGCCTTGTTGACGGAAATTGTCTGTTCCCGTCAACGACCAGCGAACCAAAATTGTAGCAGGTGGCAGCAGTGAAACGAGTAATAGCAGCGGCAAGGAACAACAGTAGTGACAGTAGTAGCAAGTAGCAACAGTAGCAAGCGACAGTAGTAGCAACAGTAGCAGCAGAGCAAGACAAGTAACATCAGCAGAGCAGGACAAGTAACAACAGCAGAGCAAGACAAGTAACAACAGCAGTAGGACAAACTCGTAGGAAATGGGTCGGTGATTTGTTTGGATGATATTCGTCATGCAACAGTTATAACACGGAGAGATATCTGGCTAGCTCCCGTTCGTCAATGTGATGTAGGCATGCATTCCGTGTGTCGTCATACGTGCTAAGGGAAAAGAACTTGCATGACATCTATTGTCCATCCCTCCCGTGGCATCAGGGTCCAAAAGGAAACTACGGGATATTAAGGTTCTCCTTTTAATAAAGAACCGGACCAACGCATTAGCACTTGGTGAACACATGAACTCCTCAAACTATGGTCATCACAGGGAGTGGTTCCGGTTATTGTCACTCCGGGGTTACCGGACCATAACACATAGTAGGTAACTACAACTTGCAAGATCGGATCTAAAATACACATATATTGGTGACAACATAATAATTTCAGATCTGAAAATCATGGCACTCGGCCCCTAGTGACAAGCATTAAGCATGGCAAAGTAGTAGCAACATCAATCTCAGAACATACTGGATACTAGGGATCAATCCCCGTCAAAACTAACTCGATTACATGATAGATCTCATCCTACTCATCACCGCCCAGCGAGCCTACAAATAGATTACTCACGAATGACGAAGAGCTTCATGGAATTGGAGAGGGAAGAAGGTTGATGATGACGATTTCCCCTCTCCGGAACCCAAAACGGACTCCAGATCTGCCCTCTAGATGAAGAACAGGTTGTGGCGGCGCCTCCGTATCGCAAATGTGAGGATATATTCTCTCTTGATTTTTTCTGGGACGAAAGTGAACTTATAGAGCTGAGATTGGGGGCGGTAGAGCCACGTGGGCCCTACAAGCTTGCCATCCGCCACCAGGGGGTCGCGGTGGCAGGGCTTGTGGCCCACTGGCCCAACCCCTCAGGTGGATCTTTGCGCAGGTATTTTTCATATTTTCCAAAAATAATCTCCGTAGATTTTCAGGACGTTTGGAGAACTTTGATTTCTGCACAAAAATAACACCAAGGCAATTTTGCTGAAAACAGCGTCAGTCCAGGTTAGTTCCATTCAAATCATGCAAATTAGAGTCCAAAACAAGGGCAAAAGAGTTTGGAAAAGTAGATATGATGGAGTCAGCCCAAGGGGCCGATGGCGCCACTTAAAGAAATACCAAAAATAAAAGAAAAAGAAAAGGGAAATTGGGAGGTGGGAAGGAAGAGGGGGACTCCTTCCCAAACCGAATTGGAGGAGTCCTCCTCCTCCTAGCGCCGGTGCACCCTTGAGGGCCTTGTCCCTCAAGGCAAGCCCCTCCCCCTCCCTCCTATATATAGTGGTGCTTTAGGGTTGATTTGAGACAACTTTTTCCATGTGCAACTCAACCCTAGACCACATAGTTTTACCTCTAGATCGGATTTCTACGGAGCTCGGGCGGAGCCCTGCAGGAGTAGATCATCACCACCACCGAATCGCCGCACACTACCGGAGAACTCATCTACTTCTCCGTCTTGCTTGCTGAAAGGATCGATATGGTTGACTAGAGGGGGGTGAATAGGCAACGACCACTTTTTAATTAATCTTAGCAAGTTAGGGTAAACAACATACGGGTTCACAAATATTACAACAATGGGGTGAACCCTAATGAAGCAAACAACGAGAGCTACTAAGACAAGTAAGAGATAGACGAAAACATAAGCATACACAAAGTAAAGGTTAGAGATAACCACAAGTGGAACCGATGGAGACGAGGATGTGTTACCGAAGTTCCTTCCCTTTGACAGGAAGTACGTCTCCGTTGGAGCGGTGTGGAGGCACAATGCTCCCCAATAAGCCACTAAGGCCACCGTATTCTCCTCACGCCCTCGCACGATGCAAGGTATCGTGATTCCACTATAGGTGCCCTTGAAGGCAGCGACCGAACCTTCACAAACGAGGTTGGGGCAAACTCCACACAAAGCTTGGAGGCTCCCAACAAGACCACGAAGCTTCACCACAATGGAATGTGGCTTCGAGGTGACATCAACCGTCTAGGATGCTCAAACACCCAAGAGTAACAATATCCGCAAGGGATTGGTGGGGGAATCAACTTTTCTCTTGGTGGAAGTGTGGATCTAGGCCTTCTCAACCAATCCCTAAAGAATCAACAAGTTTGATTGGCTAGGGAGAGAGATCAGGCACTTTTGAGCTTAGGGAGCAACAATGGAGCTTGGGAGGGTGATAGATAGAGTTCCACAGCTAGAAGAACCCTTTATATAGTGGGGGGGGGGGGAATCCAACCGTTTTCCCACTCACAGCCCGTGTCTAGTGGTACTACCGTTGGATGCAGCGGTACTACCGCTGGCACTCCAGCGGTACTACCGCTGGCTGCAGCGGTACTACCGCTGGCTCTCTAGCGGTACTACCGCTGGCTGCAGCGGTACTACCGTTGGGCTCCTGGTAGTGCATAAGCACTACCACCGCCAAGAAAGTCTTCGCAAAAAGGTTCGTCCACGTACAACCGCTAGGCAGGCGGTACTAAGCTCCTGGAGCGGTACTACCGCCAGCTAGCGGTACTACCGCTGGCTGCAGCGGTACTACCGCTAGCACTCCAGCGGTACTACCGCTAGGGAGAGCGGTAATACACAATCGCAAAGAAGAAGGAAACACAAAGGCGGGAGCCACTCCAAAGATGCCGGCAAGGGGGAAAATATGTGAAGTGTGTGCATGCAAGATTGATTCCACCCAAACCTTTCCACTACGGTTCCCCTCTTAATAGTACGGCTTTCCTATGACTCAAATAAAGAGAATCGTAGAGAACGCCGTGCTTCTGTTCCACGAACGAGGGGGCGAGTCGTCTTGTGTCGTTGACGTGTGTTATCTGAAATCTTAACACACACGGTTAGTCCTTTGCGGTACTGTCATCAATCACCAAAATTACTTAGGCATAAACTATGCCCCAACAATCTTCCCCTTTTTGGTGGATTGATGACAATATTGGATTTGCACAGAGAATAATATGAGAACAAAAAGATAGAGATATATGACAATAAGGAGCATATGAGTCACAGCATATGATGGAAATAAATCTCACAGAAGTTCATGTCTCACAAAAGATAGCAAAATAGAAGCAAACCAAGTTCGAAGCAAAACACGAAAGATAAGCAAAGCAAAGCAAAGTTCGACTCTCAAAGCAAATCCAGCTCCTAGACTCTCTCCCCCTTTGGCACAAGACACCAAAAAGGGGCACACCTAACGCCACAGGTGGTTACTCCTCATCCTCAGGATCGCCAGACTCGTCCGTACCCTCCGGATCGTCCTGCTCCTCTTCATTGTCCTCTTCCTCCTCAGCGCCAGACCACTGGTAACCTTGAGCCCGCATCCAAGTAGCCTCTGGAGTGATGTCGTCCTCTGATCCGCTGGAGATGTCAACATCAAGAGTCCTTAGGACACGCTTGTGCCTCTGAAGGTTCTCCTTCTGAGCCACGTGCGTGTGATACTGGCCCTTAGCCTACATACAGAAGAGAGTCTTCATCTTATCCTGCAGTTTCATGGCCCAAGATGGCATGGCAGAAGAGCGGGACTGAGAGGCGGTTCCTCTGTCAGCAGCAGTCTCTGTGTCAGTGTCCATGTGGTGAGATGAAGTTGATGGGCTGGCCCATTTGTCCTTGACGCGAAGCTTGACTGGATCGTGCACAATGTAGTCAGCCTGAATGTATAACTCCTCCTGCGGATAGGTGTCTTCCACTTCTGACGGATATAAGAAAACAGGTAGGGCCCGTAGATGGGAACCTTGCGCATCATGATGCAGTTCCTAAGCTCAGTGAACATCACATCAGAAATATCAAGAGGGGCAGACTCCTTAGTCATAGCCTCCTCACAGAGCAGTAGCATCTCAGCCAGAGAGCCATGTACCTCGTCGAAGTTGCCAATGCGAGGAAAGAGCGTGTTGCGGAAGATCCGATGCATGATGTCTAGATGCCTCGGGAGCACACCTTTCTTCACATAGAGTTGCTGCAATCTGTCCTTGACGAAAGCCCTATCAGTGGTAGCTGCAGCATGAGGACGCGACCCAAGTGGAGTGTCAGCGCCCTGGAAATCAACCTTGAGGAATGCCATAAATTCACGCCAGGTACCGGACATCTTCTGAGTCCCAGTCATCCACACCATGGAGCGCTCGTCATCAGGAGAGAAGTGACACGTGACATAGAACTGGGCAACAACATTGGGGTCAAAGTCTGTCTTGAAAGAGATGATCTCCTTGATGCCCAGTTTGTCAATCATAGAGAGAGCATCACCAAAATAGTCCATGTTCCGTTGAAGGTGAGCCAGGTCAATCCACTGAACGGGGACAAAGATCTTCTTGAAATGGTTGATGATATCACGGTAGATCCTGCAGTGATCCCTTGCCCAAACATGCTCGACATTCTTGATCACAGCCCGCTCTTGGAGATAGTGGTTTTGAGTGCGGAACCGTAGAAAGTCCTTAGGGGGCATGGTGCGGACGTTGATCCCCTTGTCCTTGTGAGCGGTCTTCTTGAAGGCCTGCTTTTTGGGTTGCAGACCTGAAGTGGCGGAGCCCTCTGGAGCCTCTGGATTGCGAAAATGCTTGGACTGTGTGTCCCGTTGGGGGTTCGAGCGGCGAGCACCACCTGTGACACAAAACACACACCGAAAAAGAGCGACAAAAAGGAGTCAAGGCAATGAACAAGAAAAGGCAGAAAAGTAAACACTCATTGCCAAGCACATGAGAAGAGTACACAGAGAATCCTCCTGGTGGTAGTACCGCTACCCCTGGCGGTTGTACCGCGGGGGTCCTGGCGGTAGTACCGCCGGGGTCCTGGCGGTAGTACCGCTACCCCTGGCGTTAGTACCGCCGGGGTCCTGGCGGTAGTACCGCTACCCCTGGCGGTAGTACCGCTGGGGTTTGATTTTTCAGATATGAAAATATGAATAGAACCCATAGAGATGGCTACATGGATTTTACGAGGGCCATGGGCTGCGTACGATCACTAAGAACTCCACCACAGCCCTAACCACATGAGGACCACAAGTATCATCTAAATAAGCACATGCCTAGTCAAGAGAGTGCAAGTTTTAGATCTAATCCAAACATAGTTCAAGTGCTTGATCTAAACATGTAAATCCTAGGGCATGGCAAAATAAACAGCAAAGATTCATAGGACCTACACTCCCCTCAAATATCTCCTTCATGCCATCGAAGAACAAAGCACAATATCAAAGACATGGATCCAAACCACCAATGCTCCTAACCCTAGAACAAGAACATCAACCAAGAGAAGAAGGGGAAGAGCTTTACCGGGGTCCATGGCACTTGGAGGAGGAAGGAGAAGTGGAGCAAACCCTCCAACTCAACGGAGAGAAGGGGCTCCATGAATAGAGATCGAAATAGGGGAGTTCGGGGATGGAGAGGGAGGAGCCACAAGGAAGAAGAAAGAGGCAGGAAAACACGGGCTCCCCCTCCTTTATATAGCCCAAGGGGTACGGGCCAGCGGTAGTACCGTTGTGGTCCTCGCGGTAGTACCGCTACCTGGCGGTAGTAACGCTGGCTGCAGCGGTAGTACCGCTGGGGTCCTGCGGTAGTACCGCTCCCCCTGGCGGTAGTACCGCTCCCCCTGGCGGTAGTACCGCTTCCCCTGAGACAGCCCTAATAATGTCCTAGTTAGGTCGCGGTAGATTGGGATCCTGGCGGTAGTACCACTATCCCTAGCGGTAGTACCGCTGGGGTCCTGGCAGTAGTACCGCTACCCCTGGCGGTAGTACCGCTACCCCTAGCGGTAGTACCGCTGCAAATGCCACAACGGGATCTAGGAGAAGAGAAGAACGTGGGAAAATGACAAGTTAGTGGAAAAAGAAGATAGCACCAGAAAGATATACTGACTTGTCATTTTATATCCTTTCTTCTATATGAGAGAAAGGTGGGGGGTGGTGGCCGAGGCCACCTATGTTTGAGACAAAGGTATGAAGAATTATCCTTGGGTTCATGACCAATGCACGTCTTTGAAGCACAAGTGCCATTTGACAATGGCTAAAGTGAAAGACTAGATCGATTTATGCATAATGGGGGGAGGAAAAGTTCATTGAGAGAACAACACTCCCCCTATGTCGATGCCTACATCTAGAACAAGATAGAATGCATAGTGAGGTGCAACATGCCTAGCTTCAATCCACATTACTTGAATCAATGATATTTAGCTCATGCCTTAACTCCCGGAACCTTGCTTCATCTAGGGGCTTAGTGAAAATATCTGCAAGTTGCTCTTCAGTGTGGATGAAGTGAACCTCAATATCACCTAGCTTGATATGTTCACGAATGAAGTGATGGCGAATATCAATATGCTTGGTTTTCCTATGTTGCACTGGGTTGAGGGAAATCTTGATAGCACTTTGATTGTCACATAGAAGAGGCACTTTGTCACAAGTGACACCATAATCCTTTAAAGTTTGCCTCATCCATAGCAATTGTGCACAACAACTTGCAGCTGCCACATACTTAGCTTCGGTGGATGATAGAGAGACGCAATTCTGATTCTTTGAAGACCAACTTACCAATGAGCGACCAAGGAATTGGCATCCTCCAGAAGTTGACTTCCTCTCCACACAATCTCCTGCCCAATCTGAGTCAGAATAGCCAACTAGATTGAAGTTTGCTCCTTTGGGATACCAAAGGCCAAAGTTTGGGGTATGAGCCAAATATCGAAAGATTCTCTTAACAGCCATATAATGACTTTCTTTTGGTGCAGATTGAAACCGTGCACATATCCCTACACTCAACATAATATTCGGTCTAGATGCACAAAGGTAAAGTAGGGATCCAATCATGGAGCGATATACCTTTTGATTCACTGCTTTACCATTGGGATCACTGTCAAGCTTGCATCTTGTTGGCATGGGGAACTTGACCGGTTTGACATCTTCAAGCTCGAACCGTTTGAGCATGTCTTGAGTGTACTTGGCTTGTTTGATGAAGGTCCCTTCTAGGCCTTGTTTAATCTCGAACCCAAGGAAGAACTTCAACTCTCCCATCATGGACATCTCAAATTTCTCAGTCATTAGTGCAACAAATTTTTCATTGAAGGAAATGTTAGGGGAGCCAAAGATAATATCATCAACATATAGTTGGCATATGAACAAATCCCCTTTAACCCTCTTAGTAAAAAGAGTGGTATCTATCTTCCCAATTTCAAACCCACGATCTTGTAACAACTCGGTAAGATACTCATACCATGCACGTGGGGCTTGTTTAAGGCCATAGAGTGCCTTATTAAGTTTGTACACATGATTGGGGAGCTTGGGATGTTCGAATCCTGGGGGTTGTTTGACATAGACCAACTCATTTAAAGGACCATTAAGAAAGCCACTTTTCACATCCATTTGTTGTAATTTTAAGTTATGATGAGAAGCAAATGCAAGCAACATGCGAATAGATTCTAGACGAGCAACAGGGGCAAAGGTTTCACCGTAGTCGATACCCTCGACTTGGGAGTAGCCTTGAGCCACCAATCTTGCCTTGTTTCGAATCACAAACCCATTGGCATCTTGCTTGTTCTTGAATATCCATTTGGTCCCGATGACATTATGTTCCTCCGTTGGCCTAGGCACTAAATCCCAGACTTGGTTGCGCTCGAAGTTGTTAAGTTCTTCATGCATGGCCATAAGCCAATCCTCATCATCGAACGCTTCATGTACCTGTTGAGGTTTATAATACGAAACAAACGCGTGATGCTCACAATAATTCCAAATTTGTTGACTGGTGGATACTCCCCTTTTTAAGCTGCCAAGTACATTCTTCATAAGATGTGACTTGCCTCTCAGCTTGTTCGCAATCTTGGCTACTCGACGCTCCAAGAGTTCTTCATTGGATAACGGGGGAGCATCGACTTGTTTACTTTGCTTGCCCTTGAATCTTGAGCCTCCCTTGGCACCGGCTGTTGGTGTTGCAGAAGGGAATTGTGAGACAGTATCCTGAACATCTTGTCCTTCGACTTGAGCAGGTTCACTAGTTTGTTCTTGTATTTGTGGTCGCTCTTGATCTTGATCTTGTGCTTCTACTTGGTCTAGATCTCGTGGTTGCACTTGATCTTGATCATGAGCAGGTTCGGAGTCTTGGGAGAGTGCTTGAATATCATGAGACACATCATCATTGTTGGGCAATTTATCTTGACCTTGAGCTTGTTCATTTTGTTGAGAGTCTTCTCTTTGTTCATCGGAAGCGTGTGGGGCTTGTGGAGGTGATGGCTCCACTTGAGTAGAGCATTGTCCTTCTCCTTCGGCCACAAGGGGTTCCTCAATGGGGAGTATTTGACCAATCCCCATTCTTCTTATGGCTTGGGGAGGAATTTCATCACCTACATCACAAAGACCACTTTGCTCCACTTGGGAGCCATTATTTTCATCAAACTCCACGTTACACGTCTCCTGAATGAGTCCGGTGGACTTGTTGAGGACACGGTAAGCATGAGAGTTTGTAGCATAACCAACAAAGATGCACTCATGTGCTCTAGAATCAAATTTAGCTAAATGTGCACCTTTCTTGAGAATGAAACACTTACAACCGAATACCCGGAAGTACTTGAGATTGGGTTTGTTTCCAGTTAGAATCTCATACGGAGTCTTGTTCAAGCCTTTGCGGATATAGAGCCGATTGGACGCATGACATGCTGTGTTGATGGCCTCTACCCAGAAGTTATATGGAGATTCGAATTCTGTCATCATTGTCCTTGCAGCGTCTATCAAGGTCCGGTTCTTCCTTTCTGCCACGCCGTTTTGTTGAGGGGTATATGGTGCTGAATATTGGTGTTTTATTCCCTCATCACCTAGAAACTCATCCAAGGTGTAGTTCTTGAACTCGGTGCCGTTGTCACTTCTAATCATCAAGATCTTTGCTTCATGTTGACGTTGGGCTTCATTAGCAAAGTTGATGACAGTTTGTTGAGTTTCACTCTTATTTTTGAAGAAATATACCCAGGTATATCTTGAGTAGTCATCAACGATCACCAAGCAATACTTTCTGCCTCCAAGACTATCAAATGATGGAGGGCCAAACAGATCCATATGGAGAAGCTCCAATGGCCTCTTAGTGTAGATAAGAGTCGTTGGACGATGAGCAGTTTCATGAATCTTTCCTTCAATGCAGGCACTGCAAACACGATTAGCAAAACTCACATTTGTTAGTCCACGAATATGGTCCCCTGTCAGAAAACTTTGCAAAGATCTCATATTGACATGAGCTAAACGACGATGCCAAAGCCAGCCCACATCAACTTTAGCCATTAAACACGTCACGGTCTTAGTGGGTCACTTTGAGAAGTTCACCACATAAAGACCATTTTGGACATATCCAACATAGGCTACTTTAAGAGTCTTGCTCCTCAGGAGGACCACAGTATCAAGATTAAAGAATGTGGAAAAAACCATAATTGCAAGTTGACGAACCGAAAGTAAATTGTAGGCAAGTGACTCAACAAGCATGACCTTCTCAATAGATAACTCTTGAGATACGACCACCTTACCAAATCCCAATACCTTTGACGAGGATGCATCGACGAATTGGACATGGGTGGGCATAGATGGAGAAGGATGCACATCCACCACCAAGTCCTTGCTTCCGGTCATATGATTTGTTGCTCCACTATCGAGCAACCATGACACCCCACCGGAAGCAAACTCCTGCAATAGATCAAGGCTTGGTTTTAGGTACCCATTTTTAATGGGTCCTTTCATGTTAGAGACAAGGGTCTTAGGAACCCAGATAGCCCATTCAATATACTCATCGTAGGAACCAACAAATCTAGCATAAACATGCCCATCACTAGCATGACATAAGACATAAGAAGAATTGAGTTTGTCGGCTGTGTTAGTAGGAATGGTTTTGCCCTTCTTGAGGTTTCCATAGTCCACCTTGTTCCTCTTCACCTTCTGAGTCCCCTCACCCTCTTTGACAAAGATGTCCATGAGGGTAGGAGATCGTTTGTTCCTGTTCCTCCTTTTACCTTTTGACTTGGAGGTAAGTCCAAGTCCCTCCTTTCCTACAACACCTTTTTGAGTGCTCAAGAGGTCGTTCAGGCTCTTCTCACCTTGTATGCATGCCACAAGGCCCTTCTCAAGTTTCTCCTTTAACTTGGCATTTTCCTCCACAAGATGTACATGCTCACAACAGGGATTAGTTGCACAAGCATTATCAATTAACACAAAGGGAGGACAAGTAGAGATCTCCTTGGTAAGCTTTGCTTGGAGTTGATCATGAGACTCTTTCAGAGAGAAATGAACACCTTTCAAGACCTTGTGGGCCTTGTCAAGTGTGTCAAACTCCTCTTTGAGTCTGTCATGGCCAACCCCAAGAGCATACTATTCAGACTTAAGCATACGAGTAAGAACAACATCATGATCTAGTTTCTTTTGCATTTTAGCGCAGTCATCGTTATATGACTCCTCAAGAGCCAAACAAAGAGTGTGCTCCTTTTCTAGAGCAATAGATAATTCAGAAATTTCATCGGCATAGTCACGACCGTGTCCCTGAAGCTTGGAGATGGTCTCCTCATGAGACTCAATGAGGCCAGTGGCCTTACCCAGTTGTTCCAAGAGAGCAACAAAGTGCTTCTTGGATTCTCCCTTAATAGTGCACAGAAACTTGTCAAGATCATGCTCATTAAGTTCCCCAACATCACTATCATCAACACAATTTAACAATGAAGGAGCAGTAGCGATGTTGGTCTTAATGATGGGGGTTACCTGATTGATACCTTTTGCCATGAGGCACTTGGTGATGTGGTTCTCGTTGGGGGCGTTGAAGAGGGACACCTTCTGGGGAGAGGTAGTGGCAATAGCAACAGTTGCCGTTGCCACTATATCATCATCATCATCATCGGAAGGGTACTCTTCAAGGGCCACCATCACTTTTGGGTGGGGTTTCTTCACAAAGTTGTTCTTGATTGGAAATGATTTCGTTTTGTCTTTGCGAATGAGCTTGCCCCCGTTGTCTTCCCTTTTGTCATCGGGACATTCGGCCACGAAGTGAATCACGTTACCACAGTTATAACATGTCCTTTCTCGTTGTTTGGGTTTGAATCCACTCGAGTTGTTCTTGGTGAAGGTGGGTCTTGAGTTCCTCTTGTTGCCCCAAAATTGCCTTGATGCAAGAGCCATGTGCTCATGATAGGCATACTTTGTGTCTTCAGGGCAGCTCTCCTCTTCCTCATCCTCTTCTTCTTCTTCAAACATTGCTTTTGCTTTCAACGCAAGGTTGGGTGAAGTTGTCTTTGAGAGAATGCGAGCAAGTGCATTGTCGGCTGTTTCGTTCATGATTGACATTGCAATGAATTCATCCAACACCCCACTGGAAGACAAGGAGTGGAAGTCTGGCCGCTGACGAATGACAGATGACATGGCTTTGTTGAAAGGCATGATGGCTTTGAGAAACTTGCGCTTGACCCATGTATCATCCACATCCTTGCTCCCATGATCCTTGAGTGCCAGAGCAATAGCAGTCACCCTCCTATAGAGATCACGAGGGTCCTCGTCTTCCTTCATCACAAACTCATCGGCCTTATCAAGTATCACTTAATAGTTGGATCGTTGAATGCTTGAGCTTCCCTTGTACAACACCATAATATGCTCCCAACAATCCTTGGCCAAAGTGAAGGGACGCAAGTGAGGAAGATCTTCAGGTGGCACTGCGGACTGGAGAATAAACAAAGCGGAGTGATTGTATTGATTGTCTGCATCTTCTCTTGGAGTGAGGTTGCTTGGATCATGGGGATAATATCCTTGCTCGATGATTCTCCACAAGTTTGTTGAGTTGTGATTCAAATGAGACTTAATAGAAAATACCCAGTTAGCAAAGTCACCTTTTACAAGCTTAGGAGGAGGACCAACAGGATTAAGACGCGGTGCGGGAACGGATCCTCCATAGACCATGGGGGTGGAACTGAGGCATATGTTCCAGTCCCATCCTTTTCGTGAGATGAGGAAGGTCGCATACCTTTAGCCGCTTCCTTAGAGGAATTGGCCTCCGAATCGGTGACGGTGGGTTTAACCACTATCGCCGGTTCGGGTGGATTTATAAATCCCTCAATTAAGTCTTTAAGCATGGTCTTGACTTCGTTTGTCAAGGACGTCTTGAGGGCGGCCATAGCCGTATTCAAGTCATCCCTTGTGACCGAAGTCAAGTCCATGGCCTCGGGTTGCCCATGGTTAATTCCCTCTTCGCCTTCCATACTCTTTGGGTGGTTAAACCCTTAATAAAGAGACGTGGCTTTGATACCAATTGAAAGGATCGATATGGTTGACTAGAGGGGGGTGAATAGGCAACGACCACTTTTTAATTAATCTTAGCAAGTTAGGGTAAACAACATACGGGTTCACAAATATTACAACAATGGGGTGAACCCTAATGAAGCTAACAACGAGAGCTACTAAGACAAGTAAGAGATAGACGACAACATAAGCATACACAAAGTAAAGGTTAGAGATAACCACAAGTGGAACCGATGGAGACGAGGATGTGTTACCGAAGTTCCTTCCCTTTGACAGGAAGTACGTCTCCGTTGGAGCGGTGTGGAGGCACAATGCTCCCCAATAAGCCACTAAGGCCACCGTATTCTCCTCACGCCCTCGCACGATGCAAGGTATCGTGATTCCACTATAGGTGCCCTTGAAGGCGGCGACCGAACCTTTACAAACGAGGTTGGGGCAAACTCCACACAAAGCTTGGAGGGTCCCAACAAGACCACGAAGCTTCACCACAATGGAATGTGGCTTCGAGGTGACCTCAACCGTCTAGGATGCTCAAACACCCAAGAGTAACAATATCCGCAAGGGATTAGTGGGGGAATCAACTTTTCTCTTGGTGGAAGTGTGGATCTAGGCCTTCTCAACCAATCCCTAAAGAATCAACAAGTTTGATTGGCTAGGGAGAGAGATCGGGCACTTTTGAGCTTAGGGAGCAACAATGGAGCTTGGGAGGGTGAGAGATAGAGTTACAGAGCTAGAAGAACCCTTTATATAGTGGGGGGGTATCCAACCGTTTTCCCACTCACAGCCCGTGTCTAGCGGTACTACCGCTAGCACTCTAGCGGTACTACCGCTGGCTGCAGCGGTACTACCGCTGGGCCCATGGTAGTGCATAAGCACTACCACCGCCAAGAAAGTCTTCGCAAAAAGGTCCGTCCACGTACAACCGCTAGGCAGGTGGTACTAAGCTCCTGGAGCGGTACTACCGCTGACCAGGGGCGATACTACCACCAGCTAGCGGTACTACCGCTGGCTCCAGCGGTACTACCACTAGGGCCAGCGGTACTACCACTAGGCCCAGCGGTACTACCGCTGGGGGACCATTTGCAAAGAAGAAGGAAACACAAAGGCGGGAGCCACTCCAAAGATGCCGGCAAGGGGGAAAATATGTGAAGTGTGCGCGTGCAAGATTGATTCCACCCAAATCTTTCCACTACGGTTCCCCTCTTAATAGTACGGCTTTCCTATGACTCAAATAAAGAGAATCATAGAGAACTTCGTGCTTTTGTTCCACGAACGAGGGGGCGAGTCGTCTTGTGTTGTTGACGTGTGTTATCTGAAATCTTAACACACACGGTTAGTCCTTTGCGGTACTGTCATCAATCACCAAAATTACTTAGGCATAAACTATGCCCCAACATTTGCTGGATCAAGAAGGCTAAGATCATCATCGAGCTATACGTGTGCAGAACGCGGAGGTGTCGTCCGTTCGGCACTAGATCGGAACGAATCGTGGGACGGTTCGAGGGACGTGAAGACGTTCCACTACATCAACCTCGTTTATTAACGCTTCCTGTTGTGCAATCTACAAGGGTACGTAGATCCAAATCTCCTCTCGTAGATGGACATCACCATGGTAGGTCTTCGTGTGCGTAGGAAATTTTTTGTTTCCCATGCAACGTTCCCCAACAGTGGCATCATGAGACAGGTCCATGCGTAGATGTTATCTCAAGTAGAATACAAAAGGTTTTGTGGACGCTGATGTTTGATTTGCTGCCCTCCTTAGTCTTTTCTCGATTCGGCGGTATTGTTGGATTGAAGCGGCTCGGACCGACATTACTCGTGCACTTACGAGAGGCTGGTTTCATCGACTAACATGCAACCTCGTTGCATAAAGATGGCGGTCCTTGGTTTGGTTTCTTCAACTTTAGTTGAACTGGTTTTGACCGAGGCGGTCCTTGGCGAGGTTAAATAGCAATTTGCACATCTCCGTTGTGGTTTTTGCATAAGTAAGATGCGATCATACTAGATACCCATAGCAACCACATAAAACATGCAACTACAAATTAGAGGACGTCTAACTTGTTTTTGCAGGGTATGCTTGTGATATGATATGGCCAATGACGTGATGTGATATATTGGATGTATGAGATGATCATGTTGTAATAGTTAATATCAACTTGCACGTCCATGCTACGGCAATCGACAGGAGCCATAGGGTTGTCTTTAAACTAACATTTGTGTTTGCAGATGCGTTTACTATATTGCTAGGACGTAGCTTTAGTAGTAATAGAATAAGTAGCACGACAACGTCGATGGCGACACGTTGTTGGAGATGACGATGATGGAGATCATGGTGTGGCGTGCTACTGCGACAATAGACCTTCCCTGGTACGGCGCCAAGAATCCTGCTACTACGGATACGCCTTTAGGGACTTCCTTGGCAAATATGCAAAAGATTTCCCCGCGGCCTTGGAGCCTTGCGTTGGTTTTCCCTTAAAGAGGAAAGGGTGATGTAGCACAGCAGCGGTAAGTCTTTCCCTCAGTTTTGAGAACCAAGGTATCGAGCCAGTGGAAGATCTCGTCAAGTCACAAGTACCTGCACAAACACAAAGAGCTTGCACCCAACGCTATGAAGGGGTTGTCAATCCCTTATAGATTGTTTGCAAAGTGAGAACTGAAAGCAACAAAGTAAACAAGCAAAGTAAAAGTGGAAACGATAGTTGTGAATAGACTCGGGGGCCGTAGTGTTCACTAGTGGCTTCTCTCATGAAAGCAAGTAGACGGTGGGTGAACGAATTGCTGTCGAGCAATTGATAGAACCGCGCAAAGTCGTGACGTTATCTAAGGCAATGATTATATCTATAGGCATCACGTCCAAAACAAGTAGACCGATACTTTCTGCATCTACTACTATTACTCCACACGTCGACCGCTATCCAGCATGCATCTAGTGTATTAAGTTCAAAAGAACAGAGTAACGCCTTAAGCAAGATGACATGATGTAGATGGACAATCTCATATCTACGATAAAAGCCCATGTTGTTACCCTTGATGGCAACAACACGATGCGTGCCTTGCTGCCCCTTCTGTCACTCGGAAAGGTCACCACACGGTATGAACCCAAAACCAAGCACTTCTCCCATTCCAAGAATCATAGATCTAGTTGGCCAAACAAAACACAAGACTCGGAGAGACTTACAAGGATATCAAATCATGCATATAAGAAATCAGCAAAGACTCAAATATAATTTATAGATAATCTGATCACAAATCCATAATTCATCGGATCTCAACAAACACACCGCCAAAGAGGATTACATCGGATAGATCTCCATGAAGATCATGGAGAACTTTGTATTGAAGATCCAAGAGAGAGAAGAAGCCATCTAGCTACTAACTACGGACCCGTAGGTCTGAAGTAGACTACTCACGAGTCATTGGAGAGGCGATGATGTTGATGTAGAAGCTCTCCAACTCCAAAGTCCCCTCCGGCAGGGCACTGGGAAGGGTCTCCAGATAAGATCTCGCGGAAACGGAATCTTGCGGCGGCGGAAAAGTGTTTTCGTGGATGCCCTGATTTTTCCTAGATTTTTAGGGAATTTATAGGCCAAAGACCTAGGGCAGGGGAGCGCCAGGGGGGCACAAGCTTGGTTGCCGCGGCCTCCCCCCTGGCCGCGGCAACAGGGCTTGTGGGCTCCCTGTGGGACCACTGCCTTGGCCCTCAAGCCTCCTGATCTTCTATCGTTCTGGAAAAATATATTTCGGGGATTTTATTCCGTTTGGACTCCGTTCAAAAATCAGATCTGAAAAGAGTCAAAAACACAGAAAAAACAGGAACTGGCACTTGGCACTGGATTAATAAGTTAGTCCAAAAAAAGATATAAAAGGTAAACAAAACATCCAAAGATGACAAGATAACAGCGTGAAACCATCAAAAATTATAGATACGTTTGAGATTTATCATGGCGCCGGTGACAAGAAGATCGTGCCGGTGCTTTGGTGATGGAGATCAAGAAACACAAGATGATGGCCATATCATGTCACTTATGAATTGCATGTGATGTTAATCCTTTTATGCACCTTATTTTGCTTAGAACGACGGTAGCATTATGAGGTGATCTCTCACTAAAATTTCAAGACAAAATTGTGTTCTCCGAGACTATGCACCGTTGCTAGAGTTCGTCATTTCAAGACACCACGTGATGATCAGGTGTCATAGACTCAACGTTCACATACAACGGGTGCAAAACAATTGCACACGCGGAACACTCGGGTTAAGCTTGACGAGCCTAGCATGTGCAAACATGGCCTCGGAACACATGAGACCGAAAGGTCGAGCATGAATCGTATAGTTGATATGATTAGCATAGAGATGCTTACCACTGAAACTATTCTCAACTCACGTGATGATCGGACTTGAGTTAGTGAATTTGGATCATGTACCACTCAAATGACTAGAGAGATGTACTTTTTGAGTGGGGGTTTAGCAAGTAATTTGATTAGTTAAACTCTAATTATCTTGAACATAGTCTAAGTCCACTTTGAAATATTTGTGTTGTAGATCAATTGCTCACGCTATAGTCACCCTGAATTTTAATACGTTCCTAGAGAAAGCTAAATTGAAAGATGATGGAAGCAACTTTGTAGACTGGGCTTTTAATCTTAAGTTGCTCCTGCAAGCTGGGAAGAAGGATTATGTCCTTAATGCTTCGCTAGGAGATGAACCACCCGCTGCAGCTGGCCAACATGTTAAAAACACTTGGTTAATAAACAAGGAGGACTACTCAGTAGTTCAATGTGCAGTCTTGTATGGCTTAGAGCCGGGACTTCAACGTCGCTTTGAGTGTCATAGAGCATATGAGATGTTCCAGGACTTGAAGTTTATCTTTCACAAGAACGCCCAGATTGAGATGTATGAGACCTCCGATAAATTCTATGCTTGCAAGATGGAGAAGAATTTGTTTGTCAGTGAACATGTGCTCAAAATGTCTGGGTACTCAAACCATCTAGCTGAGCTGGGGATTGAACTCCCACAAGAGGCTATCACTAACAGAATTCTTCAATCACTGCCACCAAGCTACAAGAGCTTTGTGTTGAACTATAACATGCAAGGGATGAACAAGTCACCCGGCGAGTTATTCGCGATACTGAAAGTCGGAGAGTCAGAACTCCGTAAAGAGCATCAAGTGTTGATGGTGAATAAGACCACTAATTTCAAGAGAAACGACAAAGGAAAGAAGGGTAATTCCAAGAAGATCGGCAAGCGTGTTGCCAATCCGACGAAGAAACCCAAGGCTGGACCTAAGCCTGAAACGGAGTGTTATTATTGCAAGGGTCTGGGTCACTCGAAGCGCAACTGCCCCAAGTATCTGGCTGATAAGAAGGCGGCCAAGGAAAAATCAGGTATATTCGATATACATGTTATTGATGTGTACTTAACCAACTCTTGTAGTAGTGCGTGGGTATTCGATACCGGTTCTGTTGCTCATATTTGCAACTCGAAACAGGAACTGTGGAATAAGCGAAGGCTGGCGAAAGATGAAGTGACGATGCGCATGGGAAATGGTTCCAAGGTTGATGCAATCGCTGTTAGCACAGTTTCACTTCAGTTACCATCGGGATTAGTTATGAACTTAAATAATTGTTATTTAGTGCCTGCATTAAGCATGAACATTATATCTCGATCTTGTTTATTGCGAGACGGTTACTCGTTGAAGTCAGAGAATAATGGTTGTTCTATTTCTATGAGTAATATCTTTTATGGTCATGCACCGAATGTGAGAGGGTTGTTCATATTGAATCTTGATAGTGATGATACACATATACATAACATTGAGACCAAAAGAGTTAGAGTTAACAATGATAGCGCCATGTTTTTGTGGCACTGCCGCTTAGGTCATATTGGTGTAAAGTGCATGAAGAAACTCCATTCCGATGGACATTTGGAGTCACTTGACTTTGATTCACTTGACACGTGCGAACCATGCCTCATGGGCAAGATGACTAAGACTCCATTCTCCGGAACAATGGAGCGTGCAAGTGACTTGTTGGAAATCATACATACCGATGTGTGCGGTCCGATGAGTGTGGAGGCGTGCGGCGGATATCGTTATTTTCTCACCTTCACTGACAATTTGAGTAGATATGGTTATGTCTACTTGATGAAGCACAAGTCTGAAACGTTTGAGAAGTTCAAGCAATTTCAGAGTGAAGTTGAAAATCATCGTAACAAGAAGATCAAGTTCCTACAGTCTGATCGTGGGGGTGAATATTTGAGTTTCGAGTTTGGTGCTCACTTAAGACAATGTGGAATTGTTTCACAGTTGACACCGCCTGGAAAACCACAGCGTAATGGTGTGTCCGAACGTCGCAATCGTACTTTATTAGAGATGGTGTGATCTATGATGTCTCATACTGATTTGTCGTTATCGTTTTGGGGTTATGCATTAGAGACAGATGCATTCACTTTAAATAGGGCACCATCAAAATCCGTTGAGAAGACACCATACGAACTGTGGTATGGCAAAAGACCAAAGTTTTCGTTTCTTAAAGTTTGGGGATGTGATGCTTATGTCAAAAAGCTTTAGCCTGAAAAGCTAGAACCCAAAGTGGAAAAGTGCGTCTTGATAGGTTACCCAAAAGAGACAGTTGGGTATACCTTGTATCTCAAATCCGAGGGCAAAGTGTTTGTTGCTAAAAATGGAGCTTCTCTTGAGAAGGAGTTTCTCTCGAAAGAATTGAGTGGGAGGAAGATAGAACTTGATGAGGTTGTCGAACCTCTAGTCCCTCTAGATGGTGGCGCACGGCAAGGGGAAACACCTGTTGTTGCGGCGCCGGTTGAGGAGGAAGTTGATGATGATGACCACGAGACTTCAGATCATGTTCCTATCGGACCTCGCAGGTCGACAAGATCACGTATTGCTCCTGAATGGTACGGTAATCTTGTCTTATCAATTATGTTGTTCGACAACAATGAACCTGCGAATTATGAGAAGCAATGGTGGGCCCGGATTCCAACAAATGGCTGGAGGCCATGAAGTCCGAGATAGGATCTATGTACGAGAACAAAGTATGGACTTTGGAGGTACTTCCTCAAGGCCGCAAGGCTATTCAGAACAAATGGACCTTTAAGAAGAAGACAGACGCAGACGGTAATGTGACCATTTAGAAAGCTCGACTTGTGGCAAAGAGCTTTACACAAGTTCAAGGAGTTGACTACGATGAGACGTTCTCACCGATAGCGATGCTTAAGTCCGTCCGAATCATGTTAGCAATAGCTGCATTTTTCGATTATGAAATCTGGCAGATGGATGTCAAAACGGCGTTCCTTAACGGTCTTCTTAAGGAAGAGTTGTATATGATGCAACCCGAAGATTTTGTCGATCCAAATAATGCTAACAAAGTATGCAAGCTCCAGTGATCCATTTATGGACTGGTGCAAGCATCTCGGAGTTGGAATAAGCGCTTTGATGAGGTGATCAAAGCATTTGGGTTTATACAAGTGGTTGGAGATTCTTGTATTTACAAGAAAGTGAGTGGGAGCTCTGTGGCGTTTCTAATATTATTTGTGGATGACATATTGCTGATTGGAAACAATGTGGAGATTTTGGAGAGCATAAAGGATTACTTGAATAAAAGTTTGTCTATGAAGGATTTTGGAGAAGCTGCTTACATTCTAGGCATTAAGATCTATAGGGATAGATCGAAACGCCTGATAGGACTTTCACAAAGCACATACTTTGATAAAGTTTTGAAGAAATTCAAAATGGATCAGTCCAAGAAAGGGTTCTTGCCAGTGTTACAAGGTATAAAATTGAGTAAGACTCAGTGCCCAACACCTGCGGAAGATAGAGAACAAATGAGTTCCGTCCACTATGCTTCAGCCGTAGGTTCTATCATGTATGCAATGTTGTGCGCTAGACCAGACGTCAGCTTGGCCATGAGTATGGCAGGCAGGTTTCAGAGTAATCCAGGAGTGGATCACTAGACGGCAGTCAAGAATATTCTGAAGTACCTGAAAAGGACAAAGGAAATGTTTCTTGTTTATGGAGGTGACAAAGAGCTCGTCGTAAAAGGTTACATCGATGCAAGTTTTGACACTGATCCGGATGACTCTAAGTCGCAAACTGGATACATATTTATTCTTAATGGGGGTGCATTAAGTTGGTGCAGTTCCAAGCAAAGCGTCGTAGAAGATTCTACATGTGAAACGGAGTACATGGCTGCCTCGGAGGCAGCAAAGGAGGGTGTCAGGATGAAGCAGTTCATGACAGATCTTGGAGTTGTGCCAAGTGCACTAAATCCAATAACTCTGTTATGTGACAACACTGGTGCCATTGCCTTAGCAAAGGAACCAAGGTTTCACAAGAAGACCAGACACATCAAATGACGCTTCAACCTCATCCGTGACTACGTCAAAGGAGAGGACGTGAATATTTGCAAAGTGCACACGGATCTGAATGTAGCAGACCCGCTGACTAAACCTCTTCCACGGGCAAAACATGATCAACACCAAAACTGTACGGGTGTTCGATTTATTACAATGTAAATCGCATGGCGATGTGAGGACTAGATTATTGACTCTAGTGCAAGTGGGAGACTGTTATAAATATGCCCTAGAGGCAATGATAAATAGTTATTATAATATTTCCTGTTTAAAGATAATCGTTTATTATCCATGCTATAATTGTATTGAATGAAAACATAGATACATGTGTAGATACATAGACAAAACAATGTCCCTAGCAAGCCTCTAGTTGGCTAGCCAGTTGATCAATGATAGTCAAGGTTTTCTGGCTATATGCAAGTGTTGTCACTTAATAACTCGATCACATCATTAGGAGAATCATGTGATGGACTAGACCCAAACTTTGAACGTAGCATATTGATTATGTCGTTTTATTGCTATTGTTTTCTGCGTGTCAAGTATTTGTTCCTATGACCATGAGATCATATAACTCACTGGCACCGGAGGAATATCTTGTGTGCATCAAATGTCACAACGTAACTGGGTGACTATAAAGGTGCTCTACAGGTATCTCCGAAGGTGTCCGTTGAGTTAGTATGGATCAAGACTGGGATTTGTCACTCCGTGTAACGAAGAGGTATCTCGGGGCCCACTCGGTAATACAACATCACACACAAGCCTTGCAAGCAATGTGACTAAGTGTATGTCACGGGATCTTGTATTACAGAATGAGTAAAGAGACTTGCCGGTAACGAGATTGAAATAGGTATGTGGATACAAACGATCGAATCTCGGGCAAGTAACATACCGAAGGACAAAGGGAATGGCATACGGGATTATATGAATCCTTGACACTGAGGTTCAACCGATAAGATCCCGCTATTGGATATTGACCGAGGAGTGCCTTGGGGCATGTCTACATAGTTCTCGAACCAGTAGGTTCTGCACACTTAAGGTTCGATGATGTTTTAGTATAGTTGAGTTATATGTGTGGTTACCGAATGTTGTTTGGAGTCCCAGATGAGATCACGGACGTCACGAGGGTTTACCGAATGGTCCGGAAATGAAGATTGATATATAGGATGGTTTCATTTGGTTACCGGAAAGTTTTGGGCAATTCCGGTAGTGTACTGGGAGTGACGAATGGGTTCCGGGAGTTCACCGGGTGGGGCCCACCCACCCGGGAGTGAGCCCAAGGCCATAGGGTGGCGCCGCAAGTCCCTAGTGGGCTGGTGGAGTCAGCCCAAGGGGCCCATGGCGCCACTTAAATAAATACCAAAAAGAAAAGCAAAAGAAAAGGGAAATTGGGAGGTGGGAAGGAAGAGGAGGACTCCTCCTTCCCAAACCGAATTGGAGGAGGAGTCCTCCTCCTCCTAGCGCCGGCGCACCCTTGAGGGCCTTGTCCCTCAAGGCAAGCCCCTCCCCCTCCCTCCTATATATAGTGGTGCTTTAGGGCTGATTTGAGACAACTTTTGCCACGTGCAACTCAATCCTAGACCACATAGTCTTACCTCTAGATCGGATTTCTGCGGAGCTCGGGCGGAGCCCTGCAGGAGTAGATCATCACCACCACCGGAGCGCCGTCACGCTGCCGGAGAACTCATCTACTTCTCTATCTTGCTTGCTGGATCAAGAAGGCCGAGATCATTGTCGAGCTATACGTGTGCTGAACGCGGAGGTGTCGTTCGTTCGGCACTAGAACGGAACGGATCATGGAACGGATCGCGGGACGGTTCGTGGGACGGCTCAAGGGACGTGAAGACGTTCCACTACATCAACCACATATCTTAACGCTTCCTGCTGTGCGATCTACAAGGGTACATAGATCCAAATCTCCTCTCGTAGATAGACATCACCATGATAGGTCTTCGTGTGCGTAGAAATTTTTTGTTTCCCATGCAACGTTCCCCAACAGATTCAATATGAACAAACCCCTCACATTGGGTGCATGACCATAAAAGATATTACTCAATAAATAGAACAACCATTATCTCTGACTTAAATGAGTAACCGTCTCACAATAAACAAGATCCAGATATAATGTTCATGCTTAACGCAGGCACTAAGTAACAATTATTTAAGTTCATAACTAATAATGATGGTAACTGAAGTGAGACCGGGCCGACGGCGATTGCATCAACCTTGGAACCATTTCCCACGCGCATCGTCACTTCATCCTTCGCCAGCCTTCATTTATTCTGCACCTCCTGCGTCGAGTTGCAAATGTGAGCAACAGAACCGGTATCAAATACCCAGGCACAACTACGATAGTTGGTTAGGTACACATCAATAACATGTATATCACATATACCTTGTTTGGCGTTGGCCGCCTTCTTATCAGCCAAATACTTGGAGCAGTTGTGCTTCTAGTGACCCATCCCCTTGCAATAATAGCACTCAGTTTCCGGTTTAGGTCCAGCCTTGGGTTTCTTTGTCGGAGGGGCAACCGTTTTGCCGCTCTTCTTGGAGTTACCATTCTTGGCTTTGCCTCTTTTCTTGAAACGAGTGGTCGTATTTACCATCAACACTTGATGTTCCTTCCGGATTTCTTACTCTGCGACTTTCAGCATCACAAATAACTCGCCGGGTGACTTATTCATCCCGTGCATGTTATAGTTCAACACAAAGCTCTTGTAGCTAGGTGGCAGTGATTGAAGAATTCTCTCATTGATAGCCTCTTGCGGGAGATCAATCCCCAGCTCAGCTAGACGGTTTGAGTACCCAGACATTTTGAGCACATGTTCACTAACATACGAATTCTCCTCCATTTTGCAAGCATAGAATTTATCGGAGGTCTCATACCTCTCGATCCGGGCATTCTTCTCAAAGATAAACTTCAACTCCTGGAACATCTCATATGATCCATGACATTCAAAGCATCGTTGAAGTCCCGGTTCTAAGCCATACAAGACTACACATTGAACTACTGAGTAGTCCTCCTTACGCGCTTGCCAAGCATTCAAAACATCTTGTTCAGCCGTAGCGGGTGGTTCATCTCCTAGCACTGCATCAAGGACACAATTCTTTTGCCCAGCTTGTAGGATAAGCCTCAGATTACAAGCCCAGTCTACGAAGTTGCTACCATCATCTTTTAGCTTAGCTTTCTCTAGGGACATATTGAAATTCAGGATTGCTACTGCGTGAGCCATTGATCTACAACATAAAAATATTGCAAAGTTTACTTATACTATGTTTAAGACAATTAAAGTTCAGCTAACCATATTACTAATAAACTCCCACTCAAATAGACATCCCTCTAGTTATTTGAGTGTGACATGATCCAAATTTACTAACTCAAGTCCGGTCATCACGGGAGTTAGTGTAGTTTCAGTGGTAAACATCTCTATGTTAATCATATCAACCATACGATTCATGCTCGACCTTTCTGTCTCTTGTGTTCCGAGGCCATGTCTGTACATGCTAGGCTCGTCAAGTTTAACCCGTGTGTTCCGCGTGTGCAACTATTTTGCACCTGTTGTATATCAACGTTGAGTCTATCACAGCCGATCATCACGTGGTGTCTCGAAACAACGAACTGTCGCAACGGTGCACAGTCGGGGAGAACAAAATTTTATCTTGAAATTTTAGTGAGGGATCACCTTATAATGCTACCGCCGTTCTAAGAGAGATAAGGTGCATAAAAGGATTAACAGCACATGCAATCCATAAGTGACATGATATGGTCATGATCTTGTGCTTCTTGATCTCCATCACCAAAGCACCGTCATGATCTTCATTGTCACCGGTGCCACACCATGATCTCCATCATCGTGCCGCCATCGAGTTTGTCGTGCTATCTATGCTATTACTACTAAAGTTACAACCTAGCAATATAGTAAACGCATCTGCAAGCACAAATATTAGTTTGAAGACAACCCTATGGCTCCTGCCGGTTGCGGTAGCATCGACGTGCAAGTCGATATATAACTATTACAACATGATCATCTCATACATCCAATATATCACATCATGTCTTTGGCCATATCATATCACATGCATACCCTGCAAAAACAAGTTAGACGTGCTCTAATTTGTTGTTGCATGTTTTATGTGGTTGCTATGGGTATCTAGTATGATCGCATCTTACTTACGCAAAGCCACAACGGTGATATGCAAATTGATATTTAACCTTTCTCCAAGTACCGCCTCGGTCAAATCCGATTCAACTAAAGTTGAAGAAACAGACACCTGCCAGTCATCTTTATGCAACAAGTTGCATGTTAGTCGATGAAACCAATCTCTCATAAGCTTACGAGTAAGGTTGGTCCGGGCCGCTTCAATCGAACAATACCGCCAAATCGAGAAAATACTAAGGAGGGCAGCAAATCGAACATCAACGCCCACAAAAACTTTTGTGTTCTACTCGAGATAACATCTACGCATGAACCTAGCTCATGATGCCACTGTTGGGGAACGTTGCATGGGAAACAAAACTTTTCCTACGCACACGAAGACCTATCATGGTAATGTTCATCTATGAGAGGGAGATCGGATCCACATAACCTTGTAGATCGCTAAGCGGGAAGCGTTAAGAAATGTGTTTGATGTAGTGGAACTGCTTCGTGATTCAAATCACCGTCGTCCCACGATCCGTCCCGATCTAGCACCGAACGGACGGCACCTCCGCGTTCAGCACACGTACAGCTCGATGACGATCTCCGCCTACTTGATCCAGCAAGAGAGACGGGGAAGTAGATCAGTTCTCCGGCAGAGTGACGACGCGCCGGTGATGGTGATGATCTTATTCTTGCAGGGCTCCGCCCGAGCTCCGTAGAAATCCGATCTAGAGGAAGAACTACGAAGTAGATGTTTAGGGTTGCACGTGGCAAAGTTGTGTCTGAAAAACCCTAAAAACTCTAGTATATATAGGAGGAGGAGAGGGGATAGCCTTGAGGCTCAAGGGATCCTCTAGGGCGTCGGCCGAAGTGGGAGGAGCAAGGATCCTCCTCCAATTCGGTTTGGAGGGAGGAGTCCCTTCCTTCCTTCCCACCTCCTCTTTTTTTTCCTTTTGCATTGTTTTTTCTTCTTGGCCGAAATAGCCCTATTGGACTGGCTACACCAGCCCACTAAAGGCTGGTATACCACCCATGGCCTATTAGGTTCTCTCCCAGGTGGGTGGCCCCTCCCGGTAAAACCCCGGAACCCATTCATCACTCCCGGTACACTGCCGGCAATGCCCGAAATCTTTCCAGAAGCCAAATGCAACAATCCTATATATCAATCTTCGTTTCCGGACCATTCCGAAAACCCTCGTGACGTCCATGATCTCATCCGAGACACCGAACGAAACTTCGGTCACCAGCACCTATAACTCAACTATACCAAAACGTCACCGAACCTTAAGTGTGCAGACCCTCCGGGTTTGAGACCTATGCGGACATGACCTGAGACACTCCCCGGTCAATATCCAATAGCGTGACCTGGATGTCCATATTGGATCCTACATATTATACGAAGATCTTATCGGTTGAACCTTTGTGCTAAGGATTCATATAATCCCGTATACCATTCCCTTTGTCCTTAGGTATGTTACTTGCCCGAGATTTGATCGTCGGTATCCCCATACCTATTTCAATCTCGTTACCGGCAAGTCTCTTTACTCATTCTGTAATGCAAGATCCCGTGACTGACTCTTTAGTCACATTGCTTGCAAGCCTTGTATGTGATGTTGTATTACCGAGTGGGCCCCGAGATACCTCTCTGTCACACGGAGTGACAAATCTCAGTCTTGATCCATGCTAACTCAATGGGCACCTTCGGAGATACCTATAGAGCACATTTATAGTCACCCAGTAATGTTGCAACGTTTGATACACACTTGGTATTCCTCCGGTGTCAGTGAGTTACATGATCTCATGGTCATAGGAATGAATATTTGACATGCAGAAAACAATAGCAACAAAATGACACGATCACATGCTACGTTTATAGTTTGGGTCTTGTCCATCACATCATTCTCCCAATGATGTGATCGAGTCATCAAGTGACAACACTTGTATATGGTCAGAAAACCTTAACCATCCTTGATCAACTCGCTAGTCAACTAGAGGCTTACTAGGGACATAGTTTTGTCTATATATCCACACATGCATTAATGTTTTCATTCAATACAATTATAGCATGGATAATAAACGATTATCTTGAAACAGGAAATATAATAATAACTATTTTATTATTGCCTCTAGGGCATATTTCCTACAGCAAGACGATATGTCTTGAATAAGTGCGTTTTCCAAGAAATGGAGAATATGAAGACGATGAGAGGTCATCTAAGGACTAAACATGGCTTCACATTTTTGGTTACACTATAAAATGCAATTAATCACTCACATTTTGATTGCTCGACTTGGGAGGTTCAAGGCAAGACATATGAATTTCATAAGGATATGGAAATAACCTTCGATATTCGTCCTGAAGATGACATTAAAGGTAATATCGACATTTGGGTGGATGTCGATATGCTTCCAGTTTACCGTAGTGTGAGTTTGACAACCATATTTGTTAAGTGATTTGCATTGTTTATTTAAAAATAGTTGGTGTCCATCCCTACCTAACTTGTTTATTCTTAATTGACAATTTATTTCTCTTCTTTAAAAAAAAACTCAAAAGGGAGTAGTCAGGACCTACTATAGTCTTCGCTCCGATCTAACTTGGTTGGTGAAAAAACATCTAATCTCATTTATTGATGGTATTCATGATTATAAGAACAATTATGAAGATTAGTCTGTCAACCCATGCACATGCACAGGCTAGCATTATACATATATAGTTATGCTTGAGTTTTTGATAATGGGGAATATGTAAAGAAAACTAAAATGTATTTGAAATTTTTAATGTTGTCTAAATAATTTCAATATTTGGTTTTGTTTACAATTGATAAATTTTGATTTGATGTGGTTACTTTATAGCCGACTCTGGAAAACTGACGGTTGTAAGTAAGAAAAGCTGAGTGAAAGAAACTAAAAAAATACAAAAAGGGGAATGGCAAATGTCAAACATATATGTCATATATGTCATGTTGAATAAAAACCTGCACCTTCCGGAGCAGCTACACAATTTTGATGGGACTTCCCTGAAGAATAAACAAGAATCAAGAATTACACTAATATTAATAAAGAAGAATTATATCTGTCATCACAAATCAAGTTTCTCCATGCTAACAATAATACTAAGCACCGTATTAACTATTTATGCTTTAGATCAATCTTAAAGCATTTGAAACCCAAGACATAAATGTGGGACTTAGTTAGGTGAAATTGATAATGTAGTTTGCTATCTTTTTTTCTAGATGAACAAAAGGTCTTGGAAGGAACTAATATACAACAAATATGCATTCCAAGTACAGGCTCTCCAAAAACTTTATTGTGTGATTTTTTTGATATAGGCGAGTTTATTCCTTTACCATCTGCTATGTAAAGAAGATTTGACATGGCCTTATAAATTACACTTGGTAATGTCATTGCATAATTATTTATATTTAAAAAGACACAATCAACCATTGGATAAAAATATAATATGTTTGCTTACATATCACACACATCAATGCATAAACTTGACTTGAACACTTATTCGCTTCCTCTTCTTGCTATGGTGGAGAAATCTAGCTGCCACTAACAGGAACAAAAATTTGTTTAGTCTGTAATGATGAACACTACTCAGAAAACAACTAAAAAAGTGAAGGTAGTATGTACAGATATTATTATGATAGAACAATATTCATGTTCTTACCCTTATGTGGCAGCCTATTTGCAAGTATTTATTTTGCAGCTTATTGTAGACACTATCCTATAAACATACAGTTAGCAATTTATACATATGGCAATGGAAGCAACAAAAAAGAATTGAAGATGAGAAAATAAAGAACGCACCCTGAATTTGCACTGCTGATTGCAGTGCACTGTGAGCACGGCTGCTTGTAGTGCACAACAGACATATTATCTCTCAGGTGCACTTGGCCGACACGAGTGTGCAGCCATACGTCGGGTCATCCCACATGTTCCCTGCTGCATTTTCCTGCCGGACAAAAGCATCTGCCGAGCTGCTCATGAAATGCATTAACCTAGGCTATAGCATGCACGTGTTTCCACATGATTGAAACTAGCTATCCTTGCACGGAATCGATCCAGCAACATACTTCCAAATCTACATGACTACATCATATACTTGTGTGTCTCTGAAGCAAACCAAGCCTGTACGTCTGCCGGCTTGGTGCAGCCAGGCATGCTCTATGAATTGGTGGCGGTCAAATCGATGATCAGATTGCTAAACCACGCTCACGATGGGAGAGGCCGGCCTACAGTCATCGAATGGTTAGACGGTGAACAGCAGGGCCACCAGCCTACCATAGTTCTGTAGCATCAGATGGACGGATCTGAGTGCGAACCCTAGCTAGGTGGTGCGCTGCAGGAGAGAAGTACGATGACATGTGAATCAAGCCAAGAGGGAGCGGTTTCCTCAATCTACAACATCAGGGTCATGGATTTGACCGACAGAAGGATTTGCATGAGGAGATTTGGTAAAAGAAGAAGGCTTGCGTGAGGAGATAGGACTGCTGCAGATCGCGGGAATACATGCAACACACAGATGCGGTCGAGGGAGATATATTGAGACCGTTACTGTTTTTCGGGAGGAGAGATGGTTACTTTTTCACATAAGTGTTTAAGCCAAACCAATAAAACGTGGTCTCAGAGTATAATTTATTTCGCCCAACTTGCTTTATCTCGTTTGAACGAAATATGATTTTTTGTACACGGGAAAGTGGAAAAGATATGATTTTTTGTACATGGGGGAGAGATAGAGAGTAGAGATTACGTACAGCAATATTGCTTCACCATGTTATTTAATGGGGATACAATAGAGTAGTTAGATAGATGATGAGAGTTAGATCGCCAGCCTACCATAGTTCTGTAGCATCAGATGAACGAATCTGAGTGAGAACCCTAGCTAGGTGGTGCACTGCAGGACAGAAGTACGATGACATGTGAATCAATCCAAGAGGGAGCGGTTTCCTCAATCTACAACATCAGGGTCATGGCTTTGACCGGCAGATAGGATTTGCATGAGGAGATTTGGTAAAAGAAGAAGGCTTGCGTGAGGAGATAGGACTGCTGCAGGTTGCGGGAATACATGCAACACACAGATCGGGTCGAATGAGATATATTGAAACGTTACTGTTTTTTGGGAGGAGAGATCGTTACCTTTTCACATACTCCCTCCGTTCTAAAATTCTTGTCTTAACTTTGTCTAAAAATGAATGTATCTAAATACTAAAACTTGACTAGATACATTCATATCTAAACAAATCTAAGACAAGAATTTTGGGACGGAGGGAGTACGTGTTTAAGCCAAACCATTAAAACGTGGTCTCAGGGTATAATTTATTTTCACCCAACTTGCTTTATCTTGTTTGAACGAAATACGATTTTTTGTACACGGGAAAGTAGAAAATATTTTTTTTGACATGGGGGGAGAGATAGAGAGTAAAGATTACGTACAACAATATTGCTTCACCATGTTATTTAATGGGGATACAATAGAGTAGTTAGATAGATGATGAGAGTTAGATCGTATCTATTATGGTTCCATTTTTTTATTGTGGCTTCTATTTCCCCAACCAAACATGAAACATTGTGGGCCTTCTAAGTTGTTGTTTCATTTGAAATATATCTACAACATTGAAAACATTGCGGGCCCTTGTGAAGAATTTTTTTTAACCGAGAGAACTACATGGGTTGATCTACATCGTAATAATTTGGTCCCACCAAATCAAGGACTCTAATTTTCTAATTAACGTGAGAATTCCTTGGGAGTGCCTAATTATTATAAGTATAGATATTGACGAAAGTTATTCTGAATACGTGCCACTACTACACGAGTTGAACCCTAATAATTTCCATGTAGATAGCATGGTAAGATTATTTTTTACTATCATGTCATTAATTAGTCCATCTTTTGCAGACATAATTTATTTTAAGTAAAACTAGATTGCTAACTATGTTATTATTATGTTCTTCAATAAAAATTCCCGCCGGAGATTGTGCGTCAACTGATGACTATAGAAGGTCGTCATTTGAATGTTATCAGCTTACGACCATGATGGCTTATATGTTTCCGCAATACATACTTGCTTTCTAGACGGGATGGAAGCCTGAAACTTAAAGGATTTGACAATTGAATGAAAAGCCGCCGATAATTCCTCTAGCAGACGCGAAGGATTTGCGCACGTCACATGTCGGAGATAGGTAGATCTTTATTCTTCACAATGGAGAGAGTGGAGCTTATCTTTTTACACTATGTTATCCAGTAGAGAGTAGTGGGTTCTACCTAGGAGAGAATAATATGTGCTAGCCAAGAGAGATGACCTTTTTTAGTTAATGACATTATGTACTAATGATTAGATGATCAAGATGATGATAAGATGGTGATAAGTTGTTAGATGATTGAAAGGATGGTGAGCTATTAGATGATTAAGAGGATAATGAGTTGTTAGATGATGAAGAGGATAATAAGTTATATAACATATATTAGATTAAAGTGGATGGATGCAAGTTATCAAGTTGAATTAGAGGAAAATATGATGTTGCGATTCACAACATCATATTTTCCCTCTAACCCAACTTGATCACTAGCACCCATCCACTTTAATCTAAATATTGTTTTCGCACAATTATTATGTATGTTGTATATTAATTAGTATAACCGTGTGTAAATATAATACAAATATAAAAAAAATACGCCGGTTTAGTAGTGATGCGGCTTCTAAGAGCTCGCTACTGCTATTGTAGGATAGTAGTAGCGCTTGTTACGAAAGTGCGCTATTACTAACATAGTTTCTAGCAGCGCTACTGCTAAATGATAGTTGTAGCGTCCTACGAGTAGCATGGCTGCCCGCGCTACTGATAGGCTTCTGACCCGCACTATTTCTAAGGTTTCTCCTAGTAGTGGCATGCCCCTCCCTTGTCTGCACAAGGCCTATGCATGCCACAAGGACCACACAAATGATTTTCTATGCCAATTCTGGGCATGATTTCATGTGCCGCCTTGCGTATCTGTAATTTTCGGCAATGAAATCGAAGCATAACAATAAATGTCTCAAATATTGCACTCGGGTTCGAAAAATGCGGGTGCCTTGTACGTGTCATTCAATGACCTCCTTTGATAGCACGAAAAGTTTCGAAACCAATGGAGCAAGGACCTGCCCTTCCTTGTCTGCACAAGGCCTACGCATGCTACAAAAACATCACAAAGGATTTAAACATATCATGTTGCTTGTGTTGTCTCTGAGCAAGGTGGGACTAAATTTTGTTGAGAGCCTGAGCTTTACCGAGAGCTGCTCTCGGCAAAGAAGTGCAACTGTGATAGTGTCATTAGTTGCCGCCGGATGAGCCAACGTGGCAAAACTTTACTGTTTGGCAGCTGCTTGGGTCTCGGTAAATAGTGCCTTTGCCGAGTGCAGTCGTTTTCCCGAGGTCTACTCTCAGCAATATCCTGTGCTTAGCGAAAAGCCCCTGTTGCCGAGAGGTCCTCTCGACGTTTGTGACTTTGTCGAGTACCCGTCATTTGGCTCTCGGCGAAGAGCCTCACATCCGCGTATATGAAAATTCCAGTGATTATGATCTTTTTAATATAAATGCGACTGATATTACCTTGGAAAAAAGCGTGTAGGACAAAGTATTGCACATTTTGTTTTCATAGTTGGCTAGCATTTTGGATGTTTCTGCATATTTTACTGTGGCCAATGTAATCTTTGCATCATCTAGTGCTTGACCCTGGTTAAGTCATGATAAACTCGGGTTTCAAGTTTGGCCGCACATGAGGCCTAGTGTACACTTCCCGAAGAAATAAATAGAAAAATGAGGCCTGGTGACTGGTGTACCTGAGGGGATGAACGGTGCATGTGGCAGAGTGAGTATTTTTGGTGACCTGCCAAACCGAGCTAGCACGTGTTACTAGAAGCTTTGTGAGATATATGATAAAAGTAATATTTTTTATAGCTAACTATTGTACAAGCTAGCTCTAAGGTGGATTATAAGACTGTTTATAGCCAACAGTTGGCTATACTATTAACCATGCTCTAAGTTGAAGAAGAGATATTTTAAGTTTGAGCAACCAGCCCAAATGGATGCTTAATCAAAGGACGATGCTCTGCGTCGGCGCGCCGGCCGGCAAGTTGAAGAAGAGATATTTTGAGTTTGAGCAACCAGCCCAAGTGGATGCTTAATCAAAAGGCGATGCTCTGCGCCGACGCGCCGCCGAAAGATTCGGCCGGCCGCGCGTAGACCGCCCGATTTGCCAGTTGTAGGCGGGCCGCACCATTAGATCTTCATGCAATATTTTTTCTTGATGCAACAAATTTTGACGCTATGCAGTAATTTTCGTCAACGGTTGCAAAAAAAAATTGTAGCAAAAAATATATCTACATGATCGTAGCAAAAAGAAGAAAAAGATGATACGTGGTAGCAAAAGTCAAACATCGATTGTAGCAAATATTTACTTGACGTGTATGCAACTTTTTTAGTAAACGGTTGCAGCAAAAAATGATGCCGGTTGTAACAAAAAATAACACGGCTGTAGCAAAAGTCAAAACGCCGGTTGTAGCAAAAATTCAACAAACTCGAGTTGCAACCAAACGTATATGCAGCTTTTTTACTGCATAAATGTAGTAAATAAAAAAACGCTTGTAGCAAATATAAACGCTGGTTGCAACAAATTTAGACGAGAAAAAAAACTGTATGAAAAACGTTTGTATCAAAATAACACATGGTTGCAGCAAATTAACGAAAAAAACTTGCATACACCTGTCAACGAGGCGCCCGACCGGCCGAATCGTTTACCTTAATCAAAGCCTTTTCTACGTACGTTGATCGGGGCCTATCCAAAGTTAATTAGTAATAATATAAGGCATGCCTGTTAACTCGATCGATATCAAAGCTCGAGGAGGGCCGCAAAATTTATCTGCAACGACACAATCACACAAGTCAGTTACACACCTACAGTAGAGTGTTCGGCCATGGCAACACAGAAGCTAGCCATGGCCGTGGCCATCTCCGCCGCGGTCCTGGCCGTCGCCCTCGCCCAGAACTCCCCGGAGGACTACGTCAGGCTCCACAACGCGGTGCGCGGGGCGGCCGGCGCCAGACCGGTGGCGTGGGACGACGAGGTAGCTCGGGAAGCGGGGAAGCGCACCGAGCGCGGCTGCGGGCTCCGTAGTCCGGACGGTGCCCACGATGACGGGGGCCGCCACCACAGGTATGGCGAGAATCTCTCCCGTGGCCCGCCGGAGAAGGCGTGGAACGCCGGCGACGCGTTGGGTGCGTGGACGGCGCCGGCAGCGAGGGAGTACGTTCAGGTCGTGTGGCCGGACTCCACCAAGATCGGCTGTGCCCGGACCGTCTGCGGCCACAGAGATGGCATCTTCATAAGTTGCAACTACGAGCCCGCTGGTAATGATACCATGCAGAAATCATAAACAGATACACAGCTTTTGCTTCCTTTCTTCTTTTTAACATAGTACAGAAACGTAAGCGTTCATATACACGCATACACTCATCTCTATAAATACACACTCGTACATTCAACCCTATGAACACCTTCAAAAGACTGAACCGACATATCATCTTCAGATTTGCAAAGTCATCGCAGGCATCTCAAACGGAAACGTCTTCTTTCACTGAATGCGCATCGTCAAAAATACTGAAATAAATCCAAAAATAAATATGAACATCAGGATTTAAATCATGATGGAACGAGGATACCACAATCCAGCTAACCATCCAACCACGGGTTCTTTTGCTTTTCTTATTACTCTCACTCCATCCATAATATAGTGTGTTTATATTCTTTTGAAAATTCAAACCACATAAACTTTGATCAGGTTTGTAGACAAATACATTTATATCTAAATGTATATCATTAGATTCGGCATAAGATGTAATTTCATATTTTATATATAGGGTACGGTTGATATAAATAGTATTATCTATAAACTTAATCAAAATATATAAAATTTAACTTTTCAAAAATTATATACGCATTATATTATGAAATCGGAGTGAGTATTATTTCCGATTAGACACCAGCTTCTGTGTGGATGCATGTCGGCGACAATCGTACTGTTAGCCTCAATAACACATGACTCATTTACGTTTAGTCACTTTGCGTATAATTTTAAGACATAGTTCTAGGCTTTTATGCCAACCCTGTCCCAAAAGTTAGATAAGAAAAACACAAAGTGTTTGTGTTCGTCTTTGGTTGAAACACCAAATCGACATGAATGGTTTTTATTATGACTTATGAGTCGTAGGAGGATGGAGAAAGGGTAGTTCATGTTTTTTAATGGAGAAGGGCTAGTTCATGTTCTTTCGGACAGAAGAGAGCGCACCGCCGACCTCTTGTGTCAAGAGATGCATGCAGCCCATGTATTAACAATGTAATAGTTCCTACATTATCGTATCAAGTCCTTGAAAATATCACAATAGTATGAATTAAAATGATATAAGTCATGCGTCACATACCCCACTACTAACTTGTCCATATGAGTTGAAATATAACTTATGGTAACATCTCCAAGATGCTCCACCCAGAAACTAAAGTATCCCTCGTCTCGACATGCACATTGTAAACATTTCTTAGACCATTCAAGGAAGCAAATATAAAATAAATATTGTGAAACCAAGTCAAAATTTGTGAAATGGAAATTTTCACATGGTTGATTACAAGTTTTTTTTCTGCGTGCTGGCAAAGTGGCAATTGTGCTAACCAACATTCCTTTGTTCTACTTTTGGTACAGTGAATGAGAACATGAGAAGGGCGGTACTTCCTGCCATGTGCAGGTTCAACGTCAGTCGTTGCTTCAATTGTACCATATGTTAGCCATTGTTCAATGCATATTTGTGTCACCATCTGCCAGTGTACCCTAAAAACCTATAGTTTTTTTTGTGTTGGCCTATTTTCATTATCAACCCTCTGACTGAGATTTGTGTTGCATGGCTAAAGATTTGTTGCTTTAACTCATGCAAAAAGTTGCATACCATGAACTTAAATGGCCTGGGTTTTAAGTGAAGTTCTGGCTCAAGTGACATGAAAAAAGATGTGCAATACTACTTTAGGGTGGTTGCCTCGACAGATTAATGTAAGTGTCACTAGAAGAGAAATAAGCACAGAACTGTTTCTCTGCGTGCTTCTAAGCAATCGACCAAGATTAGTAATTGCGGTCATTTTTTACTTTGGCAAACGAACTAGAGGAAACACGAATTCTAATCAGGTATGCCCTATAAGGTCCATATGATTTTTGCATCAATACACTTTTGAAAAATCTCAAAAAATGCATGGTGCTTGAACATATCAATTAACATACACTAGTGGAGACGGGGCCTTAGCCCCGGCCCGTAAGGGGCTTTAGTCCCGGTTCACCAACCGGGACTAAAGGGGCGGGATTAAAGGCCTAACCTTTAGTCCCGGCCCTGTTACAAGCCGGGACTAAACGTGCTCCACGTGGGCGCCTCGTAGCGCCCCAGGGGCAGGCCCTTTAGTCCCGGCTCGTTACACGGACCGGGACTAAAGATTTTCAGATTTTGCTTATTTTTGGATTTTTTGACTGAAATTATTTTTGGGTTTTAGGGTTTTAGGGGTTAGGTGTTCGGGAGATTAACGTGATGTCTCGTTTGGTGTTCGGGAATTAGTTTTCATATAATTTAAATAGAAATAATTATATATATAAGATTAACTTATCTTACAAGCGAGCATATATATACAATTATATGGAGATCTGAATTATCGGGACTAGAGCCCGTCTATTCGATTACATGGACGAACATCAGTAATGGCCCCTAGCTACACTAAATCGTCCTTTGTCATATATAGCTTCCGTCCTCAGAAAGGTCGCAAGCTCCTCTGCAACAGCAATCGCGCGTTGCTCTGGTAGGACCTTCGTCGTCATGGTCGTGTGCTATATAAGAAGAGGAGATGAATATGAATATCAATCATGATAACAAAGAATGACGGGTAAAAATAGAGGTGTGAATGTTCATTGCTTACGTCGAATCTGTGATCCTTGTGCTCAGAGGTAAACGTGCGAATGGTCTCGCAAACATAGTATCCGCATAGATGCGTTCCCCGTGGTTGCTGGTCGCACTTTACGAGAATAGAATATATATAATCAAAATAATAATCTAGCATCATAAATGTATTGAAAATTAATAGAAGTATATCATACTACTACTTACCTGAGCCGCTCTAAAGGTCAGCTTCGCATGAAAGTTACCGGGAGTCACGCACTTGAACCGCTTCCAAACCCTGCCCGACAAGGATAATGATTTGCTAAGTTTTTCATTAATTGATATATCAGAAAATCATCGAAAGAGACCGATAGAGCGCAAGAATGATTAAAATTACCCTTGGAGCATGTCCTGCAGGCTTTGGAACTGTTCCAAGGGTCTCGATAATGGGTCGAAGGCATCAACTCTTCCCTTATCAATTTGAATGTCCAACAGAATCCAATGAAAGATGCACATGTATATATATATATATGTCAGTAACTTATCAATTACACTTATAAGTGAATGGACACAACAGAGTAAAGACCCTCACCTGAAGTTGTATGGAAACAGTATGTGGTCACAGAAATTTTGATCTATTAGAAACCTTAGAAGGTTTTCCTCCGTCTCCTTGGGATAATTAGTTAGCGTCGCTATATGTATTTTATCTGGGTCAATAAACCCAATATTTAGGATGCTCTTACTTTTACAATCCAGAATCTTCATTCTGCATAATAGAGTACAAGTTATATATAGACAATGAATTGAAATAACTAAACAAGTTATATGTAGACAACGAATTGAAAAACTTACAGACAATAGCAACTCATAAGCGATTTGTCGAGCGCGTCGCCATTGTACATCTGGAAGAGTTCATCAAAGTCGATATGGATTTGTTCGGGGCGGCCGTAGTACTCCTGTGGGACACTCAGCACGATCATCGTTCTCCCATTCTTTGATTCACTTAAGTACCATTGATGCAAGTAACGCATATTTGTTGGGAGATCATCTTTGCTGACCAAAGGCTCAACCATGACAAACTATGGCTTAGGGGCTACCACAGCCATGGGTATCTTGTCGTCTTGGGAAGACATCAATTCTTCAACCGAGACACCACATGCAGCCGCCAACTCCTTTGCACTTTCTAAAGCTAGCCCCTGCACCGGAGGGGGAACATTCTCGATTAACACCTTGAGGGGTGGGATCGACTGTTTGGCCTGTTGTCCAAGCTGAGGAACGTCTGATTTTTTCTTGCTTATAGTTGAACTTGATTTGCTCCCACTTGCACTTGCACGTGATCTGCTGTTTTTCACTTCCTTCTGCAATGTGCGTGTATAGTCATCAGGCTTATGGTGTAAGTCATAAGGTCTGATAGGAAGATTAGCATGACGTACCTTTGGGAGGGGCGACCGTTTGCGCTTTGGGGTGCTCTGTGGCTTAGGAATCGTCGGCGGAGCGTTCTTGGTGGCATGCTCCCGCTTAGTATCTGGAGCGGGCGGCGGCAGAGACGGACGACCCAAGTCCGGCGGCGGTGATCGAGATGGACTCGTGTTGTGCTGGCCGACGTCATGTGGAGGGCTTGCACGTGATCTGCTCTTTTTCACTTCCTTCTGCAATGTGCGTGTATAGTCATCAGGCTTATGGTGTAAGTCATACTGTGATGGAAGGGTCGTGAAGTATTTTGCAAATGCTATTTGCTTCTAGGTGTATTCCGGGCGGGGCTCGGGTTCCTTCTTTTTCATCTGCGCATCATGATGTTCCTTTGCTATCCAGGCGTTTTCCTCGGGGGTACGATCATAAGGTCCAATAGGAAGATTAGCATGACGTACCTTTGGGAGGGGCGACCGTTTGCGCTTTGGGGTGCTCTGTGGCTTAGGAATCGTAGGCGGAGCGTTCTTGGTGGCACGCTCCCGCTTTGTATCCGTGGCAGGCTCAGGCTTTGTATCCGGAGCGGGCGGCGGCGGAGCGTTCTTGGTGGCACGCTCCCGCTTTGTATCCGTGGCAGGCTCAGGCTTTGTATCCGGAGCGGGCGGCGGCGGAGCGTTCTTGGTGGCACGCTCCCGCTTTGTATCCGTGGCAGGCTCAGGCTTTGTATCCGGAGCGGGCGGCGGCGGAGCATTCTTGGTGGCACGCTCCCGCTTTGTATCCGTGGCAGGCTCAGGCTTTGTATCCGGAGCGGGCGGCGACGGAGCGTTCTTGATGGCACGCTCCCGCTTTGTATCCGTGGCAGGCTCAGGCTTTGTATCCGGAGCGGGCGGCGACGGAGCGTTCTTGATGGCACGCTCCCGCTTTGTATCCGTGGCAGGCTCAGGCTTTGTATCCGGAGCGGGCGGCGGTGGAGCGTTCTTGGTGGCACGCTCCCGCTTTGTATCCGTGGCAGGCTCAGGCTTTGTATCCGGAGCGGGCGGCGGCGGAGCGTTCTTGGTGGCACGCTCCCGCTTTGTATCCGTGGCAGGCTCAGGCTTTTTATCCGGAGCGGGCGGCGGCGGAGACGGACGACCCAAGTCCGGCGGCGGTGATCGAGATGGACTCGTGTTGTGCTGGCCGACGTCATGTGGAGGGCTTGGAGGTAATGGAGGTGTAGGTGACCTGCGACGACTCGGAGGCGGTGTTGTCCTTGGGGTCGAGCCTGGAAGCTTGATGTAGTTCTTGTCCCATAGGATGACTCCACCCAGTACTTCTCCGAGTGTCCTCTCATCTTCGGGTCCAGCTATGTCGAGCTCCATATCATTAAACCCTGTCATGATTTCATCCACCCCGACTTTAGCAAAGCCAGCTGGAATCTCACAGCCATGCCAGCGTGCATCAGGGCCAGAAGGTAAAGCTTGTCCGACGGCCACCTTCATGGATATGTTCTTCAAATTCTGATGGAGTTCACATGATGTTGACTCCTTGATTCCATCCACGGGGTAGCCTAGACCGCCCTCTATCATTCTTCGTTCATCGTCGGGCGGGGCCTCAGATTCAGCCACGCTGCTTTTCCGCTTAGATGGGGCGCCGGTAATATCAAGTGCATGATCTTCCTGGCGCGGTACTCCTCTAAGCTCATCAATCTGCTTATGTTGCTCGTTAATCCTGGCAAGCAACTGGTTGAACTTGTCATTCTCCTCATCCTGCTGCCGCTTCTTTGCTCTCTCTCGGCTTCTGTAAGTGTCTTGGTCTCTGGTAAACCCAAGCCACCACGGGTAAGATGGACCGAAGCCTCGCGTTCGTCCTCCATGTTCGTCATTGCCGAGGACCAGTGTGAGCAAATCTTTATCTCTATCTGCAGTGAACTTTCTTTGTCCCTCCTTAATTTCTTTCACTATCCTTTTCCAATTCTCCCTGGGTATCCTAAGATTGTCATTGCAGATGAGGTCCCCTGTTGTTTCGTCGTACGACCCACCATGCGCAAGGAACCAATTTCTTGCTCTCAATTCCCACTCATCATGGAGTGGTTCAGGTACGATGCCTTTATCTATCAGATCTTGCTCTTTCTTTTCCCACTTTGGGATGGCAGTCTCATAGCCCCCTGGCCCCAGCTTGTGGTGATATTTCTTCTTGTCGGCATTTATCTTGTTCTTTTCTGATAATGCCTGGGCATCTTCTGACTCCTTGTACTCTTGAAATTCCTTCCAGTGATTCGCCTGCTTGGCTAGATACCCCTCGAATACTAGCACTTTCTTTGTCTTCAGATAGTTTTTCCATAGCTTCTTCTTCCAGCTACGGAACAGTTCGGCCATCTTCTTTAGAGTCCACTGCTTGACTTTGGCCCTCAGTTTGTCTGCGGCGTCTTCATTCTCACATTCTGGTAGGTTGAAATGTGACATGAGATCATTCCAAAGATTATCTTTGTACCTTTCGGCGACATAGTCACTATGGGCTGCCCCTTTGCGCTTGTTCCACTCCCGAACGCTGATCGGGATGTGATCCCTAACGAGAACTCCGCATTGCTTCTTGAATGTGTCAGCAGCATTCTTAGGAAGCTTGGGTTCGCCCGTAGGCATTATCACCTCAAAGGTGTAATGCGTCCGTGCATCCAACTTTCTAGTCGGGCCTCATTTCGTAGATTTGCTCGATGTGGAGGCCTAAGAGGGAGAAACATTCATCAAATGAATGTATATGTATACAATATAGAGCTATCTCCAATATTTTTCATATATTACAAGTGATTGTCGAACTTCATATGTATACCTCGCCGGACTTTATTATTTCTTCACTGGCTTCTCCACCGGCTTCTCCATCAGTGGAGCTATCACCTTCTCCGTCATTGGACCTATCTCCTGCCCCATCGGCTTCATCTTCGTGTCGCTCGACCTCCATTCCATATCCGGAGTCGTTTAGATATGACGTCAGAGATTCGGCTGGTTCAACGTCGGGGCCGTCTTTGATTATATCTTTGAGAAGTTCTTCCTCTTCGAGGTTCCTGATATGTGGATCCATAGTTCTGCAAAAAAACGGACATTTGATTAACTAATAAACTAACAAACTATATAAGAGGGGTTGGAAACTTCGAAGGCTCGTTTTATATAGGAGGACCTTTAGTCCCGGGTCTTGGCTAGAACCTAAACTCTAAAATACCAGCCGGGCGGAGCCCAGTCCCGGACACTTAAGCATATACAATAGCAAAATTAAACTAGTTATATTAATTTTCTTCCTAAAAATAAACTATTAACACTTAAGCATATACAATAGAAAAATTAAACTATTAACACTTAAGCATATACAATAGCAAAATTAAGCAATAATCTAAGAAACACTATTAACACTTAAGCATATACACTATACAATAGCAAAATTAAATGACAAAAAAAATATTTCTTCTTCTTGTAACCCTAAACTAATTTTTCCTCTTCTTCTATTTCTCCTCTTCTTCTACTTCTTCTTTTACTTTTCTACGTCTCCTCTTCTTCTACTACTTCTCCTCTCCTCTTCTTCTATTTTTCCTCTTCTTCTCCTCTCCTCCTCTTCTTATTCTCCTTTTTCTTCTTTTCTTCTCCTCCTCTTCTTATTCTCCTTTTTCTTCCTTTCTTCTCCTTTTTCTTCCTTTCTTCCCTTTTTCTTCTTTTCTTCTCCTTTTTCTTCTTTTCTTCTACTTTTCTTCTTTTCTTCTCCTTTTTCTTCCTTCTCCTTTTTCTTCCTTTCTTCTCCTTTTTCTTCCTTTCTTCTCCTTTTTCTTCCTTTCTTCTCCTTTTTCTTCCTTTCTTCTCCTTTTTATTCCTTTCTTCTCCTTTTTCTTCTTTTCTTCTCCTGTTTCTTCTTTGCTTCTCCTTTTTCTTCTTTGCTTGTGCTGGCCGGAGTGTTCGGGAGGAGGGGGCGTGGGGCTTACCGGCCGGAGGTGTCGACGACGCGCGGCGAGGAGGACGGCGGCGCGCGGCGAGGAGGACAGTGACGCGCGGCGAGGAGGACGGCGGCGGTGAGCAGGACGACGGCGACGGTGAGGAGGACGGCAGGCGGCGGCGAGCAAGACGGCGGGCAGCCTGACGGCGTCGTCGAGTTCGTCGCTATTGCCGCGCCGGGCAGGAGAACGAGATGAAGAAGAAGAGAAATGGACGATTTGGGTTCGAAATTTTCTAAGTCCCGCTTATACAGGTGGATCTTTAGTCCCGGGTGGAGCCACGACCCGGGACTAAAGACCCCTTTAGTCCCAGGTGGAGCCACGACCCGGGACTAAAGGCCCTTTTTCGGGCAGACTAAAAGGCGGGAAGCAGGGGCCTTTAGTCCCGGGGCGTGGCAAGAACCGGGACTAAAGGGGGTCTTTAGTCCCGGGTGGAGCCACGCCCCGGGACTAAAGGCCGCCCTTTTTGGCAGACCAGAAGGCGGGAAGCAGGGGCCTTTAGTCCCGGGGCGTGGCAAGAACCGGGACAAGTGTTGCCTATATAAACCCTCGCCCCTGCCCACCATATCCCCTGTTTTTTGGTTGTTGAAGTGTGACCATGCCATGCTCTTGCCACTCTAGTTCATGCACATGATGTGTTCGATGAAATGCCCGAGCCACTCTACTTAAGCTTTCTCCTCTCCAAGCTCGACCTCCAAGCTCCATTTTCCTTAATATTTGTCTAGGTTTGGCCGTGCACCAACTGCGAGCACCACCGTGGTGAGCCTCTTGTTCTTATCTTCTTTTTAAAATCAAAAAAATCTTACTTGTATGATTTAGATACATACTTGTATAAATTACTCACTTTTATTATTTTTTGTTATTATATAGTGCGATGGTTTTGGTATCCGCCTCCGTCGGTCCTCGTCCTGTCTATGATTCGGATGTGGTATATATTATCTTTTATAACTATTTGTTTTATTTAGTGTTTATGACAATTATGACGACCAATGTGACATTTATTTTTTTAATCTAGGAGGTATGTGAACCGGAAATTCCAACCCACATAAAAATTCTTGTCGAGAAGTTAAATTTGGTTGAAAAAGAAAACAAATACTTGAAGAAAAAATTGAAAATAATTGAGGATAAGAATATGGAACTGGAGTTGCATGTCGCCGATGTCATCGATGATCGCAAGATGAAGATCGATGCGATGAGGTTGAAGATGGATGCAATGCGCTTGAAGATGGATAAAATGCGCTTGAAGATTAGGAATATTAGAAAATATGTCATTGATAAAGAGGCTTGGTATTATTATGCTGTTGGGTCAATTGTTACCTTAGTTGCGATTTTGATCGCCTTTGTTGTTGCATTTAAATATTTTACATAGTTGTATGTTGTTTTATGAGAGAACTTTATGTATTTATTTTTTGCAATAATAACATTTGATCACTACTATTCTTTGGCTTTAATGTGATGATGAACTTGTATTAATTTGGTCATATGTTCTGCAATGGTTTTTTGATATATTTAATTTCATAATAGAGATGAATCGCCAATGATAATATTTAATTTCATAATATGCTTTTTTGAACTCCATACTTTTTGTGTGTTCAACAATTTCTGACTTCATTTGGTATATTTCGTGCATTTACTTATTTTTTTGAGCTAGTTGACCCTGAAATTGAAAAGCACTACAAATGAAGTCTGAAAATGTTGAAAGTTGCCATGCTATCATCATTTCACCCACATAGCATGTGTTAAAAAGTTGAGAGGGCTACGACAAAAACTGAATGCACTTCGTGTACAAAACGGACAATCTCTCTCGAAGTATCACGGTTTCGAACGAGAACTCATCTCTTACAAAGGGATTTCATTTTTTTGAACTTATTTGAACTCCATACTTTTTGTGTGTTCAAAATGCATCATTCAAAGGCACATCACAAAATTTCAACAATTTCTGACTTCATTTGGTATATTTCATGCATTTACTTTTTTTTTGAGCTAGTTGACCCTGAAATTGAAAAGCACTACAAATGAACTCTGAAAATGTTGAAAGTTGGCATGCTATCATCATTTCACCCACATAGCATGTGTAAAAAAGTTGAGAGGGCTACGACAAAAACTGGATGCACTTCGTGTACAAAACGGACAATCTCTCTCGAAGTATCAGGGTTTCGAACGAGAACTCATCTCTTACAAAGGGATTTCATTTTTTTTGAACTTATTTTAACTCCATACTTTTTGTGTGTTCAAAATGCACCATTCAAAGGCACATCACAAAATTTCAACAATTTCTGACTTCATTTGGTATATTTCGTGCATTTACTTTTTTTTTTTTGAGCTAGTTCACCCTGAAATTGAAAAGCACTACAAATGAACTCTGAAAATGTTGAAAATTGGCATGCTATCATCATTTCACCCACATAGCATGTGTTAAAAAGTTGAGAGGGATATGACAAAAACTGGATGCACTTCGTGTACAAAACGGACAATCTCTCTCGAAGTATCACGGTTTCGAACAAGAACTCATCTCTTACAAAGGGATTTCATTTTTTTGAACTTATTTGAACTCCATACTTTTTGTGTGTGCAAAATGCACCATTCAAAGGCACATCACAAAATTTCAACAATTTCTGACTTCATTTGGTATATTTCGTGCATTTACTTATTTTTTTTGAGCTAGTTTACCCTGAAATTGAAAAGCACTACAAATGAACTCTGAAAATGTTGAAAGTTGGCATGCTATCATCATTTCACCCACATAGCATGTGTTAAAAAGTTGAGAGGGCTACCACAAAAACTGGATGCACTTCGTGTACAAAACGGACAATCTCTCTCGAAGTATCAGGGTTTCGAACGAGAACTCATCTCTTACAAAGGGATTTCATTTTTTTGAACTTATTTGAACTCCATACTTTTTGTGTGTGCAAAATGCACCATTCAAAGGCACATCACAAAATTTGAACAATTTCTGACTTCATTTGGTATATTTCGTGCATTTACTTTTTTTTTGAGCTAGTTTACCCTGAAATTGAAAAGCACTACAAATGAACTCTGAAAATGTTGAAAGTTGGCATGCTATCATAATTTCACCCACATAGCATGTGTTAAAAAGTTGAGAGGGCTACGACAAAAACTGGATGCACTTCGTGTACAAAACGGACAATCTCTCTCGAAGTATCAGGGTTTCGAACGAGAACTCATCTCTTACATGGATACTATGAAAATGAAAAGTGTTTGAAATTTAGTACATTCCATACATGCATTACATAAAAGGTTTAATACATTATTGCACCAATATTCCTATCTATTATTTCTGTTTTCTTCTGGGTCGTAGCCATGGAGAATCTTTATCATTCAGTAGGATGCTTGGGTCAGTTTTCACTTTGAAGGGCGGAATTTCATGAAACTTATTCTAATCTTCTGACATGTCTGTCTTGTCATCTACTCCCACGATGTTTCTTTTCCGTGAAAGAACTATGTGGCGTTTTGGCTCATCGGACGATATCTTCTTTTGCTGATTTCTTTTTCTCGTTAATGTAGACATGTCCTTCACATAGAAAACCTGAGCGACATCATTGGCTAGGACAAATGGTTCGTCCATGTATGCAAGATTGTTGAGATCCACTGTTGTCATGCCGTACTTTTGGTCTACAACTACCCTGCCTCCTGTCAGCTTCACCCATTTGCACCGAAATAAAGGGATCTTAAAAGTAGGTCCATAGTCAAGTTCCCATATCTCCTCTATGTACCCGTAATATGTTTCCAAACAATACCCATTCTCGTCTGTTGCATCAAAGCGGACACCACTATTTTGGTTGGTGCTCTTTTTATCTTGGGCAACCGTGTAAAATGTATTCCCATTTATCTCATACCCTTGGAAAGTACATATAGTCGAAGATGGTGGCTTGGCCAAACAGTACAGCTCATCTCCAACGGTGTCGTCATTCATGAGATGTGTCTGCAACCAACTGCCGAAAGTCTTATCGTGTTCCCCTTTAATCCAAGAGTCAGCCTTCCCCCGGTTTTCGGAGCGTAGAATATTCTTGTGTCTCACGATATACGGAGCCACCACGGTGAAATTGTGTACAACTGTGTAGTGTGCTTGAGAGAAAGAATGCCCGTCCATACATACGTTTGCTTTCCTTCCTAGTGTGCCTTTTCCTGTCAGCCTACCCTCATACCGAGATTCAGGAACACCAATCGGCTTAAGGTCAGGAAGAAAGTCCACACAAAACTCAATGACCTCCTCTGTTCCATAGCCCTTGGAAATGCTTCCTTCTGGCCTAGCACGGTTACGAACATATTTCTTTAAGACTCCCATAAACCTCTCGAAGGGGAACATATTGTGTAGAAACACAGGAACGAGAATTCTAATCTCTTCGACTCGGTGAACTAGGAGGTGTGTCATTATATTGAAGAAGGATGGCGGGAACAACAACTCAAAGCTGACCAGACATTGGACCACATCAATCTGTAACCCTGATAGACTTTCTCGATCGATTACCTTCTGAGAAATTGCATTGAGGAATGCACATACCTTCACAATTGCCAGGTGAACATTTTCCGGTAGAATTCCCCTCAATGCAACCGGAAGCAATTGCGTCATAAGCACGTGGCGGTCATGAGACTTTAGGTTTTGGAATTTTTTGTCTTTCATATTTACGATTCCCTTTATATTCGACGAGAAGCCAGTCGGGACCTTGATACTAAACAGGACTTCAAAGAAGATTTCCTTCTCTTCCTTAGTAAGAGCGTAGCTGGCACACCCTTCAAACTGCCGTGGATGCATGCCATCTCTTCCTTCATGACATTCCTGGTCCTCCCGTGCTTCCGGTGTATCTTTTGACTTCCCATACAAGCCCAGGAAGCCTAGAATATTCACGCAGAGATTCTTCGTCAGGTGCATCACGTCGATTACCGAGCGGACCTCATGGACTTCCCAGTAGGGTAGCTCCCAAAATATAGATTTCTTCTTGCACATGGGTACGCGCTTATCAGGGCCGTTAGGAACAGGTTGGCTGCCAGGACCCTTTCCAAAGATTACTTTTAAATCTTTGACCATATCAAATACTTCAGCACCAGTACGGATGACAGGCTTCCCCCGGGGTTCTGCCTTGCCATTGAAATGCTTGCCTTTTTTCTTTAAGGGATGCTTGGGCGGAAGAAAACGACGATTGTACGGATACACATTCTTCCTACAGTTGTCGAGATATATACTTTCTGTCTCATCCAAATAGTGCGTGCATGCATTGTATCCCTTGTTTGACTGTCCTGAAATGTTACTAAGAGCAGGCCAATCATTGATGGTTACGAAAAGCAACGCTCGAAGGTCAAATTCCTCTTGTTTGTGCTCGTCCCACACACGCACACCTGGTTCGGCCCACAGCTGTAAAAGTTCATCAACTAAGGGCCTTAGGTACACATCAATATCGTTGTCGGGTTGCTTTGGACCTTGTATAAGAACTGGCATCATAATGAACTTCCGCTTCATGCACAACCAAGGAGGAAGGTTGTAGATACATAGAGTAACGGGCCAGGTGCTGTGGCTGCAACTCTGCTCCCCAAAAGGATTCATGCCATCTGTACTCAGACCTAACCATAAGTTCCTTGCGTCAGCTGCAAATCTCGGGAACTCTCTCTCGATTTTTCTCCACTGCCGACCATCAGCGGTGTGCCTCAACTTATCGTCTTTCATACGATCTTCCATGTGCCATCGCAACAACTTCGCATGATCTTTATTTCTGAACAGACGTTTCAACCGTGGTATTATAGGAGCATACCACATCACCTTGGCAGGAACCCTCTTCCTGGGTGGCTCGCCCTCAATATCACCAGGGTCATCTTTTCTGATCTTATACCGCGATGCAGTGCATACCGGGCATTTATCCATATTCTCGTACTTCTCACCGCGGTAGAGGATGCAGTCATTAGGGCATGCATGTATCTTCTGCACGTCTAATCCTAGAGGGCAGACAAGCTTCTTTGCTTCGTACGTGCTGGCGGGCAATTCGTTCTTTCTTGGAAGCATCTTCTTCATCAGTACCAGCAACTTTTCGAATGACGAGTCAGTCACACCGGTCTCTGCCTTCCACTTCAGCAATTCCAGTGTGCTACCCAGCTTCTTCTGGCCATCTTCACAAGTTGGGTACAACAATTTGTTGTGGTCCTGTAACATCTGCTCGAACTGCAACCTCTCCTTTTCTGTGTCGCAACCTTGCCGTGCATCAGAAATGACCCGGCCAAGATCATCAGCGGGCTCATCTGGTTCCCGTTCTTCATCCTGATCTTCTTCTTCATTGTCTTCCATTGCGGTATCAGCATACTCAGGGAACATAGATCGGTAGTTGTCATCATCGTTCTCTTCTTCTTCATCGTCGTCTTCCATCATAACCCCTCTTTCTCCATGCTTGGTCCAAACATTATAGCCCGACATAAAACCGGACCGAAGCAGGTGGCTCTGAATGACTCTTGAGGAAGTGTAATCCTTCTCATTCCGACATTCAACACATGGACAAAACATATAGCCACCACCATGCTTGTTCGCATCGGCTGCATCTCGAAAAGAATGCACACCTTCTCTGTAAGCGGTTGTGCGTCGATCACCGTACATCCATGGATGGCTCATCTGCATTATACGACAGTATATCAAATACAATCACGATCCTAAAAATTAGTACCGCACGGTCTAAACGAGGAAATATAGTTGCTAACCTTTTAGAATAAGTAGAAATAAAGAGGAAGAGGTTTAAGCGTGGCTCAGGCATCTCATATCGTAGTTGTGTTCGGTGAACTGAAGCGGCATCGCTCTAACACACATTTCAACAAACACCTCTAGTACATCAAAAAAAGTGGAGAGCAAGCACCCACCCACAATCCTCCATCCAAGAAAAATGCAACGAAGAGGGGACAGGGGGGCTGTGCTATATATAGGCAGAGGACTTTAGTCCCGGTTTGAGACACAAACCGGGACTAAAGGTGGCGCACATGCGGGCTGCCCACCGCGTAGCCCTTTAGTCCCGGTTTGGGACACGAACCGAGACTAAAGGCTCCTTACGGGCCGGGACTAAAACCTCGAGGGAGGATATGAGAATTGGGGCGACGTGGTCGGGCCTTTAGTCCCGGCCCAGAGGCAGGCCGGGACTAAAGGGTCCCGGCCAAAGGCCCGTTTCTACTAGTGATAACTCGTAAGGCCCTATTTAGGAGGACTATAGAGTTTCACAATTGTACAAATTTCCATGGTAAGCTTGCTTAGCCCGAGGTTTACGTTATCTACTTGGATAGCTAGCTTTACTAAGACAAGAAACCCAGTGAACAGGCTGCAGTGACAAAACAAAATTTAAGTTGATAAGAGACTTTTTTGAGTTAAGTACCATTCTATGACAACAACAAAAATTGTTATGAAAAAGTGATTTATCATAGCGAACAAATAGTGACACTTCCAAGAATAAACCAACATCTAATGAACATTTTAATTACATGAATTTATGTATCACCTAGAGGAGCTTGTTAGTCATGGTTTTGTTGATAATCTTAAGACAATAGTTCCAGAAGTTCGATGGCACCATTTTCCTTGAGCATAAGAGTAGTAGTAACAAAATTTAACCTCGACATATCTAAAGAACGATTCTTAAAGGCCTCTAACTAGAGCCATGAAATCTAACATCTTTTTTTTGAGACAGAGGGGCCTGGAGGGGAGAATGATCAGAAAACAAGATTTAGTCAGGTAATTAAATAGATATGCGATAATTCAAGTCTGAGCTCAGGCTCATCTTCACCCGACGAACAGTTAAACAAAAAATAGGAGAAAACTCAAGGATATCTCATATTTTTTAAAATCCAAGATGCTCGCCTATGCAAGATGCATATAAATTTTGGTGGTGTTTGGACACCTGACAAGGTCGAGTAAAAAAATCTGGTCCAAATAGTGCATCTTTCCAAAGTTTCTTTCAAAGCCAAATCTTGTTATTTCTGCCACGACCTCCTAGAATGTCCAAACATCCCCAAAATATTGCACTCACATTGTGCACACGAGAATCTTGGTTGATAAAAAAATCAGTTTTTTTTTAATTTTCTTGCTATTGTTATTGATCTTATTGTTCATCAGCGAGAGCATCCAGGCCTGGGAGCCTAATCGCCACACTCCGAGATATGGTTTTATTGTATCCAGAAGCAACTTTCAGCATGTAATCAGAGTCATCACTGATTTTTAGCACAATAAGATAGTTTTTCCGCATTTCTTCGGTTAGCAATAACATCAAAATAGATAGTGTTTCTATCCTCTCTTTAAATTCCACATAATTTTGTATTCACAAAGAGACCACTATCCTCTGCCCCACGGATACAAAACGCTCCCTGTCGCATTTGTTGAAGAAAGACATTAGAGTTACTCCATGTATGATTGGATTTTTTTTTCACGTTTTTGTTGTCCGATGATGACTTGTGACAAGTCTGAAGCAGAATTTTGTATTTCATCTTGTTGTGTGCATGGAGGATGCAGATGCCCGGAGGTTTTGCTGGAGACTACATGTGTCAAATTAGTTCACAAGTAAGAGCAAACTACCGAGCGTTCAGTAAACGTTGTGGGGGCGCGCGCATGTGTGTTTATATTGTATTCCCTCCGTTCCTAAATATAAGTCTTTTTAGAGATTTCACTAAGGAACTACATACGAAGCAAAATAAATGAATATATACTCTAAAGTATGTCTATATACATCCGTATGTAGTCTTTTAATAAAATCTCTTAAAAGACTTATATTTAGGAACGGAAGGAGTAATCGGTTTCAAAAACAATTAAGAGCAATACTTGCCGGACTATTTTTTATAAACTCAAAAACTTTCGGTCTATCCATCAACTGTCAACTTGTTGGGCCTGCCTGCAAAGAAAAGAATTTCTCCTTGTATTTCCTCATCATACATTAAAGAAACAAGAATGGTCAGTCTTCGATCAGAGAGTGGAGGACCCAGCCACGCAAAAAAAAAACATACAAATGCACTACGTATGATATACACCAACGCTCCCCTAATATATACCATGACGAGTCATCACAAGTTGTTGAAGGCCTGCGTGCCCCGGTTGTAGCCGTAGTAGGAGAGGTACCACCGGACGAACTTCTTGAGCCCCATCTCGAGGCTGGTGGTGGGCTTGTACCCTAGCTGCTCCCGCGCCAGGCTGATGTTGGCGTGCGTGAAGGGCACGTCCCCGTTCCCGGGCATCTCCACCACGTTCCTCTTGGCGTTCACCCGGAGGTACCTCTCCAGGATCGACACCAGCGTCGGCACCGTCACCGGCGCCGTGTTCCCCAGGTTGAAGATCCTGTACGGCGCCGGCCCGCGCTTCCTCCCGCCCGTCCCCGTGCTCCGCCCCGCCGTGTCGAGCGACGCCAGGCACCCCCGCACGATGTCGTCGATGTAGGTGAAGTCCCGGGCCAGGTCGACGTGGTCCCTGCCCCGGTACACCGTGATTGGCTTCCCCTGGAGGATGTTCCGGGTGAAGGAGAAGTAGGCCATGTCCGGCCGCCCCCAGGGCCCGTACACGGTGAAGAAGCGGAGGCCGGTGACCGACAGGCCGTAGATGTGGTTGTAGGTGTGGGTGATCTCCTCGCCGGCCTTCTTGGTGGCCGCGTAGAGGGACGCCGGCCGGTCCGTGCGGTGCGCCTCCGAGAAGGGCACCGCGTTGTTGAGCCCGTACACGGAGGAGGAGGACGCCCACACCACGGCCGGCTGCGGGTCGGCCTCCTTGCACGCCTCGAGGAGGGACACCAGCCCGGCGATGTTGGAGTGCACGTACGACGCCGGGTTCTCCATGGCGTACCGCACCCCGGCCTGCGCCGCCAGGTGGAGGACGTGGGTGAAGGGCACCACGTCGAAGAGCTTGGTGAGGAGGCGGCCGTCGTTGATGTCGCCCTCCACCACGAACACGCCGTGCGACGCCAGCAGCGCCCGCCGGGCCTTCTTGAGCGACGGGTCGTAGTACTTGTTGAAGTTGTCGATGCCGACCACGCCGTCGCCGCGCTTCCGGAGGGCCAGCGAGCAGTGCGTGCCCACGAACCCGGCGGCGCCGGTCACCAGCACGGACAGCCCCGCGCCCTCCGCCGACCCGGGCGGCCGGCGGGGCGACGCCGACGCGCGGATCTGCCGCTCCCAGTGCAGCCCGCCCCAGGACGCGGCGAAGTAGCGGGACGAGGTGTCGACGAAGGAGTGGAAGCTGAGGTACGTGGCCGTCATGGCCACGAGGAAGAGCGCCCACAGGAACATGGTGCCCGTGGAGGCGAAGCACCGGTGCAGCTGCCGGGTCATGGCCCCCGCCCGCTCGATCTTCACCTTGCCCGGCGTCGACGGCAGCATGTCCTCCTCCTCCTCGGCTACCACCCGCATCCTCTGCTCATGCAAGCAAATGAAGAAAAAGAAAGAGGAGACCAACGGGCGGCCGGCCGGCCGGCGGCGGCGGCGCGCTCCTCTTATCGATGTGATCGGTCGGTCGGTCGGTCGTGTCGACCGCAGCAGCGCTCGACCACGGTCAGCTGCTCGTCGCAACAAAGGATGGAATGTGTGCCTCCGCTGAGGTGGTCGATCTCGTTGCGCGAGCGCTGTCGCCGATCATTCTCGTTCCAAGAAATTCCCGGCGCCTGCTTAGGAGGGCGTGGGTTATAAATAGCGTGGTTTTGTGTTTCGGGGCTCGGCGATGTTGGTGGACATCCCTGTAATTTAGCCTGGTTTATTTTTAGCCTCCTGTGTGAAGACAAGGGGAAGACAAGAGAAGAATGGATACTCTTGTCTTGTTTGCTCTGCTCACGCCTCACGGCATTGGCATACACATGTGTGTGAGCTCTTTTGTGGAAGAGCAGACCAGAAGACTTGTTTGCTCTGCTCACTATACATATGTGTGAGCTCATTTGTAGAAGTTTGGGATATATAACATCGATAAAATGTGAAATAGCTAAAAGAAAATCTATCATAATAGGGGTGACAGTCGGTAAAAAAGTTACCACAATTAAGAGAGCCAACAAAAAGTTATCACTTCTATGGTAACTTTTTGCAAAGAACTACGTACCGCTTCCACTTAGTGACGATTTAAATGTGTTTATGACAACGAGGCCCATCCCTTCGTACGATAGTCAATGGACAGTGATATGCGCCGGTCGACCGGCTCAGACTTTTTCGCCCGTCTTGTGCACACCGTCCGATTGGACAAGAGACAGTCGTCAGATTTAACTCTCCTCTCCCCACGAGTCAACTCTTTTCTTCTTCAGATTGCACCACCCGCCCTCGCAAAAAAACACCTCCAACACCAGCGGATTCCGACCTTCGGGCCGCCCGCCGTCGCCCTCTCGTCGGGCGGAGCGCCATGGATGCAGCTCCGCCGCTCGCGGTCGCCATGGATGGATCTTGCACCCGCCGCTTGCGCACGCCATGGATGCAGCTCCGCCTCGCTGACGCATAATGAATGTAGCAAAAAAAATATGTCGATTGTAGCAAAATAGAAGAACAGTTGCAGTAAAATCAAATCGCCGCCGCTGGCGATCTCAGCTTCGGCGTGATTGATGTAGAAAAAAATGTATAATGGTTGTAGCATTTTTTCCATCATGGTTGCAGCTCGGTCATGCCAACGCTTGTAGCAAAAAAATACAATTGCAACAAAATAGAACGACGGATGTAGCAAATTTGTATAATGGTTGTAGCATTTTTTCATCATGGTTGTAGCTCAGCCATGCTAACGCTTGTACCAAAATTTCCGTTATCGGTTGTAGTAAAATTTTGACACGGTTGTAGTAAAAATCGCTGGATGACCACAGCTACAACTCCGACGAACTTTGGTTTCAACTCAGACAGACGTGGTTGTAGTCTTTTTTATCAACGGTTGTAGCTTTTTTTTGAACACTTGTAGCTTTTGGGGTAAGTGATTGTAGCATTCGCAACACCATCTCTGCAGATCCTCGTGCAACAACCTCACATATCGGCCAAGGGATCACCCACCCCTTGAGGCCTTGCTGTTTGTAGCTCCTCCGTCTGCCGGTTGCAGATGACCCTCCGTTTCGCTGGATGTACCATGGATCTGACGAAAAACGAGATGGATCTGAGGGATACGAGAGGAAGAAGAAGCGGAGAAGATAGAAGAAAAAGCGAGCGTCAATGCCAGCGTGTCTCCGCGTGAATAAGGGAGCGAGCGATAGTGACCGATGAAAAGCTTCCGTCAGCGTGTAGACGCGAAACGTTTCCCAATTTTTAAAGCACAGACATTTTTTAAAATCGCGAGAACAAATTTTAAAACGGAGAACAATTTTGAAAAATCGTGAAGAAATTCAGAAGCGTAATTAATTTTTTAAAGCACGGACATTTTTAAAATCTTCAGAACGTAATTTTGAAACGGAGAACAAGAAAAAACCTGAAATTTTTTGGAAGCGAACAAATTTTTAAAGCACGGACATTATTTGAATCTTAAGAACAAATTTTGAAACGGTGAACAATTTTGAAAAATCCTGAACAAATTTAGAAGCACGAACAATTTTTTTTAAAGCACGAACATTTTGTGAATCTTGAGAAGAAATTTTTGAAATAGAATACAATTTTGAAAAAATCCAAACAAATTTGGAAGCGCGAACATTTTTTAAAGCACAATCATATTTTTAATCTTGAGAACTAAAATTTGAAACGGAGAACAATTTTGAAAAACCCGGAACAAATTTGAAAGAGTGAATAAATATTTAAAGCATGAACATTTTTTGAATCTTGAGAACAAATTTTGTAACCGAGAACAATATTAAAAAGCCCTTAACAAATTTGGAAGCACAAACAATTGTTTTTTTTAATCTTGAAAAGAAAATATTGAAATGTGGAACAATTTTGAAAAACCTCAAACAAATTTGAAACCGCGAACAATTTTTTAAAACATGAACATTTTTTGAATCTTAATATCAAATTTGAACAAATGTTGAACACATTTGAACAATGTGTTGTACGTGCGTTGACCACAAAATTAACATGTAATTGATATCCTATATAATTACTAATATTTTGAATATATTACTAATGTGTAGAGATAGATTTTGTAGTACATGTGTTGTACGTGCGTTGATCACAAATTCAGAACTTTACATTCATTTTACTTTGTAGAGATAGATTTTTATATTCCAAATATTTTCAATTCTGTTTTGCATGGATATTTTGAAAACTTTTCAAAACTATCTATTTCAAAAATAAGTTTGCTTAATTTTTTAAAAAGCCGATCGCACATTGATAATGTTTGTCTAGTGTTGGAATTTGTTCACATTACTTCCAAAAATTGTTAGTGTCATGCAAAGAATGTTTATAACGAATTTAAAAGAATTATCCTTTTCAAAAAAATATTTCTGACTTATTAATATAAAAATTATAAAATGTAAAAAAGTGATTACGTAATTTCAAAAGAAATGTACCATTAGAAATATGTTCGACACATTTAACAATTTTCTCTAGTTTCAAAAATATCTTCCGAATGTTTCAGAAAATGTTTAAATGATGTAAATATATTTTCAGGAAACTAAAAAAATTAAAAGTGTTTATCACATTTAATTTTTTTAAATTTAATCAATGTTTTGTGTTTTTTGAAATGTTCACACATTTCCGAAAAATATTTTTCATATATTAACAAAATGTCGAGTGTATATAGCTGTCTCTTCCCCCGCATTGGTCCTAGGGGTGGCTCGGGCGGACACTGCATCCACCGTCTTCGGCCCCCTTCCACCCTCCTGATCTCCTTGTTGCCGTCGGCACACGCCATCGGGCAAAGCCCGCCGGCGGCGGGACCTGGTCCTCAAGCGCTCGCGATGGAGAGAAGCGCCTCGCCCGGTGGACTCTGGATATGCGCGGTGCGATGGCGGCTGGTCAAGGGCGGCACCCCGTAAGGCTGTGGCGAGGTTTCGTGGTCCTCAGGTGCGGCGTGGAGGTGGCAGAAGTGCATGGCGTGACACGGGGCGTGGGCGGCGGCGCTACGGGCCCAATCTAGGCCGTGCAGGGCCTGCTGCGCGTGCGTGCGAGGGTGGCGTGGAGCTCGTCCGGTGAGCTATCGGTCGGCTTCGGTGCATGGAGGAGCAGCAGTTCGCTGCTCGCGTGCAACGACCGACCAGATCTGGCACGGGAAGGTCGCGCGACAGCGCGGGGTGCTGTGTCCGACGGTCGGCGAGGCAGTGTAGGGTGGCGCAGGGCACGACGCAGAGGCCTTCGTGCAACACAGATCTGCTGCAGGGTGTGGATGTGGGGGCGCCGGTGTGCTGGTGGCGGGTGGAGCCGGTGGACGTCGACCATGGGGATTATGTGTTGTGCAGTGCTTCAGATCTTCTCGGAGTAGGAGGTGTGGTGGAGCTCCGGGCAAAAGCCCAGCCCTGACTTTCGGTCGGTGTCAGAAACGGCGGTGCCATGGCGTCATTCCCTTTCTTGAAGATGTTGACGTGGACCTTCATTGCACGACTCGCTAGGAGAAATCTCTATCTTCGGATGGTCGAAGCGGGTGATGTCGGCGGCTACTTCGTTTCCTTCTTTGAGGCGTCGTCGTGGAGAGTCAGCATACTGCAGTTTGCACGGATCTCTTCGTCGTCGGGGACAGTGGACGTCGGAACGGCGGCTCCGGATGGTTTCTGTTTGTGCGACGAGATGGCGATCTCGGGAACAATGTGAGTGGACACTCTATGAGGTGGGGCTCTATCTCGATATTGATTAGATTGCATTCTTTTACCGCTTGGGCGGTAGGGGTGTTGGCTCGGTCGATGCATTCTAGATGGGGGGTCTGACTTTACGTCGGGGCGGTGGCTCCGGATGTGGTGCGGCATTCGTGGTCTGCGCGAGCGGTTGCCCTAAGCAGCGTGGGCTGTGGGCAGCTGGGTTGTGCAGCATTGCTGCTCGAGGGGAGCGGTGGTATGTCGGGGCGACGGCCCCGGAAGGCGGTGACGGTTGTTTGCGTTGGTCGCAACGGAGCGGTGGATGTCGGCGCGACGGCCCCGAGAGTATCACTATGGCGTCCATACTTCTGTCACAACAATGATGATGGGAACGAGGTCGGCGACGCGGCAATGGTTGCGGTAGTCGACTCTTCTCCGGCATGTCCAAGGCCTTGCCTTGGATTATTTGTTGTTGTGGATCGAAGCTGCGGCGGCGAGCCCCTGTGGTGTATGATGACTGGCTGCAGGTAGCTCGTTCGGCAATCTTTTGTGGCGTCAGTCGTGCCTGGCTTTGTTCTTCTGAATTCTCCGTCACAGTCGGAGCTGCATTGTGTGGCCGCAAGTTGACATGTCGTTGTTTAGGGTGAGCGTCGCCCTAAGTGTTTTAGTCTATGGGAATGGGCTTGACCCTTGTTGTTTTGGTTTTTGCCCGATTTTCCGTAATTAACTGGGTAATTCTCTTCTTCTTAATTAATAGATGAGGCAATCTTTGTCTCCATTTAAAAAAATGTCCAATGTGTACTCAGAAAATTTTCAAGGTGCATCCAGAGAATGTTCTACATATATTACAAAAATGATTATTGTATTGCCAAAAAACATCAACATCTATCTAAAAAATGTTTAACATTTATTTAGAAAATCAACAATGTATTTATTTATTTTTCGTCATGCATTTGACAAATGTTCAGTGTGTATAGAAAAATATTCCACGTGTATACGATTAATATATACTGTGTATTAAAAAATCTAATTTTATTTGAAAAAGGAACAAGAAAAAATGATAAAAACACACAGAAACAAAGAAGCAAATTTATGCATTTGAGCTTCTAAAATCGGTCCAAAGCGATCCATGAAAGTTTCCTAGAACCTGTTGAGAAAGTTAGATTGGGCTGGCCTGTTATAATTATAGTGCTATAGGCGTGATAGAAGCTCGACTTGGAGTAGACGAGACGTGCCGTTTAGGAATTCCCTATTCGCCACTCGTCGCGAAGCGTGTCGAAGTTTCTTACATGGATTTCTAGTGCTCTTCGCGAGTGGTCCGGCCCATTTTATAAAATTGAGCATTTTATAATTATTTTTAAAAACACATGAACATTTATTTAGTCATGAATTATTTTCTAAAAGTATTTTTATAACATCTTAAACATTTCAAAAAATTCAAACAAAAATAAAAATATAAAGGTAAAATTGGCAGAGAAAATAAATAGGGAAAAAATAGACAGGAACCGAGAAAACTAGAGTAGCTAATTGGATTGGACCTAGGTTTACTGAAAACTTTGAAGGAGTATGCATCATATGGGATTGTGTGCGAGTGTATCTCCGTACATGTGACAACATAGTTGCAAGGTTAAGCCCAGGGACGAAGCTAGAGCTAAAGTTACCTGATGCACCGTTTTTACATGACGTATATTTTTTAACCGACACTATACTAAATAAACGTGTGTTTGGCAACCTCTGTTATAGACTATTAAATATATAGTTACTAAAATAGTGATCTAAACATTCTTATATTCTTTTTACGAATTACGAAGGCAGTACATGTTAACGTGTGTGTGTCTATATATATATATATATATATATATATATATATATATATATATATATATATGGAAAAATACATCCTACCACCTAGGGGTAGTTACCCCACATGTTTCATATACTACCACGCGGGAGTATATATACTAATTTATCGGATATATATACTTACAAAATGCATTTGATAAATAGTCATCTCGATACAAATTACACATAAAAATAGAGAGAAAATGAAAAACTAGGAAGCCTAATAAAACAGTTTTCGCAATTATTTGAGTATATTTCGCCGGTATAGTTTTGGTAGTTTCAGTTCTAATCTATCTTTATTATACTTGGACTCCAAGACTTTATACTTATATAAGCAACACATTCAGTCATCAATCAATACACAATTTTTTTCAAATATCATGGTATCAAACGCCTAGGTTTTCGTCTTTGGCATGGCTTTGCCGCCAACTCCTCCCTCGCTGTCGCCGCGGTGGCTCTTCACCACCACCGAGTTTCGCGACGCCCGCGCGGCTCCTATCTCTTCCTCAACCCCTACCGAAAACCCTGCTCCATCCCAATCACCTCAGCTCTCCCTCGCTGATACAATCGTCGATGTTTCATCGTTCATCCCGATAACCCTAGACCTCGCCACCCACAACTTCTACCATTGGCGCCATCTCTTCCATGTCCACCTCGGCCGCTGCGGTCTCCGTCATCATATCAATCCAGCCGCTCCCCCGCGGCTGACCGACCGTCGTTGGATCAAGGATGATCTCACCGTCATCCAATGGATATATACTTGAATCTCCACCGAGCTCTTCAACCTCGTATCCAATGACGATGCCACCGCCGCTGAACTATGTGCCTCTCTTCAGCAGCTCTTCCAGGACAACTCTGATGCGTGTGTTAACGCGTTACATATCGAGCTCCGCACCAGCATCCAAGGCGATTCTCCGGTCACCGTCTATTGCCAACGCATCAAGGCAACCGGCGACAAACTTCATGAGCTTGGTGATCACGTTGACGATCGGACTCTCATCAATGCTCTCCTCGTCAGCCTCGGGGAGCAGTTCGAGAAGCAGGTCGCCTTCATCCCTATGTTGTGCCCCTACCCCTCCTTCGCGAAGGTCCGCTCCATGTTGCAGGTCGAGGCACAGAACCAGGCGCGCAAGGCGACGCGTCCTCCCCAGCTGTTTCATGTCGCTCGACTCGCTGCACTGCTACTGCGACAACAGACCTTCCCTGGCAACGGCGCCAGGAATCCTGCTGCTACGGCTACGCCTATAGGGACTTCCTTAGCAAATATGCAAAGGATTTCCCCGCGGCCTTGGAGCCTTGCGTTGGTGTTCCCTTGAAGAGGAAAGGGTGATGTAGCACAGCGGCGGTAAGTATTTCCCTCAGTTTGAGAACCAAGGTATCAATCCAGTAGGAGGAGAGGTCAAGTACCTGCACAAACACAAAGAGCTTGCACCCAACGCTATGAAGGGGTTGTCAATCCCTTATAGATTGTTTGCAAAGTGAGAACTGAAAGCAAAGAGTAAACAAAGCAAAGTAAACGTGAAAGTGGAAACGATAGTTGTGAATAGACCCGGGGGCCGTAGTGTTCACTAGTGGCTTCTCTCATGAAAGCAAGTAGACGGTGGGTGAACGAATTATTGTCGAGCAATTGATAGAACCGCGCAAAGTCGTGACGTTATCTAAGGCAATGATTATATCTATAGGCATCACGTCCAAAACAAGTAGACCGATACTTTCTGCATCTACTACTATTACTCCACACGTCGACCGCTATCCAACATGCATCTAGTGTATTAAGTTCATGAGAACAGAGTAACGCCTTAAGCAAGATGACATGATGTAGATGGACAATCTCATATCTACGATAAAAGCCCATTTTGTTACCCTTGATGGCAACAACACGATGCGTGCCTTGCTGCCCCTTCTGTCACTGGGAAAGGTCACCACACGGTATGAACCCAAAACCAAGCACTTCTCCCATTGCAAGAATCATAGATCTAGTTGGCCAAACAAAACCCAAGACTCGAAGAGACTTACAAGGATATCAAATCATGCATATAAGAAATTAGCAAAGACTCAAATATAATTCATAGATAATATGATCACAAATCCACAATTCATCGGATCTCGACAAACACACCGCCAAAAAGGATTACATCGGATAGATCTCCATGAAGATCATGGAGAACTTTGTATTGAAGATCCAAGAGAGAGAAGAAGCCATCTAGCTACTAACTACGGACCCGTAGGTCCGAAGTAGACTACTCACGAGTCATTGGAGGGGCGATGATGTTGATGTAGAAGCCCTCCAACTCCAAAGTCCCCTCCGGCAGGGCACTAGGAAGGGTCTCCAGATGAGATCTCGCGGAAACGGAAGCTTGCGGCGGCGGGAAAGTGTTTTCGTGGATGCCCTGATTTTTTTTGGATTTTTAGGGAATTTATAGGCCAAAGAGCTAGGGCAGGGGAGCGTCAGGGAGGCCACAAGCTTGGTTGCCGCGGGCCCCCTGGCCGCGGCAACAGGGCTTGGGGGCTCCCTCTGGGCCCCCTGCCTTGGCCCTCAAGTCTCCCGATCTTCTTCCGTTATGGAAAAATTTATTTCGGGGATTTTATTCCGTTTGGACTCCGTTCCAAAATCAGATCTGGAAAGAGTCAAAAACACAGAAAAAACAGGAACTGGCACTGGATTAATAAGTTAGTCCCAAAAAAGATGTAAAAGGTAAACAAAACATCCAAAGCTGACAAGATAACAACGTGAAACCATAAAAAATTATAGATACGTTTGAGACGTATCACGCACCGCCTGCACCGCCTCTACCAACGCCTTTGACTCCTCTAGGCTGGCGCCCGAGCCTTAACTATCGGGGCAAAAACCCCGTCTACCGGCCCCCGCAACCTCGATCTGCGGCTCCACCACCACTAGCGCTCCTCCACCACCACTGGTGTCTCCTCCATCGGCCTCTGCCTCCGCTTCTTGGCAGCCTCAGCAAGACCCCTAGACTGGTCTCGTTTAGGCGTGGCCAATGTCATGGACTACGTCGTCTCCCTACGGCGCTCCTCCCGCGTACACCGGCAACTGGAGCCCGGGTCTTCATCCTGCCACCGGTGCTCCTGGCCTCCTTGGTCCGCGGCCACCGCCTCATGTCTACACTGCCACGACCTCTCCATCGCCAGCCGTCCAAGGATCACACCACGGCTACCTGTCGGTGCCCTATGCGCCCTACGTCTACGGCCCTGCTTCACCCATGTTGTATGCGTACGTGCCTGCACGTGCACCATAAGCTACTCAACAGTAGCCAGCCTGGGATCAAGCCGCCTTCATCGCCGCCATGAAGAACTTTACACTCAATAACCAAGGTATGGATTGGATCTTTGATTCCGGTGCATCTTCGCATATGTCTTCAAATATGGATATTCTGTCAGCTTGTTTTCCTTCCGCTTATCCTTCCATCACCATAGGCCACGGCTCTCTTGTTTCCGTTTCTTGCACCGGCCAGTCTTCCATACAAACAGATCATGCCAACTTTCAACTATGCAATATTCTTGTTGTTCCCTCTTTAATCAAAAACCTTATTCCTGTTTGCCAATTTACCATAGATAATCTTGTCATTCTAGCTTTTGATCCTTTTGGTTTATCTGTGAAGGATCTGAGAATGGGGATAGTTCTCGCTCGCTACAATAGCACGGACGAACTCTATCCACTTCATGGCGCGCCTACATCCTCTCCTCGCGCCATGCTTGCTTCAATAGATCTGTGGCATTGTCGGCTCGGTCACCCCAATGAGTCAATACTGTCCTCTCTACTACAAGAATGTTCTATTCCTAGCACTAGTGTGTCACATGATTCTCCTCTTTGTAATGCATGCCAATGCGGCAAACATGTTCGGCTACCTTTTGGAACATCATCTACTGTTAGCACTTTTCCTTTTGAGCTTTTACATTGTGATCTCTGGACCTCCCCTATTCCTAGTGTCTCTGGCTATAAGTATTATCTTGTGATTTTAGATGATTATTCTCACTACATATGGACGTTCCCTCTACGTGCTAAATATGATGTCCATCAACTCTTTCCCACCTTTCGCACCTACATCCAAACACACTTTGGCCTACCGATTCACTTTATCCAATGTGACAACGTACGCGAGTTCGACAACGTCACCAATCGCACCTTTTTCCTCTCCCATGGCATTCTTCTCCAGTTTTCTTGCCCCTATACCTCCCCTCGAAACGGGAAGGTCGAGCGCTCTCTTGGTTCCATTAACGATATCCTACGCACCTTACTGCTGCTGGCTACGCCTATAGGGATTTCCTTGGCAAGTATGCAAAGGATTCCCCCGCAGCCTTGGAGCCTTGCGTAGGTGTTCCCTTGAAGAGGAAAGGGTGATGTAGCACAGCGGCCGCAAGTATTTCCCTCAGTTTGAGAACCAAGGTATCAATCCAGTAGGAGGATGGCGTCAAGTCACAAGTACTTGCACAAACACAAAGAGCTTGCACCCAACGCTATGAAGAGGTTGTCAATCCCTTATAGATCGTTTGCAAAGTGAGAACTGAAAGAAAAAAGTAAACAAAGCAAAGTAAAAGTAAAAGCAGAGATAATAATTGTGAGTAGACCCGGGGGCCATAGTGTTCACTAGTGGCTTCTCTCATGAAAGCAAGTAGACGGTGGGTGAACGAATTACTATCGAGCAATTGATAGAACCGCGCAAAGTTATGACGTTATCTATGGCAATGATCATACATATAGGCATCACGTCCAAAACAAGTAAACCGATACTTTGTGCATCTACTACTATTACTCCACACGTCGACCGCTATCCAGCATGCATCTAGTGTATTAAGTTCATGAGAACAGAGTAACGCCTTAAGCAAGATGACATGATGTAGATGGACAATCTCATATCTACGATAAAAGCCCATCTTGTTACCCTTGATGGCAACAACACGATGCGTGCCTTGCTGCCGCTTCTGTCACTGGGAAAGGTCACCGCACGATATGAACCCAAAACCAAGCACTTCTCCCATTGGAAGAATCATAGATCTAGTTGGCCAAACAAAACCCAAGACTCGGAGAGACTTACAAGGATATCAAATCATGTAAATAAGAAATCAGCAAAGACTCAAATATAATTCATAGATAATCTGATCACAAATCCACAATTCATCGGATCTCGACAAACACACTGCCAAAGAGGATTACATCGGATAGATCTCCATGAAGATCATGGAGAACTTTGTATTGAAGATCCAAGAGAGAGAAGAAGCCATCTAGCTACTAACTACGAACCCGTAGGTGTGAAGTAGACTACTCACGAGTCATTGGTGAGGCAATGATGTTGATGTAGAAGCCCTCCAGCTCCAAAGTCCCCTCCGGCAGGGCACCGGGAAGGGTCTCGATATGAGATCTCGCGGAAACGGAAGCTTGCGCCGGCGGAAAAGTGGTTTCCTGGACGCCCTGATTTTTTATGAGATTTTTGGGAATATATAGGCGAAAGAGCTAGGGCAAGGGAGCTCCAGGGGGACCACAAGCCTGGTAGCTGCGCCCCCTGGCCGCGGCTACAGGGCTTGTGGACCCCCTGTGGGCCTCCTGCCTTTGCCCTCAAGTCCCCCGATCTTCTTCTGTTCTGGAAAAATTCCTTTCGGGGATTTTATTCCGTTTGGACTCCGTTCCAAAATCAGATCTAAAAAGAGTCAAAAACACAGAAAAACACGAACTGGCACTTGGCACTGAATTAATAAGTTAGTCCCCAAAAAGATATAAAAGGTATATAAAACATCCAAAGTTGACAAGATAACAACATGAAACCATCAAAAATTATAGATACGTTTGAGACATATCAAGCATCCCCAAGCTTAACTCCTGCTCGTCCTCGAGTAGGCAAGTGATAAAGAATGAATTTTTGATGCTTTCATGCTACCTAGCATAGATGTCCTTTGTAACTCCTCTTATGTGACATGAATGTTCAGATCTGTTAGATTCAAAACAATAGTTTGCTATTGATGTGGAGACAATAATACTTCAAGCAAACTAGCAAGGTAATCATGAACTTTCAAAATAACAAGGACAAAAGAAAGTTATCCCTACAAAATCATATAGTCTGGCTATGCTCTATCATCCTTGCACAACGAATTTAAATCATGCACAACCTCGGTATTGGCCAAGTAATTGTTTTTAGACCTTTACTTTCTCAAACTTTTTCAACTCTCACGCAATACATGAGCGTGAGCCATGGTTTTAGCACTATAAGTGGAATGGAGTGTGGTGGAGGTTGCAAGGCAAACAAGGAGAAGATGGTCACATTGACTAGGCATATCAATGAGCTATAGAGATGCTCATCAATAGATATCAATGTGAATGAGTAGGGATTGCCATACAAATGATGCACTAGAGCTAAGAGTATGTGAAAGCTCTTAAAGAAAACTGGTGGGTGTGCATCCAACTTGCTTGCTCATGAAGACCTAAGGCAATTTTGAGGAAGCCCATCATTGGAATATACAAGCCAAGTTATATAATGAAAATTTCCCACTAGCTATATGGTGGTGACAAAACAAGAGACTCTCAATCATAAAGATCATGGTGCTTAATAAGCACAAGTGTGGAAAGATAGTAGCATTGTCCCTTCTCTCTTTTTCTCTCATTTTTTGGTGGGCTCTTTGGCCTCTTTTTTTTGTGGGCATCTTTGGCCTCTTTTTGTAAATGGGCTTCACTGGCCTCTTTTATTTCCTCACATGGGACAATGCTCCATCAATGATTATCATCACACTTACAACTCAAAACTTAGAGAAATGATGACTCTATATGAAATGCCTTCGGTAGTGTACCGTGACAATGATCTAGCATGGCATAGACATCAATGGAAACATCATGCTAGCTATCTTATGATCATGCAATGGCAATGTAGAAGTTGTGGCACATGTCATGGAGGTAGTTGCATGGCAATATATCTCGGAATGGCTTTGAAAATGCCATAGTAGGTAGGTATGGTGGCTGTTTTGAGGGAGGCTATATGGTGGGTTTTATGCACCGACGAAAGTTGCACGACACTAAAGAAGACAGTGATGGTGGAAGGTGAAAGTGCATCTAAACTATGGACTCCACATTAGTCATGAAGAACTCATATACTTGTTGCAAAAGTTTTAGTAGTAATTGAAACAAAGCATTCAACGCATATTCCTAGAGGAAGGGTTGGTAGGTATAAACCATCGCCCGATCCCGACCGCTACACAAAGGATGACAATCAATAAATTAATCATGCTCAAACTTCATCACATAGCGGTTCACCATACGTGCATGCTACGGGAATCACTAACTTCAACACAAGTATTTCTAGATCCACAACACCTTACTAGTATAACTTCAATATTACCACAACCACAACTCAAAACTAATTGAGATGAATCAAACTTCTCTAACTACTCAATGCACATGAAGGTGGAAGTTTTCATATCCCTTTGGATAACTACCCCTTTTGAGACTACTTTCATAGCATAGATCAACTACCACTCCACGCACCGCGGTGCTCCAAAAGATAGAAGTGAAGCACAAAGAGCAAAATCAACTAGCTCAAAAGATATAAGTGAAACACATGTGAGCTGAATTGCCTAACCAAAGGATATAAGTGAAGCTCGACAAAATCACGGTGAGTGCATGTCTCTCTCTCTAGGTGTGCAGCAAGGAAGATTGTGACACAACAAAAATAAAAGACTCCTATGATACAAGACGCTCCAAGCAAAACACATAACATGTGGTGAATAAAAATATAGCCCCAAGTAACGTTACCGATGGATTGAAGACGAAAGAGGGGATGCCTTCCCGGGGCATCCCCAAGCTTACGCTTTTTCGGCATCCTTGAATCAACTTGGGGTGCCTTGGACATCCCCAAGCTTGAGCTCTTGCCACTCTTTATCTCTTTCTCCATAAGAACTTCACCCAAAACTTGAAAACTTCACAACAAGAATCTTAAACAGAAACTCGTGATATCATTAGTATAAGAAAGCAAATCACCACTTCCTTAGGTACTGTAGCAACTTAAATTCTACTTATGTTGATGTTGGGTTACTGTATTTTTAATATTCCATTGCTAATACCCCCGGTACTATCCATAGTTTCATCAAAATAAGCAACCAACTCAACAAAAACAGAATCTGTTAACAGCAGACCAGTCTGTAGAAATCTGTATACTTAGTATACTTCTGGTACTTCAAAAATTCTGAACAATTACGACAGTCTGAAGAAAAAGCATATCAATCAGCAGCAAAAAAATCAACTAAAATTCTCTTTCTGAATAAAAATGAAAACTCATCTCGTGAGCGAAAAGTTTCTGTCTTTTTCCAGCAGGATCAAACAACCATTACCAAGACTAGTCATAAAGGTTTTGCTTGGCTCAAACACAAAACACACAATCACAACAGAATTATGAAAGTGTGGACGCAACAAAACAGAAAGAAAAAGATAAATTCATTGGGTTGCCTCCCAACAAGCGCTATTGTTTAACGCCCTTAGCTAGGCAATGATAATTCAGTGACGCTCACACAAAAGACAAGAATTGAAGCACAACGAGAGCATCATAAAGGATGTGAAAATAACTTCTAAGTCTAACATACTTTCTATGCAGAGGCATTTTATAGGAAAACAAATTGTCAAGACAACCAATAGTTACCATATGCAAGGAAGAAGAAAGAGACAATATCAATCTCAACATGACGAGAGGTAATTTGGTAATATGAAAGTTTCTACCACAATATTTTCCTCTCTCATAGCAATTACATGTGGGATCATATTCAAATTCAACAATATAGCTATCACATAGGATATTCTTTTCATGATACACATGCATGCAAAGTTGACGCTCTTCAAAAATAGTGGGATTATCATCAACTAAAGTCATGACTTCTCCAAACCCACTTTCAATAATATTGCAAATATCATAATCATCACGAGGTTTAAACAAATTTTCAAGATCATAAGAAAAATCATTACCCCAATCACGATCATTGCAACAAGTAGTGGTCATAGCAAAACTAGCATCCCCAAGCTTAGGGTTTTGCATATTTTTAGCATGATTATCACTAATAGAATTTATAGTGAAACCATTGCAATCATGCTTTTCATTCAAGGATCCCTCGTGAATCACTTCACAATTTCTTCATCACGATTTTCAGATTCACGCATCTCAAGCAAAACTCCATAGAGAAAGTCAAGTGCACTCAACTCACTAGCAATTGGATCTCTTAAAGAGATTAGCAAGTGGATGAGGATCCATATCACTAGATTTTCATCAAGCAAAGATGCAAGCATATTGAAGGCACATAGCACACAAGCGAACAAAAAGCAAGCGAAAGAAAAGGGCGAACGAAAAAGGCGAACAAAAAAGGCAAATTGGTGAAGTGGGGGAGAGGAAAACGAGAGGCAACCGAGACAAGTAGGCCGATACTTTCTGCATCTACTACTATTACTCGACACATCGACCGCTATCCAGCATGCATCTAGTGTATTGAGTTCATGACGAATAGAGTAACGCTTTAAGAAAGATGACATGATGTAGAGGGATAATCTCAAACCAATGATGAAAACCCCATCTTTTTACCCTTGATGGCAACAACACGATACGTGCCTCGCTACCCCTTCTGTCACTGGGTGAGGTCACCGCACGGTATGAACCCAACACCAAGCACTTCTCCCATTGCAAGAATCATAGATCTAGTTGGCCAAACAGAACCCACAACTCGAAGAGAATTACAAGGATATGAAATCATGCATAAGAGAGATCAGAAGAAACTCAAATAAGATTCATAGATAATCTGATCATAAATCCACAATTCATCGGATCTCGACAAACACACTGCAAAAGAAGATTGCATCGGATAGATCTCCATGAAGATCATGGAGAACTTTGTATTGAAGATACAAGAGAGAGAAGAAGCCATCTAGTTACTAGCTATGGACCCGTAGGTCTATGGTGAACTACTCACGCATCATCGGAGAGGTCATGGTGTTGATGGAGAAGCCTTCCGTGTCCGAATCCCCCCTCCAGCAGGGCACCAGGACGTGCCCCAGATGGGATCTTGCGGAGACAGAAGCTTGCGGCGGCGGAAAAGTGATTACGATGCTCCCCTGATTTTTTGTGGAATTTTTGGGGATATATAGGCGCAAACCCTAGGGCAGACGTGGCCCAGGGAGCCCACAAGCCTGGACGGCGCGGGCCCTCCCTGGCCGTGCCATGAGGGCTTGTGGGGTCCCTGAGGACCCACTGCCTTGGTTCTCAAGTTTCCCGATCTTCTTCCGTTCCGGAAAAATCTTTTTGGAAGTTTTATTCCGTTTGGACTCCGTTCAAAATTGTCCTCATAAAGGGGTCAAAAACATGGAAAAAACAGGAACTCGCACTTGGCACTGGATTAATAAGTTAGTCCCAGAAAATAAATAAAAGGCATGCAAAATATCCAAAGTTTGACAAGATAATAGCATGAAACCATCAAAAATTATAGATACGTTGGAGACGTATCAAGCATCCCCAAGCTTAACTCATGCTCGTCCTCGAGTAGGGAAGTGATAAAGAATGAATTTTTGATGTGGAATGCTACCTAGAATAGTTGTCCTTTGCAAATTCTTTCACGTGGCATGAACGTTCAAATCTGTAAGATTCAAAACAATAGTTTGCTATTGACATGAAAACAGTAATACTTCAAGCAAACTAGCAAAGTAGTCATGAACTTTCAAAATAACAAGGCCAAAGAAAGTTATCCCTACAAAATCATATAGTCTGGCTATGCTCCATCATCCTCACACAACTAATGTAAATCATGCACAACCCCGGAATTGGCCAAGTAATTGTTTTCGCACTCTTACTTTCTCAAAATTTTTATAACTATCACGCAATACATGAGCGTGAGCCATGGATATAGCACTATAGGTGGAATAGAATGTGGTGGTGGTTGTGAGACAAAAAGAAGGAGATGGTCACATTGAATCGACGTATCAATTGGCTATGGAGATGCCCATTAATAGATATGAACGTGAATGAGTAGGGATTGCCATACAAGAGATGCACTAGAGCTACAAGTATGTGAAAGCTCAAAAGGAAAACTAGTGGGTATGCATCCAACTTGCTTGCTCATGAAGACCTAGGGAAATTTTGAGGAAGCCCATCACTGGAATATACAAGCCAAGTTATATAAAGGGTTCCCACTAGCATATGGTAGTGACAAAGCAAGAAGCTCTCAATCATGAAGAACATGGTGCTAATATGAAGCACAAGTGTGGAAAAGGATAGTAGCATTGTCCCTTCTCTCTTTTTCTCTCATTTTTTTTATTTGGGCTCTTAGGCCTCTCTTTTTTCTCTTTTCTCCTTTTTTTGTTTTTGGGCTCTTTGGACTTTTTTTTATTTCCTCACACGGGAAAATGCTCTAATAATGATGATCTTCACACTTTTAGTTACTCAGAGCTCAAAAATCACAATGATGATGACTCCATAGGAAATGCCTCCGGTAGTGTACCGGGATGTGCAACGATCTAGTATGATCATGCAATGGCAATACGAGAGTGACGTCACAAGTCATGAGACGGAACGGTGGTAGTTGCATGGCAATATATCTCGGAATGGCTATGAAAATGCCATAGTAGGTAGGTATGGTGGCTGTTTTGAGGAAGGGATTTGGTGGGTTTGTGCACCGGCGAGAACTGCGCGGCACTAGAGGCTAGCAATGGTGGAAGGTGAAAGTGCATCTAATCCATGGACTCAACATTAGTCATAAAGAACTCACATACTTGTTGTGAAAGTTTTTACTAGTAATCGAAACAAAAGTGCTAAACGCATACTCCGAGGGGAAGGGTTGGTAGGTGTAAACCATCGCGCGATCCTGACCTCAACACAAAGGATGACAATCAATAGATCAATTATGCTCCGACTTCCTAACATAGCGGTTCACCATATGTGCATGCTACGGGAATCACTAACTTCAACACAAGTATTTCTAGATTCAAAACACCCTACTAACGTAGCTTTTAATATTCCCGAATCCATGTCTCAAAACTAATCGAGAGGAATCGAAACTTTTCTTTCTACTCAATGCACATGAAGATGGAAGTTTTTTGCATCCTCTTTGGGTACCTAGCACATGGGACTAGTTTCATAGCATAAGCCAACTACCAAATCACGCACCACCGTGCTCTAAAGATATAAGTGAAGCACAAGAGCAAAAGGTATCTAGCTCAAAGGATATAAGTGAAACACTAGAGCAAAAGTATCTAGCTCAAAAGATATAAGTGAAGCACTAGAGAAAAAGTATCTAGCTCAAAAGATATAAGTGAAGCACTAGAGCAAAAGTATCTAGCTCAAAAGATATAAGTGAAGCATTATGAGCATTGTAGCAAAATCACGATGAGTGCGTGTCTCTCTCTATCAAAAAGGTGTGTAGCAAGGATGATTGTGACACAACAAAAAGAAAAGACTCCTATGATACAAGACGCTCCAAGCAAAACACATACCATGTGGTGAATAAAAATATAGCTCCAAGTAATGTTACCGATGGATTGAAGACGAAAGAAGGGATGCCTTCCCGGGGCATCCCCAAGCTTAGGCTTTTTGGTGTCCTTGAATTTGGCTTGGGGGGCCTTGGGCATCCCCAAGCTTGAGCTCTTTCCACTCCTTATCTCTTTTTCCATGAGAACGTCACCCAAAACTTGAAAACTTCACAACACAAAACTTAAACAGAAACTTGTGATAACATTAGTACAAGAAAGCAAACTTCCACTTCTTTTGGTACTGTAGCAAACTTGAATTCCATCCATATTGATGATGAACTACTGTATTCTCACTTTTCCATGACTAGTACCCCCTGATACTAACCATAGTTTCATCAAAACAAGCAACCAACTCAATAAAAACAGAATCTGTCAAAAACAGACTAGTCTGTAGCAATCTGTATACTTTGTATACCTATGGTACCTCAAACAATCGGAATAATTACGAATGTCTAGGGAAAAAGCAAATCAATCAGCAGCAAAAAGAATCAACTCAAAATCTCTTTCTGAATAAAAATGAAAAATCATCTTGTGAGCGAAAAGTTTCTGTCTTTTTCCAGCAAGATCAAACAACCATTACCAAGACCAATCATAAAGGTCTTGCTTGGCTCAAACACAAAAAAAAACACGAAAAACACAATCACAATAGAATTGTGAAAGTGTGGACGCAACAAAACAGAAAGAAAAAGATAAATTCATTGGGTTGCCTCCCAACAAGCGCTATTGTTTAACACCCTTAGCTAGGCATAGTAGCGATAGAATCACATATGGTTGTCTTTGGTGCTCAAACCATAAGTAGTGTGATCACTTATCATTTTGAGGTTTTCATCTTTCTTGCTAGATGATTCACCACTACTTTTAGGAACAAAGACAGACTTGGTGATTTTATTGTGGGAAAAATTTGGAGTATTCTGCACAGCGACAAAAGCGGAACCCAAGTTGGTTATAACATCCTCTAGTTTGCCAATCTTAGCGGAATCATGACCTTGCTTTTCGCTAACTGTGGGTTCCTTCTCCTTTAAATTTTTCAAAACATTCCCATCTTGGACCCGTACTGAGTGATTTTATTGTGGATCTTTTTATCCAAATTCTCAATGAGTTGAATCGTAGCAACTTTATTTTCAATAGCATCCAGCCTACGCATCACATGTTCGAGAGTTAAGGTAGTTCCATTAACCATGAGTGGGGGTGAGCCTACCAAATTTATCACAACTCCATAAGAATCAACGGCATGGCTACCCAATAAATTTCCACCTACGATGGTGTCAAGAATATACCTATTCCAAGGAGAAATACCCACATAAAAACTGCGAAGCAAGACGGTAGTGGATTGCTTATGAGTAGATCTACTATGAGCATTGAAAATCCTATACCAAGCGTCCTTTAAGTTTTCTCCCTCGATTTGTTTGAAATTGAGAACTTTGCTCTCGGGAGTATCGTTCGAAGTGGTGGATCTAGCCATCAGGATAGACTATCCCACACAGACGAGCAGAAAGCAAGCGAGAGAGAAAGGGCAAACGGAAAGGCGAACGAAAAGGCGAACGAAAAAGGCAAATTGGTGAAGTGGGGGAAAGGAAAATGAGAGGCAACTGGCAAACAAAGTAAATGCAAGAGATGAGTTTGCGACACTTACTTGGATGAGTTCTTGACTTGATCTTCCTCCCCGGCAACGGCGCCAGAAATTCTTCTGCTGCGGCAACAAAAGTCCTTCCCTGGCGCGTAGGAATTCTTCTTGTTACTTCTCTGGTTTGCATCGGTTTTTCCCTTGAAGAGGAAAGGGTGATGCAACACAGGAGCAGTAAGTATTTCCCTCAGTTTGAGAACCAAGGTATCGAACCAAAAGGAGGGCCTCGTCAAGTCCAAAGTACCTGCGCAAAAACAAACAACTTGCACCCAACGCTTCAAAGGGGTTGTCAATCCCTTCAAGATTGTTTGCAAAAGTGAGATCTGAAGGCGGAAAGTGCAACAAAGTAAAAAGTGTAGGGCTGAAAATATGGTGTGGAGTAGACCCTGGGGGCCATAGTGTTCACTAGAGGCTTCTCTCATAATATCAAATATCACGGTGGGTGAACAAATTACTGTCCAGCAATTGATAGAACCGCGCAAAGTCATGACGATATCTAAGGCAATGATCTAGCATATAGGCATCACGTCCGAGACAAGTAGACCGATACTTTCTGCATCTACTACTATTACTCCACACATCGACCGCTATCCAGCATGCATCTAGTGTATTGAGTTCATGATGAACAGAGTAACGCTTTAAGAAAGATGACATGATGTAGAGGGATAATCTCAAACCAATGATGAAAACCCCATCTTTTTACCCTTGATGGCAATAACAGGATACGTGCCTCGCTACCCCTTCTGTCACTGGGTGAGGTCACCGCACGGTATGAACCCAACACCAAGCACTTCTCCCATTGCAAGAATCATAGATCTAGTTGGCCAAACAGAACCCCCAACTCGAAGAGAATTACAAGGATATGAAATCATGCATAAGAGAGATCAGAAGAAACTCAAATAAGATTCATAGATAATCCGATCATCAATCCACAATTCATCGGATCTCGACAAACACACCGCAAAAGAAGATTACATCGGATAGATCTCCATGAAGATCATGGAGAACTTTGTATTGAAGATCCAAGAGAGAGAAGAAGCCATCTAGTTACTAGCTATGGACCCGTAGGTCTATGGTGAACTACTCACGCATCATCGGAGAGGCCATGGTGTTGATGGAGAAGCCTTCCGTGTCCGAATCCCTCCTCCGGCAGGGCACCAGGACGTACCCCAGATGGGATCTTGCGGAGGCAGAAGCTTGCGGCAGCGGAAAAGTGATTACGATGCTCCCCCGATTTTTTTTGGAATTTTTGGGGATATATAGGCGCAAACCCTAGGGCAGACGTGGCCGAGGGAGCCCACAAGCCTGGACGGCGCGGGCCCCCTGGCCGCGCCATGAGGGCTTGTGGGGTCCCTGAGGACCCCCTGCCTTGGTTCTCAAGGCTCCCGATCTTCTTCCTTTCCGGAAAAAAATCTTTTTGGAAGTTTTATTCTGTTTGGACTCCGTTCAAAATCGTCCTCTGAACGGGGTCAAAAACATGGAAAAACAGGAACTGGCATTTGGCACTGGATTAATAAGTTAGTCCCAGAAAATAAATAAAAGACATGTAAAACATCCAAAGTTTGACAAGATAATAGCATGAAACCATCCAAAATTATAGATACGTTGGAGACATATCACTGTGCGATCTACAAGGGTACGTAGATCTGAAATCCCCCTTGTAGATGGACATCACCATGATAGGTCTTCATGCGCGTAGGAAATTTTTTGTTTCCCATGCGACGTTCCCCAACAGTGGCATCATGAGCTAGGTTCATGCGTAGATGTCATCTCGAGTAGAACACAAAAGTTTTTGTGGGCGGTGATGTGCGATTTGCTGCCCTCCTTAGTCTTTTCTTGATTCCGCGGTATTGTTGGATCGAAGCGGCTCGGACCGACATTACTCGTACGCTTACGAGAGACTGGTTTCATCGCTACGAGCAACCCCGTTGCTCAAAGATGACTAGCGAGTGTCAGTTTCTCCAACTTTAGTTGAATCGGATTTGACCGAGGAGGTCCTTGGATGAGGTTAAATAGCAATTCATACATCTCCGTTGTGGTGTTTGCGTAAGTAAGATGCGATCCTACTAGATACCCATGGTCACCACGTAAAACATGCAACAACAATTAGAGGACGTCTAACTTGTTTTTGCACGGTATGCTTGTGACGTGATATGGCCAACGATGTGATGTGATATATTGGATGTATGAGATGATCATGTTGTAATAGTTAATATCGACTTGCACGTCAATGGTACGACAATCGGCAGGAGCCATAGGGTTGTCTATAAACTAATGTCTGTGCCTGCAGATGCATTTACTATATTGCTAGGATGTAGCTTTAAGTAGTAATAGCATAAGTAGCACGACAACCGCGATGGCGACATGTTGATGGAGATCATGGTGTGACGCCGGTGACAAGAAGATTGTGCCGGTTCTTTGGTGATCGAGATCAAGAAGCACATGATGATGGCCATATCATGTCACTTATGAATTGCATGATGTTAATCCTTTTATGCACCTTATTTTGCTTAGAACGACGGTAGCATTATGAGGTGATCTCTCACTGAAATTTCAAGACGAAGTTGTGTTCTCTCCGACTGTGCACCGTTGCTACAGTTCGTCCTTTCGAGACACCACGTGATGATCGGGTGTGATAGCCTCAACGTTCACATACAACGGGTGCAAAACAGTTGCACACGCGGAACACTCGGGTTAAGCTTGACGAGTCTAGCATGTGCAAATTTGGCCTCGGAACACATGAGACCGAAAGGTCGATCATGAATCATATAGTTGATATGATTAGCATAGGGATGCTTACCACTGAAACTATCCTCAACTCACGTGATGATCGGACTTGAGGTGGTGGAATTGGATCATGAACCACTCAAATGACTAGAGAGATGTACTTTTTGAGTGGGAGTTTAGCAACTAATTTGATTAGTTAAACTCTAATTATCTTGAACATAGTCTAAGTCCACTTTGAATATATTTGTGTTGTGGATCAATGGCTCACGCAACAGTCATCCTGAATTTTAATACGTTCCTAGAGAAAGCTAAGTTGAAAGATGATGGAAGAAACTTTGTAGACTGGGCTCGTAATCTTAAGTTGTCCTGCAAGCTGGGAAGAAGGATTATGTCCTTAATGCTGCGCTAGGAGATGAACCACCCGCCATGGCTGACCAAGATGTTAAGAACGCTTGGTTAACACGTAAGGAGGACTACTCAGTAGTTCAATGTGCAGTCTTGTATGGCTTAGAGACGGGACTTCAACGTCGCTTTGAGCGTCATAGAGCATATGAGATGTTCCAGGAGTTGAAGTTTATCTTTCAGAAAAACGCCCGGATCGAGAGGTATGAGACCTCCAATAAATTCTATGCTTGCAAGATGGAGGAGAATTCGTGTGTCAGTGAACATGTGCTCAAAATGTCTGGGTACTCAAACCGTCTAGCCGAGCTGGGGATTGAACTCCCGCAAGAGGCTATCATTGACATAATTCTTCAATCACTGCCACCAAGCTATAAGGGCTTTGTGTTGAACTATAACATGCAAGGGATGAACAAGTTAGCCGGCGAGTTATTCGCGATGCTGAAAGTCGCAGAATCAAAACTCCGTAAAGAGCATCAAGTGTTGATGGTGAATAAGAACACTACTTTCGAGAGAAACGACAAAGGAAAGAAGGGTAATTCGAAGAAGAGCGGCAGGCTTGTTGCCAATCCGATGAAAAAACCCAAAGCTGGACCTAAGCCTGAAACGAGGTGCTATTATTACAAGGGTATGGGTCACTGGAAGCGCAACTGCCCCAAGTATCTGGCTGATAAGAAGGCGGCCAAAGAAAAATCAGGTATATTCGATATACATGTTATTGATGTGTACTTAACCAGCTCTCATAGTAGTGCCTGGGTATTCGATACCAGTTCTGTTGCTCATATTTGCAACTCGAAACACGAACTGCGGAATAAGCGAAGGCTCGCGAAGGATGAAGTGACGATGCACGTGGGAAATGGTTCCAAGGTTGATGCAATCGCCGTCGGCACAGTTTCACTTCAGTTACCATCAGGATTAGTTATGAACTTGAATAAATGTTATTTAGTGCCTGCATTGAGCATGAACATTATATCTGGATCTTGTTTATTGCGAGATGGTTACTCGTTTAAGTCACAGAATAATGGTTGTTCTATTTCTATGAGTAATATCTTTTCTGGTCATGCACCCAATGTGAGAGGATTGTTCATATTGAATCTTGATAGTGATAATACACATATACATAACATTGAGACCAAAAGAGTTAGAGTTAACAATGATAGCGCCATGTTTTTATGGCACTGCCGCTTAGGTCATATTGGTGTAAAGCGCATGAAGAAACTCCATACCGATGGACTTTTGGAGTCACTTGACTTTGATTCACTTGACACGTGCGAACCATGCCTCATGGGCAAGATGACTAAAACTCCGTTCTTCGGAACAATGGAGCGTGAGAGTGACTTGTTGGAAATCATACATACCGATGCGTGTGGTCCGATGAGTGTGGAGGCACGCGGTGGATATCGTTATTTTCTCACCTTCACTGACGATTTGAGTAGATATGGTTATGTCTACTTGGTGAAGCACAAGTCTGAAACATTTGAAAAGTTCAAACAATTTCAGAGTGAAGTCAAAAATCATCGTAACAAGAAGATCAAGTTCCTACGGTCTGATCGTGGGGGTGAATATCTGAGTTTCGAGTTTGGTGCTCACTTAAGACAATGTGGAATTGTTTCACAGTTGACACCGCCTGGAACACCATAGCGTAATGGTATGTCCGAACGTCATAATCGTACTTTATTAGAGATGGTGCGATCTATGATGTCTCTTACCGATTTGCCGTTATCGTTTTGGGGTTATGCATAAGAAACAACTGCATGCACTTTAAATAGGGCACCATCAAAATCGGTTGAGACGACACCATACGAACTGTGGTATGGCAAAAGACCAAAGTTGTCGTTTCTTAAAGTTTGGGGATGTGATGCTTATGTCAAAAAGCTTCAGCCTGAAAAGCTGGAACCCAAAGCGGAAAAGTGCGTCTTCATAGGTTACCCAAAAGAGACAGTTGGGTATACCTTCTATCTCAAATCCGAGGGGATGTTGCTAAGAACGGAGCTTTTCTCGAGAAGGAGTTTCTCTCGAGAGAAGTGAGTGGGAGGAAGATAGAACTTGATGACGTTGTCGAACCTCTCACCCCTCTGGATGGTGGCGCAGGGCAAGGGGAAACCCCTGTCGTTGCGACGCCGGTTGAGGAGGAAGTTAATGGTGATGATCATGAAACTCTGGATAAAGTTCCTATCAGATCTCGCAGGTCGACGAGATCGCATACTGCTCGAGAGTGGTACGGTAATCCTGTCTTATCAATTATGTTGTTAGACAACAATGAGTCTGCGAATTATGAAGAAGCAATGGTGGGCCCGGATTCCAACAAATGGCCGGAGGCCATGAAGTCCGAGATAGGATCTATGTATGAAAACAAAGTGTGGACTTTGGAAGTACTACCTGAAGGCCGCAAGGCTATTCAGAACAAATGGATCTTTAAGAAGACGACGGACGCTGACGGTAATGTGACCGTTTATAAAGCTCGACTTGTGGCAAAGGGTTTTTCACAAGTTCAAGGAGTTGACTACGATGAGACGTTCTCACCCGTAGCGATGCTTAAGTCCGTCAGAATCATGTTAGCTATAGCTGCATTTTTCGATTATGAAATCTGGCAGATGGATGTCAAAACGGCGTTCCTTAACGGTTTCCTTAAGGAAGAGTTGTATATGATGCAACCCGAAGGTTTTGTCGATCCTAAAAATGCTAACAAAGTGTGCAAGCTCCAGCGATCCATTTATGAACTGGTGCAAGCATCTCGGAGTTGGAATAAACGCTTTGATGAGGTGATCAAAGCATTTGGGTTTATACAGGTGGTTGGAGAATCTTGTATTTACAAGAAAGTGAGTGGGAGCTCTGTGGCGTTTCTAATATTATATGTGGATGACATATTACTGATTGGGAACAACGTGGAGCTTTTGGAGAGCATAAAAGGTTACTTGAATAAAAGTTTCTCTATGAAGGACCTAGGAGAAGTTGCTTACATTCTAGGCATTAAGATCTATAGGGATAGATTCAAACGCCTCATAGGACTTTCACAAAGCACATACCATGATAAAGTTTTGAAGAAGTTCAAAATGGATCAGTCCAAGAAAGGGTTCTTGCCAGTATTACAAGGTATAAAATTGAGTAAGACTCAGTGCCCAGCAACTGAGGAAGATAGAAAGACAATGAGTTCCGCCCCCTATGCTTCAGCCATAGGTTCTATCATGTATGTAATGCTGTGCACTAGACCGGACATTAGCCTGGCCATAAGTATGGCAGGCAGGTTCCAGAGTAAACCAGGAGTGGATCACTGGACGGCGGTCAAGAATATCCTCAAGTACCTGAAAAGGACCAAGGAGATGTTTCTCGTGTATGGAGGTGACAAAGTGCTCGCCGTAAAGGGTTACGTCGATGCAAGCTTTGACACAGATCCGGACGACTCTAAGTCGCAGACCGGATACGTATTTATTCTTAATGGGGGTGCGGTAAGCTGGTGCAGTTCCAAGCAAAGCGTCGTAGCTGATTCTATATGTGAAGCGGAGTACATGGCTGCCTCGGAGGCAGCTAAGGAGGGTGTCTGGATGAAGCAGTTCATGACGGATCTTGGAGTGGTGCCGAGCGCACTGAATCCAATAACCCTGTTTTGTGACAACACGGGTGCCATTGCCTTAGCAAAGGAACCATAGTTTCACAAGAAGACCAGACACATCAAACGACGCTTCAACCTCATCCGCGCCTACGTCGAGGAGGAGGACATGAATATATGCAAAGTGCACACGGATCTGAATGTGGCAGACCCGCTGACTAAACCTTTTCCACGGGCAAAGCATGATCAACACCAGAACTGTATGGGTGTAACATTCCAAAATTTGGAATGTTAATATAATTATTATATTGTTTGTTTGTTTGCTTGAGTGATTGAAACTTGAGTGAAATTTGAAACTTTTCAAAAACTTTTGAATGAGAGGGAATAAAATGACTTTCCCCTTCTCCGATGAATTCAAATTCAATCTTTTAAAAGCAAAGAGAGAAGATGACATGACTTCTTCAACTATAAAGAATTTGAATTGAGTTTGCATTTGAATCCTTTCAAAATATTTGCCCTTGGTTCTATATTTTTCTTTCCCAAGAAATGCCCCGACAAAATTCTTGCAAGCAAGAAAGAGCGGAGGAAAATGACCCTCCACAATGTGAGGCATTTTTGAAATTATTTGAGCCAAGAAAAACCCAAGTTTATGGGGAAAATATTTTGCCAAAAGAAGATATAGCATAAGGGGTTTTTTCTGAAAAAAAACATTTTTAAAAAGTTTTTATTTTGGTCTTGGAAAAATGATAATCAATTAGGAAATATTCTTGTGATCGATTTGGTATATAATACCCTAAATTAGTTATTTTATTTTGTTTCCTTTTTATTCCTTTTAGTTTATGTTTTATTAAAAAAATCTAAAACGGGGATATTTTTTTTAAAAGAAAACCCACCCCGAGCGCATTATAGCCGGCCCACCGATCCCGCTAGCCCGGGATCCCCTGCGGCCAACCGCACCCAGCCGCCCCCTACCCTCACCCGTTGACGCCTGGGTCCCGTCCCGCGCGGACCCCACCCGCAGCTCACCCCGACCCTGCGTGCACCCCCTCCTTCCTTTTCTCTCCCCGCGCCTCCTTCCACTTTCCTTTCCCCAGCCGGCCACCCCGCCATCGCCGGAGTTGCCCTCCTCGCCCCGATCTCCTTCCCTCTAGAGCCCCCCTCCTCTCCCCTATAAAGGCCGGCACCGAGCCCACCTCCTCGCCCCGTTTCCCCTCGCCTTTCCCCTGCCCGAGCCCCGCCGCCTCCTCCCGCCACCCTCGCCGGAGTCGGCTTGAGCCGAAGCTCCCCGGCGCCCCGCAGCTCTACCCCGGCCCCGAGCTCCCTCTCCGTCGCCACTAACCGACGGAGGACGAGCCCCGCCATCTCCCCGACCCCTCAGGCCTCGCCGGAGACCGCCGGAGCGCCGCCCCGACCTCCCTCTGCCTCGGCCTCGCCGGCGCTCCTGCCCCCTGTGAGCCTTCTCTCCTAACCCCGTAGCCGTCGGATCTTAATTGAACGCGTAGGATTAGAACAACATACCCCTCCGGTCTTTTAAATAAAACCGACCGGGTTTTCTTCACTTATTATTTAGCCAGAGAGATTTTCTTTAATTTGCGGCCGTTCGCTAGTTAGCCTCAGCAGCTCACACCCCCGAGCCAACCACAACGCGCCACGTGGACCCCCTGTTCACAAACTAGATTTCTCTAATTTTAGTTTTAATTCTAAAACAGAGAAAGTTCCAATCTTGTTTTGATCATAACTTTCGATCTAGTGATCCAATGGGGTTGATTCTTTTTCCAGTAGATCACAATTTTTCTTTAGTTTTTAAAAACATATAATTTGTCTATGTTTGAAATTTTCAAATTTGAATTAGATCAGATTTAGTTTAAACCTTGTTTTGCTTATTCTGGGAGTTTAAAAATAGATTTTTAATTAATTATTTTTGCTACTGATCACTAGTTATCTTATTCATCAGTGGTAAAAATTTCAGAATTGTTTGAGTATTTTAGCTCATAATTTCTGGTGAAACACTTTCTGTTTCACTTCTTTTAGGATTATGACTATATTTCTTTCTTTAGTTGTTTTTAAATTATTTTTCTCTTATATTTCAGAAATATTATGTTTTGTTTCTGTTAGTTAACAGTAGGTTTGCACCAAGTTTTGATTTTATTTTTATATGTTATCATGAAATCAATTCTAGTTCTCTAATAACTTGGAATTGGTTTCTCCACTGTTTCAAATCCCGTTTGGAAATACTTTCAAATAGTTTTGTGAAAAATACTTTATTTCATCTTAGTTAAATTTATATCTTAGTTCCCTGTTATTTAAGTATTTTATTTAGTATTTGATGTAGTAGAAGACTCCTAGTTTTAGTTGAAGTTTCTTTCGGATTCTTATTCGCTCTCTCTTTTGTTTTGATTGCTAGAATGATTTCTAGTATGAGTGCTTACGTGAATGATATGGTTGTTATATAGATTTCATCGGAGAGTGACGAGTAGTCTATCAAGTTATTCCTCGAGAACGATAATTCTTTCTCGTCAACATCACCAGGCAAGTCATTTGATCATGTATCACCTATGTTTTACGCATCGTAGTTCTACCATCCTATGCCCAATTTGCATGCTGACTAGGTACTTGGAAATTATGGTTACATATTGTAGTATCATGTGGTAGGCACCCGACAACCCCGTTACTTTGTCCGGGACGACAAATTTCATATTGCTATGCTTGAGTAGACTGGATTTTGGTTGAGAGTTTATCACGAGTGATGCGAGAATAATTTAATAACCAAGACCGGTTAAGTCAAGACTTTTCAAGACCTCGTTATGCAATGGAACTCTGGGTGAAGGACGGTTGTTCGGCTCCCTGGAGAAACCAGTGGATGACCCGGGATGCTGGAGACGGCCATGACATCTTGCGGAAAGCTTCACCGAGGCTCAAAGAGACGGACAGATATTTTCAAGACCCAAGGCTTACCTGCACAGCCACAAGTCATTATGGGCTCTGGCTTGGTTGGACAACGCGGCAACTCTGGACAGGCGGTGCTAGCAGATGTAGAAGAACAGTAGGATTGGATGGGCACCGACAGGGATTCAGAGGGACCCGTTGAAAGACCATGTTTTGATCATCCGGTCTTCAAACACCCTGAAGTGCGAGGACATACACGGAGGCGATCAAATCTTGTGGGGAACGTGTGCAAAACTCTACAGAGTACTCAAACCTAATCGATTAGCCGTGTCCACGGTCATGGACAACTTGAGCCAAAGGAACTGAAGTTATCTGGAATTCTCAACACCATTACATATATTTGATGAGGGTAATATTGATAAATTGGGTATGAGAACTGGTTGGCGGAACCATCTCATTAACAACCAACAACGTAGTAATATTTTGCTTTTAGCCCCTCTTGTTGTAGGAGAAAACTTGCTTTTCGCCAAAAACATATAGCCCCACCTGCCATATATGCATGTAGAATAGATGATTATTATTTTACCCCCTCTCTTATGTGACTTGCCAGCATATTCAATATGCTGACCTACACGGCTGCAACGTATCATGTTGCAGATATTTTCCTCGACGAGTAAGAGTACGATTCAGGGTTACGGTCTACACTCAACTTGCCGTTTGTGTTTATTGGGACTCCACTCCCTTGACTGCTTCCGCTCAGATATTTAAGGTATATATCAGTTTTACGCTATTTACATGTGATTGCACTTTGATATATACATTGATGTACTGTGTGTGCCAGCATACTGATCCAGGGATGACACAGATACACAGAGGCTTGACTCGTTTTGAGTCAGGTCGCTACAATGGGTGTTAGATTTATTACAATATAATTCACATGGTGATGTGAGGGCTAGATTATTGACTCTAGTGCAAGTGGGAGACTGTTGGAATTATGCCCTAGAGGCAATGATAAATAAGTTATTATTATAATTCCTGTATCAAGATAATAGTTTATTATCCATGCTATAATTGTGTTGAATGAAAGACTTAGATACATGTGTGGATACATAGACAAAACACTGTCCCTAGCAAGCCTCTAGTTGGCTAGCCAGTTGATCAAGGATAGTCAAGGTCTCCTGACTATGTACAAGGTGTTGTTGCTTGATAACTGGATCACACCATTGGGTGAATCATGTGATGGACTAGACCCAAACTAATGGACGTAGCATGTTGATCGTGTCATTTTGTCGCTACTCCTTTCTGCGTGTCAAGTATTTATTCCTATGACCATGAGATCATATAACTCACTAGCACCGGAGGAATGCTTTGTGTGTATCAAACGTCACAACGTAACTGGGTGACTATAAAGATGCTCTATAGGTATCTTCGAAGGTGTCCGTTGACTTAGTATGGATCAAGACTGTGATTTCTCACTCCGTGTGACGGAGATGTATCGCGGGGCCCACTCGGTAATACAACATCACACACAAGCCTTTCAAGCAATGTGACATAGTGTAAGTCACAGGATCTTGTATTACGGAACGAGTAAAGAGACTTGCCGGTAAACGAGATTGAAATAGGTATGCAGATGCTGACGATCGAATCTCGGGCAAGTAACATACCGAAGGACAAATGGAATGACATACGGGATTATATGAATCCTTGGCACTGAGGTCCAAACGATAAGATCTTTGTAGAATATGTAGTATCCAATATGGGCATCCAGGTCCCGCTATTGGATATTGACCGAGGAGTCCCTCAGGTCATGTCTACATAGTTCTCGAACCCGCAGGGTCTGCACACTTAAGGTTCAACGTTGTTTTATGGGTATTTGAGTTATATGGTTGGTTACCGAATGTTGTTCGCAGTCCTGGATGAGATCACTGACGTCACGAGGGTTTCCGGAATGGTCCGAAGACGAAGATTGATATATAGGATGACCTCATTTGATTACCGGAAAGTTTTCGGCATTACCGGGAATGTACCGGGAGTGACGAATGGGTTCCGGATGTTCACCGGGGGGGGGGGGGGGGAGCTCACCCCGGGGAAGACCATAGGCCTTAGGGTGCCGCACCAGCCCTTAGTGGGCTGGTGGGCAAGCCCAAGAAGGCCCCTGCGCAGGAGATAAGAAAAATCAATGAGAAAAAAAGGGGAAGTGGGAAGGAAGAGAAGGACTCCACCTTCCAATCCTAGTTGGACTAGGATTGGAGGAGGAATTCTCATCCCCCCCTTCGGTCGACCCCTTGGGTCTCCCTTGAGCCTCAAGGCAAGGCCCCTCCCCTCCCTCCTATATATACTGAGGTATTAGGGCTGATTTGAGACAACTTTGCCACGGCAGCCCGACCACATACCTCCACGGTTTTTCCTCTAGATCACGTTTCTGCGGAGCTCGGGCGAAGCCCTGCTAAGATAAGATCACCACCAACCTCCGGAGCGCCGTCATGCTGCCGGAGAAGTCATCTACCTCTCCGTCTCTCTTGCTGGATCAAGAAGGCCGAGATCATCGTCGAGCTGTACGTGTGCTGAACGCGGAGGTGACGTCCGTTCGACACTAGATTAGAGTGGATCGTGGGACGGTTCGCAGGGAGGATCGAGGGACGTGAGGATGTTCCACTACATCAACCGCGTTTATTAACGCTTCCTGTTGTGCGATCTAGAATGGTACGTAGATCTGAAATCCCCCTCGTAGATGGACATCACCATGATAGGTCTTCGTGCGCGTAGGAATTTTTTTTTTCCCATGCGACGTTCCCCAACAGGGTCCAATTACCCCTCCCACCCAACTCCGTACCCATTCCACCACCCACTAATGATCATGTCATGTGTACTCGTGGCAAACACGGTTTTCATCTGCCTACTCGCCGTCTTAATCTCACGGCCACACCGACTATCTCCCCTCTACCCACCTCATACAAACGGGCTCTTCTTGATCCTGTTTGGTTTTCTGCTATGCGGGACGAAATTGATGCTCTCCAGCAAAACAACACCTGGACTTTGGTTCCCAAGCCTCCTGGTGTTAATATTGTCTCTGGCAAATGGGTTTTTCACCACAAGTTTCATGCCGATGGTTCTCTTGCCCGCCACAAAGCTCGTTGGGCTTGTCGTGGTTTTTCACAGCAGCATGTCATTGATTTTGATGAGACCTTTTCTCCTGTGGTAGAACCTAGCACCGTCCTTAGTCTTGCAGTATCCTCTTCATGGCCCATTCATCTATTGGATGTGAAAAATGATTTTCTCCATGGAACACTGAATGAAACTGTGTACTGCCAGCAACCCTCTCGTTTTGAAAATCCCTCCTCAGCGAATCGCGTTTGTCTTCTTAACAAATCATTGTATGGTCTCAAGCAGGCTCCTCGAGCCTGGTTCCGATGTTTTGCTACCTTCGTTCAAACCATTGGATTTGTCCCTTCTAAATTCGACTCCTCTCTCTTCGTTTTTCATTCCTCTGATCACACCGCCTATCTCTTAGGATGATATTATTCTAACCGCTTCTTCTGATACTTTCCTACAACAAATAATCTCTTCTCTCAATGATGAATTTTCTATGACTGATCTTGGTCCTCCACATCATTTTCTTGGTATCAATGTTTCTCGTACTCCCTCTACTCTTTTTCTCTCCCAGCGCCAATATGTTATAGATTTTCTCTCCCGTGCCGGCATGTCTGATTGTCAACCCTATCGAACACCTGCTGACACCAGTGCCAAATTATCAGCTGATGGTGAACCCGTTCCCGATCCCACTTATTATCGCAACATTACCGGTGCCCTTCAATATGCTACTCTCAGTCGTCCCGATATTTCCTACTCTGTTCAACAAGCTTGTCTTTTTATGCACGACCCTCGTGCTCCTCATCTTGCTCATATTAGCCGCATACTTTGCTATCTCAAAGGTACTCTAGACCACGGCCTCCTTATTAATTCTTTCTCTCCAACAAGCTTGACAGTACATTCTGATGCAGACTGGGCAGGTTGTCCCGACACTCGATGATCCACATCCGGCTATTGTGTTTATTTGGGTGATAATGTTGTTTCTTGGTCTTCGAAAAGGCAGGATACAGTTTCTAGGTCCTCCGCTGGATCTGAGTATCGGGCTGTTGCATATGCTATAGCCGAGGCCGTCTGGCTTCGGCAGCTCCTCGTGGAGCTTCATCGACCACTCGAGCGTGCTACCATTGTTTACTGCGACAACATTTCAGCAGTCTATCTGGCATCTAATCCAGTTCATCATCGTTGCACGAAGCACATTGAGATCGACATCCACTTTGTTCGTGAGAAGGTGGCTCTTGGCGAGGTTCGAGTTCTACATGTTCCAACGAGTGCGCAATTTGCTGATATCTTCACAAAAGGACTTCCCAATGCATCCTTCACCGACATATGCTCCAGTCTCAACATCGTCACACCCGATGTTGACACTGCGGGGGGATATTAGAGTATATTCGGCCGGTTTAGTTCTGGTAGTTTGAATTCTAATCTATCTCTTCTATACTTGGACTCCTAGAGTTTGTACTTATATAAGCATTTCATTGAGGCATCAATCAATACATAATTATTATCAAATATCAGCAATAATAGAACTGAGAATTATAAGGTATCCAAATTCATTGTAAAGCTAGGTGCCCAATAGGCCCACGACCTCCATCGCCAAAAGGCCTAAAGGCTACGGCCTCCCCAGCCCAAAAGCCACCTGAACCCAAAGCTCTGGCTGGGACACGAGACTGGCTCCTGGAAATAAATTTGCACCCGATCCTGATGCACAACAGTTAACGTAGCCTAATGCACATGTATACTGTTGATGATAATCACTGCTGAAATTAAAATTCGACCCTGATGCCATGCAGCTCCGCCCCTGGCTAAGCCACTCTTTAGCTCCTCTGGTTCGATATAAAATGGGTTACAATGGTTCCCTGAAATTATTTTTCAACTAGTCATTTGGACATGCAGGACATCATGTATCCTAAAAAAGAACTTACACATTATCCTTGATCCTCTGCTTCCTGTCAAGAAAACCTCATGAAAGAAGTGACATATTAGAAAAGATGGATTTGAAATTGAAATTGTATTGCATAATCGAATGCAATACAAGAAATCGTGAACCAATCAAATTGCAACAAGGTCAATGTATACATCCAGATTTTGAACTAGATAGCATTAGCATTTCAACGCATCTGGGCCATCTTATTCTCATCGATCAAGGCAATAAAAAATTCACATATTTTGCAAGATCAATGATATTCCATCACTCATATTCAAGGAGTTAGCATCATGTCAGCACAGTCTCTTTGAGCTCACGTGGGTAGAATGTGTGTGCATGTGCTATAGGGTTTGTGCGTGTTAGCTTTGCATCACTGCCGTGTTTCTATTTTTTTTATCTTATGCATTTGTTAAATTTCTAAAGTGGAATTAAGGGTTCATATGGTGAATGAAAATCCCACTAGGTTGGTGCCTGACGAAAATTCGTTTCCAAATAAAATGCACATATGTAATTCACAACAATACATTTTGTCAAACATTCAAAATTATATAAAATAGTTTATTGCACATAGGTTCAATACATGCATGATGTACACACTGAACACATGCAAATATATCAGGTATACATCGGTGGGTGGCATATACAGGCCAGTACACAACACATACACACAATACTAGCACAGGAGAGAGGCAAGCCAGGCCAAGTAATGCATACAAGCTCTCTTCTCACACTGAAAAATAAAATGCGGTGCAAACCAATATATATAGATGGTGGTATATATGAATCCATCTTTTGATCGATGATTATGCATGCATACATATATATAGCAGCACTTGGATCATCTGATTATCAATACTTCAACATGCCATCCATGCCTATGTTCATTGACGAGATCTCATCAGCGGTTGTTCCAACGCCATTGCTGCTCAACCCGGTCACAGTGTCCTCCTGCGACAATATGGACGACGGCCCGCTCCCAGGCTCGACCCCGACCATGAGGCCCTCGTCTGCACCCATCTGCATTTGCATCGGCATTTGAATCAATTGTTGTTGTTGCTGGTGGTGGTCTTGGTGGTAGGACGACATCAGTGGCTGTGGTGGGGTGGGCATCTTCTGGTAGTGGTGGTTCCCAAAGTAGTGGTCATTCATCATCGGGAGCATCGCGCTACCCATCATAGACGAGCTCACCCCGACGTTATGCAGCTGGTATGAAGAAGCTGCAGGTAGCAACGATGGGGGCGCCGGTGATGACGATGATGTGCCATAGCCCATGAGAGAAGGCAATGCACCAGATTCAAGGAAGCCATGTTGCTGCGCTGCTCCCATGGACATTGGCATGGGAATGGCGTACGACGACATCACAACCTTCTTGAGTCCAGTGCTCTTATGGAATATCCTGCAAACCACATACTCCTCCTACCAACATACATAAACTTAGTCAATGCAAATCAACTAGCTAGTAGCCTAGTACGTATGGACGTGTTCATGAATCAGGAGTACTAGAAGTGCGTATTTAAATACCTTGGAAGATGCGTTAATGGCGGCGGCGGTGGTGATGTCGGTGGGTAGGCCAGGTGTTCCTTGCTTTCCACTCTCAAGCCTATACTCGTGCATTACCCAGTTGGTCTTTTCCCCCCTAGGCGCCCTACCCATGTAGAAGACCAACGTCTTCTTCATGCCGATGAGACTCGTGGTCGCCTGGTGGAAGACCTCCTTGTCCTTTCCAGTGGCCTTCCAGTAGCCGGCGGCCGTGGCCCGGTTGGTCCGTATACCGGTGGGGTACTTGCGGTCCTTTTGGGAGAAGAAGTACCACTCCTTCTCCCCCATGTTCGCCTTCTCGGGGAGTTCCCACGGCTCGCATTTGTTCAGGTCCACCTCCCCGACCGCTATGGCGTTGAATGCTTTGTTCAACACCTTAGGGACCAGGTAGGAGGTGATGATCTCCACATCCGTCGGGTGAAACCTGAACCCCGTCGGAAACTTTAGTTGTTGTCGCTGAACTTGAATGTGGTCTGCCATGGCGGAGGCTGTCTGGAAAATTGGTTCTAGGGTGGCAAAAATATTGGGGGAAATGAAATGATGAAGATTTGTGTAACTATGGGATATCTACACATATGAGAGGAGGTTCTTAAATAGGAGTGAGTGCTTGTACAAGGAAGGAACTTGCCACAGAAGCCTCGGCGTTTTACTTGCTTTGTTTAATTTGTCCCTACTAGAAGTGGATGGATGGATGTTTAGCTAGATAGATAGATAGAGATAGCTCGCTCGTCTTTACAACTGTGTATTGTTTGTCCTGCTACGGAGGCCATGCGTAGGTGGTGACAAGTGCTAGGTTTCTCGAACCTCTCCAAGCCATGTTGTGCCAAATTGAACACCTTTGATTTTGTTCTCATTCTTGTTAAAGTATGCATATACATTCCTCATGCTCTGATCGTCTCATCTTCATGGAAAGTGTGTGCTTTTTGTTGTTGTTGCCTGGCTTCAGGGACGGACCCGGAACAAAAATGACCCGGTGCCCACATATACACCATATACAGATGGATACCAAGCAATAATATGCAAAGAATTAACACACAAGAATAATACACAATGTCATGCAGTAAAATTGCTTGCCAAAATGAGCAAGCGTAAAAGACTAGTTGACGGAGAATCAATTGGTACATGTAATGGGCCATCATTATCATCTTGTGTTGAGCTCTTCGTATTTTGAAGAATCATTTCCATAAATTCCCCTAAAATTTGTTGGTTGTTATGTTAGCGCAAGTCTGCACAGAGTTACATTATGTGTGTTTGTTGATGGAAAAATAGAAACAACAAAAGAGAACATAATGATTGAATTATACGGTTATGAAGTTAAATTTACAGGAAATTGGGTTTTATTGTCGTTCTGCATGGCCAAGAAATGATCCAACTAGATGTGAATCATTCAAGAAAAATAAAAAAAATAAAAGCAATTTGTTTTCCAGTTGTAATACCCTTGAACACCCTTGAACGTAAGCCCTAACCATGCAATTTAGAGAATAAGAATTGGGCAAGATTAAAACATTATAATGCCTTCAAATTAAGAAATCGTAGCCATATAATTTAGAGAATGATAATTAGACAAAATTAAGATGCATACACACATCCTTCGATTAATTATACATCGACCTGCAGGCTGTAGTAGTGGCCTAGTGCAGCGGCGAGCGGGTGACGCAGGTCGGTCACATTTTTACTGCTCGGCATTTTATAATTTGTTGTGTGTTAATTCTATATTGTTTGGTATCCACCTGTATATGGTGTATATGTGGGCACCCCGGTCATTTTTGTTATGGATCCGCCCTGAAGCCAAGTAACAATAGAAGCACACACTTTCCATGCAAATGAAACAAGTAGAGCATGAGGGATGCATATGCATACATTAACAAGAATGAGAACAAAACCGAAGGTGTTCAATTTGCATGACATGGCTAGCAGGATAAGCAACACACAGTTGTAAAGAACGACCAAGCTATCCATATCTATATACCTAGCTAGCTGAACATGCATCCATCCACTGCCAGTAGGGACGAATTAAGCAAAGCACATAAAACGTCGAGGCTTCTTTGGCAAGTGCCTTGCTAGTACAAGCATTGTCTCCTATTAAGCAACTGCTCTCATATCAGTGCACGTACTACAGACTAGAGCAACACACAAGAGGAGATTGGTCCAGAACCAGACTACACGCACCCTTCAGTTGATCCAAAATTCAGAGTTACAACTACTAGTTGAGCTGCGGACCGCACCAGCCACCATGTGTCCAATTGTGAAGTGTACCAGTGTCCAAGCCCATTTGATCTATACACACATAATGCAAATGCAAGTCCTAGCTACCTGGTGCCACGTGACACTGACTAGCCCTATGTGAGTCCGCCACTGCTTGGTTTTGTGATACAAAGTAAACGCATGTTTTTTGTGTATCTACCAATGTAAACATTCCATCGTATGCATACAAATCTATATACAGCCTTTGCGGGTAAAATCTATATTTGTAAATATGTTGGTTTACAAATGTTTCCTACCATCCGATGATAGTTATCATCATTTGAATTTTGTATGTTATATGTAGTACATATCAAATCCAAAAGTATGTATGCATAATATATGTAGTATATAAAATGTTTAGTGAGTATACATATATTACGTTTTTGTTGTTTGTATCATATTTTGAGTATGCTTCTTTGTACTTGCAAATATATACGTATTTTGTAAATATAATAAAAATCATGAACCAACTTGCAATTTTTCATGTAACTCGTTTTGAATTATCTTATATATAGTATATCACATACTTATAGAATGATAAAGAAGTATATATACTACCACACAATAATATACGAGACATGTGGGATAACTACAAATGCATTTTTCGTATATAGGGATTGACTATTCGTCACCCTGGATGAGGAATATTTATTTTTCAACCCCCTCCTCCTCCATTATAACATTAATGTACCATAATTTTATGTTCGATATTTTTTTCTTATTTTATACGTAAAGAAAGGACGTAAAAAATATATAATTGCCGTAAAAATATTTTATATTATGCAAGTTTATACATAAAAACATAGTATAAAATATACATAAAATGCAATTTTTCTGGTCTTATGACCTTTTTTTTTTACGCCAAATCTTACTTAGTGAAACAATATAAATATAATTTTTTTATTTCAAAATGTAATTTTTTTGTAAAACAATCGTAAGATTATCTTAGATAAAGAATAATTTATTCTACACCTAAGGTGATGGATAGTCAATATATATACAAATCTGCAAACGGTCGCCTATTTGGATTTACACAAAAACCGCGTGCGTTCTCTAAACAATGTGTGACAAAGAAAGAAGCATGGATGGATGATTCAGCATACTGTGTACATGATGGTGTCAATCTCGCTCATGTATCCTTTCATAAGGCTGGTTGTAATGGGTAGTATCATATATTAGTATCATGCATATGATACTAATACCACGTTCGTAATGCATAGTATCATATGTTAGTATCATAGGGTAGTTCATTTATTGCCATGCAAGACACATAGTAACGCATCATTTAATATGATACGGTATCATGATATGATACTCAACCTTCTCTTTCTTCATTTAGTTATATGTCACCTTATCAAAATTATCTAGTTGGCATGCATAATACTACCTATGATACTCCCATTGCGGGCAGCCTAAGAACAACATCGCTTGATCGATTACCGTCGGTCGAGGGGACATGTGCCAATTGCCTTTGAATCCCCGCATGCATGAACGGATCGTTAAGGTTCATGCTTTGCATACATGCACGTGCACATACACATATGTATACATTTACATAAATTCATGTTTGGCACCTGTTTGCGAATATAGATCTATTGTTTGTTTTTACCCATTTTCCGCAGCATCCTGTTTCTGTACGCAAAGGTTTGAAGAGCCCCGCACCATTAAGGACATCTTTAACATCCACCCCTATAACACATTGTATTTTTTCGTGAACTTATCCGGACCACTCCGTGGACAATGATGTTGAGAGCCGACTAGCCAATCCTATCACTTAAAAGTTTGTCTTTGTTTTATTTTTCTAAGCTCCGAAGGACTTAAAATAAATAGCATATGAATTTTTTTCAACGAGTGAAAATATTCAAATGCGACAGTAACTCTAAATAAAATATTAGAATCCTGCTATGTTTTCAAATAAAATAGTTCAACCTTGAATTAAACCCCCCACGTATGTTACAGTTATCCCATTTAACCACACACAAATGTTCAATCAAATATTTCTTGAGTTACTTGATGCCAAATTTGTTGATGCATTTGAACAAACTCATCAAACGTGACCGGATTCTGATGTTGGAGTTGGATATAATCACCCATTTTCTTGAATTATAGACCTTTGGCGGCATTTTCACACTCATCGTCCACGGTCATGTTGTGGATGATCACACAACATCTCATCATCCCCACAAGGTCTTGGGATCCCATTGTTTAGCGGGTCCACGAACAACTACGAAAAAGTCTTAGAGCACTCCAAATGCCCTCTCCACATCTTTTTTAGCTTCTTTCTATCTTTGGGAAAAGTTAGCTATTTTCTCACTAACTGCCTAAAAATTGGTCTTGATGATGGTTGTCAACGAGATAGTGGTTCATGTTGTACTCATGTCCATTGACAGTGTAGTTGCACGGAGGATCTTGGCCTTCAGTCAACCTAGCAAACAATGAAGACTAATGCTTCACGTTGATGTCATAGAGAGGCAGGGATGCAAAATCCAAAGATCATGTTGGTAGGCTTCTTAACATGGCCTCGATATTGCCCGTCTAGTGCTTTTTGGCAGTTCTTCCATCTCAGGTGCATGCAATCAACAAATTCTTCCTACTCAAGCATCCACAATGCAGTTCAACAATCAACAAATTCTTCCTACTCAAGCATCCGCAATCAACAAATCCAAAGATCATCTCAGGTGCATGCAATCAACAATCTCATGTAGTTCTCCCATGAATCCATGTCCATGCCATACTCAAGCATCCGCAATGCAGTTGTACACTTCCGGTATCCAGAGAATCCAATTCTTCCTACGACATCCTTCTTCAAGATGAAGTACTCATTGTAGCTTCGGACACCATCTAAGAGCGCCAGCGAAAGTTGACCATGTATAGGACATTGGCAGTAAAGTAGTCGTCCATTAGTGTCAAATGGCCCCGTGCCCTGTTCTGGTTCAGCACTCGATGACCCTTGATCAATACCTTGAAGTTGTGACCATGCTCTTCCACATGCTCCACGTCGGCAAGGACCACATGCATCATCATCTTTTCATCTGTGTAACTCTCCTTTACATACAAGTTGGAGGTGGACCCAACGTAGTGTTTGCATAGTACTACATGTCTGGATCCGTTGCTTCAAATAAGGAAAGCAAATTGTCGAATTTTAGCACATGATTTCATAAACACTTGTCAGACGTGATTCCCCATGGACGGCTTTTGCAGGGCTGATGGTACATGCATGGCTAACGGTCGAGAAGTGTGGAACTGCATCGTAGACAAAATGGTGTGGCAACCGGAAGTCCGGCGATGGCTTGGCGGGAAGTCGGGTGGTACGACAACGACGTCGGCAAGGGAAGAAGCGGATGCACATAAAGTGCGAAGGGTCTAGTGTGGTTTTGGGGGGTCCAGGGTGTAGGAGTTCTACATGGCAGCGGTCCAAAGTCCAGTAAAGCCCCTGCTTTGCTTCCGATTTGCCGGATTTTAGACAACCAAAATGGCACGTGGATAGATACAGGACAACGTTGGATGGCAAACCACTCGGTCCAAGTGGTTGCGGGTGATTTGAGAGTTTTCTTTGGTAATTCCCTAAAAATCCACATGTTAAGGTTTCTACTAATTAATTAGAAAATTCATCAATATAATGTAGGCATGTATTCTATATATAGTCATGCGTGCTGATAGTAAGAATTTGCATTACATTTTTTGTCCTACCCTCCCATGACAGCGGGGTCCATAAGGAAATCTAAGGTATATTAAAGCCTCCTTTTAGTAGAGAACCGAAACAAAGCATTAACACATGGTGAATACATTAACTCCTCATACTACGGTCATCACCCTCAATTTCTATCACTTTGGGGTCTATGGATCACAACACAAGGTGCATATAACTTGCAAGATAGGATCCAAAACAATCGCATATTCACGGAATAAAAATATGTTCAGATCTAAAATCATTGCACTCAGGCCGTAGCAAAGTCATAGCAATATTAATCTGAGAACATACTGGATACTAGGGATCAAACCCTAACAAACTACCTCGATTGCATGCCAAATCTCATCCAACCCCATCACCGCACAACAAGCCTATGAAGGAATTACTCACTCCCGACGGTGAGCATCATGCTATTGTTGATGGACAAGGGTCGGTGATGACGAGGCGACAAATCCCCCTCTCCAAAGCTTCAAACAGACTCCAGATCAGCCCTCCCGAGGAAGAACATGAGGTGGTGTAGCTCCATCTCGTAAAACATGATGAAAGTTTCTCTTTTATTTTTTGTTCGTGAGACCCTAACTATGGCATTGGTTTAGGTCAGCTAGAGTCCCAGGGACCCACAAGCTCGATGGGTGCTCCCTAGGGGGCACCCACGAGGCTTGTGGCTCCTGGGTGGACACCCCCCTCCAGTAGATATTGATGCCAATATTTTTTATTAATTCCAAAAACATTCTCTGTAAAATTTCAGCTTGATCCGAAAACATTTATTTCTGGACAAAACAACACCATGGTAGTTCTGCTGAAAATAGCGTCAGTCCGAATTAGTTTCATTCAAATCATGCAAATTAGAATCCAAAACAAGAGAAAAAGTGTTTGGAAAAGCAGATACGTTTGGGACGTATCAACTCCCGCAGGCTTAACTCATTGCTTGTCCTCAAGCAATTTAATTGACAAACTGAAAGTGACAAAGAAAACTTCTAAAAACCCTTTTGTTCTCGTTGATGTATATATGTTTAGCTTGTGTCTCGATTTTCAGCAAAGATTATAACTAACCATGTCAATGATAACATTTAGGTATTATATTTACTCATGACAATAACATAACCAGCTAGCGAGCAATAATTATATAAATGCCCTTCGGAAAGGGGAGCATAGATTTGTAGGGGTGCTAGAGCTCATGGTTTAAAACAATGATGAAATTGTAATCTTGGAGTTGGGGACTATCACGCACCATTTCCAAGCGATGCCAAAACTATATTTTTCAAATAGCGCTCGCATAACCCATTTTCGCATGCCATAGCTACTGACTTAGTGTTGGCACTGCAATTTTGTCTAACACCATAGTGTTGGAAATATGCCCTAGAGGCAATAATTTAATTAGTTATTATTATATTTCTTTGTTCATGATAATTGTTTATTATCCACGCTATAATTGTATTGATTGGAAACACAATACTTGTGTGGATACATAGACAAAACACTGTCCCTAGTAAGCCTCTAGTTGACTAGCTCGTTGATCAAAGATGGTCAAGGTTTCCTGGCCATAGGCAAGTGTTGTTACTTGATAGCGGGATCACATCATTAGGAGAATCATGTGATGGACTAGACCCAAACTAAGAGACGTAGCATGTTGATCGTGTCATTTTGTTGCCACTGTTTTTTGCGTGTCAAGTATTTGTTCCTATGACCATGAGATCATATAACTCACTAACACCGGAAGAATGCTTTGTGTGTATCAAACGTCGCAACGTAACTGGGTGACTATAAAGATGCTCTACAGGTATCTCCGAGGGTGTTCGTTGAGTTAGTATGGATCGAGACTGGGATTTGTCACTCCGTGTGACGGAGAGTTATCTCGGGGCCCACTCGGTAATACAACATCACACACAAGCCTTGCAAGCAATGTGACTTAGTGTAAGTTGCGGGATCTTGTATTACGGAACGAGTAAAGAGACTTGTCGGTAAACGAGATTGAAATAGGTATGCGGATACCGACGATCGAATCTCGGGCAAGTAACATACCGAAGGACAAAGGGAATGACATACAGGATTATATGAATCCTTGGCACTGAGGTTCAAACGATAAGATCTTCGTAGAATATGTAGGATCCAATATGGGCATCCAGGTCCCGCTATTGGATATTGACCGAGGAGTCACTCGGGTCATGTCTACATAGTTCTCGAACCCGCAGGGTCTGCACACTTAAGGTTCGACGTTGTTTTATGCGTATTTGAGTTATATGGTTGGTTGCCGAATTTTGTTCGGAGTCCCGGATGAGATCACGGACGTCACGAGGGTTTCCGGAATGGTCTGGAAACAAAGATTGATATATAGGATGACCTCATTTGATTACCGAAAGGTTTTCGGAGTTACCGGGAATGTACCGGGAATGACGAATGGGTTCCGGGTGTTCACCGGGGGGGGGGGGGGCAGCCCACCCCGGGGAAGCCCATAGGCCTTGGGGGTGGCGCACCAGCCCTTTGTGGGCTGGTGGGACAGCCCAAGAAGGCCCTATGCGCCATAGATAGAAAATCAAAGAGAAAATAAAAAAATAAGGAGGTGGGAAAAGAGAGAAGGACTCCACCTTCCAATCCTAGTTAGACTAGGATTGGAGGAGGACTCCTCCTCCCCTTGGTGGCGCAGCCCTTGGGGCTCCTTGAGCCTCAAGGCAAGCCTCCCCTCCCTCCTCCTATATATATGGAGCAATTAGGGCTGATTTGAGACAACTTTGCCACGGCAGCCCGACCACATACCTCCACAGTTTTACCTCTAGATCGCGTTTCTGCGGAGCTCGGGCGGAGCCCTGCTGAGATTAGATCACCACCAACCTCCGGAGCGCCGTCACGCTGCCGGAGAACTCATCTACCTCTCCGTCTCTCTTGCTGGATCAAGAAGGCCGAGATCATCGTCGAGCTGTACGTGTGCTGAACTCGGAGGTGCCGTCTGTTCGGCACTAGATCGGAGCAGATCGTGGGACGGTTCGTGGGACGGTTCGCGGGGCGGATCGAGGGACGTGAGGACGTTCCACTACCTCAACCGCGTTTCTTAACGCTTCTGCTGTGCGATCTACAAGGGTACGTAGATCGGAAATCCCCTCTCGTAGATGGACTTCACCATGATAGGTCTTCGTGCGCGTAGGAATTTTTTTGTTTCCCGTGCGACGTTCCCCAACAGTGGCATCATGAGCTAGGTTCATGCGTAGATGTAATCTCGAGTAGAACACAAAAGTTTTTGTGGGCGGTGATGTGCGTTTTGCTGCCCTCCTTAGTCTTTTCTTGATTCCGCGGTATTGTTGGATCGAAGCGGCTCGGACCGACATTACTCGTATGCTTACGAGAGACTGGTTTCATCGCTACAAGTAACTCCGTTGCTCAAAGATGACCGGCGAGTGTCGGTTTCTCCAACTTTACTTGAATCGGATTTGACCGAGGAGGTCCTTGGATGAGGTTAAATAGCAATTCATATATCTCCGTTGTGGTGTTTGCGTAAGTAAGATGCGATCCTACTAGATACCCATGGTCACCATGTAAAACATGCAACAACAATTAGAGGACGTCTAACTTGTTTTTGCAGGGTATGCTTGTGATGTGATATGGCCAACGATGTGATGTGATATATTGGATGTATGAGATGATCATGTTGTAATAGTTAATATCGACTTGCACGTCGATGGTACGGCAACCGGCAGGAGCCATAGGGTTGTCTTTAAACTAACGTTTGTGCTTGCAGATGCGTTTACTATATTGCTAGGACGTAGCTTTAGTAGTAATAGCATGAGTAGCACGACAACCCCGATGGCGACACGTTGATGGAGATCATGATGATGGAGATCATGGTGTGACGCCGGTGACAAGAAGATCGTGCCGGTGCTTTGGTGATGGAGATCAAGAAGCACATGATGATGGCCATATCATGTCACTTATGAATTGCATGTGATGTTAATCCTTTATGCACCTTATCTTGCTTAGAACGATGGTAGCATTATGAGATGATCTCTCACTAAAAATTTCAAGATGAAATTGTGTTCTCCCCGACTGTGCACCGTTGCGATAGTTCTTCGTTTCGAGACACCACGTGATGATCGGGTGTGATAGACTCAACGTTCACATACAACGGGTGCAAAACAGTTGCACACGCGGAACACTCGGGTTAAGCTTGACGAGCCTAGCATGTGCAGACATGGCCTCGGAACACATGAGACCGAAAGGTAGAGCATGAATCGTATAGTTGATATTATTAGCATAGAGATGCTTACCACTGAAACTATTCTCGACTCACGTGATGATCGGACTTGAGATAGTGGATTTGGATCATGTACCACTCAAATGACTAGAGAGATGTACTTTTTGAGTGGGAGTTCTTAAGTAATATGATTAATTGAACTAATTGTCATGAACATAGTCTAATGGTCTTTGCGAATTACGATGTAGCTTGCGCTATAGCTCTACTGTTTTTATATGTTCCTAGAGAAAATTTGGTTGAAAGTTGATAGTAGCAAACTTTGCAGAGGATTGTCCTCGTTGCTGCGCAGAAGGCTTATGTCCTTAATGCACCACTCGGTGTGCTGCACCTCGAGCGTCGTCTGTGGATGCTGTGAACATCCGACATACACGTTTCTGATGACTACACGATAGTTCAGTGCAAAATACTTAAATGGCTTAGAAGCAAGGCGCCGAAGACGTTTTGAAACGTGACGGAATATAAGTGATGTTCTAAAGAGATGAAATTGTGATTTCATGCTTGTGCCCTTGTTAAGAGGTACGAGACCTCCGACAAGATTCTTTGTCCACAAAGTAAAGGAGAAAAGCTCAATCATTGAGCGCGTGGTCAGATTGTCTGAGTACGACAATCGCTTGAATCAAGTGGGAGTTAATCTTCCAGATGAGATAGTGATGGTTCTCCAGAGTCACTGCCACCAAGCTGTAAGACTTCGTGATAAACTATAACATATCAAGGATAGATACAATGATCCTTGAGCGATTCGCGATGTTTGACACTACGAAAGTAGAAATCAAGAAGGAGCATCAATAGTTGATGGTTAGTAAAACCACTAAGTTTCAAGAAAGGCAAGGGCTAGAAGGGATACTTCGTGAAACGGTAAAACAGTTGCTGCACTAATGAAGAGACCCAAGATTAAACCCGAACCCGAGACTAAGTGCTTCTGTAATGAGGGGAACAGTCACTGAGGCGGAGCAACTCTAGATACTTGGTAGATAAGAAGGCTGGCAAAAGTCGAAAGAAGTATATTTGATATACATGATGTTGATGTGTACTTTACTAGTACTCCTAGTAGCACGAGGGTATTGGATACCGGTTCGGTTGCTAAGTGATTAGTAACACGAAATAGTAGCTACGACATAAACGGAGACTAGCTAAAGGCGAGGTGACAATACGTGTTGGAAGTGTTTCCAAGGTTGATATGATCAAAACGTCGCACGCTCCCTCTACCATCGGGATTGGTGTTAAACCGAAATAATTGTTATTTGGTGCTTGCGTTAAGCATGAACATGATTGGATCGTGTTTATTGCAATACGATTATTCATTTAAAAGAATAATGGTTACTCTATTTGCTTGAATAATCACCTTCAATGGTTTATTGAATCTCGATCGTAGTGTTACACATGTTCATGATATTGGTGCCAAAAGATACGAGGTAATGATGATAGTACCACTTAGTTGTGGCACTGCCGCTTGAGTCATGTTGGTATAAATTGCATGAAGAGGCTCCATGCTGATGGATCTTTATACTCACTTAATTTTGAATCACTAGTGACATGCAAATCATACCACATGAGCAAGGCCTTGTTTTCATTGAGATGAAACAAGATAGTAACTTGTTGGAAGTGATACATTTTGATGTATGCAGTCCAATGGGTGCTGTGGCACGCAGTGGATATCATTATGTTCTTACTTCAATGACGATTTGAGTAGATACAAGAGTATTTACTTAATGAATCACAAGTCTGAAATATTGAAAAGTTCAATTCTGTTTCGGAGTGAAGTTCGTCGTAACAAGAGGATAAACTGTCTACGATATGATCATAGAAATGAATATCTGAGTTACGAGTTTTGGTACGCAGTTAAGACAATGTGGAAATTGTTTCGCAGTTCATGCCACCTGGAACATCATAGTGTGATGATGTGTCTAAACGTCATAACCACGCACTATTTGGCATGGTGCATGCTATGATGTCTCTTATCGAATTACCACTATCGTTTATGGGTTATGCATTAGAGACAACCGCATTCACTTTAAATAGGGCATCGCGTATTTCCGTTGGGATGACACAGTATAGACTGAGGTTTAGAGAAATCTAAACTGTCGTTTCTTGAAAGTTTGGGGCTTTGACACTTATTTGAAAAAGTTTCACTCTGATAAGCTCGAACCCAAAACGGATAAATGCATCTTCATAGGATATCCAAAACAGTTGGGTACATCTCCTATCTCAGATACGAAAGCAAAGTGTTTGTTTCTAGAAATGGATCCTTTCTCGAGGAAAGGTTTCTCTCGAAAGAATTGAGTGGGAGGGTGGTAGAACTTGATAAGGTTATTGAACCATCACTTCAACCAGTGTGTAGCAGGGAGCAGGAAGTTGTTCCTGTGGCGCCTACACCAATTGAAGTGAAAGCTGATGATGGTGATCATCGAGCATCGAATCAAGTTACTACAAATCTCGTAGGTTGACAAGGTCACGTACTACTGCAGAGTGGTACAGTAACCCTGTCTTGGAGGTCATGTTGTTGAGCAACAATGAACCTACGAGTTATGGAGAAAGCAATGGTGGGCCCGGATTCTGACAAATGGCTGGAGGCCATGAAATCCGAGAGAGGATCCATGTATGAAAACAAAGTGTAGACTTTGGAGGAACTACTTGATGGTAGTAAGACTATTGAGTAAAGATGGATCTTTGTAAGGAAGACAGACGATGATGGTGATAAGTCACTATTAAGAAAAGCTCGACTTGTCGCAAAGATGTTTCTGACAAGATCAAATAGTTTACTATGATGAGACTTTGTCACTCATAGCGATGCTAAAAGTCTGTTGGAATTATGTTAGTAGTTGTTGCATTATTTGTGAAATATTGCACATAGGAAGACAAAACATTGTTTCCTCGACGGTTTCCTTGAGCAAACATTGTATGTGATACAACGAGGAGGTCTTGTCGATCCTGAAGATACTAACAAGTATGCAAGCTCCAGCGATCCTTCATTGGACTGGTGCAAGCATCTCGGAGTTGGAATATACACTTTGATGAGATGATCAAAGATTTTGGGTTTGTACAAGGTTTATGAGAAACTTGTATTTCCAAAGAAGTGAGTGGGAGCACTATAGAATTTCTGATAAGTATATGTGGTTGACATATTGATGATCAGAAGTAATGTAGAATTTCTGTGAAGCATAAAAGGTTGTTTGAAAGGAGTTTTTCAAAGGAATACCTGGATTGAGCTACTTGAATGTTGAGCATCAAGATCTATGGAGATAGATCAAAACGCTTAATAGAAGTTTCAACAAGATGCATGCCTTGACAAGTTTTTGAAGGAATTCGAAATAGATCGGCAAAGAAGGAGTTCTTGACTGTGTTGTAAGGTGTGAATTTGAGTACGACTCAAAACCCGACCACGGCAGAATAAAGAGAATAGACGAAGGTCGTCTTCTATGCCTTAGCCGTAGACTCTAAAGTATGCCATGCTGAGTACCGCACCTGATGTGTGCCTTACAGCAAGTCTGTTAAGAGGTACACAGAGTGATCCAGGATTGAATCACTGATCAGCGGTCAAAGTTATCCTTAGTAACTAAATAGACTAAGGAATTGTTCTCGATTATGGAGGTGGTTAAGGAGTTCATCGTAAAGGGTTACGTCGATGCAAGCTTTGAGACTAATCCAAATAACTATGAGTAGTGAAACGGATTCGTATAGTAGAGTAGATATTTGGAGCATTTCCGAATAGCACATAGCAGGAGCATCTATAAGATGACATAAAGATTTGTAAAGAACACACGGGTCTGAAAGTTTTAGAACCGTTGACTAAAACCGCTCTCACGAGCAAGACGTGATCAGACCCCATAACTATATGGGTGTTGGATTCGTTGGAATCACATGGTGATGTGAACTAGATTATTGACTTTAGTGCAAGTGGGAAACTGTTGGAAATATGCCCTAGAGGCAATAATAAATTAGTTATTATTATATTTCTTTGTTCATGATAATTGTTTATTATCCATGCTATAATTGTATTGATTGGAAACACAATACTTGTGTGGACACATAGACAAAACACTGTCCCTAGTAAGCCTCTAGTTGACTAGCTCGTTGATCAAAGATGGTCAAGGTTTCCTGGCCATAGGCAAGTGTTGTTACTTGATAACGGGATCACATCATTAGGAGAATCATGTGATGGACTAGACCCAAACTAATAGACGTAGCATGTTGATCCTGTCATTTTGTTGCTACTGTTTTCTGCGTGTCAAGTATTTGTTCCTATGACCATGAGATCATATAACTCACTGACACCGGAGGAATGCATTGTGTGTATCAAACGTCGCAACGTAACTGGGTGACTATAAAGATGCTCTACAGGTATCTCCGAGGGTGTTCGTTGAGTTAGTATGGATCGAGACTGGGATTTGTCACTCCGTGTGACGGAGAGGTATCTCGGGGCCCACTCAGTAATACAACATCACACACAAGCCTTGCAAGCAATGTGACTTAGTGTAAGTTGCGGGATCTTGTATTACAGAACGAGTAAAGAGACTTGCCAGTAAACGAGATTGAAATAGGTATGCGGATATTGACGATCGAATCTCGGGCAAGTAACATACCGAAGGACAAAGGGAATGACATACGGGATTATATGAATCCTTGGCACTGAGGTTCAAACGATAAGATCTTCGTAGAATATGTAGGATCCAATATGGGCATCCAGGTCCCGCTATTGGATATTGACCGAGGAGTCACTCGGGTCATGTCTACATAGTTCTCGAACCCGCAGGGTCTGCACACTTAAGGTTCGACGTTGTTTTATGCGTATTTGAGTTATATGGTTGGTTACTGAATGTTGTTCGGAGTCCTGGATGAGATCACGGACGTCACGAGGGTTTCCGGAATGGTCCGGAAACGAAGATTGATATATAGGATGACCTCATTTGATTACCGGAAGGTTTTCGAACTTACCGGGAATGTACCGGGAATGACGAATGGTTCCGGGTGTTCACCGGGGGGGGGGGGGGGGGGGGGGGCAGCCCACCCCGGGGAAGCCCATAGGCCTTGGGGGTGGTGCACCAGCCCTTTGTGGGCTGGTGGGACAGCCCAAGAAGGCCCTATGCGCCATAGATAGAAAATCAAAGAGAAAAGAAAAAAAAAGGAGGTGGGAAAAGAGAGAAGGACTCCACCTTCTAATCCTAGTTAGACTAGGATTGGAGGAGGACTCCTCCTCCCCTTGGTGGCGCAGCCCTTGGGGCTCCTTGAGCCTCAAGGCAATCCTCCCCTCCCTCCTCCTATATATATGGAGCAATTAGGGCTGATTTGAGACAACTTTGCCACGGCAGCCCGACCACATACCTCCACAGTTTTACCTCTAGATCGCGTTTCTGCAGAGCTCCGGCGGAGCCCTGTTGAGATTAGATCACCACCAACCTCCGGAGCGCCATCACGCTGCCAGAGAACTCATCTACCTCTCCGTCTCTCTTGCTAGATAAAGAAGGCCGAGATCATCGTCGAGCTGTACGTGTGCTGAACGCGGAGGTGCCGTCCGTTCGGCACTAGATCGGAGCGGATCGTGGGACGGTTCGCGGGGCAGATCGAGGGACGTGAGGACGTTCCACTACATCAACCGCGTTTCTTAACGCTTCTGCTGTGCGATCTACAAGGGTACGTAGATCGGAAATCCCCTCTCGTAGATGGACATTACCATGACAGGTCTTCGTGCGCGTAGGGATTTTTTTTCCCGTGCGACGTCCCCAACACATAGGTATTTGCAGGGTTTTTTCCTTTGGTACGGATTGTGCTCGCGTAGCCCATTAGGCCCATGGCAACGCTAGTCTGTTTTAATTACCTTACCGCCGCCGCCCCGACCCAACTCCTCCCGACGTCGCCGCTGCCCGCACGCCCCCGAGCACCTCCTATGGAAGTCTGACGCCTCTCTCTCTCTCCCTCTCTCTCCCTCCCTCCCTCTCTCTCTCTCTTTCTCTCTCCCTCCCTCCTTTTGCTGAGGGTTAGGTAATTAATGTAACGCGAGTAATTGCAGTTATTTCAGTTGTGCATAAGATTCATTTGGGGTCCTTTGGTCGATATGCAAAAAGGAAATCACTGAAAATAACTATAATAATTCAGTAATTCCGGTAGGCGCTAAAACATTCCTAAAATTGAACGGGGTATTTTTTCCATTCTTACTAGAATTTTTCCATTGTTGGGTGACACCGAAACTATATTGTTACTAGATTTTTTCCATTATGAAATCAAACAAGGTATTACTAATTCAGTCCAATGCACACACACGTGATCCATGGCAACACAATAAAGCTAAGTCAAGAGAGACCATTCAATAAACACTAGCATTTAGGTAGGAGTTAGGAGTTTGCAGCATCTTAATAATGATAAAATAGTGTAGCAGTTAGGTAGTAGTTAGATGTTAAGATCATCACTATAATGCCATGTATCAGCGGGCAATAGCAGCCTCATTAAGTTAGAAAGAAGTAAACTATGAGGCCGTGTCCTGTTTTGCTTAACTACATGAAAAAGGTACAAATCTTGAACCCCTAGAATTATTCCACGCATTATGTGAAACAAAACAATATAGTGAAAAAGTTCATGATATTGTATAATTCAGAGTAGGATTGTTGATAATTACTTCGATGGAATTTGTTGTGCTCCCCTCGACAACTTCCTCGATCTTGGAGTCTACTTTGCCACAAGTATCACTCGAATTAACTTGCAATCGAACATGACATTTTGTAATTCTAAATGGTTTGAATTAATTCTGAATGTTGGCAATTGCTCTTTTGTTCTCCATAACATTTGTCACAACCATATTTTTCAATTTATAGCATGTCCTCTAGCAACTGGTGTCGGTCCTCTAGCAACTTCCAGGGGTATGTCGACGAGAAACACGAAATGAGCACCAACTAGGTAAGGTTATATAAAACATGCATGAGCATTGCAAAAACACATTGCATGAGCATTATCTAACCATTAATTATTGATGATTTCAAACACTTCCTAGGAATAAATACGGCGCCCGCCATCTCCAGCACCCGTCGAGTAGCAGCAATGTGATGTGGACATTCTTAATCGCGTGTTGGTCGCATCACATGAGAGTGTTGTCAAGGCCCTCACGGAATTGAATGACTCCCCGTGGAAGGAGAGGAATCATATTATCGATGATAATGTTGATTTTTATGAAAAGATATACAAGATGCAAGAGCAGAAGGATGAACTGATCCGCGATATGGGTGTGCTGAAGAAGGACATACAACTCCTGAAGGCCGAAAGCACTCAACTGAAGACGGGGAATGTCCATTACATAAGAAGGGGGCATAGGAATAAGCTCCGTGAAATGAAGATAATCCTTCCAATGTAGCTAGTGTCAAGATTGTGAAGGTTAAAAAAGATTGTGAAGTTCAAAGTAAGGTTGTGAAATTGGTAGTTTATAACTACGTATCTTTTGTGAAGGTGAAATGTTTAGTTTCTGAACTAGGTGTTGGAAATATGCCCTAGAGGCAATAATAAAGTGGTTATTATTATATTTCCTAGTTCATGATAATTGTCTATTATTCATGCTATAATTGTATTAACCGGAAACCATAATACATGTGTGAATATATAGATCACAATTTGTCCCTAGTGAGCCTCTAGTTGGCTAGCTCGTTGATCAATAGATGATCATGGTTACCTGATCATGGACATTGGATGTCATTGATAACGAGATCACATCATTGGGGAATGATGTGATGGACAAGACCCAATCCTAAGCATAGCACTAGATCGTATTGTTCGTTTGCTAAAGCTTTTCTAATGTCAAGTATACTTTCCTTAGACCATGAGATTGTGCAACTCCCGGATACTGTAGGAGTGCTTTGGGTGTATCAAACGTCACAACGTAACTGGTAGATTATAAAGGTGCACTACATGTATCTCCGAAAGTATTTGTTGGGTTGTACGAATCGAGACTGGGATTTGTCACTCCGTGTGACGGAGAGATATCTCTGGGCCCACTCGATGATCCATCATCATAATGAGCTCAATGTGACTAAGGAGTTAGTCACGGGATGATGTGTTCCGGAACGAATAAAGATACTTGCTAGTAACGAGATTGAACAAGGTATAGGAATAGCGACAATCGAATCTCAGGCAAGTATCATACCGGTAGACAAAGGGAATTGTATATGGGATTGATTGAATCCCCGACATCGTGGTTCATCCAATGAGATCATCGTGGAACATGTGGGAACTAACAAGGATATCCAGACCCCGCTGTTGGTTATTGACCGGAGAGGTGTCTCGGTCATGTCTGCATGATTCCCGAACCCGTGGGGTCTACACACTTAAGGTTCGATGACGCTAGGATTATATGGGAATAGTGTACGTGGTTACCGAAGGTTGTTCGGAGTCCCGGATGAGATCCTGGATGACACGAGGAGTTCCGGAATGGTTCGGAGGCAAAGATTCATATATAGGAAGTGAGTATTTAATCGTCGGAAGTGTTTCGGGCATCATCAGTAATGTAACGGGACCACCGGAAAGGGCCACCAGCCCCAAAGTGCTACATGGGCCAAGAGTGGAAGGGAACCAACCCCTAGATGAGCTGGTGCACCTCCCATCTCAGCCCAAGGCGCACAAGGGGTGGAGAGGGGCAAAACCCTAGGCGTGGAGGGGCAGCCTTGGGCTTTCAGGCCCATCCTAGGGCGCCTCCTTCACCCTTGGCCGCTGCCCCTTGCCCATCTAGGGTTGCCGCACCCCTTAGGGTGGAAAACCAAAGGGTGGGCACCCTCCTCCCTCTGCTCCTATATATAGTGCAGGGTTTGGGGCTGTTTTGAGACACAATTTCTCTCTCTCTCTCGGCGCAGCCCTACTCCTCCTCCTCCTCCTCCTCCGTAGTGCTTGGCGAAGCCCTGTCGGAATACCACGCAGCTCCACCATCACCACGTCGTCGTGCTGCCAGAGCTCTCCCTCAACCTATCCTTCCTCCTTGCTGGATCAAGGCGTTGGAGACGTCACCGGGCTGCACGCGTCTTGAACGCGGAGGCACCGTGCATAGATCGGAATCCACCGCGATCTGAATCACTGCGAGTACGACTCCATCAACCGCGTACTAGCAACGCTTCCGCTTAGCGATCTTCAAAGGTATGAAGATGCTCTACCCCTTTGCTCGTTGTTGGTTTCTCGATAGATAGATCCTTGTGTGACGTAGGAATTTTTTTGAAATCACTATGTTCCCCAACTATGGCATCCGAGCCAAGGTTCTATGTGTAGATTCTATGCACGAGTAGAACACAAAAGTTGTGGGCGCTGATTTTGTCAATTGCTTGCCGTTACTAGTATTTTCTTGATTCGGCGGCATCGTGGGATGTAGTGGCCCGAACCAACTTTACACGTACTCTTACGTGAGACTGGTTCCACCGACCGACATGCACTTGTTGCATAAGGTGGCTAGCGGGTGTCTATCTCTCCCACTTTAGTCGGATCGGATTCGATGAAGAGGGTCCTTATGAAGGGTAAATAGCATTGGCATATCAACGTTGTGGCTGTCACGTAGGTAAGAAGCGTTCTTGCTAAAAACCCTAATCAGCCATGTAAAACTTGCAACAAGAATTAGAGGACGTCTAACTTGTTTTTGCAGGGTATGCTATGTGATGTGATATGGCCAAAAGGATGTGATATTACATATGTGATGTATGAGATTGATCATGTTCTTGTAATAGGATTCACAACTTGCATGTCGATGAGTAGGACAACCGGCAAGAGCCATAGTAGTTGTCTTAATTTATTGTATGAGATGCAATGCCATGTGATTACTTTGCTTTATTTCTAAACATTAGCTATAGTAGTAGAAGTAATAGTTGGCGTGACGACTTCACAAAGACACAATGATGGAGATCATGACGATGGAGATCATGGTATCATGCCGGTGACAATGATGATCATGGTGCCCCGAAGATGGAGATCAAAGGACCAAGATGATATTGGCCATATCATGTCACTATATGATTGCATGCGATGTTTATCATGTTTTCATCGTATTGCTTAGAACGACCGTAGCAAAGATAAGATTATCCCTCAATAAAATTTCGAGATATGTATTCCCCTAAGTGTGCACCATTGCGAAGATCGTTGTCTCGAAGCACCACATGATGATCGGGTGTGATAGATTCTAACCTTCATATACTACGGGTGTAAGCCAGTTTACACACGCAAAACACTTAGGTTGACTCGACGAGCCTAGCATGTACAGACATGGCCTCGAATACGGGAGACCGAAAGGTCGAACATGAGTCGTATGGTTGATACGATCAGCATGGAGATGCTCACCATTGATGACTAGTTTGTCTCACGTGATGATCGGACACGGGCTAGTCGACGTGGATCATGTTGTTGGGGAACGTTGCATGGGAAACAAAAAATTTCCTACGCACATGAAGACCTATCATGGTGATGTTCATCTACAATAGGAGATTAGATCTACGTACCCTTGTAGATCGCTAAGCGGGAAGCATTAAGAAACGTGGTTGATGTAGTGGTACAACTTCATGATTCAAATCACCGTCGTCCCAGGATCCGTTCCGATCTAGCGTCGAATGGAAGGAACCTCCGCGTTCAACACACGTACAGCTCGATGACGATCTCGGCCTTCTTGATCCAACAAGAGAGACGGAGAAGTAGATGAGTTCTCCGGCAGCGTGACAGCGCTCCGGTGGTGGTGATGATCTACTCCTGCAGGGCTCCGCCCGAGCTGTGCAGAAATCCGATCTAGAGGTAAAACTATGTGGTATAGGTTTGAGTTGCACGTGGCAAAGTTGTGTCTCAAAAGCCCTAAAACCACGAGTATATATAGGAGGGGAGGGGCTAACCTTGGGGCTCAAGGGAGCCCCAAGGGCGCCGCCCGAAGTGGAGAGGAGGACTCCAACTCCAATTCGGTTTGGGGAAGGAGGAGTCCTCCTCTCCCTTCCCACCTCTCTCTTTCCTTTTTTTCCTTTGATGTTTTTCCACTTGTGGCGCCATGGCCCTATTGGGCTGGCCTGACTAGCCCACTAAGGGCTGGTGCGCCACCCTAGGGTCACTGAGCTCACTCCCGGGTGGGTGGGCCCCTCCCGGTGAATACCCGAAACCCATTCGTCACTCCCGGTACAATGCCAGAAATGCCCGAAACTTTCCGGTGACCAAATGAAACCATCCTATATATCAATCTTTGTTTCCGGACCATTCTGGAAACCCTCATGACGTCCGTGATCTCATCCGGGACTCCGAAGAACATTCGGTAACGATACATATAACTCAACTATACTAAAACATCATCGAACCTTAAGTGTGCAGACCCTGCGGGTTTGAGAACTATCCAGACAGGACCCGAGACACTCCCCGGTCAATATCCAATAGCGGGACCTGGATGCCCATATTGGATCCTACATATTCTACGAAGATCTTATCGGTTGAACCTCTGTGCCAAGGATTCATATAATCCCGTATGTCATTCCCTTTGTCCTTCGGAAGGTTACGCCCGAGATTCGATCGTCGGTATCCGCATACCTATTTCAATCTTGTTACCCGCAAGTCTCTTTACTCGTTTTGTAATACAAGATCCCGTGACTTACACTTAGTCACATTTCTTGCAAGGCTTGTTTATGATGTTGTATTACCGAGTAGGCCCCGAGATACCTCTCCATCACATGGAGTGACAAATCCCAGTGTTGATCCATACTAACTCAACGGACACCTTCGGATATACCTGTAGAGCACCTTCATAATCACCCAGTTACGTTGCGACGTTTGATACACACAAGGTATTCCTCCGGTGTCAATGAGTTATATGATCTCATGGTCATAGGAATAAATACTTGACATGCAGAAAACAATAGCAATAAAATGACACAATGACATGCTATGTTCATAGTTTGGGTCTAGTCCATCACATGATTATCCTAATGATGTGATCCAGTTATCAAGTGACAACACTTGCATATAGTCAGAAAATCTTGACTATCCTTGATCAAGTGGCTAGCCAACTTGAGGATTGCTAGGGACATTGTTTTCTCTATGTATCCACACATGTATCTATGTTTTCATTCAATACAATTATAGCATGTATAATAAAGGATTATCTTGAAACAGGAAATATAATAATAACTATTTTATCATTGCCTCTAGGGCATATTTCCAACAGTCTCCCACTTGCACTAGAGTCAATAATCTAGTCCTCACATCACCATGTGATTTACATTGTAATAAATCTAACACCCATACAGTTCTGGTGTTGATCATGTTTTGTCCGTGGAAGAGGTTCAGTCGGCGGATCCGCTACATTCAGATCCGTGTTCACTTTGCAAATATTTACGTACTCTCCTTCGACGTAGTCGCGGATGAGGTTGAAGCGTCATTTGATGTGCCTGTTCTTCTTGTGAAACCTTGGTTCCTTTGCTAAAGCAATGACACTAGTGTTGTCACAGAACAGAGTTATTGGATTTAGTGCGCTCGGCAAAACTCCAAGATCCGTCATGAACTGCTTCATCCAGACACCCACCTTAGCTGCCTCCGAGGTAGCCATGTACTCCGCTTCACATGTAGAATCTGCTACGATGCTTTGCTTGGAACTGCACCAGCTTACCGCACCCCCATTAAGAACAAATACGTATCCGGTTTGAGACTTAGAATCATCCGGATCAGTGTCAAAGCTTGCATCGACGTAACCCTTTATGACGAGCTCTTCATCACCTCCATAAATGAGAAACATTTCCTTAGTCCTTTTCAGGTACTTCAGAATATTCTTGACCGCCGTCCAGTGATCCACTCCTGGATTACTTTGAAACTTGCCTTCCATACTTATGGCCAAGCTGACGTCCGGTCTAGTGCACAACTTGCATACATGATAGAACCTATGGCTGAAGCATAGGGGACGGAACTCATTTGTTCTCTATCTTCCGAAGTTGTTGGGTGATATGTCTCCAACGTATCTATAATTCTTGATGGTTCCATGCTATTATCTTGTCAAACTTCGGATGTTTTGTATGCATTTTATATCTTTTTTGGGACTAAATTATTAACTCAGTGCCAAGTGCCAGTTCCTATTTTTTCCGTGTTTTTGACCTTTTTCAGAGGAGAATATCAAACGGAGTCCAAATGGAATAAAACCTCCGGAAAGATTTTTTCCGGAACAGAAGATACGCAAGGAGTTTGAGAACCAAGTCTAAGGGCACCAGGGGAGGCCACAAGCCCCCTAGCCACGACCTGGGGGCCCGCGCCTAGCAGGCTTGTGGGCCCCCTGTGGCTCCTTTGCCCTACTTCGTCCGCCTATAAATCCCCGAAAAATCTGAAACCATGGGAGAGAGCCACGAAAATACTTTTCCGCCGCCGCAAGCTTCTATCTCCGCAAGATCCCATCTAGGGCACGTTCTGGTGCCCTGCCAGAGGGGGGATTCGGACACGGAGGGCTTCTTCATCAAAACCATTGCCTCTCCGATGATGCGTGAGTAGTTCACCATAGACCTTCGGGTCCATAGCTAGTAGCTAGATGACTTCTTCTCTCTCTTGGATCTTCAATACAAAGTTCTCCATGATCTTCATGGAGATCTATCCGATGTAATCTTCTTGTGCGGTGTGTTTGTCGAGATCCAATGAATTGTGGATTTATGATCAGATTATCTATGAATCTTATTTGAGTTTCTTCTGATCTCTTATATGCATGATTTCATATCCTTGTAATTCTCTTTGAGTTGTAGGTTTCGTTTGGCCAACTTGATCTATAATTCTTGCAATGGGAGAAGTGCTTGGTTTTGGGTTCATACTGTGCGGTGACCTCACCCAGTGATAGAAGGGGTAGCGAGGCACGCATCGTGTTGTTGCCATCAAGGGTAAAAAGATGGGGTTTATATCTATTGCATGAATTTATCCCTCTACATCATGTCATCTTGCTTAAGGCGTTACTCTGTTTGTTATGAACTCAATACACTAGATGCATGCTGGATAGCGGTCGATGTGTGGAGTAATAGTAGTAGATGGAGAAAGTATCGGTCTACTTGTCTCGGACGTGATGCCTATATGTATGATCATTGCCTTAGATATCGTCATGACTTTGCGCGGTTCTATCAATTGCTCGACAGTAATTCGTTCACCCACCGTAATATTTGCTATCATGAGAACTTCTTCAAAACTTTATCAAGGTATGTGCTTTGTGAAAGTCCTATCAGGCATCTCGATCTATCCCTGTAGATCTTAATGCCTAGAATGTAAGCAGCTTCTCCTAGGTCCTTCCTATAGAAACTTTTATTCAAGTAATCCTTTACGCTCTCCAAAAACTCCACGTTGTTTCCAATCAGCAATATGCCATCCACATATAATATTAGAAACGCCACAGAGCTCCCACTCTTTTTATTGTAAATACAAGATTCTCCAACCACTTGTATAAACCCAAATGCTTTGATCACCTCATCAAAGCGCTTATTCCAACTCCGAGATGCTTGCACTAGTCCATAAATGGATCGCTGGAGCTTGCATACTTTGTTAGCATTCTCTGGATCAACAAAACCTTCGGGTTGCATCATATACAACTCTTCCTTAAGAAAATTGTTAAGGAACGCCGTTTTGACATCCATCTGCCAGATTTCATAATCGAAAAATGCATCTATTGCTAACATGATTCGGACGGACTTAAGCATCGCTACCGGTGAGAACGTCTCATCGTAGTCAACTCCTTGAACTTGTGAAAAACCCTTTGCCACAAGTCGAGCTTTATAAACGGTCACATTACCGTATGCGTCTGTCTTCTTCTTGAAGATCCATTTGTTCTAAATAGCCTTGCAGCCTTCAGGTAATACTTCCAAAGTCCACACTTTGTTTTCATACATAGATCTTATCTGGGACTTCATGGCCTCCAGCCATTTGTTGGAATCCGGGCCCACCATTGCTTCTTCATAATTCACAGGTTCATTGTTCTCTAACAACATGATTGATAAGACAGGATTACCGTACGGCTCAGGGGTAGTATGTGATCTTGTCGACCTGCGATGTCCGATAGGAACTTGATCCCAAGTTTCATGATCATCATCATTAACTTCCTGTTCAACCAGCGTCGCTTCGACAAAGGTTTCCCTCTGCCCCGCGCCACCATTTAGAGGGATTAGAGGTTGGACAATCTCATCAAGTTCTATCTTCCTCCCACTTAATTCTTTCGAGAGAAACTCCTTCTCAAGAAAAGCTCCGTTCTTAGCAACAAACACTTTGCCCTCGGATTTGAGGTCGAAGTGTACCCAACTGTCTCCTTTGGGTAACATATGAAGACGCACTTTTCCGCTTTGGGTTCCAGCTTTTTAGGATGAAGCTTTTTGACATAAGCATCACATCCCCAAACTTTAAGAAACGACAGCTTTGGTGTTTTGCCATACCACAGATCGTATGGTGTCATCTCAACGGATTTTGATGGTGCCCTAGTTAAAGTGAATGCACTTGTCTCTAATGCATAACCCCAAAACAATAACGACAAATCGGTAAGAGACATCATAGATCACACCATTTCTAACAAAGTACGATTACGACGTTTGGACACACCATTACGTTGTGGTGTTCCAGGCGGTGTCAACTGTGAAAAAATTCCACATTGTCTTAAGTGAGCAACAAACTCGAAACTCAGATACTCACCCCCACGATCAGAACGTAGGAACTTGATCTTCTTGTTACGATGATTTTCAACTTCACCGTGACATTGCTTGAACTTCTCAAACGTTTCAGACTTGTGCTTCATCAAGTAGATATATCCATACCTACTCAAATCATCAGTGAAGGTGAGAAAATAACGATATCCGCCATGCGCCTCCACACTCGTTGGACCGCATACATCGGTATGTATGATTTCCAACAAGTCACTTGCACACTCCATTGTTGCGGAGAACGGAGTCTTAGTCATCTTGCCCATGAGGCATGGTTCGCACGTGTCAAGTGATTCAAAATCAAGTGACTCCAAAAGACCATCGGAATGGAGTTTCTTCATGCACTTTACACCAATATGACCTAAACGGCAGTGCCACAAAAACATGGCGCTATCATTGTTAACTCTACATCTTTTGGTCTCAATGTTATGTATATGTGTATCATCGCTATCAAGATTCAATATGAACAATCCTCTCACATTGGGTGCTGATAACCCACAAGTATAGGGGATCAATTGTAGCCTTTCTCGATAAGTAAGAGTGTCGAACCCAACGAGGAGCTAAAGGTAGGACAAATATTCCCTCAAGTTCTATCGACCACCGATACAACTCTACGCACACTTTACGTTCGCTTTACCTAGAACAAGTATGAAACTAGAAGTACTTTGTAGGAGGGAGGATAGGCTTGCAAGAAAGGAAAGAACACGTAAATAAAAACTAGGGGCTGCTTAGATAAAGCAACAATTACGTTAGTTTAACGAGTGTGGAAAAGTGGTGGTAGGAGTTGCGGAATTGTCCCTAAGCAATTGACTACGTTACTAGAGCGATAGAAAGTTTTATGTGGGAGAGGCCATTGCTAGCATGTCATACCTTACTTAGAATTCTATGCACTTATGATTGGAACTATTAGCAAGCATCCGCAACTATAACGTTCATTAAGGTAAAACCCAACCATAGCAATAAGATATATTGGTCCCCCTTCAATCCCATATGCATCAATTTCTATGCTAGGCTGAAGCTTCTGTCACCCTTGCCCTCCAATACATAGTCCTATCAACATACTACTAACCCTATGGTGTGATCCACGCGTGCGCTCATATGATGGGAACCAAAGGATAGAAACATAACCACAAGCAAATTAAACCAATCATAGCAATTCATCAATCACCGATAAGACAACGATAATCTACTCAGACATCAGAGGATGGCAACACATGATTGGAGTAATAATATGAAGAATAAAGCACCATGTTCAAGTAGAGGGTACAGCAGTTTGCGGGAGAGTGGACCGCTGAATATAGATGGGGAAGGTGATGGAGATGTTGGTGAAGATGACGGAGGTGTTGGTGTAGATTGCCGTCACACGATGATGTCCCGGGCGGCATTCCGGCGCCGCCGGGAGAGAGGGGGAGAGAGCCCCCCTTCTTCTTCTTCATCCTTGACCTTCTCCCTAGATGGGAGAAGGGTTTCCCCTCTGGTCCATGGTTTCCATGGCGGCGGAGGGGCGAGAGCCCCTCCGAGATCGGATCTCTCTCTCTGTGTCCTTCTGTTTCTGCGCTCCCAGATTTTGCCTTTCACCGTTTCTTAAATTACCGGAGATCCGTAACTCCGATTGGGCTGAAATTTTAACACGATTTTCTTCCGGATATTATATTTCTTGAGGCGAAAGAAGGGCCCCAACTGCCTTAGGGATTGGTCACAAGCCTGCCAGGCGCGGCCCCACCCCCAGGCCGCGGCTAGGGGGCTTGTGACCCCCTCGGGCATCGTTTCACGTTTATTCTTCTTCCCAAAAATCATAAATATTTTCCAAAAGAATCCCCGTATGTTTTTTATTGCGTTTGGACTTCGTTTGGTTTGGATAATGTGCGAAACAAAAAACATGCAACAAACAGGAACTGGCACTGGGCACTGGATCAATATGTTAGTCCCAAAAATAGTATAAAACGTTGCGAGAAGTATATGAAAGTTGTAGAATATTGGCATGAAACAATCAAAAATTATAGATACGACGGAGACGTATCAGGTGCATGACCATAAAAGATATTACTCATAGAAATAGAACAACCATTATTCTGTGACTTAAACAAGTAACCGTCTCGCAATAAACAAGATCCAAATATAATGTTCATGCTTAACGCAGGGACTAAATAACAATTATTTAAGTTTATAACTAATACCCAGGCACTACTACGAGAGTTGGTTAAGTACACATCAATAACATGTATATCAAATATACGTGATTTTTTCTTGGCCGCCTACTTATCAGCCAAATACTTGAGGCAGTTGCGCTTCCAGTGACACATGCCCTTGCAATAATAACACTCTGTTTCAGGCTTAGGTCCAGCCTTGGGTTTCTTCGTCGGATTGGCAACAGGCTTGCCGCTCTTCTTGGAGTACCGTTCTTGCCTTTGCCGTTTCTCTTGAAACCACTGGTCTTATTGACCATCAACACTTGATGCTCTTTCCGGAGTTCTGACTCTGCGACTTTCAGCATCGCGAATAACTCGCCGGGTCAGTTGTTCATCCCTTGCATGTTATAGTTCAACACAAAGCTCTTATAGCTATGTGACAGTGATTGAAGAATTCTATCAATGATAGCCTCTTGCGAGAGTTCAATCCCCAGCTCAGCTAGATGGTTTGAGTACCCAGACATTTTGAGCACATGTTCACTAACAGACGAATTCTCCTCCATCTTGCAAGCATATAATTTATCGGAGATCTCATACATCTCGATCCGGGCGTTATTCTGAAAGATAAACTTCAACTCCTGGAACATCTCATATGCTCCATGACGCTCAAAGCGATGTTGAAGTCCTGGTTCTAAGCCATACAAGACTGCACATTGAACTACTGAATAGTCCTCCTTACGTGTTAACCAGGCGTTCAAAACATATTGGCTAGATGTAGCGGGTGGTTCATCTCCTAGCGCAGTATTAAGGACATAATCCTTCTTCCCAGCTTGCAGGCACAGCTTTAGATTACGAGCCCAGTCTAAAAAGTTGCTTCCATCATCTTTGAACTTAGCTTTCTCTAGGAACGTATTGAAATTCAGGGTTGCTACCACGTGAGCCATTGATCTACAACATAAAATGTTGCAAAGTGGACTTAGACTATTTTTAAGATAATTAGAGTTTAACTAATCAAATTACTGATAAAACTCCCACTCAAAAAGTACATATCTCTAGTCATTTGAGTGGTACATGATCCAAATCCACTAACTCAAGTCCGATCATCACGTGAGTTGAAAATAGTTTCAGTGGTAAGCATCTCTATGCTAATCATATCAACTATACGATTCATGCTCGACCTTTCGTTCTCTTGAGTTCTGAGGCCATGTCTGCACATGCTAGGCTCGTCAATTTTAACCCGAGTGTTCCACGTGTGCAACTGTTTTGCATCCGTTGGATGTGAACATTGAGTCTATCACACCCGATCATCACGTGGTGTCTCAAAACGACAAACTGTCGCAACGGTGTACCGGGGAGAACATAATTTCATCTTGAAATTTTAGTGAGAGATCACCTTATAATGCTACCGTCGTTCTAAGCAAAATAAGGTGCATAAAAGGATTAACATCACATGCAATTCCTAAGTGACATGTGATACGTCCATTTTGCATCATGTTTTCATGTTGTTATTTATCGTTTCTTTGGCTGTTATTTCACTTCACGGTACTATTCTTATGCCTTTTATCTATTATTTTGCAAGGTTTACATGAAGAGGGAGAATGCCGGCAACTGGAATACTGGCCTGAAAGTGGAGCAAAGTTGAGATACCTATTCTGCGCAACTCCAAACGCCGTAAAAATCAACGAGCATTTTTTCCCGATTTATCAAATATACTGGGCCGAAGAAGTGCCAGAGGGGGCATGCAGGTGGCCACAAGCCTGCACGGTGCGGCCACCCCCCATGTCGCGCCATGAGGGCTTGTGGGCACCCTGCAGGCCCACTTGCCCCCCTCTTTTGCTATATGAAGGGTTTCGTCGAGAAAAAAATCGAGGAGGAGCTTTTTCGTGGTTTCGCCGCCGCCACGAGGCGGAACTTGAGCATAACCAATCTAGAGCTCCGGCAGGACGATCCTGCCGGGGAAACTTCCCTCCCGGAGGGGGAAATCGTCGCCATCGTCATCACCAACACTCCTCTCATCGGAGTGGACTCGTCACCATCAACATCTTCATCAGCACCATCTCATCTCCAAACCCTAGTTCATAACTTATAACCAATCTCCACTCGCGACTCCGATTTGTACTTGTAAGGTTGCTAGTAGTGTTGATTACTCTTTGTAGTTGATGGTAGTTGGATTATTTGGTGGAAGAGTTTATGTTCAGATCCTTGATTCTACTCATTACCTCTCTGGTCATGAATATGATTATGCTTTGTGAGTAGTTCCTTTTGTTCCTGAGGACATGGGATAAGTCATGCTAATAGTAGTCATGTGAATTTGGTATTCGTTCGGTAATTTGATATGTTGTATGTTGTTTTTCCTCTAGTGGTGTTATGTGAACGTCGACTACATAACACTTCACCATTATTTGGGCCTAGAGGAAGGCATTGGGAAGTAGTAAGTAGATGATGGGTTGCTAGAGTGACAGAAGTTTAAACCCTAGTTTATGCGTTGCTTCGTAAGGGGCTGATTTGGATCCACTAGTTTAATGCTATGGTTAGACTTTGTCTTAATTCTTCTTTTGAAGTTGCGGATGCTTGCGAGAGGGGTTAATCATAAGTGGGATGCTTGTCCAAGTAAGGGCAGTACCCAAGCGCCGGTCCACCCACATATCAAACTATCAAAGTAACAAACGCGAATCATATGAACATGATGAAACTAGCATGACAGAAATTCCCGTGTGTCCTCGGGAGCGTTTTTCCTCCTATAAGACTTTGTCCAGGCTTGTCCCGTTCTACAAAAGGGATTGAGCCACTTTTCTGCACCGTTGCTACTTTTGTTACTTGTTGCTTGCTACGAATCATCTCACTACACAATCACTTGTTACCGACCATTTGAATGCTTGCAGATTTTTCCCTTGCTGAAAACCACTTGTTAGATCCTTCTGCTCCTCGTTGGGTTCGACACTCTTACTTATCGAAAGGACTACGATTGATCCCCTATACTTGTGGGTCATCAAGACACTTTTCTGGTGCCGTTGCCGGGGAGTGAAGCGCCTTTGGTAAGTGGAACTTGGTAAGGAAACATTCATATAGTGTGCTGAAATTTGTTATCACTTGTCACTATGGATACTAATCCTTTGAGGGGCTTGTTCGGGGTATCTTCATATCGAACGGAAGCACAAAGAGTTGCTCCTCAACCTGGTTCACCTACTTAAAATATTTGCTTTGAATTTCCTTCGGGTATGCTTGAGAAACTGCTGGCTAATCCTTTTACACGAGATGGAACATCACATCCAGACTTGCATCTAATCTATGTAGATGAGGTTCGTGGTTTATTTAAGCTTGCAGGTGTGCTCGAGGATGAGGTCAAGAGAAAGTTATTTCCTTTATCTTTGAAGTATAAGCCGTTGACATGGTATAGGCTATGTGATGATACTAGATCATGGGACTACAATCGGTTGAAATTGGAATTTCATCAAAAGTTTTATCCTATGCATTTAGTACATCGTGATCAGAATTATATTTATAGTTTTTGGCCTCGTGACAGAGAAAGCATCGCTCAAGCTTGGGGAGGCTTAAATCAATTCTATATTCATGGCCCAATCATGAGCTCTCGAGAGAAATTATCATTCAGAACTTCTATGCTCGGCTTTCTCATGATGATCGCACCATGCTTGACACTTCATGTACCGGTTCTTTTATGAAGAGAGATATTGACTTCAAATGGAATTTATTGGAGAGAATTAAACGCAACTCTGAAGATTGGGAGCTTGAAAAAGGTAAGGAGTGAGGTATGAATTTCACGTTTGATTGTGTTAAATCCTTTGTTGAGACAAATACTTTTTGTGACTTTAGCGCTAAGTATGGACTTGACTCTGAGATAGTAGCTTCATTGTGTGAATCCTTTGTTGCCCATATTGATCTCCCCAAAGGGAAGTGGTTCAAATTTCATCCTCCTTTAGAAGTCAATGTAGTTAAACCCACTCCAGTTGAAGAGAAAGTCATTGCCTATAATGATCCTGTTGTTCCCATTGCTTACATTGAGAAACCACCTTTCCCTGTTAGGATAAAGGATCATTCTAAAGCTTCAACTGTGATACGTAGAGGCTACATTAGAACACCATACCTCCTGAGAAAATTAGAGTTGAACCTAGCATTGCTATTATCAAAGATCTTCTGTCTGAAGAAGTTGAGGGACATAATATTCACTTATGTGAAGATGCTGCTAGAATTGCTAAACCTCACGCTAGAGACAAACATAGGCCTGTTGTTGGCATGCCTGCGGTTTCTGTTAAGATAGGAGATCATTGTTATCATGGTTTATGTGGCGTGGGTGCTAGTGTTAGTGCAATACCTCAATCCTTATACGATGAAATCAAAGATGAGATTGCACCTGTTGAGATAGAGCCTATTGATGTCACTATTCAGCTTGCCAATAGAGATACTATCTACCCCGTGGGAATTGTTAGGGATCTTGAAGTCTTGTGTGGTAAAACGAAGTATCCTGCTGATTTCCTTGTTCTTGCTACCACACAAGATAGCTTTTGTCCCATCATATTTGGCAGACCCTTCCTCAATACCGTCATGCTCATATTGACTATGAGAAGCAAATTGTCACTGTTGGCTTTGAAGGTGTGTCACATGAGTTCAATTTCTCTAAGTTTGGTAGACAACCTCATGAAAAGGAGTTGCCTAGTAAGGATGAAACTATTGCCTTAGCTTCTATTGTCGTGCCTCCTACTGATCCCTTAGAGCAATACTTGCTTGAGCATGAAAATGATATGCATATGGATGAAAGGGATGAAATAGATAGAGTTGTCTTAGAACAATATCCTATCCTTAAGAACAATCTGCCTATTGAACTCCTTGGCGATCCACCCCCACCAAAGGGTGATCCTGTGTTCGAGCTTAAACAGTTGCCTGATACTCTTAAGTATGCCTATCTTGATGAAAAGGAGATATATCCTGTCATTATTAGTGCTAGCCTCTCGGAGCATGAAGAAAAGAAGTTACTAAAAACTCTGAGGAAGCACCGTGCTGCTATTGGATATACTCTGGATGATCTTAAGGGCATTACTCCCATTCTATGCCAGCACAAGATTAAAATTGATCCTGAATTCAAACCAGTTGTTGATCATCAAAGGAGATTCAATCCTAATAGGAAAGAAGTAGTAAGAAAAGAAATACTAAAGCTCCTGGAAGCGGGTATTATCTATCCTGTTGCTCATAGCGATTGGGTGAGTCCGGTGCACTGCGTCCCTAAGAAGGGAGGCATTACCGTTGTCCCTAATGATAAGGATGAATTGATCCCACAGAGGATTATTACTCGCTATAGGATGGTGATCGATTTTAGGAAATTGAATAAAGCCACTAGGAAAGATCATAACCCTCTGCCTTTTATCGACCAAATGCTAGAAAGACTGTCTAAACACACACACACTTCTGCTTTCTAGACGGTTATTCTAGTTTCTCCCAAATACCAGTTGCACAATTTGACCAGGAGAAAACCACTTTCACTTGTCCTTTCGGTACCTTTGCTTATAGACGTATGCCTTTTGGCTTATGTAATGCACCTGCCACCTTTCAAAGATGTATGATGGCTATATTCTCTAACTTTTGTGAAAAGATTGTTGAGGTTTTCATGGATGACTTCTCCATTTACGGGTCTTCCTTTGATGATTGCCTCAGCAACCTTGATCAAGTCTTGCAGAGATGTAAAGACACCAATCTTGTCTTGAATTGGGAGAAGTGCCACTTTATGGTTAATGAAGGCATCGTCTTAGGACATAAAATTTCCAAAAGAGGTATTGAAGTCGATAAGGCTAAGGTTGATGCAATTGAGAAAATGCCATACCCCATAGATAACAAAGGTATAAGAAGCTTCCTTGGTCATGCTGGTTTCTATAGAAGGTTCATTAAAGACTTCTCTAAGACTTCTAGGCCTCTTACCAATATCTTACAAAAGGATATTCCTTTTGTGTTTGACGATGATTGTGAGGAAGCCTTTGAAATACTTAAGAGGGCTTTGACAACTGCACCTATTGTTCAACCACCTGATTGGAACTTGCCTTTTGAAATCATGTGTGACGCTAGTGATTATGCTGTTGGTGCTGTTCTAGGGCAAAGAGTTGATAAGAAGTTGAATGTTATTCACTATGCTAGTAAAACTCTAGACAGTGCCCAAAGAAACTATGCTACTATGGAGAAGGAATTTTTAGCAGTCGTGTTTGCATGTGAAAAGTTCAGGTCTTACATAGTTGACTCCAAAGTCACTATTCACACTGATCATGCTGCTATTAAGTACCTCATGGAGAAGAAGGACGCTAAACCTAGACTTATCAGATGGGTTCTCTTGCTACAAGAGTTTGATTTGCACGTTGTCGACAGAAAGGGTGCTGATAACCCCGTAGCAGATAACTTGTCTAGGTTGGAGAACGTTCTTGATGACCCACAACATATTGATGATAGCTTTCCCGATGAGCAACTGAATGTCATCAATGCTTCACGTAGTGCACCGTGGTATGCTGATTATGCAAACTATATCGTTGCCAAATACATACCACCTAGTTTCACGTACCAGCAAAAGAAGAAATTCTTCTTTGACTTGAGACACTACTTTTGGGATGATCCTCACCTTTATATGGAAGGAGTAGATGGTGTTATTAGACATTGTGTACCTGAACATGTACAGGGACAGATCCTACAGAAGTGCCACTCCGAGGCCTACGAGGACACCATGCAGGAGATAGAACTGCACACAAGGTATTGCAATCAGGTTTCTATTGGCCCAGTCTCTTCAAGGATGCCCATAAGTTTGTCTTGTCCTGTGATGAATGTCAAAGAATAGGTAATATTAGCAAAGTCAGGAAATGCCTAAGAACTATTCACTTGTCACTGAACCATTTGATATTTGGGACTTTGATTATATGGGACCTTTTCCTAAATCCAATGGGTATACTCACATCTTAGTTGTTGTTGATTATGTCACTAAGTGGGTAGAAGCTATCCCCACTAGTAGTGCTGATCACAACACCTCTATCAGGATGCTGAAAGAAGTTATCTTCCCTAGATTTGGAGTCCCTAGATATCTAATGACCGACGGTGGTTCACACTTCATTCATGGTGCTTTCCGTAAAACGCTTGCTAAGTACGATGTCAACCATAGAATTGCGTCTCCCTATCATCCTCAGTCCAGTGGTCAAGTAGAGCTAAGTAATAGAGAGATTAAACTAATTCTGCAAAAGACTATCAATAGGTCTAGAAATAATTGGTCTAAGAAGCTCGATAATGCACTGTGGGCTTATAGAACTGCCAATAAGAATCCCATGGGCATGTCTCCGTACAAAATGGTGTACGGTAAAGCATGTCATTTACCTCTTGAGCTAGAGCATAAAGCTTATTGGGCAATCAAAGAGCTCAACTTTGATTTCAAACTTGCCAATGAGAAGAGGTTATTTGATATTAGCTCGCTTGATGAGTGGAGAACTCAGGCATATGAGAATGCCAAGCTGTTCAAAGATAAGGTTAAGAGGTGGCATGATAAGAGGATACAAAAGCGTGAGTTCAATGTAGGTGATTATGTCTTGCTATATAACTATCGTTTAAGATTCTTTGCAGGTAAGCTTCTCTCTAAATGGGAAGGTCCCTATGTTGTTGAGGAAGTATATCGTTCCGGTGCTATCAAGATCAACAACACGGAAGGTAATTGTACGAGAGTTGTAAATGGGCAGAGAATCAAGCATTATATCTCATGTACTCCCATAAATGTTGAAAGCAATATTATCAATACCATAACTCCGGAAGAATAGCTAAGGGACATTTATCAGCCTGTTTCAGACTCCGAAAACGAAGAGGTATGTGATTCTGTAAGAAAACAGAGTCCAAAACTTTTCCAGTAGGAAAATTTCTCCGTTTTGGAATATTTGAAAAAATACAAAAATTGGAAGTAGTCCGGAAAGTGCGCGAGGAGGCGACAAGCCTGCACAGCGCAGGCCCACCGCCTGGCCGCGTCGTGAGGGTTACTCCTTCTGTTCTGAAAAAAATCATTATATATACCCCCGTTTGGTCTGACCCCTGCATCACGCAGATTTCCTCTGTTTTTCGTTTTGAGCCTATTTTCTGCCGCAGATCTAGGTCAAGATGTCGTCCCAGGAATATGTGGGGGAGAACAACCTCCGTCAAATCTATGGAGAAGTTCATGCTGATCTGAAAAGGATGGAGGTCATGGAGGCTAAGGAAAGGCTACCTAAAGAAACCAAGGGCAAAGCTAAGGGGAAGGATCAGGCATGGGACGAAGTGCAATCTATGCTCAACAACGAAGAAGTTGAAGAAGTGGATTTCTTCCAACCCTACCTCCACCTACTTTCTCCATCTTTGATTGAACTCTTGAGGTTTTGTGAAACAACTCGTGCTCGCATCACTTGTCTCACTCGTGAAGTTGTTTTGCTAGAAAAACATATCACACATCTCCAAGGTATAAATCAAAGATTAATGGCCCTCTTGGAGTCAAAGATTGCAACAACTCCACCATCACCACCAAAGGAAGACAACTGAGCATTGGTATGGGCAATCCCCTTGGCTTGTGCCAAGCTTGGGGGAGTTGCTCCGGTATCGTACCACCATCACATCTTTTGCCTTTACCTTTGTTTTAGTTTTCCTTTTCAGTTTTCTTTTTCTCTAGTAGATTAAAAGTATTAGTGTTTTAGTCTTGAGTTTTGCTTTGTGTCACCCCCGATGTATTCGAGCTCGTGAGCCATATAATAAAGAGTGTCTTAGTTGAAGGGCTTTGCCTCTTGCCATGATCAAAAGAGTGAGAATAGAACAAAAGCATGAAAGATCATGTAATGATCTTATGAGAAGTGATGGCTTCACATATAAAAAGAATGAGGATTGAAACTTGTTGAGGGTAGGCAAACATAGACCTTGGTCATTGTTGCAATTAATAGGAAGTGATAAAGAAGGAGAGGTTCACATATAAATACATCATCTCTGACACCATCTATGATTGTGAACACTCACTAAACTATTGCATGCCTAGAAGTAGATGTTGGACAAGGAAGACAACATAATGAATTGTGTTTGCTTGGCTCCGAACAATGTTATATGATTAGAGATCCCTTAGCATGTGACGATTGCTTCCACCTCACATTAGCAAACCTCTCGCACTAAGTAGAGATACTACTTGTGCATCCATAAACCTTCAAACCAGTTTTGCCATGAGTGTCCACCATACCTACCTATGGATTGAATAAGATCCCTCAAGTAAGTTGTCATCGGTGCAAGCAATAAAAATTGCTCTCTAATATGTATGATCTATTAGTGTGTGGAAAATAATCTTTGTACGAACCTGTGATGAGGAAGACATAAAAGCAACAGACTGCGTAATAAAGTTCTTTATCACAGGAGGCAATATAAAGTGACGTTCCTCCGCACTAAGAGGACACGCATCCAAATCTCAAAAGCGCATGACAACCTCTTCTTCCCTCTGCGAAGGGCCTATCTGGTACCTTTACTTTTTGCCCTTGAAAGAGTCATGGTGATCTTCACCAATTCCTTGTTTCGCCTTTATCTTGGCTACCGTCACATGCTTGGGAAAGGTTTATATTCATATGTCAACTTGGAGGTAGGCATTCATGAATTATTATTGTTGACATTACCCTTGAGGTAACAGTTGGGAGGCAAAACTGTAAGCCCCTATCTTTCTCTGTGTCCAGCTGAAACTTTGATCTCATGAGTACCACGTGAGTTGTAGCAATTGTAGAGAACGAAAGAATGATTGAGTATGTGGATTTGCTTTACAAGCTCTTATTTAACTCTTTCTGATGTTGTGATAAATTGTAATTGCTTCAATGACTAAAGGCTATCGGTTGTTACTTCTCGGTAAGGTTCTTGATCCATGCTTTACTTTGTGAAGGATTTATCACTTTAGCATGAGAGATTATATATTGGTGTTGCTGTTCTGATCTTGATCATGATGCATGCATGTTCGTATCTTATTTTGTCGACACCTCTCTCCATAAACATGTGGACATATTTATTGAGCTAGGCTTTCGCTTGAGGACAAGCGAGGTCTAAGCTTGGGGGAGTTGATACGTCCATTTTGCATCATGTTTTCATGTTGTTATTTATCATTTCTTTGGATGTTATTTCACTTCACGGTACTATTCTTATGCCTTTTCTCTCTTATTTTGCAAGGTTTACATGAAGAGGGAGAATGCCGGCAACTGGAGTTCTGGCCTGAAAGTGGAGAAAAGTTGAGATACCTATTCTGTGCAACTCCAAACGCCGTAAAAATCAACGAGGATTTTTATCCCGATTTATCAAAAATACTGGGCCGAAGAAGTGCTAGAGGGGGGCGTGCAGGTGGCCACAAGCCTACACGGGGCAGCCACCCCCCCAGGCCGTGCCATGAGGGCTTGTGGGCACCCTGCAGGCCCACTTGCCCCCCTCTTTTGCTATATGAGGGGTTTCATCCAGAAAAAAATTGAGGAGGGGCTTCTTCGTGGTTTCGCCGCCGCCACGAGGCGGAACTTGAGCAGAACCAATCTAGAGCTCCGGCAGGACGATCCTGCCGGGGAAACTTCCCTCCCGGAGGGGGAAATTGTCGCCATCGTCATCACCAACACTCCACTCATCGGAGGGGACTCGTCACCATCAACATCTTCATCAGCACCATCTCATCTCCAAACCCTAGTTCATCACTTGTAACCAATCTCCGTCTCGCGACTCCGATTGGTACTTGTAATGTTGCTAGTAGTGTTGATTACTCTTTGTAGTTGATACTAGTTGGATTATTTGGTGGAAGAGTTTATGTTCAGATCCTTGATGCTACTCATTACCTCATTTGTGAGTAGTTACTTTTGTTCCTCAGGATATGGGATAAGTCATGCTAATAGTAGTCATGTGAATTTGGTATTCGTTCGGTAATTTGATATGTTGTATGTTGTTTTTCCTCTAGTGGTGTTATGTGAACATCGACTACATGACACTTCACCATTATTTGGGCCTAGAGGAAGGAATTGTGAAGTAGTAAGTAGATGATGGGTTGCTAGAGTGACAGAAGCTTAGACCCTAGTTTATGCGCTACTTCGTAAGGGGCTGATTTGGATCCACTAGTTTAATGTTATGGTTAGACTTTGTCTTAATTCTTCTTTCGTAGTTGTGGATGCTTGCGAGAGGGGTTAATCATAAGTGGGATGCTTGTCCAAGTAAGGGCAGTACCCAAGCGCCGGTCCACCCATATATCAAACTATCAAAGTAACGAATGTGAATCATATGAACATGATGAAACTAGCATGACAGAAATTCACGTGTGTCCTCGGGAGCTTGTTGCTTGCTACTAATCATCTCACTACACAATCACTTGTTACCGACAATTTCGGTGCTTGCAGATATTTTCCTTGCTGAAAACCACTTGACAGATCCTTCTGCTCCTCGTTGGGTTCGACACTCTTACTTATCGAAAGGACTACGATTGATCCCCTATACTTGTGGGTCATCAGTAGTCTACAGGTATCTCCAAAGGTGTGTGTTGAGTTAGTATGGATCTAGACTGGGATTTGTCACTCCGTGTGACGGAGAGGTATCTTGGGGTCCACTCGGTAATACAACATCACACACAAGCCTTGCAAGCAATGTGACTAAGTGTAAGTCACATGATCTTGTATTACGGAACGAGTAAAGAGACTTGCCGGTAACGAGATTGAAATAGGTATGCGGATAACGACGATCGAATCTCGGGCAAGTAACATACCGAAGGACAAAGGGAATGACGTACGGGATTATATGAATCCTTGGTACTGAGGTTCAACCGATAAGATCTTCGAAGAATATGTAGGATCCAATATGGGCATCCAGGTCCCGCTATTGGATATTGACCGAGGAGTGTCTCGGGTCATGTCTACATAGTTCTCAAACCCGCAGGGTCTGCACACTTAAGGTTCGATGATGTTTTAATATAGTTGAGTTATATGTGTATTTACCGAATGTTGTTCGGAGTCCCGGATGAGATCACGGACGTCACGAGGGTTTCTAGAATGGTCTGTAAATGAAGATCGATATATAGGATGGTTTCATTTGGTCACCGGAAAGTTTTGGGCATTTCCGGCAGTGTACCGGGAGTGACGAATGGATTCCGGGTGTTCACCGGGAGGGGCCCACCCACCCGGGAGTGAGCCCATGGTCTTAGGGTGGCGCACCAAGCCCTTAGTGGACGGGTGGAATCAGCCCAAGAAGGCTATGGCGCCACATGTGAAAAAACCAAAGGAAAGAAAAAAAAGGAAAGAGGGAGGTGGGAAGGAAGAGGAGGACTCCTCCTTCCCAAACAGAATTGGAGGAGGAGTCCTCCTCCACCTTCGACCGGTGCACCCTTGGGGCCCTTGTGCCCCAAGGCTAGCCCCTCCCATCCTCCTATATATATTGGTGGTTTAGGGCTTTTTGAGACACAACTTTGCCCCGTGCAACTCAAGCCTATTCCACATAGTTTTGCCTCTAAATCGGATTTCTACGGAGCTCGGGGCGAGCCCTGTAGGAGTAGATAATCACCACCACCGGAGCGCCATCACGCTGCTAGAGAAGTCATCTACATCTCCGTCTCTCTTGCTGGATCAAGAAGGCCGAGATCGTCATCGAGCAGTACGTGTGCTGAACGCGAAGGTGTCGTCCGTTCGGCGCTAGATCGGAACGGATCGTGGGACGACGGTGATTTGAATCACGAAGTTGTACCACTACATCAACCACGTTTCTTAACGCTTCCCGCTTAGCGATCTACAACGGTACGTAGATCTAATCTCCTCTCGTAGATGGACATCACCATGATAGGTCTTCGTGTGCGTAGGAAAATTTTCGTTTCCTGTGCAACGTTCCCCATCACTACAGTGGTGGTGATGATCTACTCCTGTAGGGCTCCGCTCGAGCTCTGCAGAAATCCGATCTATAGGTAAAACTACGTGGTATAGGTTTGAGTTGTTGGAGAACGTCGCATGGGAAACAAAAATTTTCCTACGCGCACGAAGACCTATCATGGTGATGCCCATCTACGAGAGGGGATGAGTGATCTACGTACCCTTGTAGATCGTATAGCAGAAGCGTTAGTGAACGCGGTTGATGTAGTGGAACGTCCTCACGTTCCTCGATCCGCCCCGCGAACAATCCCGCGATCAGTCCCACGATCTAGTATTGAACGGACGGCACCTCCGCGTTCAGCACACGTACAGCTCGACGATGATCTCGGCCTTCTTGATCCAGCAAGAGAGACGGAGAGGTAGAAGAGTTCTCCGGCAGCGTGACGGCGCTTCGGAGGTTGGTGATGACCTTGTCTTAGCAGGGCTCCGCCCGAGCTCCGTAGAAACGCGATCTAGAGGAAAAACCGTGGAGGTATGTGGTCGGGCTGCCATGGAAAAGTCGTCACAAATCAGCCCTAAAACCTCCGTATATATAGGTGGGAGGGAGGGGACCTTGCCTTGGGGCTCAAGGAGCCCCAAGGGGGTCGGCCGAGTCCAAGGGGGGAGGACTCCCCCCCCAAACCGAGTTGGACTTGGTTTGGTGGGAGGGAGTCCCCCTTCCTTCCCACCTCCTCCTTTTTTTTTCTTTTCTCTCTTGATTTTTCCTTCTTGGCGCATAGAGCCCTTTTGGGCTGTCCCACCAGCCCACTAAGGGCTGGTGTGCCACCCTCAAGGCCTATGGGCTTCCCCGGGGTGGGGTGCCCCCCCGGTGAACTCCCGGAACCCATTCGTCATTCCCGGTACATTCCCGGTAACTCTGAAAACCTTCCGGTAATCAAATGAGGTCATCCTATATATCAATCTTCGTTTCCGGACCATTCCGGAAACCCTCGTGACGTCCGTGATCTCATCCGGGACTCCGAACAACATTCGGTAACCAACCATATAACTCAAATACGCATAAAACAACGTCGAACCTTAAGTGTGCAGACCCTGCGGGTTCGAGAACTATGTAGACATGACCCGAGAGACTCCTCGGTCAATATCCAACAGCGGGACCTGGATGCCCATATTGGATCCTACATATTCTACGAAGATCTTATCGTTTGAACCTCGGTGCCAAGGATTCATATAATCCCGTATATCATTCCCTTTGTCCTTCGGTATGTTACTTGCCCGAGATTCGATCGTCAGTATCCGTATACCTATTTCAATCTCGTTTACCGGTAAGTCTCTTTACTCGTTTCGTAATACAAGATCCCTCAACTTACACTAAGTTACATTGCTTGCAAGGCTTGTGTGTGATGTTGTATTACCGAGTGGGCCCCGAGATACCTCTCCGTCACACGGAGTGACAAATCCCAGTCTTGATCCATACTAACTCAACTAACACCTTCGGAGATACCTGTAGAGCATCTTTATAGTCACCCAGTTACGTTGCGACGTTTGATACACACAAAGCATTCCTCCGGTGTCAGTGAGTTATATGATCTCATGGTCATAGGAATAAATACTTTACACGCAGAAAACAGTAGCAACAAAATGACACGATCAACATGCTACGTCTTTTAGTTTGTGTCTAGTCCATCACGTGATTCTCCTAATGACGTGATCCAGTTATCAAGCAACAACACCTTGTTCATAATCAGAAGACACTAACTATCTTTGATCAACTGGCTAGCCAACTAGAGGCTTGCTAGGGACGGTGTTTTGTCTATGTATCCACACATGTAAATGAGTCTTCATTCAATACAATTATAGCATGGATAATAAACGATTATCTTGATACAGGAATTATAATAATAACTATATTTATTATTGCCTCTAGGGCATAATTACAACAGTCTCCCACTTGCACTAGAGTCAATAATCTAGCCCTCACATCACCATGTGAATTACATTGTAATAAATCTAACACCCATACAGTTCTGGTGTTCATCATGTTTTGGCTGTGGAAGAGGTTTAGTCAGCGGGTCTGCTACATTCAGATCCGTGTGCACTTTGCATATATTCACGTCCTCTCCCTCGACGTAGTCGCGGATGAGGTTGAAGCGTCGTTTGATGTGTCTGGTCTTCTTGTGAAACCGCGGTTCCTTTGCTAAGGCAATGGCACCAGTGTTGTCACAGAACAAGGTTATTGGATTCAGTGCGCTTGGCACCACTCCAAGATCCGTCATGAACTGCTTCATCCAGACACCCTCCTTAGCCGCCTCCGAGGCAGCCATGTACTCCGCTTCACATGTAGAATCTGCTATGACGCTTTGCTTGGAACTGCACCAGCTTACTGCACCCCCATTAAGAATAAATACGTATATGGTTTGCGACTTAGAGTCGCCGGATCTGTGTCAAAGCTTGCATCGACGTAACCTTTTACGGCGAGCTCTTCATCACCTCCATACACGAGAAACATCTCCTTAGTCCTTTTCAGGTACTTCAGGATATTCTTGACCGCTGTCCAGTGATCAACTCCTGGATTACTCTGGAACCTACCTGCCATACTTATGGCCAGGCTAACATCCGGTTTAGTGCACAGCATCGCATACATGATAGAACCTATGGCTGAAGCATAGGGGACGGAGCGCATATGCTCTCTATCTTCATCAATTGCTGGGCACTGAGTCTTACTCAATCTCGTACCTTGTAGAACTGGCAAGAACCCTTTCTTGGACTGTTCCATTTTGAACCTCTTCAAAACTTTATCAAGGTATGTGCTTTGTGAAAGTCCTATCACGCGTTTTGATCTATCCCTATAGATCTTAATGCCTAGAATGTAAGCAGCTTCTCCTAGGTCCTTCATAGAGAAACTTTTATTCAAGTAATCCTTTATGCTCTCTAAAAACTCTACGTTGTTTCCAATCAGTAATATGTCATCCACATATATATTAGAAACGCCACAGAGCTCCCACTCACTTTCTTGTAAATACAAGATTCTCTAACCACTTGTATAAACCCAAATGCTTTGATCACCTCATCAAAGCGTTTGTTCCAACTCCGAGATGCTTGCACCAGTCCATAAATGGATCGCTGGAGCTTGCACACCTTGTTAGCATTCTTAGGATCGACAAAACCTTCGGGTTGTATCATATACAACTCTTCCTTAAGGAAACCGTTAAGGAACACCAATTTGACATCCATCTGCCAGATTTCATAATCGAAAAATGCAGCTATTGCTAACATGATTGTGACGGACTTAAGCATCGCTACGGGTGAGAACGTCTCATCGTAGTCAACTCCTTGAACTTGTGAAAAACCCTTTGCCACAAGTCGAGCTTTATAAACGGTCACATTGCCGTCAGCGTCCGTCTTCCTCTTAAAGATCCATTTGTTCTGAATGGCCTTGCGGCCCTCAGGCAGTACCTCCAAAGTCCACACTTTGTTCTCATACATGGATCCTATCTCGGACTTCATGGCTTTCAGCCATTTGTTGGAATCTGGGCCCACCATTGCTTCTTCATAGTTCGCAGGCTCATTGTTGTCTAACAACATGATTGATAAGACGGGATTACCGTACCACTCTGGAGCAGCACGTGGTCTCGTCGACCTGCGTGGTTCAACAGAAACTTGAACTGGAGTTTCATGATCATCATCATTAACTTCCTCCTCAACCGGTGTCGCAACGACAGAGGTTTCCCCTTGCCCTGCGCCACCATCCAGAGGGATGAGAGGTTCGACAACCTCGTCAAGTTCTATCTTCCTCCCACTCAATTCTCTCGAGAGAAACTCCTTCTCGAGAAAAGCTCCGTTTTTAGCAACAAACACTTTGCCCTCGGATTTGAGATAGAAGGTGTACCCAACTGTCTCTTTTGGGTAACCTATGAAGACGCATTTTTCTGCTTTGGGTTCCAGCTTTTCAGGCTGAAGCTTTTTGACATAAGCATCACATCCCCAAACTTTAAGAAACGACAACTTTGGCCTTTTGCCATACCACAGTTCGTATGGTGTCGTCTCAACGGATTTTGATGGTGCCCTATTTAAAGTGAATGCAGCTGTTTCTAATGCATAGCCCCAAAATGATAACGACAAATCAGTAAGAGACATCATAGATCGCACCATCTCCAATAGAGTACGATTACGACGTTCGGACACACCATTACGCTGTGGTGTTCCAGGCGGTGTTAACTGTGAAACAATTCCACATTGTCTTAAGTGAGCACCAAACTCGAAACTCAGATATTCACCCCCACGATCAGACCGCAGGAACTTGATCTTCTTGTTACGATGATTTTCCACTTCACTCTGAAATTGCTTGAACTTTTCAAATGTCTCAGACTTGTGCTTCATCAAGTAGACATAACCATATCTACTTAAATCGTCAGTGAAGGTGAGAAAATAACGATATCCCCGCGTGCCTCCACGCTCATCGGACCACACACATCGGTATGTATGATTTCCAACAAGTCACTTGCACGCTCCATTGTTCCTGAGAACGGAGTCTTAGTCATCTTGCCCATGAGGCATGGTTCGCACATGTCAAGTGAATCAAAGTCAAGTGACTCCAAAAGTCCATCAGCATGGAGTTTCTTCATGCGCTTTACACCAATATGACCTAAGCGGCAGTGCCACAAAAATATGGCGCTATCATTGTTAACTCTAACTCTTTTGGTCTCAATGTTATGTATATGTGTATTGCTATCAAGATTCAATATGAACAATCCTCTCACATTTGGTGCATGACCATAAAAGATGTTACTCATAGAAATAGAACAACCATTATTCTCTGACTTAAAAGAGTAACCGTCTCGCAATAAACAAGATCCAGATATAATGTTCATGCTCAACGCAGGCACTAAATAACAATGATTTAAGTTCATCACTAATCCTGACGGTAACTGAAGTGACACTGTGCCGACGGCGATTGCATCAACCTTGGAACCATTTCCTACGCGCATCGTCACTTCATCTTTCGCCAGCCTTCGCCTATTCCGCAGTTCCTGTTTTGAGTTGCAAATATGAGCAACAGAACCGGTATCGAATACCCAGGCACTACTACAAGAGCCGGTTAAGTACAGATCAATAACATGTATATCAAACATACCTGATTTTTCTTTGCCCGCCTTCTTATCTGCCAGATACTTGGGGAAGTTGCGCTTCCAGTGACCCATACCCTTGCAATAGTAACACTCCGTTTCCGGCTTAGGTCCAGCTTTGGGTTCCTTCGTCGGATTGGCAACAGGCTTTCCGCTCTTCTTCGAATTGCCCTTCTTGCCTTTGCCGTTTCTCTTGAAACTAGTGGTCTTATTCACCATCAACACTTGATGCTCTTTACGGAGTTCAGACTCTGCGACTTTCAGCATCGCAAACAACTCGCCGGGAGACTTGTTCATCCCTTGCATGTTGTAGTTCAACACAAAGCCTTTATAGCTTGGCGGCAGTGATTGAAGGATTCTGTCAGTGATAGCTTCTTGCGGGAGTTCAATCCCCAGCTCAGCTAGACGGTTTGAGTACCCAGACATTTTGAGCACATGTTCACTGACAGGTGAGTTTTCCTCCATCTTGCAAGCATAGAATTTATCGGAGGTCTCATACCTCTCGATCCGGGCGTTCTTCTGAAAGATAAACTCCATCTCCTGGAACATCTCAAATGCTCCATGACGCTCAAAGCGACGTTGAAGTCCCGGTTCTAAGCCATACAAGACTGCACATTGAACTATTGAGTAGTCCTCCTTACGTGCTAACCAAGCGTTCTTAACATCCTGATCAGCCGTAGCGGGTGGTTCATCTCCTAACGCAGCATTAAGGACATAATCCTTCTTCCCAGCTTGTAAGATAAGCTTAAGATTACGAGCCCAGTCTACAAAGTTGCTTCCATCATCTTTCAACTTAGCTTTCTCTAGGAACGTATTAAAATTCAGGATGACTGTCGCGTGAGCCATAATCTACAACACAAATATATTCAAAGTGGACTTAGACTATGTTCAAGATAATTTAGAGTTTAACTTAATCAAATTATTCGCTAAACTCCTACTCAAAAAGTACATCTCTCTAGTCATTTGAGTGGTTCATGATCCACTGTTTTGCACCCGTTGTATGTGAACGTTGAGTCTATCACACCCGATCATCACGTGGTGTCTCGAAACGACGAACTGTAGCAACGGTGCACAGTCGGGGAGAACACAATTTCGTCTTGAAATTTTAGTGAGAGATCACCTCATAATGCTACCGTCGTTCTAAGCAAGATAAGGTGCATAAAAGGATTAACATCACATGCAATTCATAAGTGACATGATATGGCCATCATCACGTGCTTCTTGATCTCCATCACCAAAGCACCGGCACGATTTTCTTGTCACCGGCACCACACCATGATCATCCATCAACGTGTTGCCATCGGGGTTGTCGTGCTACTTATGCTATTACTACTAAAGCTACATCCTAGCAAAATAGTAAACGCATCTGCAAGCACAAACGTTAGTATAAAGACAACCCTATGGCTCCTGCCGGTTGCCGTACCATCGACGTGCAAGTCGATATTTCTATTACAACATGATCATCTCATACATCCAATATATCACATCACATCATTGGCCATATCACATCACAAGCATACCCTGCAAAAACAAGTTAGACGTCCTCTAATTTTGTTGTTGCATGTTTTACGTGGTGACCATGGGTATCTAGTAGGATCGCATCTTACTTACGCAAACACCACAACGGAGATATATGAGTTGCTATTTAACCTCATCCAAGGACCTCCTTGGTCAAATCCGATTCAACTAAAGTTGGAGAAACCGACAATTGCCAGTCATCTTTGAGCAACGGAGTTACTCATAACGATGAAACCAGTCTCTCGTAAGCTTACGAGTAATGTCGGTCCAAGCCGCTTCAATCCAACAATACCGCGGAATCAAGAAAAGACTAAGGAGGGAAGCAAAACGCACATCGCCGCCCACAAAAACTTTTGTGTTCTACTCGAGAAGACATCTACGCATGAACCTAGCTCATGATGCCACTGTTGGAGAACGTCGCATGGGAAACAAAAATTTTCCTACGCGCACGAAGACCTATCATGGTGATGCCCATCTACGAGAGGGGATGAGTGATCTACGTACCCTTGTAGATCGTACAGCAGAAGCGTTAGTGAACGCGGTTGATGTAGTGGAACGTCCTCACGTCCCTCGATCCGCCCCGCGAACAATCCCGCGATCAGTCACACGATCTAGTACCGAACGGACGGCACCTCCGCGTTCAGCACACGTACAGCTCGACGATGATCTCGGCCTTCTTGATCCAGCAAGAGAGATGGAGAGGTAGAAGAGTTCTCCGGAAGCGTGACGGCGCTCCGGAGGTTGGTGATGACCTTGTCTCAGCAGGGCTCCGCCCGAGCTTCGTAGAAACGCGATCTAGAGGAAAAACCGTGGAGGTATGTGGTCGGGCTGCCGTGGAAAAGTCGTCACAAATCAGCCCTAAAACCTCCGTATATATAGGTGGGAGGGAGGCGACCTTGCCTTGGGGCTCAAGGAGCCCCAAGGGGGTCGGCCGAGTCCAAGGGGGGAGGACTCCCCCCCCCAAACCGAGTTGGACTTGGTTTGGTGGGAGGGAGTCCCCCTTCCTTCCCACCTCCTCCTTTTTTTTTCTCTCTTGATTTTTCCTTCTTGGTGCATAGAGCCCTTTTGGGTTGTCCCACCAGCCCACTAAGGGCTGGTGTGCCACCCTCAAGGCCTATGGGCTTACCCGGGGTGGGTTGCCCCCCCGGTGAACTCCCGGAACCCATTCGTCATTCCCGGTAACTCCGAAAACCTTCCGGTAATCAAATGAGGTCATCCTATATATCAATCTTCGTTTCCGGACCATTCTGGAAACCCTCGTGACGTCCGTGATCTCATCGGGGACTCCGAAGAACATTCAGTAACCAACCATATAACTCAAATACGCATAAAACAACGTCGAACCTTAAGTGTGCAGACCCTGCGGGTTCGAGAACTATGTAGACATGACCCGAGAGACTCCTCGGTCAATATCCAACAGCGGGACCTGGATGCCCATATTGGATCCTACATATTCTACGAAGATCTTATCGTTTGAACCTCAGTGCCAAGGATTCATATAATCCCGTATATCATTCCCTTTGTCCTTCGGTATGTTACTTGCCCGAGATTCGATCGTCAGTATCCGTATACCTATTTCAATCTCGTTTACCGGTAAGTCTCTTTACTCGTTTCGTAATACAAGATCCCGCAACTTACACTAAGTTACATTGCTTGCAAGGCTTGTGTGTGATGTTGTATTACCGAGTGGGCCCCGAGATACCTCTCCGTCACACGGAGTGACAAATCCCAGTCTTGATCCATACTAACTCAACTAACACCTTCGGAGATACCTGTAGAGCATCTTTATAGTCACCCAGTTACGTTGCGACGTTTGATACACACAAAGCATTCCTCCGGTGTCAGTGAGTTATATGATCTCATGGTCATAGGAATAAATACTTGACACGCAGAAAACAGTAGCAACAAAATGACACGATCAACATGCTACGTCTATTAGTTTGGGTCTAGTCCATCACGTGATTCTCCTAATGACGTGATCCAGTTATCAAGCCACAACACCTTGTTCATAATCAGAAGACACTGACTATCTTTGATCAACTGGCTAGCCAACTAGAGGCTTGCTAGGGACGGTGTTTTGTCTATGTATCCACACATGTAAATGAGTCTTCATTCAATACAATTATAGCATGGATAATAAACGATTATCTTGATACAGGAATTATAATAATAACTATATTTATTATTGCCTCTAGGGCATAATTCCAACATGAGTTGCACGTGGCAAAGTTGTGTCTCAAAAGCCCTAAAACCACTAGTATATATAGGAGGAGGGAAGGGATGATACGTCTCCAACGTATCTATAATATTTGATGGTTCCATGCTATTATGTTATCAACTTTGGATGTTTTATATGCATGAATATGCTATTTGATATCATTTTTGGGACTAACCTATTAAATCAGTGCCCAGTGCCAGTTTCTATTTTTTCTGTGTTTTTGACCTTTTTTAGAAAAGAATATTAAACGGAGTCCAAATGGAATAAAACATGCGGGATGATTTTTTTCCATAACAGAAGATACGCAGAGGACTTGAGAACCAAGGCAGGAGACCTTGTGGGAGGTCACAAGCCCCCTAGGCGCGCCCTAGGGGGGCGCGCCTGGCAGGCTTGTGGGCCCCACATGCCTCCTTTGCCCTATCTCTTTCGCCTATAAATTCTCTAAAATCCCAAAACCAAAGGAGAGAGCCACGAAAATACTTTTCCGCCGCCGCAAGCTTCTGTGTCTGCAAGATCCCATCTGGGGACCGTTCTGGTGCCCTACCGGAGGGGGATTCATACACGGAGGGCTTCTTCATCAACACCATTGTCTCTCCGATGATGCGTGAGTAGTTCACCACAAACCTTCGGGTCCATAGCTAGTAGCTAGATGGCTTCTTCTCTCTCTTGGATCTTCAATACAAAGTTCTCCATGATCTTCATGGAGATCTATCCGATGTAACTTTCTTTTGCGGTGTGTTTGTCGAGATCTGATGAATTGTGGATTTATGATCAGATTATCTATGAATATTATTTGAGTCTCCTCTGATCTCTTATAAGCGAGATTTCGTATCCTTGGAATTGTCTTCGAGTTATGGGTTTCGTTTGGCCAACTTGATCTATAATTCTTGCAATAGGAGAAGTGCTTGGTTTGGGTTCATACCGTGCGGTGTCCTCACCCAGTGACAGAAGGGGTAGCGAGCCACGCATCGTGTTTTTGCCATCAAGGTTAAAAAGATGGGGTTTATATCATATTGCATGAATTTATCCCTCTACATCATGTCATCTTGATTAAGGCGTTACTCCGTTTTTTATGAACCTAATACACTAGATGCATGCTGGATAGTGGTCGATGTGTGGAGTAATAGTAGTAGATGCAAAAAAGTATCGGTCTACTTGTCTTGGACGTGATGCCTATATGTATGATCATTGCCGTAGATATCGTCATGACTTTGCGCGATTCTATCAACCCACCGTAATACTTGCTATCATGAGAGAAACCTCTAGTGAACACTATGGCCCCCCGGGTCTACTTCACATCCTATATTCAGATCTACAAAAATACTAAAAATACTTTGTTGCATTTTTCACCTTCAGATCTCACCTTGCAAATAATCGTGAAGGGATTGACAACCCCTTTATCGCGTTGGGTGCAAGTTTGTTTGTTTTTGCGCAGATTCATTGGTGCCTCCTCTTGATACTCCTACTGGATTGATACCTTGGTTCTCAAACTCTGGGAAATACTTATCGCTACTTTGCTGCATCACCCTTTCCTCTTCAAGGGAAAAACCAACGCAAGCTCAAGAAGTAGCAAGAAGAATTTCTGGCGCCGTTGCCGGGGAGTATTCAAGTGAAGCATACCAAGTAACTATCGCAAACTCATCTCTTGCATTTACTTTATTTGCCTTTTGCCTCTCATTTTCCTCTCCCCCACTTCTAAAAAACCAAATTTACAAAAATATTTGCCTTTTTTCGTTCGCCGTTTCTTTCGCTTGCTTTTTGTTTGCTTGTGTGGGTTAGTCTACCTATCCTTATGGCTAGTCCTATTGCTATGAACGTTACTCCCGAGAGCGAAGTTCTTAATTTCGAACAAAATGAGGGAGAAAACTTAAAAGGATGCTTGGTATAGAATTTGCAATGCTCGGAATAGATCTACTCGTAAGCAATCACTACCGTTCTACTTCGAAATTTTTATGTGGGTATTTCCCCTTGTAATAGGTATGTTCTTGACACCATCGTGGGCGGAAATTTCTTGGGTAGCCATACCGTTGATTCTTACGGTGCTTTAATAAATTTGGTAGGCTCACCCCCACTCATGGTTAATGGAACTACTCTAACTTTGGAACATGTGATGCGTAGGCTGGATATTATTGAGCATAAAGTTGCTACGATTGAACTCATTGAAAATTTGGATAAAAAGATCCACAATCAAATCACTCAATATGGATCCAAGGTGGGAATGACTTTGTAAAATTTAAAGGAGTAGGAACCTACAGTTAACGAAAAACTAGATCATGATTCCGCTAGAATTCGCAAACTAGAGGATGTTATAACCAACTTGGGTTCCGCTTTTGCTGCTGTTCAGAACGCTCCAAATTTTGCCCACAATAAGGCCACTAAGTTTGTTTAAGTTCCTAAAAATAGTGGTGAACCATCTAGTAAGAATGATGAAGATCTAAAAATGTTGAGTGGTCACCCTATGAATGGTTTGAGCACTAAAGATGACGATACTTGATTCTATCGCCTTATACCTAGCTAAGGGCGTTAAACGATAGTGCTTGTTGGGAGGCAGCCCAATGAATTTATTTTTGCTTTTCACATTCTGTTTTTTGTGTCCACACCATCATAATTCTGTTATGATTGTGTTTTTATGTTTTTTTAGTGTTTGTGCTAAGTAGAACCTTTATGATTAGTTTTGGTGATAGTTGTTTAATCATGCTGAAAAAGACAGAAACTTTGTGCTCACGAAATTATTTTTAATTCCTATACAGAAAGAGATTTTGAGTTGATTCTTTTTTATGCTGATTTATATGAAAATTTCCCTAATTTTCATAATTTTCAGAAGTTTTGGGATACCAGAGGTATACGAAATATACAGATTGCTACAGACTGTTTTGTTTTTGACAGGTTCTGTTTTTGTTGTGTTGATTGCTTATTTTGATGAAACTATGGTTAGTATCGAGGAGTACTAGCCATGGATAAGTGATAATACAGTAATATAACATCAATCTAAATGGAAATCAAGTTTACTACAGTACCTAAAGAGTTGGTGGTTTGTTTTCTTATGCTAATGATATCAGGAGTTTCTGTTTAAGTTTTGTGTTGTGAAGTTTTCAAGTTTTGGGTGATGTTCTCATGGACAATAGAATAAAGAGTGGAAAGATCTTAAGCTTGGGGATGCCCATGTCATCCCAAGCCTAATTCAAGGACACCAAAAATCCTAAGCTTGGGGATGCCCTGGGAAGGCATCCCCTCTTTCGTATTCAATCCATCGGTAACATTACTTGGAGCTATATTTTTATTCACCACATGATATGTGTTTTGCTTGGAGCGTCATGTATTATAGGAGTCTTTGATTTTTGTTTTTTCACAATAATCCTTGCTGCACATCTTTTTGAGAGGGACATGCACTCATCGTGAATTTGTTAGAATACTCAATGAGCTTCACTTATATCTTTTGAGCTAGGCAATTTAACTCCCATGAGCTTCACTTATATCTTTTGAGTTAGGCAATTTAGCTCGCATGTGCTTCACTTTTATCTTTTGAGCTAGATGATTTTGCTCTAGTGCTTCACTTAAATCTTTTTACAGCACGGTAGTTTCATATTTTGTAGAAATAAAAACTCTCGATCTTCACTTATACCATTTTGAGAGTGCTCTCTCTAAGTAACTTGGTAATTGGCGTGTGCTATGAAATTAGTCCTAAATATGATAGGCATCCATAGAGGATATAATAAAAACTTTCATATTCAAGTGCATTGATTAGCAAGAGAAGTTTGATTTCTCATAATTAGTTTTGAGTTCTGGATATGGTAATATTAGAGTCATGTTGGTAGGGTGTTGTGAATCTAGAAATACTTGTGTTAAGGTTAATGATTCCCGTAGCATGCACGTATGGTGAACCGCTATGTTAGGAAGTTGGAGCATAATTGATTTATTGATTGTCATCCTTTGTGTGGCGGTCGGGATCGCGCGATGGTTAACACCTACCAACCCTTCCCCCAGGAGTATGCGTTTAGCACTTTGTTTCGATTACTAATAAAACTTTCGCAGTAAGTATATGAGTTCTTCATGACTAATGTGAGTCCATGGTATAGATGCACTCTCACCTTCCACCATTGCTAGCCTCTCTAGTGTCGTGCAACTTTCACCGGTGCACAAACCCACCATATACCTTCCTCAAAACAGCCACCATACCTACCTATTATGGCATTTTCATAGCCATTCCGAGATATATTGCCATGCAACTTCCACCGTTCCGACTCATGACATGTGCCGTCACTTTCATATTGCCATTGCAATGATCGTAAGATAGCTAGCGAGATGTTTGAACGTCATACGGTAAGCTAGATCATTGCACATCCCGGTACACTGCCGGAGGCATTTCATATAGTCATTATTGTTCTAAGTATTGAGTTGTAAGTAAATAAAAGTGTGATGATCATCATTATTAGAGCATTGTCCCATGTGAGGAAAGAAAAGAGGCCAAAGATGCCCACCAAAATAAATGGAATGAAAAAAAAGAGGCCAAAGAGCCCAAACAAAAAAAATGACGAGAGAAAAAAAGAGAGAAGGGACAATGCTACTATCTTTTTCCACACTTGTGCTTCAAAATAGCACCATGTTCTTAATGATAGAGAGTCTCTTGTTTTGTCACTTTCATATACTAGTGGGAATTTTCATTTTATAACTTGGCTTGTATATTCCAATGACGGGCTTCCTCAAAATTGCCCTAGGTCTTCGTGAGCAAGCAAGTTGGGTGCACACCCACTAGTTTTCCTTTTGAGCTTCCATACACGTATAGCTCTAGTGCATCCGTTGCATGGCAATCCCTACTCATTCACATTTATATCTATTCATGGGCATCTCCATAGCCCATTGATATGCCGAGTGAATGTGACCATCTCCTCCTTTTTGCCCCACAACCTCCACCACACTCTATTCCACCTATAGTGCTATATCCATGGCTCACGCTCATGTATTGTGTGAGAGTTGAAAAAGTTTGAGAAAGTGAGAGTGAAAAAACAATTACTTGGCCAATACCGGGGTTGTGCATGATTTAAATTCGTTGTGTGGGTATGATGGAGTATAGCCAGACTATATGATTTTGTAGGGATAACTTTCTTTGGCCTTGTTATATCAAAAGTTCATGATTACTTTGCTAGTATCCTTGAAGCATTATTGTTTTCATGTCAATAGTAAACAATTGTTTTAAATCTTACGGATCTGAACATTCATGCCACTAGAAAGAAGTTACAAAGAACCAATATGTTAGGTAGCATTTCACATCAAAACTTCGGTCTTTATCACTTCCCTACTCGAGGACGAGCAAGAGTTAAGCTTGGGGATGCTTGATACGTCTCCAACGTATCTATAATTTTTTATGGTTCCATGCTATTATGTTATCAACTTTCGATGTTTTATATGCATGAATATGCTATTTTATATCATTTTTGGGAGTAACCTATTAACTCAGTGTCCAGTGCCAGTTTCTTTTTTCCGTGTTTTTGACCTTTTTCAGAAAAGAATATTAACCGGAGTCAAAACAGAATAAAACCTGCGGCATGATTTTTTTTCCATAACAGAAGATACACAGAGGACTTGAGAACCAAGGCACGAGACCTCGTGGGAGGTCACAAGCCCCCTAGGCGCGCCCTAGGGGGCGCCTGGGAGGCTTGTGGGCCCCACGTGCCTCCTTTGCCCTACCTCTTTCGCCTATAAATTCTCTAAAATCCCGAAACCAAAGGAGAGAGCCTCGAAAATACTTTTCCGCCACCGCAAGCTTCTATCTCCACAAGATCCCATCTGGGGACCATTCTGGTGCACTGCCGAAGGGGGATTCGGACACGGAGGGCTTCTTCATCAACACCATTTCCTCTCTGATGATGCGTGAGTAGTTCACCACAGACCTTCGGGTCCATAGCTAGTAGCTAGATGGCTTCTTCTCTATCTTGGATCTTCAATACAAAGTTCTCCATGATCTTCATGGAGATCTATCCGATGTAACTTTCTTTTGCGGTGTGTTTGTCGAGATATGATGAATTGTGGATTTATGATCAGATTATCTATGAATATTATTTGAGTCTCCTCTGATCTCTTATAAGCATGATTTCGTATCCTTGTAATTCTTTTCGAGTTATGAGTTTCGTTTGGCCAACTTGATCTATAATTCTTGCAATAGCAGAAGTGCTTGGTTTTGGGTTCATACCGTGTGGTGTCCTCACCCAGTGACAGAAGGGGTAGCGAGGCACGCATCGTGTTGTTGCCATCAAGAGTAAAAAGATGGGGTTTATATCATATTGTATGAATTTATCCCTCTACATCATGTCATCTTGCTTAAGGCGTTACTCCGTTTGTTATGAACTTAATACACTAGATGCATGCTGGATAGCGGTCGATGTGTGGAGTAATAGTAGTAGATGCAGAAAGTATCGGTCTACTTCTCTCGGACGTGATGCCTATATGTATGATCATTGCCTTAGATATCGTCATGACATTACGTGATTCTATGAATTGCTCGACGGTAATTCATTCACCCACCGTAATACTTGCTATCATGAGAGAAGCTTCTAGTGAACACTATGGCCGCCGGGTCTACTTCACATCCTATATTCAGTTCTAAAAAATACCAAAAATACTTTGTTGCACTTTTCACCTTCAGATCTCACCTTGCAAATAATCGTGAAGGGATTGACAACACCCTTATCACGTTGGGTGCAAGTTTGTTTGTTTTTGCGCAGATTCATTGGTGCCTCATCTTGACACTCCTACTCGATTGATACCTGATACGTCTCAAACGTATCTATACTTTTTGATAGTTTCATGCTGTTATCTTGTCAACTTTGGATGTTTTATATACCTTTTATATCTTTTTTGGGACTAACTTATTAATTCAGTGCCAAGTGCCAGTTCCTGTTTCTTTTTTGTTTTTGACTCTTTTGAGATCTGATTTTGGAACGGAATCCAAACGGAATAAAATCCCCGAAATGAATTTTTAGAGAACACAAGAAGATCGGGGGACTTTAGGGCCAAGGCAGGAGGCCCACAGGGAGCCCACAAGCCCTGACGTCGCGGCCAAGGGGGCGGCCACCATGCTTGTGGCCTCCCTGGCGCTCCCCTGCCCTAGCTCTTTGGCCTATATATTCCCTAAAATCCCAAAAAAAATCTGGGCGTCCACGAAACCACTTTTCCACCGCCGCAAGCTTCCGTTTCCGCAAGATCTCATCTGGAGACCCTTCCCGGTGCCTTGCTGGAGGGGACTTTGGAGCTGGAGGGCTTCTACATCAACATCATCGCCTCTCCAATGACTCGTGAGTAGTCTACTTCAGACCTACGGGTCCATAGTTAGTAGCTAGATGGCTTCTTCTCTCTCTTGGATCTTCAATACAAAGTTCTCCATGATCTTCATGGAGATCTATCCGATGTAATCCTCTTTGGCGGTGTGTTTGTCGAGATCCAATGAATTGTGGATTTGTGATCAGATTATCTATGAATTATATTTGAGTCTTTGCTGATTTCTTATATGCATGATTTGATATCCTTGTAAGTCTCTCCGAGTCTTGGGGTTTTTTTGGCCAACTAGATCTATGATTCTTGCAATGGGAGAAGTGCTTGGTTTTGGGTTCACACCGTGCGGTGACCTTTCCCAGTGACAGAAGGGGCAGCAAGGCAGGCATCGTGTTGTTGCCATCAAGGGTAACAAGATGGTATTTCATCATAGATTTGAGATTGTCCATCTACATCATGTCATCTTGCTTAAGGCGTTACTCTGTTCTTATGAACTCAATACACTAGATGCATGCTCGATAGCGGTCGACGTGTGGAGTAATAGTAGTAGATGCAGAAAGTATCGGTCTACTTGTTTTGGACGTGATGCCTATATGAGGATCATTGCCATAGATAACGTCATGACTTTGTGCGGTTCTATCAATTGCTCGACAGTAATTCGTTCACCCTCCGTCTACTTGCTTTCATGAGAGAAGCCACTAGTGAACACTACCCCCCCCCCCCCCGCGGGTTTATTCACAACTATCGTCTCCATTTATACTTTTACTTTGCTTTGTTTACTTTTTGCTTTCAGTTCTCACTTTGCAAACAATCTATAAGGGATTGACAACCCCTTCGTAGCGTTGGGCGCAAGCTCTTTGTGTTTGTGCAGGTACTTGTGACTTGACGCGATCCTCTTACTGGATCGATACCTTGGTTCCCAAACTGAGGGAAATACTTACTACTTCTGTGTTGCATCACCCTTTCCTCTTCAAGGGAACACCAACGCAAGGCTCCAAGGCCGCGGGGGAATCCTTTGCATATTTGCCAAGGAAATCCCTATAGGCGTAGCCTGCAGCAGAAGGACCTCTGACGCCATTGCCGGGGAAGGTCTTTTGTTGCCGTAGCAGAAGGATTTCTGGCACCGTTGCCGGGGAGGAGAGATCAAGTCAAGATCTATCCAAGTAAGTGTCACAAACTCATCTCTTGCATTTACCTTTTTTGCTAGTTGCCTCTCGTTTCCCCCCCCCCCCCACTTCACATTTGCCGTTTTCATTTGCCTTTTTGCCGTTTTCCTTTGCCAGTTTTCTTGCTTGCTTGTGTTCTTGTTTGTTTGTTGAAGTCATCGTGGCTGAAAACACCAAACTTTGCGACTTCTCGAATACAAATAATAATGATTTTATTAGTACTCCGATTGCTCCTGCCACTAGTACGGAATCATATGAAATCAACGCTGCCTTGCTGAATCTTGTTATGAAAGAGCAATTTTCTGGCCTTCCTAGTGAAGATGTCGCATCCCATCTCAATACTTTCATTGAACTTTGTGATATGCAGAAGAAGAAAGATGTGGATAATGATGTTGTTAAATTGAAGCTTTTTCCGTTCTCTTCGCGAGATTGTGCGAAAACTTGGTTTTCTTCTTTGCCTAAAAATAGTATCGATTCTTGGAATAAGTGCAAAGATGCTTACATATCCAAGTATTTTCCGCCGGCTAAGATTATCTCTCTCCGTAACGATATCATGAATTTCAAGCAACTTGATCATGAACACGTTGCACAATCTTGGGAGAGGATGAAGTTAATGATTAGAAATTGTCCCGCTCATGGCTTGAGTTTGTGGATGATTATACAAATCTTTTACGCTGGTTTGAATTTTGCATCTCGCAATATCTTGGACTCCGCTTCGGGTGGAACGTTCATGGAAATCACGTTAGGAGAAGCTACAAAACTCCTAGACAATATCATGACCAACTACTCTCAGTGGCACACTGAAAGGTCACCTGCTAGCAAAAAGGTACACGTTATAGAAGAAATTAACTCGCTTAGTGCTAAGATGGACGAGTTCATAAATTTGGTTGCTAGTAGAAATGCTCCTTTAGATCCTAATGACATGCCACTATCTTCCTTGATTGAGAGTAGCAACGCTAGTTTGGACGTTAATTTTGTTGGTAGGAATAATTTTGGCAACAACAATGCTTTTAGACGAAATTATGTTCCTAGGCCTTTTCCTAGTAACTCCTCTAACAATTTGGCAATTCCTACAACAACACTTATGGAAGGATCAAGAGGCAGCAGAAGGAATTCTGGCGCCGTTGCCGGGGAGGATCAAGTCAAGAACTCATCCAAGTAAGTGTCGCAAACTCATCTCTTGCATTTATTTTTTTGCCTCTCATTTTCCTCTCCCCCACTTCTGAAAAACAAAAATTTACAAAAATATTTGCCATTTTCGTTTGCCTTTTTGGTTCGCCCTTTTCTCTCACTTGCTTTCTGTTCGCTTCTGTGCTTGTTTGCTTGCTAAAGTCACCATGACCGAAAACACCAAACTTTGTGACTTCTCGAATACTACTAACAATGATTTTATTAGTACTCCGGTTGGTCCCGCCACTAGTGCGGAATCATATGAAATCAATGCTGCTTTGCTGAATCTTGTTATGAAAGAGCAATTCTCCGGCCTTCCTAGTGAAGATGTCGCATCCAATCTTAATACCTTCACTGAGCTTTGCGATATGCAAAAGAAGAAAGATGAGGATAATGATGTGATTAAATTGAAGCTTTTTCCATTCTCGTTGCGAGATCGAGCAAAAACTTGGTTTTCATCTTTGCCCAAAAATAGTATTGATTCTTGGAACAAGTGCAAAGATGCTTATATATCCAAGTATTTTCCACCGGCTAAGATTATCTCTCTCCGTAATGATATCATGAATTTTAAGCAACTTGATCATGAACATGTTGCACAATCTTGGGAGAGAATAAAATTGATGATTAGAAATTGTCCCGCTCATGGCTTGAGTCTTTGGATGATTATACAAATCTTCTACGCTGGTTTGAATTTCGCTTCTAGAAATATCTTGGACTCCGCCTCAGGTGGAACGTTCATGGCAATCACGTTAGGAGAAGCCACAAAACTCCTAGACAATATCATGACAAACTACTCTCAATGGCACACTGAAAGGTCACCTACTAGTAAGAAGGTACACGCTATAGAAGAAATTAACTCACTGAGTGCTAAGATGGATGAGTTAATGAATTTGGTTCTAGTAGAAGTGCTCCTTTAGATCCTAATGACATGCCCTTGTCTTCCTTGATTGAGAGTAGAATGCGAGTTTGGACGTTAATTTTGTTGGTAGGAATAATTTCGGCAACAACAATGCTTTTAGAGGAAACTATGTTCGTAGGCCTTTTCCTAGTAATTCTTCTAATAACTTTAGCAACTCCTACAACAATACTCATGGAAATTACAATAAATTACCCTCTGATATAGAGAGTATAATTCAAAGAGTTTATCAACTCGCAAAAGATTTTCAATGCGTCCATAGAGGAAAAACTACTCAAAATAGACGATTTGGCTTAGAGCGTTGATAGGATATCTTGTGATATTGATGCTTTGAAAATTAGATGTGCTCCTCCCAAGGTTAACTTGGATGAAACTCTAAAAGCTATGCGTGTCTCCATGAATGAGAGCACAGAAAGAACCGCCCAAATTCGCGCTAAGCATGAATGGTTTAAAAGGGTGCGTTCTAGTGATGCAAATCACGAAGATCTTAAAGTGCTTGGTGTGACTCCTCTTGAATCTTTATTTTCGCGTGTCAAACCTATTGATGAAGGGGCTGGATATGAATCCACTTTGGTTGAAAAACGCCCCAATGATTCGGAGTCCACCTATCTTGATGATAAAGGTGTGGATAGTGGAGTAGAAGAAATCAAAATATTGGGTAGTAATGAAACTCCCACTTTGGATTTCAAGGAATTCAATTATGATAGTTGCTCCTTGTTTGAATGCATTTCCTTGATGCAATCCATTGCAAACTCTCCACATGCTTATAGCCAAAGCAAAGCCTTTACCGCACATATCGTAGATGCTAGGATGAAATCTCTTGAAGAGAAACTCGAATTAGAAGTCACTATACCTAGAAAACTTCATGATGAGTGGGAACCTACTATCAAAATCAAAATCAAAAACTATGAATGCAATGCTTTGTGTGATTTGGGTGCTAGTGTTTCCGCGATTCCAAAGTCTTTATGTGATATTCTTGGTTTTCATGAGATTGAAGAGTGTTCTCTTAATTTGCATCTTGCGGATTCTACTGTCAAAAAACCCATGGGAAGGATCAATGATGTTCTTATTGTTGCAAATAAGAACTATGTACCCGTGGATTTCATTGAACTTGACATAGATTGCAATCCTTCATGTCCCATTATTCTTGGTAGACCTTTCCTAAGGACTATTGGTGCTATCATCGATATGAAGGAAGGGAATATTAGATTTCAATTTCCTATAAAGAAGGGCATGGAGCATTTTCCTAGGAAGAAAATAAGATTGCCTTATGAATCTATGATGAGGGCTACTTATGGGTTGAGCACCAAAGATGACTATACGTGATTCCATCACCTTATGCCTAGCAAAGGGCGTTAAACAATAGCGCTTGTTGGGAGGCAACCCAACAAATATATCCTTTTTCTTTATGTTTTGTGTTTTCCACACTTTCATAATTCTGTTATGATTGTGTTTTTTGTGTTTCTTTTGCATTTGTGCCAAGTGAAACCGTTATGATTAGTCTTGGGGATGATCGTTTTGGTCATGCTGGAAAAGACAGAAACTTTCTGCTCACGAAAAGAATTTTCATTTTTGTTCTGTGAGACATTTTGAGTTGATTCTTTTTTCTGCTGATTTCTATGCAAATTCTTCAGACTTTAGTAATTGTTTAGAATTTTTGAAGTACCAGAAGTATACGAAGTATACAGATTGCTACAGACTGGTCTGCTGTTAACAGATTGTGTTTTTGTTGAGTTGGTTTCTTATTTTGATGAAACTATGGATAGTATTGGGGGGTATTAGCCATGGAAGATTTAAAATATAGTAACCCAACATCAACATAAGTAGAATTTAAGTTTTCTACAGTACCTAAGGAAGTGGTGGTTTGCTTTCTTATACTAATGTTATCACGAGTTTCTGTTTAAGTTACGTGTTGTGAAGTTTTCAAGTTTTGGGTGAAGTTCTTATGGACGAAGAGATAAAGAGTGGCAAGAGCTCACGCTTGGGGATGCCCAAGGCACCCCAAGTTGATTCAAGCATGCCGAAAAAGCCTAAGCTTGGGCATGCCCCGGGAAGGCATCCCCTCTTTCGTCTTCAATCCATCGGTAACGTTACTTGGGGCTATATTTTTATTCACCACATGTTATGTGTTTTGCTTTGAGCGTCTTGTATCGTAGGAGTCTTTTATTTTTGTTGTGTCACAATCTTCCTTGCTGCACACCGAGAGAGAGAGACATGCACTCACCGTGATTTTGTCGAGCTTCACTTGTATCCTTTGGTTAGACAATTCAGCTCACATGTGTTTCACTTATATCTTTCGAGCTAGTTGATTTTGCTCTATGTGTTTCACTTCTATCTTTTAGAGCACGAAAGCGTGTGGCGTGGTAGTTGATCTATGCTATGAAAGTAGTCTCAAAAGGGGTAGTTATCCAAAGGGATATGAAAACTTCCACCTTCATGTGCATTGAGTAGTTAGAGAAGTTTGATTCATCTCAATTAGTTTTGAGTTGTGGTTGTGGTAATATTGAAGTTATACTAGTAAAGTGTTGTGGATCTAGAAATACTTGTGTTCAAGTTAGTGATTCCCGTAGCATGCACGTATGGTGAACCGCTATGTGATGAAGTCTGAGCATGATTAGTCTATTGATTGTCATCCTTTGTGTGGCAGTCGGGATCGCGCGATGGTTTATACCTACCAACCCTTCCCCTAGGAGTATGCGTTGAATGCTTTGTTTTGATTACTACTAAAACTTTTGCAACAAGTATATGAGTTTTTCATGACTAATGTTGAGTCCATGGTTTAGATGCACTTTCACCTTCCACCATAAATATATTCTTTAGTGTCGTGCAACTTTCGCCGGTGCATAAAACCCACCGTTAGCCTCCCTCAAAACAGCCACCATACGTACCTACTATGGCTTTTTCAAAGCCGTTCCGAGATATATTGACATGCAACTACCACCATGACATGTGCCACCACTTCTACATTACCATTGCATGATCATAAGATAGCTAGCATGATGTTTCCATTGATTTCTATGCCATGCTAGATCATTGTCACGGTACACTACCGAAGGCATTCCATATAGAGTCATCGTTGCTCTATGTTTTGAGTTGTAAGTGTGATGATCATCATTGATGGATCATTGTCCCATGTGAGGAAATAAAAGAGGCCAGCGAAGCCCATTTACAAAAAGAGGCCAAAGATGGCCACCAAAAAAATAGAGGCCAAAGAGCCCACCAAAAAATAATGAGAGAAAAAGAGAGAAGGGACAGTGCTACTATCTCCTTTCCACACTTGTGCTTCATATTAAGCACCATGATCTTCATGATTGAGAGTCTCTCGTTTTGTCACCACCATATAGCTAGTGGGAAATTTTCATTATATAACTTGGCTTGTATATTCCAATGATAGGCTTCCTCAAAATTGCCTTAGGTCTTCGTGAGCAAGCAAGTTGGATGCACACCCACTAGTTTTCTTTAAGAGCTTTCACATACTCTTAGCTCTAGTGCATGATTTGTATGGCAATCCCTACTCATTCACATTGATATCTATTGATGAGCATCTCCATAGCTCGTTGATATGCCTAGTCAATGTGACCATCTTCTCCTTGTTTGTCTTGCAACCTCCACCACACTCCACTCCACTTATAGTGCTAAAACCATGGCTCACACTCATGTATTGTGTGAGAGTCGAAAAAGTTTGAGAAAGTAAAGGTGTGAAAACAATTACTTAGCCAATACCGAGGTTGTGCATGATTTAAAGTCGTTGTGCAAGGATGATAGAGCATAGCCAAACTATATGATTTTGTAGGGATAACTTTCTTTTGGCCTAGTTATTTTGAAAGTTCGTGATTACATTGCTAGTTTGCTTGAAGTATTATTGTCTCCACGTCAATAGCAAACTATTGTTTTGAATCTAACGATCTGAACATTCACGTCACATAAGAGGAGTTACAAAGGACATCTATGCTAGATAGCATGAAAGCATCAAAAATTCATTCTTTATCACTTCCCTACTTGAGGACGAGCAAGAGTTAAGCTTGGGGATGCTTGATACGTCTCAAACATATCTATAATTTTTGATGGTTTCATGCTGTTATCTTGTCAACTTTGGATGTTTTATATACATTTTATATATTTTTTGGGACTAACTTATTAATTCAGTGCCAAGTGCATGTTCCTGTTTTTTCTGTGTTTTTGACTCTTTTCAGATCTGATTTTGGAACGGAGTCCAAACGGAATAAAATCCCCGAAATGAATTTTTCCAGAACAGAAGAAGATCGGGGGACTTGAGGGCCAAGGCAGGAGGCCCACAGGGAGCCCACAAGCCCTGACGCCGCGGCCAGGGGGGCCCACGGCCACCAGGCTTGTGGCCTCCGTGGGGCTCCCCTGTCCTAGCTCTTTGGCCTATATATTCCCTAAGATCCCAGAAAAAATCAGGGCGTCCACGAAACCACTTTTCCGCCGCCGCAAGCTTCCGTTTCCGCGAGATCTCATCTGGAGACCCTTCCCGGTGCCCTATCAGAGGGGACTTTGGGGCTGGAGGGCTCTTACATCAACATCATCGCCTCTCCAATGACTCGTGAGTAGTCTACTTCAGACCTACGGGTTCGTAGTTAGTAGCTAGATGGCTTCTTCTCTCTCTTGGATCTTCAATACAAAGTTATCCATGATCTTCATGGAGATCTATCCGATGTAATCCTCTTTGGCGGTGTGTTTGTCGAGATCCGATGAATTGTGGATTTGTGATCAGATTATCTATGAATTATATTTGAGTCTTTGTTGATATCTTATATGCATGATTTGATATCCTTGTAAGTCTCTCCGAGTCTTGGGTTTTGTTTGGCCAACTAGATCTATGATTCTTGCAATGGGAGAAGTGCTTGGTTTTGGGTTCATACCGTGCGGTGACCTTTCCCAGTGACAGAAGGGGCAGCAAGGCACGCATCGTGTTGTTGCCATCAAGAATAACAAGATGGGTTTTTATCATAGATTTGAGATTGTCCATCTACATCATGTCATCTTGCTTAAGGCGTTACTCTGTTCTTATGAAGTCAACACACTAGATGCATGCTGGATAGCGGTCGACGTGTGGAGTAATAGTAGTAGACGCAGAAAGTATCTATTTACTTGTTTTGGACGTGATGCCTATATGAGGATAATTGCCATAGATAACATCATGACTTTGCGCGGTTCTATCAATTGCTCGACAGTAATTCGTTCACCCTCCGTCTACTTGCTTTCATGAGAGAAGCCACTAGTGAACACTACGTCCCCTGGGTTTATTCACAACTATCGTCTCCACTTTTACTTTTACTTTGCTTTGTTTACCTTTTGCTTTCATTTCTCACTTTGCAAACAATCTATAAGGGATTGACTACCCCTTCATAGCGTTGGGTGCAAGCTCTTTGTGTTTGTGCAGGTACTTGTGACTTGACGCGATCCTTCTACTGGATCAATACCTTGGTTCTCAAACTGAGGGAAATACTTACTGCTTCTGTGCTGCATCACCCTTTCCTCTTCAAGGGAACACTAACGCAAGGCTCCAAGGCCGCAGGGGGATCCTTTGCATATGTGCCAAGGAAATACCTATAGGCGTAGCTAGCAGCAGAAGGACCTCTAACGCCGTTGCCGGGGAAGGTCTTTTGTTGTCGTAGCAATACCTTGGTTCTCAAACTGAGGGAAATACTTATCGCTACTTTGCTGCATCACCCTTTCCTCTTCAAGGGAAAAACCAACGCAAGCTCAAGAAGTAGCAAGGGGCTAGCCTTGGGGCTCAAGGGAGCCCCAAGGGCTCCGGCCAAAGTAGAGACGAGTACTCCAACTCCAATTCGGTTTGGGGAAGGAGGAGTCCTCCTCTCCCTTCCCACCTCGCCCTTTCCTTTTTTTTTTCTTTCCTTTGGTGTTTTTCCACTTGTGGCTCCATGGAACTATTGGGCTGGCCTCACCAGCCCACTAAGGGCTGGTGCGCCACCCTAGGGTCACTGAGCTCACTCCCAGGTGGGTGGGCCCCTCCTGGTGAATACCCGGAACCCATTCGTCACTCGCGGTACATTGCCGGAAATGCCCAAAACTTTCCGGTGACCAAATGAAACCATCCTATATATCAATATTCGTTTCCGGACCATTCCGGAAACCCTCGTGACTTCCGTGATCTCATCGGGACTCCGAACAACATTCGGTAACCACACATATAACTCAACTATACTACAACATCATCGAATCTTAAGTGTGCAGACCCTGCGGGTTCGAGAACTTTGCAGACATGACCCGAGACACTCCCTGGTCAATATCCAATAGCGGGACCTGGATGCCCATATTGGATCCTACATATTCTACGAAGATCTTATCGGTTGAACCTCTATGCCAAGGATTCATATAATCCCGTATGTCATTCCCTTTGTCCTTCGGTATGTTACATGCCCGAGATTCGATCGTCGGTATCCGCATACCTATTTTAATCTCGTTACCGGCAAGTCTCTTTACTCATTCCGTAATACAAGATCCCATGACTTACACTTAGTCACATTGCTTGCAAGGCTTGTTTGCGATGTTGTATTACTGAGTGGGCCCCGAGATACCTCTCCGTCACACGTAGTGACAAATCTGAGTCTTGATCCATACTAACTCAATGGACACCTTCAGATATACTTGTAGAGCACGTTTATAGTCACCCAGTTACGTTGCGACATTTGATACACAAAAGGTATTCCTCTGGTGTCAGTGAGTTATATGATCTCATGGTCATAGGAATAAATACTTGACACGCAGAAAACAATAGCAATAAAATGACATGATCACATGCTACGTTCATAGTTTCGGTCTAGTCCATCACATGATTCTCCTAATGATGTGATCCAGTTATCAAGTGAAAACACTTGCATATAGTTAGAAAACCTTGACTATCCTTGATCAACTGGCTAGCCAACTAGAGGCTTGCCAGGGACATTGTTTTGTCTATATATCCACACATGTATCTATGTTTTCATTCAATACAATTATAGCATGGATAATAAACGATTATTTTGAAACAGGAAAATAATAATAACTATTTTATCATTGCCTCTAGGGCATATTTCCAACACATGTAACACTTGGATGACTAGAGGGATGTCAATCTAAGTGGGAGCTCATTATTAATTTGATTAGATGAACTTAATTATCATGAACTTAGTCTAAAATTGTCTTTACAAATGTTGTATATCCATTGGCCAACGCAAATGTCTCATTCAACTTCAACGCGTTCCTAGAGAAAACCAAGCTGAAAGATGATGGGAGCAACTATCGGATTGGGCTCGTAACTTAAAGCTCATCCTCACTGCTTCCAGAAGGCATATGTCCTTAATGCACCGCTAGGTGATCCTCCCGTTCCTGCGGCAACCCAGGATGTTAGGAACGCGTGGCAGTCGCTGAGTGATGACTACTCTCTGGTTCAATGCGATTTGCTTTACAGTTTAGAACCGGGGCTCCAAAGGCATTTTGAGCAACACGGAGCATATGAGATGTTCAAGGAGCTGAAACTTGTTTTTCAAGATCATGCCCGGGTCGATAGATATGAAGTCTCTGACAAGTTCTTTAGCTGTAAGATGGAGGATAATAGTTCTGTCAGTGAGCACATACTCAGAATGTGTGGGTTGCACAACAGCTTGACTCGGCTGGGAGTTCAACTTTCGGATGATGCGGTCATTGACAGAATCCTCCAGTCGCTTCCACCTAGCTATAAAGGCTTCAACATGCAAGGGATGGAGAAAACCATTTCGGAGTTGTATTCAATGCTAAAATCTGCGGAGGTAGAAATCAAGAAAGAACACCAAGTGTTGATGGTCAATAAGACCACCAGTTTCAAGAAGGGCAAGGGTAAGGAAAACTTCAAGAAAGACGGCAAAGCAGTTGCCGCGCCCGGTAAACTAGTTGCCGAGAAGAAGCCAAAGAAAGGACCCAAGCCTGAGACTGAGTGCTATTACTACAAAGGAACCGGTCACTCGAAGCGGAATTGCCCTAAGTACTTAGCGGACAAGAAGGCCGGCAATGTCAAAGGTATATATGATATACATGTTATTGATGTGTACCTTACCAGCGCTCGTAGTAGCTTCTGGGTATTTGATACCAGTGATGTTGCTCACATTTACAACTCTAAACAGGAACTGTGGAACAAACGTAGGCTGGCTAAGGACGAGGTGATGATGCGCGTCGGGAATGGTTCGAAGGTCGATGTGATCGCCGTCGGCATGCTATCTCTACATCTACCTTTGAGATTAGTTTTAAACCCTAATAATTGTTATTTAGTACCAGCTTTGAGCATGACCATTGTATCAGGATCTCGCTTGATGCAAGATGGCTACTCATTTAAATCTGAGAATAATGGTTGTTCTATTTGTATGAGTGGTATGTTTTATGGTCATGCTCCGCTGGTCAATGGTTTATTCTTGATGAATCTCAATCGCGATGTTACACATATTCATAGTGTGAGTACCAAAAATTGTAAAGTTGATAATGATAGTCCCACATACTTTTGGCACTGCCGCCTTGGTCATATCGGTGTCAAGCGCATGAAGAAACTCCATGGAGATGGACTTTTGGAGTCTCTTGATTTTGAATCATTTGACACATGCGAATCGTGCCTCATGAGCAATATTACCAAGACTCCGTTCTCTAGAACAATGGAGCGAGTCGCCAACTTATTGGAAATAATACATACCGACGTATGCGGTCCAATGAGTGTTGAGGCTCGCGATGGCTATCGTTATGTTCTCACCCTCACTGATGATTTAAGTAGATATGGGTTGGTCTACTTGATGAAGCACAAGTCTGAAACCTTTGAAAGGTTCAAGAAATTTCAGAGTGAGGTGGAGAATCAACGTAACAAGAACATAAAGTTCTTACGATATGATCGTGGAGGAGAATATTTGAGTCACGAGTTTGGCACACACCTAAGGAAATGTGGAATTGTTTCACTACTCACGCCGCCTGGCACCCCGCAACGTAGCAGTGTGTCTGAACGTCGTAATCGCACTATATTGGATATGGTACGATTTATGATGTCACTTACTGATTTACCGCTATCATTTTGGGGATATGCATTGGAAACTGCCGCATTCACTTTAAATAGGGCACCGTCTAAATCCGTTGAGACGACATTGTATGAATTTTGGTTTGGCAAGAAACCTAAGTTGTCATTTCTGAAAGTTTGGGGCTGCGATGCTTATGTGAAGAAACTTCAACCAGAGAAGCTCAAACCCAAAGCGAAAAAATGCATCTTCATAGGATACCCTAAGGAAACTATTGGGTATACCTTTTATCTTAGGTCTGAAGGCAAAATCTTTGTTGCCAAGAACGGATCCTTCTAGAGAAAGAGTTTCTCTCGAAAGAAATAAGTGGGAGGAAAGTGGAACTTGATGAGGTAATCGTACCTCCTCTCAAACCGGAGAGTAGCGCAGCACAAGAAAAATTTTCTGGGGTGCCTGCACCGGCTAGAGAAGAAGTTAATGATGATGATCATGAAACTTCGGATCAAGTTCCTATTGAACCTCGAAGGTCCACAAGGACATGTTACGCACCAGAGTGGTACGGCAGCCATGTCATGGAAATCATGTTGTTGGACAACAGTGAACCTTTGAAGCATGAAGAAGTGATGACGGGCCCGGATTCCAACAAATGGCTTGAGGCCATGAAATCCGAGATAGGATCCATGTATGAGAACAAAGTATGTACTTTGGTGGACTTGCCCGATGATTGGGGAGCCATAGAAAATAAATGGATCTTTAAGAAGAAGACCGATGTGGATGGTAATGTGACCATCTATAAGGCTCGACTTGTCGCAAAGGGTTATCGACAAGTTCAAGGGATTGACTACGATGAGACTTTCTCACCCGTAGCGATGCTAAAGTCAGTCTGAATCATGTTAGCAGTTGCCGCATTTTATGATTACGAAATCTGGCAAATGGACGTCAAGACGGCATTCCTGAACGGTTTTCTTAAGGAAGAATTCTATATGATACAGCTAGATGGTTTTTGTCGATCCTAGCAATGCTAACAAGGTATGCAAGCTCCAACGCTCCATTTATGGGTTGGTGCAAGCATCTTAGAGTTGGAACATTCGCTTTGATGAGGTGATCAAAGCGTTTGGGTTTGTACAGACGTATAGAGAAGCTTGCATTTACAAGAAAGTGGGTGGGAGTTGTGTAGCATTTCTCATATTATATGTGGATGACATATTGTTGATGGGAAATGATATAGAACAATTGGAAAGCATAAATGCCAATTTGAAAAAGAGTTTTTCAATGAAGGACCTTGGAGAAGCTGCTTACATATTAGGCATCAAGATCTATAGAGATAGATCGAGGCGCCTCATAGGTCTTTCACAAAGCACATACCTTTACAAGATACTGAAGAAGTTCAATATGGATAAGTCTAAGAAGGGGTTCTTGCCTGTATTACAAGGTGTGAGGTTGTGTACGACTCAAAGCCCGACCACGACAGAAGATAGAGAAAAGATGAGTACTGTCCCCTATGCTTCAGCCATAGGCTCTATTATGTATGCCATGTTGTGTACCAGACCTGATGCGAACCTTGCCATAAGTTTGGTAGGGAGGTACCAGAGTGATCCAGGAGTGGATCACTCAACAGCGGTCAAGAACATCCGTAAGTACATGAAAAGGACTAAAGATATGTTTCTCGTTTATGGAGGTGCCGAAAACCTCGTCGTAAAGGGTTACGTTGATACTAGCTTCGACACAGATCCGGATGACTCCAAGTCATAAACCGGATATGTGTATATTTTGAATCATGGGGCAGTCAGCTGGTGCAGTTGCAAGCAAAGCGTCGTGGCGGCATCTACATGTGAAGCGGAGTACATAGCTACTTCGGAAGCAGCACAGGAAGGAGTCTGGATGAAGGAGTTCATCACCGACCTAGGAGTGATTCCCAGTTTGTCTGGCCGATGACTCTGTTCTATGACAATACTAGAGCTAATGCCATTGCAAAGGAGCCCAGGTTTCACAAGAAGACCAAGCACATCAAACGCCGCTTCAAATCCATTCGTGGATACATCTAGGATGGAGATATAGATATTTGTAAACTACACACGGATCTGAATGTAGCAGACATGTTGACTAAATCTCTTCCACGAGCGAAACATGATCATCACCAGAACTCTATGGGTGTTCGATTCATCACAATGTAACTAGATTATTGACTCTAGTTCAAGTGGGAGACTGTTGGAAATATGCCCTAGAGGCAATAATAAAGTGGTTATTATTATATTTCCTAGTTCATGATAATTGTCTATTATTCATGCTATAATTGTATTAACCGGAAACCATAATACATGTGTGAATATATAGATCACAATATGTCCCTAGTGAGCCTCTAGTTGACTAGCTCGTTGATCAATAGATGATCATAACCTAATCATGGACATTGGATATCATTGATAACGTGATGACATCATTGGGGAATGATGTGATGGACAAGACCCAATCATAAGCATAGCACTAGATCGTATTGTTCGTCTGCTAAAGCTTTTCTAATGTCAAGTATCATTTCCTTAGACCATGAGATTGTGCAACTCTCGGATATTGTAGGAGTGCTTTGGGTGTATCAAACTTCACAAAGTAACTTGGTGATTATAAATGTGCACTACAAGTATCTCCGAAAGTATATGTTGGGTTGTACAAATCGAGACTAGGATTTTTCACTTCGTGTGATGGAGAGGTATCTCTGGGCCCACTCGATAATCCATCATCATAATGAGCTCAATGTGACTAAGGAGTTAGTCACAGGATGATGTGTTACGGAACGAGTAAAGAGACTTGCCGGTAACAAGATTGAACAAGGTATAGGGATACCGACGATCGAATCTCGGGCAAGTATCACACCGGTAGACAAAGGAAATTGTATACGGGATTGATTGAATCCCCGACATCATGGTTCATCCGATGAGATCATCGTGGAACATGTGGGAACTGATGTTTGTTGTGTATCCCTGGAAAATGCGCCAGAAATACTTCTGCTACTGCAACAAAAGACCTTCCAACGGCGCCCGAAATAGGCACGTCGACGGGAGAATACTTGGCTTGATCTTTCTGCTGCGGCTACGCCTTAAGGGACTTCCTAGGCAAGTATGCAAAGGATTTCCCCCGTGGCCTTGGAGCCTTCCGTTGGTGTTCCCTCGAAGCGGAAAGGGTGATGTAGCATAGCGGTGGGAAGTATTTCCCTCAGTTTGAGAACCAAGGTATCAATCCAGTGGAGGAGTATCTCAAGATCCTGCACAAACACAAAACTTGCTCCCAACGCTATGAAGGGGTTGTCAATCCCTTATAGATTGTTTGCCAAGTGAGAACTGAAAGCAACAAAGTAACAAAGCAAATAAAAGCGGATATGTAAACGATGGATGTGAATAGACCCGGGGGCCGTAGTGTTTACTAGTGGCATCTCTCATGAAAGCAAGTAGACGGTGGGTGAACAAATTACTGTCGAGCAATTGATAGAACCGCACAAAGTCGTGACGATATCTATGCAATGATTATTTCTGTAGGCATCACGTCCAAAACAAGTAGACCGATACTGTCTGCATCTACTACTATTACTCCACACGTCGACCGCTATCCAGCATGCATCTAGTGTATTAAGTCCATAAGAACAGAGTAATGCCTTAAGCAAGATGACATGATGTAGAGGGATAATCTCAAACCAATGATAAAAACCCCATCTTTTTACCCTTGATGGCAACTACTTGATGTGTGCCTTGATGCCCCTACTGTCACTAGGAAAGGTCACCACGTGGCAGAACCCAAAACCAAGCACTTCTCCCATTGCAAGAATCATAGATCTAGTTGGCCAAACAAGACCCAAGACTCGGAGAGACTTACAAGGATATCAAATCATGCATATAAGAAATCAGCAAAGACTCAAATATATATCATAGATAATCTGATCACAAATCCACAATTCATCGGATCTCGACAAACACACCACCAAAGAAGATTACATCGGATAGATCTCCATGAAGATCATGGAGAACTTTGTATTGAAGATCCAAGAGAGAGAAGAAGCCATCTAGCTTCTAACTACGGACCCATAGGTCTGAAGTGAACTACTCACGAGTCATTGGAGGGGTGATGATGATGATGAAGAAGCCCTCCAACTCCAATGTCCCCTCCGGCAGGGCACCGGGAAGGGTCTCCAGATGAGATCTCGCGGAAACGGAAGCTTGCGGCGGCGGAAAAGTATTTTCGAGGCTCCCCTGATTTTTTGCGGAATATTTGGGAATTTATAGGCCAAAGACCTAGGTCAGGGGGCGGTCAGGGAGGCCACAAGCCTGCCCACCGCCACCTCCCCCTGGTGGCGGAGTGGGGGCTTGTGGGCTCCGTGGAGCCCACCTGGCTTGGCCCAAAAGCCCCCTGGTCTTCTTCCATTCGGGAAAAAATCATTTCGGGGTTTTTCTTCCGTTTGGACTCCGTTCCAAAATCAGATCTGAAAAGAGTAAAAAACACAGAAAAAACAGGAACTGGCACTTGGCACTGAATTAATAAGTTAGTCCCAAAAAAGATATAAAAGGTACATAAAACAACCAAAGAAGACAAGATAACAGCGTGAAACCATCAAAAATTATAGATACGTTTGAGACGTATCAGGAACCAACATGGATATCCAGACCCCGCTGTTGGTTATTGACCGAAGAGGTGTCTCGGTCATGTCTGCATGGTTCCCGAACCCGTAGGGTCTACACACTTAAGGTTTGATGATGCTAGGCTTATATGGGAATAGTGTACGTGGTTACCAAAGGTTGTTCGAAGTCCCGGATGAGATCCCGGACGTCACTATGAGTTCCAGAATGGTCCGGAGATAAAGATTCATATATAGGAAGTGAGGATTTGATCGCGGAAGTGTTTCGAACGTCACCGGTAATGTACCGGGACCATCGGAAGGGTTCCGGGGATCCACCGGGAAGGGCCAGCAGCCCCAAGTGCTACATGGGCCAAGAGTGGAAGGAAACCAGCCCCTAGATGGGCTGGTGCACCTCCCATCTCAGCCCAAAGCGCACAAGGGGTGGAGAGGGGCAAAACCCTAGGCGTGGAGGGGCAGCCTTGGGCTTTGAGGCCCACCCTAGGGCGCATCCTCCACCCTTGGTTACCGCCCCTTGCCCATCTAGGGCTGCTGCACCCCTTAGGGTGGAAACCCTAAGGGTGGGCACCCTCCTCCCTCTCCTCCTATATTGTCACGCCCACGATGCGACCGTATCCTCAATTTGGCACGAAGGCCTCGTCAGGGATAGAAGCGCATCTCGTCGTGTCGCAAGAATGGATATCGTTACGAGTACATGTACTGAAAAGAAGAGATATATATACAGAGTTGGCTTACACTCGCCACAAGCTACATCAGAGTCGAATCAGTACATCACATAATCGTCAAGAGTAAGAGCAGGGTCCGACTACGGACGAAAACAAACGACAAAAGAAGAACGACGTCCATCCTTGCTATCCCAGGTTGCCGGCCTGGAACCCTTCCTAGATCGATGAAGAAGAAGAAGAAGAAGCAACTCCAAATGAACAATCAACGCGCTCACGTCAAGTAATCTGTACTTGTACCTGCAACTGGTGTTGTAGTAATCTGTGAGCCACAGGGGACTCAGCAATCTCATTTCCAAAGGTATCAAGACTAGCAAAGCTTAATGGGTGAGGCATGGTTTAAGTGGTGAGGTTGCAGCAGCAACTAAGCATATATTTGGTGGCTAACTTACGAATACAAGAAATAAGAGGGGGAAGATCTACGCATAACGGACGTGAACTACTGATGATCAAATGAATGATCCTGAACACCTACCTACGTGAGACATAACCCCACCGTGTCCTCGATCGGAGAAGGAACTCACGAAAGAGACAGTCACGGTTACGCACACAGTTGGCAAGTTTTAATTAAGTTAACTTCAAGTTATCTAGAACCAGTGTTAAACAAAGCTTCCATGTTGCCTCATAACCGCGGGCACGGCTTTCCGAAAGATTTAACCCTGCAGGGGTTCTCCAACTAGTTCATCACAAATTACCACAAGCCGCATAGAGATCCTCAATCACGAAGCTCGCGATCTCGTCTGATTTCGTAGTGGAAAACCTCAACTCTGAGATTACCCAAAGCATCACCGGAATCCCGATGCACAAGATATCTCGTCAAAGGTAAAACTAATCCAGCAAGGCCGCCCGACGTGTCGACGATCCCGATAGGAGTCGCGTACCTCGTTCTTAGCATACGGCGGATAAGCTAGACGTCGGGACCGCTAAACCTCCGGGTGAACAGAGAGGCGCCGGACATCGCTCAGGTGGGACCAACACTCATGAGGAGCACTAGCCTGGGGGTTGATTAAATTATCCTCGGGGTCCGGAAAGTCCCTATGCAATTTTATTAGGTGTTTAGGCAAATGTAGTACCAAAGTTGGCCTTGCCAGACCAGCTTTAATCTAAAACGAATTATCAAGGGGGTCCCCATAACAACCCCGATCATGTTAGGAGCGCTCATTTATGGAACATAACACCGGTAGTCGAAACTAAGGGGGCAAAGGTGGAACAAAACACGAGGCTAGAAAGGCCGAGCCTTCTAAAAGTGCGTTATATCGACTAGAGGGGGGTGAATAGGAGATTTTTAGAATTTCATCATTGAGGAAATTCCTTTTGAGGAAATTCCTCACTGATGACTAACTTACAGCGGAAACAGTTAAGGATCAGTCGTGCAATCGTTCACAACAGCAGTATTACAGAGTGAATATTATGAAAACAGATTGCACAGTAAGCAGGCACGCAGAATACAGATGATGATTAACTCAAGTGAAGAATTTGGGGTTGAGGAAATTCAGAGAAAGTCTTCAGCAAATTCTTCAAACAGTCACAGTGAAAGTCATCAACACATAATACAGAGAAAGTAAAGAGTTGAGGAATTAGAACCCGATTCTTGGTGAAGACTGTTGTTGATGACCCAGTTCCAACTGTTGTGATAGTTGTACATCTGGTTTGGAGCGGCTTGGTATTGAAACCAAAGGACACCCAGTCCCGGAACACACAGTCCCTACCGTATTCTCCTTGAGCTAAGGACACACAGTCCTCGCCCAACACTCGTGTAAGTCTTCAGGGCAGACTTCCAAACCCTCACAAACTCGGTCACCCGGCGATCCACAATTGACTGCTGGATTGCTCTAGACCATGAAGCCTAACCGTCTGGAGGATGCACAGTCCTCAAAGGTAAAAGGCTTCAGTCCCACACAGGAACAACTTCTTCAGTGATGCTCAATCACTAGGTTTGGTTTGTGGTTTCGGTGGGAGGTGTATTTCCTCACTGATGATTTACTCTCAAAAGCTCTGAGGAATTTGGGTTGCTCTTATGACAAGTGTCAGTTTCTAACGGAGCAGCCAACCAGCTAGTGGTTGTGGGGGGCGGCTATTTATAGCCTGGGAGCATCCCGACATGATTTGACATTAATGCCCTTAAATAATATGACCGTTGGAGTGGATAAGATCAGTGACTTGGCATGGCTTATCGAAACGGTCGGGACTCTCAACTGTGAGAGTCCTCATGTCACTCATATTCCTCACTTGAGGCTTTTGGTAGGATTTGGCTTGGGTTGAGCATCATGAGGAAATCCATTCCATAGTGTTACTTTGACCCCCCTTTAACAGTACGGTGTTCCTACTCATTAAGTGCGAAGAAAGTAAAACAGAAAACGGAAATCTTCATGCTTCAATTTCTTCAGAATGATTTTCTTCAGGAACCACCAATCTTATCAATATCAATATCTTCATGAGGAATATCAATTTCATCGCAAATTCTTCGCGATTCATTTCTTCAGCTTCAGACCAATTTCTTCAACTGAAGACATAAATTTTTAGGGGTCGATATTCTTCAAATATCTCAAACTCCTCAATGACTTATAGATCATGTGTACACTTATAAACACATTAGATACTTAACCTATAAGTCTTCAAACCACCAAAATCACTAAGGGGCACTAGATGCACTTACAATCTCCCCCTTTTTGGTGGTTGATGACAATTAGGTTAAGTCTTCAACAGGGATCAAAAATATGAAGTGTAAATACTCATTTGAGGAATTTGAAAACAAGATTCACAGAGACTCCCCCTGAAGATGTGCATACCTTGAGGATTTTGCTTTTATAGCATATGCACATTGATGATTTATATCATGGAGATCTCCCCCTGAATCTTGTAAATTATGCATACATATAACATATCATATGAAGAAAAATGAAAATGCATGATGGCAAATGGTATCTGACGAATTCCGGCATGCGTGCATTAAAACTTGAGGAATAAGCATGCGAAGAAAAATGTTCAAAAAGCGTCAGAGTACCATCGGGCTTAAGTTACAACTCATTACATAAAAACTTCAGAAGAGCCAAGAGTTTGTAACTTAAATATAGTTCATAAGCCCCAAAAATAAATCCCGTTTGAAGACTAACTCTCAAGTTTCTCCCCCTTTGTCATCAAGTGAAAAAAGGGACAAACTGAGGACTAACGCCCGTGAAGATGTCATTTCTTTGCGGTTGATGAAGATCTTTGGCGCTTCTTGGGGGTAGTCTTCTTTCTTGGTCCGGTTGCAGTGTCGAGTTGTTCCTCATCAGATTCGGCGGTGCGGAATGACGAGAAGGAGCTGTCTTCAAGATCTGGCACAGGAATGGGCCTGAACTTCTTCTTGGGAGGCCACGACCAGTCAAAGTCCTGCTCAAAGTTCAATTCTTCAAGCTCAGTCTAGGTCTTCATATGTGCAAGGGTAGCCCAGGTGCGATCAAAAACCTCATGCAGATAGTGATGATTAAGCTTCACACTGTTCTGTGTCTCAGTGAGGGTTTTCACAATGGCACCAAACTGGCGTTTGACCCATTTGTGGTTGTGATACACCTTCTGATGAAGACTGAGAAGAAGCTCTCTGGTGTTTAGCACGTGAGGAGGAACTGGGCTTGGCGGACGAGTCTCAGTGTCGTCCCATGAGGAATATGCATCTGGTTCTTTAAATTGACCATCAAGAGGCCTGCTTCCTTCATCAATTACAGACTTTCCTTTTCCCTCAATGGGCTCGAAAGTCTTCTTGTTGACCCGGATAGGAGGCATATAACCAACATGGTTCTGGAAATCTGCGTGAAAGTTGATGCCTGTCCTTGTCCTGAGGAATCTCATGATCCATGGTGCATAAATTTTGTGATCATATGGGCACATTGCATTGTCAGCCAAAGTCCTCAAGAAGAAATCATGAATATTCTTGGGGATACCGTGAATGATGTTGAAGAGGATATTCTTCATGAGGCCGACGACATCTTCGTCATCATCATGGCCTTTGATTGGCGCTAGCACACTGCAGAGAATGCGGTAGACAGACCGGGGTGTGTACTTTAGCTCATGGACGAGGAATGTGGTTCTTGAGGGTTTTCCTGCAGCCAAAGGCTTCATGAGGACTTCCATCATTCCATTTAGCAGCTCACGCTCACCATAAAGCTTCACTGCCCCTTCTGAAGGAATTGGTACGGGCAGTTCTCTGAGGAGTTCAGACGCTGGAGCCTTGTAGTGAGTATTTTGGGTCATCCAGTCGAACACCCAAGTGTTGATGTCATCAGCATTGCCCGAGATGTGCAGAGTTGAATCGAACTGAAGAATTAGCTCACTATTCCAATCTGATATGTCTGAGCACATAGGCAGCAAATCTGCATCATGTAGTACACTGAGGACTGGTTCCATACAGGGAATCTCTTCAAGTTCATAATGAGGAATGTGCCTGTGCTGGAATATCTTGTTGCGTCCACAGAGCACTGAAGCATAGTAGTTCATCTGAGTCCTTGTCCAAAACTTCAGATGCCTCATTTGAGGCCTGTCATAAGGATTCTCTCCGATGAAATACATGCGTTCCTCAAAGAAATTCTCTTTCTGAAACTTTGGCCTCTTCGAGAATGGCAGGCGCTGAACTGGATTGAGATTGTGCTGAGGAATGGGAGGGGAAACAACCATGGCAGATTCTGGGTTGAGGACAGTGAATTCATTGTCAGGGGCGGGAACATTTTCTTCAGCAGTTTCCTCAGGATGAGGAATTTCTTGTTCTAGCTGAGCATCAGGCTGAGGAATTTCTTCATCCTTCTCAGCTTGAGGAGTTTGATCAGCCTGTTCAGTGGGAGGAGCCTGCTCAGACTGGACATTTTCTTCAACTTGATTTTCATCAGCTGACTTTGTGGCAGACGCAGATTCATCAGCTGCTGCAGCTGAAGCTTCAGTAATCTCTTTCGGAGGAATATGAGGTTGAGGACTGTCATCAATTTGTATTTCCTCATCAGTATGCTCCTCAGAGGCAGCATCCTTCATTTCCTCATCTGCCCTTGTAGTGTGGTCACCAACGACGACCATTTCAAATGAGGGTGCAACATTAAGAGGCACCGGGTCCAGAGGGGCAGATTCTTCAGTTTCCTTGAGGCGTTTTGCCTCAATCTTTTCTTCTGCTGAGGAAGCTTTTCTCTTCTTTGCTTCCTTCTCAGCAGCTCTTGTCTTTTTCGCGTCTGATGCAGACGGGATTAACTTCTTCACCTTTGAAGTTTTTGGTGAAGGTGATTTCTCAACAGATTCTTCAGCTGGCAGTGAGGAACCAGCTGGAACAGAGTCATTAGCCTGCTTTGGTGAAGCAGCTGGATCAGTAGCAGTTGCATCAGGGGTTGCAGTTTCATCAGTGGTGGTCTTGGTGATGATTTCTTCAATGGCCGGCTCATCAGCTCGGCGCTCTTGGTGTTGTTCCTCACTTTGAGGAATTTCCTCCTCATCAGGAGATGCATCTTCTGGCTGTTCAACCAGGGGCTGAGGAGTTGGTGCTGGTTGTGGGTGTCGCTTGTTGTAGTCATCAACAGCACTAGTGGCTAGCTTGATGAAATTGCGTTTGATGCTTGTGCGGTCTGACAGTTTCTCACACTTGTCAGTCAAGACTTGCAGCTCTGCCTGGGTTGACACCAATGCTTCAGGCGTCAGCTTGAGGACATTTTGCCTGAGGAATTTCTCCTTTCTGGCCTTTGCAATCTTTGCCTGCTTGGCCTTCTGTTCCTTCCACTTGGCTTCGTTTATGAAGGTAGCCACCATGTGGCTGACGCCAGGAGGAAGTTTCAAATCATCAATGGGTGTGTTTGGGTCTTCATACCACACATTGATGAAGTCGAGGAGGACCTTGGGGTCCATGGCCAGAGGAATAACACTGCCTGATGCTTGTGCTACCCGTTCTTGCTTGTTCCTGATGATGGCTTCCAGAGTTTCATCATCATATTCTTCACTTCCCTCTGATGCAGACGGGACTGTGATGATTTTGCTTGGGCTGGGCAGAGGTGCAGGTTCAGTAGTTGCCAAAGTCTTCACATGGGGTGTTGAAGACTTTGTCTTCGAGCTAGTTGCACCTGGGAGTGAGGAGCTAGAGCTGGCAGTCGTAGTCTTCACGACTTTCTTCTGTACTGGCTTTGGAGGTGGAGCTGAGGACTTTGATGTAGATGCGATTGGTGCTGAGGGTTTTGGCGCTGATGGTTTTGGTGTGGACGGTTTTGGAACCGAGGGTTTTGGAGCTGAGGGTTTGGTGACAGAAGTCTGTGCAAACTTCTCTTGGGGTTTTGAAGCTTTTGGCTTTGCTGGCACAGACTTTGGTTGAGGAATCTCGGAGCCTGAGGTTTCTGCTGCTGAGGAATGAGCAGCACCGGAGGCAGCAGCTGAGGATTCATGAAATTTCTTCACTGCTGTTTCTGCTTGCTTCTTGAGCTTGGCCAGATGCCTTTCTTTTTCCTCTGGGTAGTCATCAAGTGTCATAAGACTTGAGGGATGAGCAACTTGATGATCCTCAAGCGGGGCCCTTCTGCCAGGAGGCTTCAAAGCGAATTTCTTCGCATATTTTGGAGTCACAAACCTGTACTCCTTCCACTCCTTTGCCCATCTGCGTTCAATTTTCTGCAGCCTAATCTTTCTTTTAGGCATAGTCTCAGGTTCATCATCAGGCGTGCAATAGTCCAGGTATATGTCATCAGGAATATCAACTGCTGTGTTCTGCTCCAGTTTCTTTCCTCCCTTCTGTTTCCTTTCTTCCTCCATTTTCTTCAGACGAGGAACTTTCTAAGGATTTTGAACTCTTGAGGATTCTGATGAGCCTTGAAGAGTTTCTTCCAGAAACGCTGCAAGTGAGTTAATGTGATGAGAACCGAGAGATTCATCAGCTGAAATGTGTGTACCTGTGAACAGAGTATAGTTGCGAGGAATTTGGAGAGGTCATATGCGTTCTCAGATTTGAAGAAAATGGAAAAGTTTGACAGTTTGAGGAATATAACCAGTGGTTGAGGAATTTTCTTAAGCATCCTGTTCTTGGGTTCCAGAGTTGTACAGATCCGAAAATTTGCACAATTGAGGAATCTCGTGAAAATCTTAGATGCTTAGCTAGTTCATCAATGATTGTGGAGATGGATAGTGTTTGAGGAATCATGTGCGCATCGTATCTTGAGGAAAAACAGATTTCACATGGGAGAGGTAAAATTTTAGATCTAATCTGTTGTAAAAATGGGATATAATTACCCTGGAAGGTGCGAACGAAGAACACAAAAAGGTGGTGATGGAGAGGCTCTTCGGTCAAGTGTCCAATGCACCCTAACTTGGCAGCAGAAGACGTCTACAGCGGCGGCGGACGTAGATGTTCCGTCTCCGGCGTGATCCTAGTGGCGAGAAGGTTGAGGCAGTGAAGCTCTTCCTTGCCGGCGACAAGACTACCAGCGGTGGTGCTAGGGTTCGGTGTGCTGTGACAGGAGAGCGATGAGGCGAAGAAGATGATACCGAGGGGGTTAAGGACATATTTATAGCCCGAAAGTTACTGTTTGGCGCGAAAGTTTCGGACCGAATAGCCCTTGCCTCTACGTCTCCGCAGGACACGTGTAGCTTGTTGGAATTATGCCCTAGAGGCAATAATAAATGTATAGTTATTATTATAATTCCTGTATCAAGATAATAGTTTATTATCCATGCTATAATTGTATTGAATGAAGACTCATTTACATGTGTGGATACATAGACAAAACACCGTCCCTAGCATGCCTCTAGTTGGCTAGCCAGTTGATCAATGATAGTCAGTGTCTTCTGATTATGAACAAGTTGTTGTTGCTTGATAACTGGATCACGTCATTGGGAGAATCACGTGATGGACTAGACCCAAACTAATAGACGTAGCATGTTGATCGTGTCATTTTGTTGCTACTGTTTTCTGCGTGTCAAGTATTTATTCCTATGACCATGAGATCATATAACTTACTAACACCGGAGGAATGCTTTGTGTGTATCAAACGTCGCAACGTAACTGGGTGACTATAAAGATGCTCTACAGGTATCTCCGAAGGTGTTAGTTGAGTTAGTATGGATCAAGACTGAGATTTGTTACTCCGTGTGACGGAGAGGTATCTCGGGGCCCACTCGGTAATGCAACATCACACATAAGCCTTGCAAGCAATGTAACTTAGTGTAAGTTGCGGGATCTTGTATTACGGAACGAGTAAAGAGACTTGCCGGTAAACGAGATTGAAATAGGTATGCGGATACTGACGATCGAATCTCGGGCAAGTAACAAACCGAAGGACAAAGGGAATGACATACGGGATTATACGAATCCTTGGCACTGAGGTTCAAACGATAAGATCTTCATAGAATATGTAGGATCCAATATGGGCATCCAGGTCCCGCTATTGGATATTGACCGATGAGTCTCTCGGGTCATGTCTACATAGTTCTCGAACCCGCAGGGTCTGCACACTTAAGGTTCGACGTTGTTTTATGCGTATTTGAGTTATATGGTTGGTTACCGAATGTTGTTCGGAGTCCCGGATGAGATCACGGACGTCACGAGGGTTTCCGGAATGGTCCGGAAACGAAGATTGATATATAGGGTGACCTCATTTGATTACCGGAAGGTTTTCGGAGTTACCGGGAATGTACCGGGAATCACGAATGGGTTCCGGGAGTTCACCGGGGGGGCAACCCACCCCGGGGAAGCCCATAGGTATTTGGGGAGCCACACCAGCCCTTAGTGGGCTGGTGGGACAGCCCACAAGTGCCCAATGCGCCAAGAGAAGAAAAATCAAGAGGAAAGAAAAAAAAGGAAGGAGGTGGGAAGGGAGGGGGACTCCTCCCACCAAACCAAGTCCAACTCGGTTTGGGGGGGAGTCCTCCCCCCCTTGTCTCGGCCGACTCCTTGGGGGTCCTTGGACCCCAAGGCAAGGCCCCCCTCCCTCCTCCTATATATATGGAGCAATTAGGGCTGATTTGACACGACTTTCTCACGGCTGCCCGACCACATACCTCCACGGTTTTTCCTCTAAATCGCGTTTCTGCGGAGCTCGGGCAGAGCCCTGCTGAGACAAGGTCATCACCAACCTCCGGAGCGCCGTCACGCTGCCGGAGAACTCTTCTACCTCTCCGTCTCTCTTGCTGGATCAAGAAGGCCAAGATCATCGTCGAGCCGTACGTGTGCTGAACGCGGAGGTGCCGTCCGTTCGGTACTAGATCATGGGACTGATCGCGGGATTGTTCGCGGGGCGGATCAAGGGACGTGAGGACGTTCCACTACATCAACCGCGTTCTCTAACGCTTCTGCTGTACGATCTACAAGGGTACGTAGATCACTCATCCCTCTCGTAGATGGACATCACCATGATAGGTCTTCGTGCGCGTAGGAAAATTTTTGTTTCCCATGCGACGTTCCCCAACAGTGGCATCATGAGCTACGTTCATGCGTAGATGTCTTCTCGAGTAGAACACAAAAGTTTTTGTGGGCGGTGATGTGCGTTTTGCTACCCTCCTTAGTCTTTTCTTGATTCCGCGGTATTGTTGGATTGAAGCGGCTTGGACCGACATTACTCGTACGCTTACGAGAGACTGGTTTCATCGTTACGAGTAACCCCCTTTGCTCAAAGATGACTGGCAAGTGACGGTTTCTCCAACTTTAGTTGAATCGGATTTGACCGAGGAGGTCCTTGGATGAGGTTAAATAGCAACTCATATATCTCCGTTGTGGTGTTTGCGTAAGTAAGATGCGATCCTACTAGATACCCTTGGTCACCACGTAAAACATGCAACAACAAAATTAGAGGACGTCTAACTTGTTTTTGCAGGGTATGATTGTGATGTGATATGGCCAATGATGTGATGTGATATATTGGATGTATGAGATGATCATGTTGTAATAGAAATATCGACTTGCACGTCGATGGTACGGCAACCGGCAGGAGCCATAGGGTTGTCTTTCTACTAACGTTTGTGCTTGCAGATGCGTTTACTATTTTGCTAGGATGTAGCTTTAGTAGTAATAGCATAAGTAGCACGACAACCCCGATGGAAACACGTTGATGGATGATCATGGTGTGGCGCCGGTGACAAGAAAATCGTGTCGGTGCTTTGGTGATGGAGATCAAGAAGCACGTGATGATGGCCATATCATGTCACTTATGAATTGCATGTGATGTTAATCCTTTTATGCACCTTATTTTTCTTAGAACGACGGTAGCATTATGAGGTGATCTCTCACTAAAATTTCAAGACGAAATTGTGTTCTCCCCGACTATGCACCGTTGCTACAGTTCGTCGTTTCGAGACACCACGTGATGATCGGGTGTGATAGACTCAACGTTCACATACAACGGGTGCAAAACAGTTGCGCACGCGGAACACTCGGGTTAAGCTTGACGAGCCTAGCATGGGCAGACATGGCCTCAGAACACATGAGACCGAAAGGTCGATCATGAATCATATAGTTGATATGATTAGCATAGGGATGCTTACCACTGAAACTATACTCAACTCACATGATGATCGGACTTGGGATAGTGTAAGTGGATCATGAACCACTCAAATGACTAGAGAGATGTATTTTTTGAGTGGGAGTTTAGCATATAATTTGATTAAGTTGAACTCTAATTATCTTGAACATAGTCTAAGTCCACTTTGAATATATTTGTGTTGTAGATCATGGCTCACGCGAGTGTCATCCTGAATTTTAATACGTTCCTAGAGAAAGCTAAGTTGAAAGATGATGGAAGCAACTTTGTAGACTGGGCTCGTAATCTTAAGCTAATCTTACAAGCTGGGAAGAAGGAGTATGTCCTTAATGCTGCGCTAGGAGATGAACCACCCGCTACGGCTGATCAGGATGTTAAGAACGCTTGGTTAGCGCGTAAGGAGGACTACTCAATAGTTCAATATGCAGTCTTGTATGGCTTAGAACCGGGACTTCAACGTCGCTTTGAGCGTCATGGAGCATTTGAGATGTTCCAGGAATTGAAGTTTATCTTTCAGAAGAACGCCCGGATCGAGAGGTATGAGACCTCCGATAAATTCTATGCTTGCAAGATGGAGGAAAACTCGTTTGTCAGTGAACATGTGCTCAAAATGTCTGGGTACTCAAACCGTCTAGCTGAACTGGGGATTGAACTCCCGCAAGAAGCTATCACTGACAGAATCCTTCAATCACTGCCGCCAAGCTATAAAGGCTTTGTGTTGAACTACAACATGCAAGGGATGAACAAGTCTCCCGGCGAGTTGTTTGCGATGCTGAAAGTCACAGAGTCTGAACTCCGTAAAGAGCATCAAGTGTTGATGGTGAGCAAGACCACTAGTTTCAAGAGAAACGGCAAAGGCAAGAAGGGCAATTCGAAGAAGAGCGGCAAGCCTGTTGCCAATCCGCCGAAGAAACCCAAGGCTGGACCTAAGCCTGAAACAGAGTGCTTCTATTGCAAGGGTATGGGTCACTGGAAGCGCAATTGCCCCAAGTATCTGGCAGATAAGAAGGCGGGCAAAGAAAAATCAGGTATATTTGATATACATGTTATTGATGTGTACTTAACCGGCTCTCGTAGTAGTTCCTGGGTATTTGATACCGGTTCTGTTGCTCACATTTGCAACTCGAAGCAGGAACTGCGGAATAGACGAAGGCTGGCGAAAGACGAAGTGACGATGCGCGTAGGAAATGGTTCCAAGGTTGATGCAATCGCCGTCGGCACAGTGTCACTTCAGCTACCATCGGGATTAGTGATGAACTTAAATCATTGTTATTTAGTGCCTGCGTTGAGCATGAACATTATATCTGGATCTTGTTTATTGCGAGACGCTTACTCTTTTAAGTCTGAGAATAATGGTTGTTCTATTTCTATGAGTAACATCTTTTATGGTCATGCACCGAATGTGAGAGGATTGTTCATATTGAATCTTGATAGCGATACGCATATACATAACATTGAGACCAAAAGAGTCAGAGTAAACAATGATAGCGCCGTATTTTTGTGGCACTGCCGCTTGGGTCATATTGGTGTAAAGCGCATGAAGAAACTCCATGCTGATGGACTTTTGGAGTCACTTGACTTTGATTCACTTGACACGTGCGAACCATGCCTCATGGGCAAGATGACTAAGACTCCGTTCTCCGGAACAATGGAGCGTGCAAGTGACTTGTTGGAAATCATACATACCGATGTGTGTGGTCCAATGAGCATAGAGGCACGCGGCGGATATCGTTATTTTCTCACCTTCACTGACGATTTAAGTAGATATGGTTATGTCTACTTGATGAAGCACAAGTCTGAAACATTCGAAAAGTTCAAGCAATTTCAGACTGAAGTGGAAAATCATCGTAACAAGAAGATCAAGTTCCTACGGTCTGATCGTGGGGGTGAATATCTGAGTTTCGAGTTTGGTTCTCACTTAAGACAATGTGGAATTGTTTCGCAGTTAACACCGCCTGGAACACCACAGCGTAATGGTGTGTCCGAACGTCGTAATCGTACTTTGTTAGAGATGGTGCGATCTATGATGTCTCTTACTGATTTGCCGTTATCATTTTGGGGTTATGCATTAGAAACAGTTGCATTCACTTTAAATAGGGCACCATCAAAATCCGTTGAGACGACACCATGCGAACTGTGGTATGGCAAAAGGCCAAAGTTGTCGTTTCTTAAAGTTTGGGGATGTGATGCTTATGTCAAAAAGCTTCAGCCTGAAAAGCTGGAACCCAAAGCGGAAAAGTGCGTCTTCATAGGTTAGCCAAAGGAGACAGTTGGGTACACCTTCTATCTCAAATCCGAGGGCAAAGTGTTTGTTGTTAAAAACGGAGCTTTTCTCGAGAAGGAGATTCTCTCGAGAGAATTGAGTGGGAGGAAGATAGAACTTGACGAGGTTGTCGAACCTCTCATCCCTCTGGATGGTGGCGCAGGGCAAGGGGAAACCACTGTCGTTGCGACGCCGGTTGAGGAGGAAGTTAATGATGATGATCATGAAACTCCAGTTCAAGTTTCTGTTGAACCACGCAGGTCGACGAGATCACGCGCTGCTCCAGAGTGGTATGGTAATCCCGTCTTGTCAATCATGTTGTTAGACAACAATGAACCTGCAAATTATGAAGAAGCAATGGTGGGCCCAGATTCCAATAAATGGCTAGAAGCCATGAAATCCGAGATAGGATCCATGTATGAGAACAAAGTGTGGACTTTGGAGATACTACCTGAGGGCCGCAAGGCTATTCAGAACAAATGGATCTTTAAGAAGAAGACGGACGCTGACGGTAATGTGACCGTTTATAAAGCTCGACTTGTGGCAAAGGGTTTTTCACAAGTTACAGGAGTTGACTACGATGAGACTTTCTCACCCGAAGCAATGCTTAAGTCCGTCAGAATCATGTTAGCAATAGCTGCATTTTTCGATTATGAAATCTGGCAGATGGATGTCAAAACGGCATTCCTTAACGGTTTCCTTAAGGAAGAGTTGTATATGATGCAACCCGAAGGTTTTGTCGTTCCTAAAAATGCTGACAAGGTGTGCAAGCTCCAGCGATCCATTTATGGACTGGTGCAAGCATCTCGGAGTTGGAACAAACGCTTTGATGAGGTGATCAAAGCATTTGGGTTTATACAAGTGGTTGGAGAATCTTGTATTTACAAGAAAGTGGGTTGGAGCTCTATGGCGTTTCTAATATTATATGTGGATGACACATTACTGATTGGAAACAACGTAGAGCTTTTGGAGAGCATAAAAGGTTACTTGAATAAAAGTTTCTCTATGAAGGACCTAGGAGAAGCTGCTTACATTCTAGGCATTAAGATCTATAGGGATAGATCAAAACGCCTGATAGGACTTTCACAAAGCACATACCTTGATAAAGTTTTGAAGAGGTTCAAAATGGAACAGTCCAAGAAAGGGTTCTTGCCAGTTTTACAAGGTACGAGATTGAGTAAGACTCGGTGCCCAGCAACTGATGAAGATAGAGAGCATATGCGCTCCGTCCCCTATGCTTCAGCCATAGGTTCTATCATGTATGCGATGCTGTGCACTAGACCGGATGTTAGCCTGGCCATAAGTATGGCAGGTAGGTTCCAGAGTAATCCAGGACTGGATCACTGGACAGCGGTCAAGAATATCCTGAAGTACCTGAAAAGGACTAAGGAGATGTTTCTCGTGTATGGAGGTGACGAAGAGCTCGCCGTAAAAGGTTACATCGATGCAAGCTTTGACACAGATCCGGACGACTCTAAGTCGCAAACCGGATACGTATTTATTCTTAATGGGGGTGCATTAAGCTGGTGCAGTTCCAAGCAAAGCGTCGTAGCAGATTCTACATGTGAAGCGGAGTACATGGCTTCCTCGGAGGCGGCTAAGGAGGGTGTCTGGATGAAGCAGTTCATGACGGATCTTGGAGTGGTGCCGAGTGCACTGGATCCAATAACCTTGTTCTGTGACAACACTGGTGCCATTGCCTTAGCAATGGAACCAAGGTTTCACAAGAAGACCAGACACATCAAACGACGCTTCAACCTCATCTGCGACTACGTCGAGGAGGAGGACGTAAATATATGCAAAGTGCACACGGATCTGAATGTGCAGACCCGCTGACTAAACCTCTTCCACGGCCAAAACATGATCGACACTAGAACTGTATGGGTGTTAGATTCATTACAATGTAATTCACATGGTGATGTGAGGGCTAGATTATTGACTCTAGTGAAAGTGGGAGACTGTTGGAATTATGCCCTAGAGGCAATAATAAATGTATAGTTATTATTATAATTCCTGTATCAAGATAATAGTTTATTATCCATGCTATAATTGTATTGAATGAAGACTCATTTACATGTGTGGATACATAGACAAAACACCGTCCCTAGCATGCCTCTAGTTGGCTAGCCAGTTGATCAATGATAGTCAGTGTCTTCTGATTATGAACAAGGTGTTGTTGCTTGATAACTGGATCACGTCATTGGGAGAATCACGTGATGGACTAGACCCAAACTAATAGACGTAGCATGTTGATCGTGTCATTTTGTTGCTACTGTTTTCTGCGTGTCAAGTATTTATTCCTATGACCATGAGATCATATAACTTACTAACACCGGAGGAATGCTTTGTGTGTATCAAACGTCGCAACGTAACTGGGTGACTATAAAGATGCTCTACAGGTATCTCCGAAGGTGTTAGTTGAGTTAGTATGGATCAAGACTGGGATTTGTTACTCCGTGTGACGGAGAGGTATCTCGGGGCCCACTCGGTAATGCAACATCACACATAAGCCTTGCAAGCAATGTAACTTAGTGTAAGTTGCGGGATCTTGTATTACGGAACGAGTAAAGAGACTTGCCGGTAAACGAGATTGAAATAGGTATGCGGATACTGACGATCGAATCTCGGGCAAGTAACATACCGAAGGACAAAGGGAATGACATACGGGATTATACGAATCCTTGGCACTGAGTTTCAAATGATAAGATCTTCGTAGAATATGTAGGATCCAATATGGGCATCCAGGTCCCGCTATTGGATATTGACCGAGGAGTCTCTCGGGTCATGTCTATATAGTTCTCGAACCCGCAGGGTCTGCACACTTAAGGTTCGACGTTGTTTTATGCGTATTTGAGTTATATGGTTGGTTACCGAATGTTGTTCGGAGTCCCGGATGAGATCACGGACGTCACGAGGGTTTCCGGAATGGTTCGGAAACGAAGATTGATATATAGGATGACCTCATTTGATTACTAGAAGGTTTTCGGAGTTACCGGGAATGTACCGGGAATGACGAATGGGTTCCGGGAGTTCACCGGGGGGGCAACCCACCCCGGGGAAGCCCATAGGTATTTGGGGAGCCACACCAGCCCTTAGTGGGCTGGTGGGACAGCCCAGAAGTGCCCAATGCGCCAAGAGAAGAAAAATCAAGAGGAAAGAAGAAAAAAAAAGGAAGGAGGTGGGAAGGGAGGGGGACTCCTCCCACCAAACCAAGTCCAACTCGGTTTGGGGGGGGAGTCCTCCCCCCCTTGGCTCGGCCGACTCCTTGGGGGTCCTTGGACCCCAAGGCAAGGCCCCCTACCTCCTCCTATATATATGGAGCAATTAGGGCTGATTTGAGACGACTTTCTCACGGCTGCCCGACCACATACCTCCACGGTTTTTCCTCTAGATCGCGTTTCTGCGGAGCTCGGGCGGAGCCCTGCTGAGACAAGGTCATCACCAACCTCCGGAGTGCCGTCACGCTGCCGGAGAACTCTTCTACCTCTCCGTCTCTCTTGCTGGATCAAGAAGCCGAGATGATCGTCGAGCTGTACGTGTGCTGAACGCGGAGGTGCCATCCGTTCGGTACTAGATCGTGGGACTGATCGCGGGATTGTTCGCGGGGCGGATCGAGGGACGTGAGGACGTTCCACTACATCAACCGCGTTCGCTAACGCTTCTGCTGTACGATCTACAAGGGTACGTAGATCACTCATCCCCTCTCGTAGATGGACATCACCATGATAGGTCTTCGTGCGCGTAGGAAAATTTTTGTTTCCCATGCGACGTTCCCCAACAGTGGCATCATGAGCTAGGTTCGTGCGTAGATGTCTTCTCGAGTAGAACACAAAAGTTTTTGTGGGCGGTGATGTGCGTTTTTCTGCCCTCCTTAGTCTTTTCTTGATTCCGCGGTATTGTTGGATTGAAGCGGCTTGGACCGACATTACTCGTACGCTTACGAGAGACTGGTTTCATCGTTACGAGTAACCCCCTTTGCTCAAAGATGACTGGCAAGTGACGGTTTCTCCAACTTTAGTTGAATCGGATTTGACCGAGGAGGTCCTTGGATGAGGTTAAATAGCAACTCATATATCTCCGTTGTGGTGTTTGCGTAAGTAAGATGCGATCCTACTAGATACCCTTGGTCACCACGTAAAACATGCAACAACAAAATTAGAGGACGTCTAACTTGTTTTTGCAGGGTATGATTGTGATGTGATATGGCCAATGATGTGATGTGATATATTGGATGTATGAGATGATCATGTTGTAATAGAAATATCGACTTGCACGTCGATGGTACGGCAACCGGCAGGAGCCATAGGGTTGTCTTTATACTAACGTTTGTGCTTGCAGATGCGTTTACTATTTTGCTAGGATGTAGCTTTAGTAGTAATAGCATAAGTAGCACGACAACCCCGATGGCAACACGTTGATGGATGATCATGGTGTGGTGCCGGTGACAAGAAAATCGTGCCGGTGCTTTGGTGATGGAGATCAAGAAGCACGTGATGATGGCCATATCATGTCACTTATGAATTGCATGTGATGTTAATCCTTTTATGCACCTTATTTTGCTTAGAACGACGGTAGCATTATGAGGTGATCTCTCACTAAAATTTCAAGACGAAATTGTGTTCTCCCCGACTGTGCACCGTTGCTACAGTTCGTCGTTTCGAGACACCACGTGATGATCGGGTGTGATAGACTCAACGTTCACATACAACGGGTGCAAAACAGTTGCGCACGCGGAACACTCGGGTTAAGCTTGACGAGCCTAGCATGTGCATACATGGCCTCGGAACACATGAGACCGAAAGGTCGATCATGAATCATATAGTTGATATGATTAGCATAGGGATGCTTACCACTGAAACTATACTCAACTCACGTGATGATCGGACTTGGGATAGTGTAAGTGGATCATGAACCACTCAAATGACTAGAGAGATGTATTTTTTGAGTGGGAGTTTAGCATATAATTTGATTAAGTTGAACTCTAATTATCTTGAACATAGTCTAAGTCCACTTTGAATATATTTGTGTTGTAGATCATGGCTCACGCGAGTGTCATCCTGAATTTTAATACGTTCCTAGAGAAAGCTAAGTTGAAAGATGATGGAAGCAACTTTGTAGACTGGGCTCGTAATCTTAAGCTAATCTTACAAGCTGGGAAGAAGGAGTATGTCCTTAATGCTGCGCTAGGAGATGAACCACCCGCTACGGCTGATCAGGATGTTAAGAACGCTTGGTTAGCGCGTAAGGAGGACTACTCAATAGTTCAATGTGCAGTCTTGTATGGCTTAGAACCGGGACTTCAACGTCGCTTTGAGCGTCATGGAGCATTTGAGAAGTTCCAGGAGTTGAAGTTTATCTTTCATAAGAACGCCCGGATCGAGAGGTATGAGACCTTCGATAAATTCTATGCTTGCAAGATGGAGGAAAACTCGTCTGTCAGTGAACATGTGCTCAAAATGTCTGGGTACTCAAACCGTCTAGCTGAACTGGGGATTGAACTCCCGCAAGAAGCTATCACTGACAGAATCCTTCAATCACTGCCGCCAAGCTATAAAGGCTTTGTGTTGAACTACAACATGCAAGGGATGAACAAGTCTCCCGGCGAGTTGTTTGCGATGCTGAAAGTCGCAGAGTCTGAACTCCGTAAAGAGCATCAAGTGTTGATGATGAGCAAGACCACTAGTTTCAAGAGAAACGGCAAAGGCAAGAAGGGCAATTCGAAGAAGAGCGGCAAGCCTGTTGCCAATCCGCCGAAGAAACCCAAGGCTGGACCAAAGCCTGAAACAGAGTGCTTCTATTGCAAGGGTATGGGTCACTGGAAGCGCAATTGCCCCAAGTATCTGGCAGATAAGAAGGCGGGCAAAGAAAAATCAGGTATATTTGATATACATGTTATTGATGTGTACTTAACCGGCTCTCGTAGTAGTGCCTGGGTATTTGATACCGGTTCTGTTGCTCACATTTGCAACTCGAAGCAGGAACTGCGGAATAGACGAAGGCTGGCGAAAGACGAAGTGACGATGCGCGTAGGAAATGGTTCCAAGGTTGATGCAATCGCCGTCGGCACAGTGTCACTTCAGCTACCATCGGGATTAGTGATGAACTTAAATCATTGTTATTTAGTGCCTGCGTTGAGCATGAACATTATATCTGGATCTTGTTTATTGCGAGACGCTTACTCTTTTAAGTCTGAGAATAATGGTTGTTCTATTTCTATGAGTAACATCTTTTATGGTCATGCACCGAATGTGAGAGGATTGTTCATATTGAATCTTGATAGCGATACGCATATACATAACATTGAGACCAAAAGAGTCAGAGTAAACAATGATAGCGCCATATTTTTGTGGCGCTGCCGCTTGGGTCATATTGGTGTAAAGCGCATGAAGAAACTCCATGCTGATGGACTTTTGGAGTCACTTGACTTTGATTCACTTGACACGTGCGAACCATGCCTCATGGGCAAGATGACTAAGACTCCGTTCTCCGGAACAATGGAGCGTGCAAGTGACTTGTTGGAAATCATACATACCGATGTGTGTGGTCCAATGAGCGTAGAGGCACGCGGCGGATATCGTTATTTTCTCACCTTCACTGACGATTTAAGTAGATATGGTTATGTCTACTTGATGAAGCACAAGTCTGAAACATTCGAAAAGTTCAAGCAATTTCAGAGTGAAGTGGAAAATCATCATAACAAGAAGATCAAGTTCCTACGGTCTGATCGTGGGGGTGAATATCTGAGTTTCGAGTTTGGTGCTCACTTAAGACAATGTGGAATTGTTTCGCAGTTAACACCGCCTGGAACACCACAGCGTAATGGTGTGTCCGAACGTCGTAGTCGTACTTTGTTAGAGATGGTGTGATCTATGATGTCTCTTACTGATTTGCCGTTATCATTTTGGGGTTATGCATTAGAAACAGCTGCATTCACTTTAAATAGGGCACCATCAAAATCCGTTGAGACGACACCATACGAACTGTGGTATGGCAAAAGGCCAAAGTTGTCGTTTCTTAAAGTTTGGGGATGTGATGCTTATGTCAAAAAGCTTCAGCCTGAAAAGCTGGAACCCAAAGCGGAAAAGTGCGTCTTCATAGGTTACCCAAAGGAGACAGTTGGGTACACCTTCTATCTCAAATCCGAGGGCAAAGTGTTTGTTGTTAAAAACGGAGCTTTTCTCGAGAAGGACTTTCTCTCGAGAGAATTGAGTGGGAGGAAGATAGAACTTGACGAGGTTGTCGAACCTCTCATCCCTCTGGATGGTGGCGCAGGGCAAGGGGAAACCTCTGTCGTTGCGACGCCGGTTGAGGAGGAAGTTAATGATGATGATCATGAAACTCCAGTTCAAGTTTCTGTTGAACCACGCAGGTCGACGAGATCACGCGCTGCTCCAGAGTGGTACGGTAATCCCGTCTTGTCAATCATGTTGTTAGACAACAATGAACCTGCAAATTATGAAGAACAATGGTGGGCCCAGATTCCAACAAATGGCTAGAAGCCATGAAATCCGAGATAGGATCCATGTATGAGAACAAAGTGTGGACTTTGGAGATACTACCTGAGGGCCGCAAGGCTATTCAGAACAAATGGATCTTTAAGAAGAAGACGGACGCTGACGGTAATGTGACCGTTTATAAAGCTCGACTTGTGGCAAAGGGTTTTTCACAAGTTACAGGAGTTGACTACGATGAAAGTTTCTCACCCGTAGCGATGCTTAAGTCCGTCAGAATCATGTTAGCAATAGCTGCATTTTTCGATTATGAAATCTGGCAGATGGATGTCAAAACGGCATTCCTTAACGGTTTCCTTAAGGAAGAGTTGTATATGATGCAACCCGAAGGTTTTGTCGATCCTAAAAATGCTGACAAGGTGTGCAAGCTCCAGCGATCCATTTATGGACTGGTGCAAGCATCTCGGAGTTGGAACAAACGCTTTGATGAGGTGATCAAAGCATTTGGGTTTATACAAGTGGTTGGAGAATCTTGTATTTACAAGAAAGTGAGTGGGAGCTCTGTGGGGTTTCTAATATTATATGTGGATGACATATTACTGATTGGAAACAACGTAGAGCTTTTGGAGAGCATAAAAGGTTACTTGAATAAAAGTTTCTCTATGAAGGACCTAGGAGAAGCTGCTTACATTCTAGGCATTAAGATCTATAGGGATAGATCAAAACGCCTGATAGGACTTTCACAAAGCACATACCTTGATAAAGTTTTGAAGAGGTTCAAAATGGAACAGTCCAAGAAAGGGTTCTTGCCAGTTTTACAAGGTACGAGATTGAGTAAGACTCAGTGCCCAGCAACTGATGAAGATAGAGAGCATATGCGCTCCGTCCCCTATGCTTCAGCCATAGGTTCTATCATGTATGCGATGCTGTGCACTAGACCGGATGTTAGCCTGGCCATAAGTATGGCAGGTAGGTTCCAGAGTAATCCAGGAGTGGATCACTGGACAGCGGTCAAGAATATCCTGAAGTACCTGAAAAGGACTAAGGAGATGTTTCTCGTGTATGGAGGTGACGAGGAGCTCGCCGTAAAAGGTTACGTCGATGCAAGCTTTGACACAGATCCGGACGACTCTAAGTCGCAAACCGGATACGTATTTATTCTTAATGGGGGTGCAGTAAGCTGGTGCAGTTCCAAGCAAAGCGTCGTAGCAGATTCTACATGTGAAGCGGAGTACATGGCTGCCTCGGAGGCGGCTAAGGAGGGTGTCTGGATGAAGCAGTTCATGACGGATCTTGGAGTGGTGCCGAGTGCACCGGATCCAATAACCTTGTTCTGTGACAACACTGGTGTCATTGCCTTAGCAAAGGAACCAAGGTTTCACAAGAAGACCAGACACATCAAACGACGCTTCAACCTCATCCGCGACTACGTCGAGGAGGAGGACGTAAATATATGCAAAGTGCACACGGATCTGAATGTAGCAGACCCGCTGACTAAACCTCTTCCACGGCCAAAACATGATCGACACCAGAACTGTATGGGTGTTAGATTCATTACAATGTAATTCACATGGTGATGTGAGGGCTAGATTATTGACTCTAGTGAAAGTGGGAGACTCTTGGAATTATGCCCTAGAGGCAATAATAAATGTATAGTTATTATTATAATTCATGTATCAAGATAATAGTTTATTATCCGTGCTATAATTGTATTGAATGAAGACTCATTTACATGTGTGGATACATAGACAAAACACCGTCCCTAGCATGCCTCTAGTTGGCTAGCCAGTTGATCAATGATAGTCAGTGTCTTCTGATTATGAACAAGGTGCTGTTGCTTGATAACTGGATCACGTCATTGGGAGAATCACGTGATGGACTAGACCCAAACTAATAGACGTAGCATGTTGATCGTGTCATTTTGTTGCTACTGTTTTCTGCGTGTCAAGTATTTATTCCTATGACCATGAGATCATATAACTTACTAACACCGGAGGAATGCTTTGTGTGTATCAAACGTCGCAACGTAACTGGGTGACTATAAAGATGCTCTACAGGTATCTCCGAAGGTGTTAGTTGAGTTAGTATGGATCAAGACTGGGATTTGTTACTCCGTGTGACGGAGAGGTATCTCGGGGCCCACTCGGTAATGCAACATCACACATAAGCCTTGCAAGCAATGTAACTTAGTGTAAGTTGCGGGATCTTGTATTACGGAACGAGTAAAGAGACTTGCCGGTAAACGAGATTGAAATAGGTATGCGGATACTGACGATCGAATCTCGGGCAAGTAACATACCGAAGGACAAAGGGAATGACATACGGGATTATACGAATCCTTGGCACTGAGGTTCAAATGATAAGATCTTCGTAGAATATGTAGGATCCAATATGGGCATCCAGGTCCCGCTATTGGATATTGACCGAGGAGTCTCTCGGGTCATGTCTACATAGTTCTCGAACCCGCAGGGTCTGCACACTTAAGGTTCGACGTTGTTTTATGCGTATTTGAGTTATATGGTTGGTTACCGAATGTTGTTCGGAGTCCCGGATGAGATCACGGACGTCACGAGGGTTTCCTGAATGGTACGGAAACAAAGATTGATATATAGGATGACCTCATTTGATTACCGGAAGGTTTTCGGAGTTACCGGGAATGACGAATGGGTTCCGGGAGTTCACCGGGGGGCAGCCCACCCCGGGGAAGCCCATAGGTATTTGGGGAGCCACACCAGCCTTTAGTGGGCTGGTGGGACAGCCCACAAGTGCCCAATGCGCCAAGAGAAGAAAAATCAAGAGGAAAGAAAAAAAAAGGAAGGAGGTGGGAAGGGAGGGGGACTCCTCCCACCAAACCAAGTCCAACTCGGTTTGGCGGGGGGAGTCCTCCCCCCCCTTGGCTCGGCCGACTCCTTGGGGGTCCTTGGACCCCAAGGCAAGGCTCCCGTTACGTCAAGACACGTGTAGCTCCCGTACGATGCGGTGGAGATAGTGGAGATCGTGGCTATCCAATCGTGTGAAGTAGGGATTCAGTTACTGTTCCTTTGAAGAAAACAATTTTTCGAAGATTTGAGGATTTTCGTTACAAAATCATCAGCTGACAAGGATGCAGTGAGGATTTTGAACAAAGTTTCAAGTAGAACACATATGAAGAATTGAATAGACTGGATAAGTTTAGCATAGAGGAAAAATCGGGTCCGATCACATTCACTTAGCAGAAACATCAAATTGAAGAAATAGCAATAAGTGAATGCTGTTGAGGACTAGAAATCACAGTCTACCTAGGCAAATGAAAGTCATCCAGTGTTTTTGAAGATTTTGCAATAGATCATCACAATGAAGAACAACTGTTTTGAAGAAAAATGCATTGTGAAGAATTTGATCATTTGAAGAAAATCAACTTGAGGAATTTCACATTGTGCGGTGGCGTTGCCCACCATATAAGAATGTTGATTACAGACGCCGCGTACAATTGTCGTAGGGCTCTGAGAATCAATTTCTTCGTTAATTTCTTCACATTCAGAGTGACTTTCTTCATCGGTTGAAGAAAATCGTTTCATCATGTGTTGCACATCTAAGTCATCAACTTTGCATAAGTGTTAGGATGTGTGCATGTTTTTACAAAACATTTGAAGATTCTAAGATATTTAGCTCACACCGCAACTTGCAAAACCTTTTCTCATCCAAGGGCTTAGTGAAGATATCAGCCAGTTGATCATCAGTCTTCACATGGTCGATGAGGATATTGCCCTTGAGGACATGGTCCCGAAGAAAATGATGATGAATCTGGATGTGCTTGGTCTTCGAGTGCTGTACTGGGTTGTAGGCAATCTTGATAGCACTCTCATTGTCACAGTAGAGAGGCACATTCTTCATGTTGATGCCATAGTCCTTGAGGGTTTGCTTCATCCATAGTAATTGAGCATAGCAAGAACCAGCAGCAATGTACTCAGCTTCGGCAGTGGAGAGTGATACGCAGTTCTGCTTCTTTGAGGACCAGCAAACCAGTGATCTTCCGAGGAAATGGCATGTGCCAGATGTTGACTTGCGATCCACGCGGTCACCAGCATAGTCTGAATCAGAATACCCTACCAGATGAAGATTGGAGCCCTTGGGATACCATAATCCTAGTGTTGGTGTGTGAGCTAAGTATCGAAGAATATGTTTCACAGCCTTATGGTGTGATTCCTTCGGTTTTGCTTGAAAACATGCACACACGCAAACACTAAGCATTATGTCTGGCCTAGATGCACATAGATACAATAAAGAAATAATCATAGAACGGTATACCTGCTGATCGAAATCTTTACCATTTTCATCAGTGCCGAGGTGACCGTTGGTAGGCATTGGAGTCTTGGCACCTTTGCATTCATGCATGTCGAATTTCCTCAGAACATCCTTGAGGTATTTCTCCTGTGATATGAAGATTCCATTGCTTTGTTGACGAATTTGAAGACCTAAGAAGAATTTCAGCTCCCCCATCATAGACATTTGATATTCTTCACTCATCATATAAGCAAATTCATCACTGTATCTTTTGTCAGTACAGCCAAATATGATATCATCAACATATATTTGACATACAAACAGTTCATTATCATAAGATTTTGTGAAAAGAGTTGGATCGAGTGAACCAGGTTTGAAGCCTTTCTTCATGAGGAATTCCTTCAATGTATCATACCATGCCCGAGGGGCTTGCTTGAGACCATACAGAGCCTTTTTGAGTCTGAAGACTTTGTCTGGATTCTTTGGATCCTCAAAACCTGGGGGCTGAGCAACATATACTTCTTCCTCAAGCTTACCATTGAGGAATGCACTTTTCACATCCATTTGATATAAGATGATGTTATGATGATTAGCATAAGCAAGTAGAATTCGAATAGCTTCAAGTCTAGCAACAGGTGCAAAAGTTTCATCGAAATCTATTCCTTCAACCTGGGTGTAGCCTTGGGCTACAAGTCGTGCCTTGTTCCTCACCACTTGACCGTCCTCATCTTGCTTGTTTCGGAAAATCCACTTGGTGCCGATTATGTTATGCTTGCCAGGATCTGGTCGTTTGACGAGCTCCCATACGTCATTCAGCTTGAATTGAAGAAGTTCGTCTTGCATGGCTTGGATCCACTCCGGTTCCAGAAAAGCCTCAGCTACTTTTGAGGGTTCTGTGATAGATACAAAAGAAAAATGCCCACAGAAGTTAACTAAGTGTGAAGCTTTTGAGCGAGTGAGAGGACCTGGCGCGTTGATGTCGTTGAGGATTTTGTCAAGTTCTACTTCATTTGCAATCCTCGGATGTGCTGGTTGAGGATTTTGTCTGGGCTGAGGAAGTGGTGTTGTTGCAATTTCCTCAGGAGCATCTTCTTGTCTTTCATCAGCGATGGGGATTGTTTCTTCACCAATTTCCTCAGTGGGAACAATGTCTTCAGTAGGCTTAAGCTTTATTGCTTCCTCAGGAGACAGCTTATCTGGATCAGAAGGCAATTGCTCTCTTTGCGAGCCATTAGTTTCATCGAACCGCACATCTACAGTCTCAACAACTTTGTTGTGATAGTTGTTGAAGACTCTGTAGGTGTGCGAGTCCTTTCCATAACCGAGCATAAAACCTTCATGTGCCTTAGGTGCAAATTTCGAGCTATGATGAGGATCTCTAATCCAGCATTTTGCACCGAAGACTTTGAAATAACTTACATTGGGTTTCTTGTCTGTGAGGAGTTCATATGAGGTTTTCTTGAGGAATTTGTGAAGATATACCCTATTGATGACATGCAGTGTTGATTGCTTCAGGCCAGAAGCGTCGAGGAGTCTGATATTCTTCAAGCATAGTTCTTGCCATTTCAACCAGAGTCATGTTCTTTCTTTCGACGACACCATTCTGCTGAGGAGTATAAGGAGCAGACAATTCGTGAGTAATACCAAGTTCATCAAGATAATCATCAAGACCAGTGTTTTTGAACTCGGTTCCATTATCACTCCTGATATGTTTGATCTTGATGTCGAAGTTCGTTGATGCCCTTGAAGAAAATCGTTTGAAGATTTCCTGCACTTCAGTTTTATACACAATAATGTGCACCCAAGTGTATCTGGAATAATCATCAACTATGACAAAGCCATATAGAGATGCTGCATTGGTTAGTGTTGCATAGTGTGTAGGTCCAAATAAATCCATATGAAGCAATTCAAATGGACGTGTAGTGGTCATGATGGTTTTGGAGGGATGTTTGGATCTGGTCATTTTCCCAGATTCACAAGCACCGCAGAGATGATCCTTGAGGAATTTAACTGATTCGATGCCAATGACATGCTTCTTTTTAGCAAGTGTGTGCAAATTCCTCATGCCTGCATGACCTAGTCTTCTGTGCCACAGCCATCTTTCTGAGGTTTTTGCTAGTAAGCAAGTGGCTGGTTGAGGACCTGTAGAGAAGTCAACAATGTACAAATCCCCTCTTCTTACACCTTCGAAGACTTTGGATCTGTCAGATTCCATGATGACTACACATCTATATCTACCAAAGATAACAATCATATCAAGATCACAAAGCATCGAGACTGACATGAGGTTAAAACCAAGGGATTCAACGAGCATTACTTTGTCCATATGCCTATCCTTGGAAATAGCTACTTTGCCAAGTCCCAATACCTTGCTTTTACCTTTATCAGCATATGTGATTTGCTTCAGAGGTGATGGAGTTAGTGGCATATTCATCAGTAGGCTTTTATCACCAGTCATGTGATGTGTGCAGCCACTATCGAGAACCCACTCAGTATTTTTGGGTTTGTCATCCTGCAGATGAATTAGTACAGCTTACCATCTCATATGCTTCAAGTTTGAAGAATATGATACTAATTTCATCAGTTTAGTGATTTCATCGTAACAGAAATGTAAGGACGTGTGAAATATTTCTATTTCATCAATCATTAGCTTGCGTCCTGTCAAGCATTTCCTCAGGTCTCCAGCAAATTCTTCAAATGATGATTTTCATCTGGAGACCTGACCTGCAGAAGTGATTAGTTTGATTTCTTCACCACCCACATATGAAGGGGTGGAAAAGCGTTCATTATCCTGCGAGCACCATATGAGAAAGGTGGCATTGAAGCTAATGCACTTCTCTTAAAAGTAGGGGGGTTAAAGTACTCATATGAGTATGCAGAGAACTGGTTTGAGGATTTATGAACATAATGATTTGAAGAATAGCGCTCATAATCATATTCCTTGTAGTTTCCCTGCATGTTAGGCGCATAAGCACGGGTATGAGCATAGTTTTGACCAGTTGAGGATTTTGATCCTCTTGAAGACTTTGGTCCTCCTGAGGAATTTGATCTGGGGTTCAGATTCTTCAGAGGTGATGTCATGAGGACATTTACTTGAAGATTTTCAAGACAACTTTTGGGAACCCAGATTTTCTTCAGAGGAGGGCCATTCCTGCAGTTAGTTCCAACATATCGAGCAAATACTTCACCAGATTGATTTTTGAACAGTTTATAGTTGGAATCAAATGACTCATCCGAGGAATAGGATAATTCACATGAGAAGCCAGTTAGATTAGATGGATCAAAAGGAGGCCCAGTAGCAGCAACCCATGAAGTTTTGGGATACTGCTCAGGTTTCCAATAAGATCCATCAGCATTCAATTTCCTCTCGAAGGCAATTCCTTCTTTCCTCGGGTTCCTGTTCAAGATCTGCTTTTTGAGCACATCACAAAGGATTTGATGTCCTTTGAGGCTTTTGTACATGCCTGTCACGTACAATTCCTTCAACCCTGCATTTTCATCAGTGGCATTTGTGTTTTCCTTAAGTGAGGAAATAGACACAACACGTGCAGTTGAAGTATTTGTAGCAGTGGTAGCATTTGAAGATTCTGGTGAAGAATTAGCAGTTTCACGATCAATGCATTTAAGACATGGAGGAATAAATTCAACTTGACTAGCGCTGATCTGTTGAGCTAGTAATGAATCATTTTCCATACGAAGATCATCATAAGACATCCTCAGCCTCTCAAGATCAAGCTTCCTTTGAAGAAATTCGTAGGAAAGCTTCTCATGATCAGTGAGGAGTGTATCATATCGATCCTGAAGAATATCAAATCTAGACTGAAGATTTTTCATGTCATCAGCGAGGATTTGATTAAGATTCATTTCATCATTCAACAGATCATCACTTTTGTCTAGCAGTTTTTGAAGCTTTTCCAGAGCAGTTTGTTGTTTAGTGGCAATGATGGCAAGTTTACTGTAACTGGGTTTTTTGTAATCATCATGTTCACAGTCACTTGAATCAGATGAGGAGGCATTATGTGATACCTTTGAACCTTTTGCCATGAAGCAATAGGTTCGAGCGAAGTCATCAGCATAGTCATCAGTATGGATGGTGCACTCATTTTCTTCATGATTGAAGATTGACTTGCTCACGAAATTGGTTGCTAGTGCAAGACTAGCCTGTCCGGATTCTGAATCTTCTCCAGAGCCTTCTTCATCATCACATTCTTCTGATTCTACCTCGGAATCCATTTCCTTGCCAATAAGTGCCCGAGCCTTTCTGAAGCTAGTCTTCTTGTGTGAGGAGGACTTTGAAGATGAGTATTTTGAAGATTTCTTTTTCTTCTTTGAGTCATCAGAACTGTCATCCTTGTATTTCTTCTTCTTTGATTCCTTTCCCTAGCGAGGACAATCAGCAATGTAATGACCTGATTTCTTGCACTTGTGACAGGTCCGTCTCTTGTAGTCCTCAGATGCAGATTCTGATTTCCTCATGTCTCTTCTTGATGATTTACCGAACTGGCCTCGTCGTGTAAATCTCTGGAATTTCCTCACAAGCATTGCAAGTTCCTGACCAAATTCTTCAGGGTCACAACTGTTGTCATCTGTGTCTTCTTCTTCAGATGAGGAAATTGCTCTTGCCTTCAGTGCACGTGGTCTGGAATAGCTTTGTCCATATAGATCTCTCTTTTCTTCTAGCTGGAATTCATGAGTATTTAGCCTTTCGAGGATATCAGCAGGATCTAGCATCTTGTAGTCTGGTCTTTCTTGAATCATCAGAACTAAAGTGTCAAATGAAGAATCCAAAGATCTCAGCAGTTTCTTCACAACTTCGTGATCAGTGATGTCTCGAGCTCCCAGTGCTTGCAGTTCATTTGATATGTCAGTGAGGCGATCAAAGGTGTCTTGGCAGCTTTCATTGTCATGTCTCTTGAAGCGATTGAAGAGATTGCGAAGAATATCAACACGAGAGTCACGTTGGGTTGATACTCCTTCATTTACCTTGCACAGTCTCTCCCAGATCAGTGTTGCAGAGCCTAAGGCACTTACTCTTCCAAACTGGCCAGGGCTCAGATGACCACAGATGATGTTCTTCGCTTGAGAATCGAGTTGCTTGAATTTCTTCACATCAGCTGCAGTGACACTAGCAGAAATGATGGGGACACCATTTTCCACAATATACCAGAGATCATTGTCTATAGCTTGTAGATGCATTTGCATTTTGTTCTTCCAGAAGGGAAAGTTCTTTCCCTCGTAGGTAGGACATGTTGCAGTCACCTTAAACATGCCTGCAGTCGACATAACTAAAACTCCAGGTGGTTAAACCAAAATCACACAGAACAAGGGAGTACCTTGCTCTGATACCAATTGAAAGTGCGTTATATCGACTAGAGGGGGGGTGAATAGGAGATTTTTAGAATTTCATCACTGAGGAAATTCCTTTTGAGGAAATTCCTCACTGATGACTAACTTACAGCGGAAACAGTTAAGGATCAGTCGTGCAATCATTCACAACAGCAATATTACAGAGTGAAGATTATGAAAACAGATTGCACAGTAAGCAGGCACGCAGAATACAGATGATGATTAACTCAAGTGAAGAATTTGGGGTTGAGGAAATTCAGAGAAAGTCTTCAGCAAATTCTTCAAACAGTCATAGTGAAAGTCATCAACACATAATACAGAGAAAGTAAAGAGTTGAGGAATTAGAACCCGATTCTTGGTGAAGACTGTTGTTGATGACCCAGTTCCAACTGCTGTGACAGTTGTACATCTGGTTTGGAGCGGCTTGGTATTGAAACCAAAGGACACCCAATCCCGGAACACACAGTCCCTACCGTATTCTCCTTGAGCTAAGGACACACAGTCCTCGCCCAACACTCGTGGTAAGTCTTCAGGGCAGACTTCCAAACCCTCACAAACTCGGTCACCCGGCGATCCACAATTGACTGCTGGATTGCTCTAGACCATGACGCCTAACCGTCTGGAGGATGCACAGTCCTCAAAGGTAAAAGGCTTCAGTCCCACACAGGAACAACTTCTTCAGTGATGCTCAATCACTAGGTTTGGTTTGTGGTTTCAGTGGGAGGTGTATTTCCTCACTGATGATTTACTCTCGAAAGCTCTGAGGAATTTGGGTTGCTCTTATGACAAGTGTCAGTTTCTAACGGAGCAGCCAACCAGCTAGTGGTTGTGGGGGGCGGCTATTTATAGCCTGGGAGCATCCCGACATGATTTGACATTAATGCCCTTAAATAATATGACCGTTGGAGTGGATAAGATCAGTGACTTGGCGTGGCTTATCGAAACGGTCGGGACTCTCAACTATGAGAGTCCTCATGTCACTCATATTCCTCACTTGAGGCTTTTGGTAGGATTTGGCTTGGGTTGAGCATCATGAGGAAATCCATTCCATAGTGTTACTTTGACCCCCTTTAACAGTACGGTGTTCCTACTCATTAAGTGCGAAGAAAGTAAAACAGAAAACGTAAATCTTCATGCTTCAATTTCTTCAGAACGATTTTCTTCAGGAACCACCGATCTTATCAATATCAATATCTTCATGAGGAATATCAATTTCATCGCAAATTCTTCGCGATTCATTTCTTCAGCTTCAGACCAATTTCTTCAACTGAAGACATATATTTTTAGGGGTCGATATTCTTCAAATATCTCAAACTCCTCAATGACTTATAGATCCTGTGTACACTTATAAACACATTAGATACTTAACCTATAAGTCTTCAAACCACCAAAATCACTAAGGGGCACTAGATGCACTTACACCTTCCACCTTTTACCAAGTATATAGGTGCATTAAATTAAATAGTATTTAATATGGTGATATAACAAGGAACCCATGCTTTCGCATGGAAGCATCTGCACCTGCAACTAACAACGCTAACAACGGGATTAAGCAAGCGGTAACATAGCCAATCAGTAGTTTGCTAGGTCGAACAGGTTGATGGTAATCATGGCATTGTTGAGAGGCTGATATTTATCAGGTGGTAGGCAACGAGACATAAACGATAGAGGCGATAAACTAGCTTGGCAATGATAGTAATGGTATCTGGGGAAATGATCATCTTGCCTGAGATCCTGCTTGGAAGAAGAATGCCTCCGTGAAGTAGACGAACCGATGTAGTCAAACGGGTCCTCACAATCCGACACGCTGCGGAACTATATCGAGACGAAGCAAACCGGAAACACAAATCAACACACGGAATTCACCACACGATGCACAACACAAATGATGCATGAGCAGCTGAAAACATGCAAGTCACGGCATGACAATCCACACAATTAAACACTACACATTAAGTGAAGTTCAATATGCAACGAGTTGCATATTGACGAAACTCCACGTTAATTATTTAGTTCACTCCGGTTAAATACATGGCAATATTAACTGTGATTAAACATGGCAAGAGGTGAAGCGTAATTAATCCACCTATCTAGGCATTTTAAATGAGGTCGGAAATGACATATAGCACCTCCGAGACGACCTCACATGTTAATTTACAATTCTGTCCAGATCTGAACTAATGTATTTAATTGGTTGTTAAACAGCAAAACAAATAGGTTCACGTGATTGTACGCGTCATTTCAAGCAATCTACACATAAAGAACATCTCCAACGGAGCTACGGATCAAAAGTTACAAGCATCGCAAGATATGATGGCATGAATGCAATATGTGTGCAACGACGGTCACGAACACTTCAAAACATACAAACAGCAAGAGAACATGAAACTACACGAGATTCTAAGCAAGTTTCATGTAGGACACGATCAAATCGGAGCTACGGTTCAAAAACTACGAGCAAAACAAGAAATGACTACAATCTGCCAAAATCAGCCACATAGCATTTTCTACGCCCCACAACTACGGCTACACAACTCCGATATGCTCAAGCAAGGCATGGCACGGAAGAGGGAAAGAAGCACTACTGCAAACAACTAACAACAACTAGCATGGCATCATTGATCACTAGGGAAAGAAGACACAAAATGGCATCTCACACAACACACTATTTCAGACTTAGTGAAAATTACACCTCATGAAAGTGCAGTTTTCGATCTGAAGCAATATTGACAGCAGCAAAATCTATAGCTGCAGGACTCCAAATGGCATGAAACTTTACAGCATGCTAGAGAAACACAAGGGGTACAACTAACTCCATTGGACCAACCTCAAAAGAGCTACAGATCACAAGATAGAAGCAAGACAAGACAGCAACAAAATAAAACAGATTTCAGACTTAGAAATATTTCAGCTCCTCCAAATCAGCACTATTTCTAGCAACTTGAGGGCAAGCAAACAACACCTAAACATGCATTTCTATTGCAACCAAAAATACCAGGGGCTAAACAAAACATCTAAGAAGAACTCCCTAGTTGACAACTAATTCAAACGAGGCACGGAATAAATCCTACGAATTAAACAAAAGGGAAACTTAGCAAAATATCTCACAAACTAACTTACTCAAAAGCTAAAACTAATTGCACAGAAAAATCACATGGGTTTTTCTACCCCGGAAACATATAAAATAAGTGGGGGTGCACAACAATAGAATGCCACACGAAAATGCGAGAAAGTAACCTATACACAGGAAAATAAACTACCGGCAAATCCTACATGCAAAAAATACCAACGACCTCTCTAAAATCCATGAAATTATGGTTCCTAAAACATGGCATTTTATCTAAGGCATTCGAGCAAACCGATCTTGCAGGAAAAATAAATACGGGTCGAAACCTATTATGACAGCACGCTTATCTAGGCAAACAGCATGCTAAACGACGTCACACAAATGCGCAAGTTATAAAATCGGATTCTACGCGAAAAGTTACGCGAGATACATATGCTACTCGTCGCGATCCGATATACGGTTTAGAAACTACGGTCATTTGAAATATAGCCTATTTTCTGAAAAAGAATAAATTCGGATTAAATCCTAAATTAACTACTGGGCCGAATCCTACAACAGTGGCCTACAACACACGGGCGCGGGATAACAAACCAGTGCATGGGCGAGGGAAAAGAGCTGCTCACCTGAGTGGCCTTCGGCCTGCTTGGAGAGGAGGGGAGGCAGGCCGGGGGCGCGCACAAAGTAGCTGGGCCGGCTGCGGGGGAACAGGCAGCTGGCGCGGCCCACGCGAGGGGAAGGCGAGGAGGATCTGGCGCCAGGACTCATCGAAGCACCAGGCACGCGGTGCCATCGCGGCGGCGGGACGCGGGACCGATCTGGAATCCTAGATCGCGGGAAGGGCGGCGCTGGCGCCCGCGCTCGGTCAACGCCCCGACCGCTCGAGCGGGAAGGCGGCGCTTCCGAGGGGATCGAGCGGGAACGGCACCTTGGAGCTAGCCACCTGGCCCACAGCGGCGTGACGGGGCGGGTCTGCTCCCGATCTGGGCTGGCGCGGCGCTTGGGACTGGGGAGGAAATCGAGGCGGGGAACTGGGGAATGCAGGGGCTCGCTCGCTGTCTGCGTGGCGGGGAAGGCTAGGTGGGCATCTGATTGGAAGGTGGAGAAAACAAGGAAGGAGACCAGGTGATTTGCGGCGGCGCTGTTAGGACAGGGCAGAATTTGTAGGGTCTCTGTCTATTTGGAGCTAGGGTAGTCTAAAAAGCTAGTGGGTTAGTTATAGGGCATCTGGACCCTCCGATTTAGATCGGGTGATCGAGATAAATAGGTTCGGGAGTCCAATGGACAAACCGATGACTGTTTGCGGTAAAACGGGGTTGATCCGGATCCAACGGTCACGACCGCCCGGTTCGGGTTTCGGGAGGTTTTTTTGGACTGGGCCGCGCGTAGGGTCGACGCACTGTGCAGAGGGGCTAGGCGGAGATGAGAGGGAAAACGGGCGGCGCGGCAACGATTTTTAAAACACCGACAGACGCCCGACGGTAGACCGAATACGGTGCCGCTACGGTCGACCGTTCGGGTACCAGACGGACTCCGATCGCGACGAAATTCGACAGGCGGCCTAGCTATATATAAATAAGACCGCACGTCAAATCTCAACCCGATCAGAGAAAGTTTTACGCACACTTTTAAAACAGGGTTTCGAACGATGCCACGGGCGCGTGCGAGTGCGGTCGGGCTCAGAACGAACAACGACGAGAACCGGCAACTAACAACGGATGCAACTTTTGAAAACTGGCGGCAACGGAGATGCCGATGCAATGCAGATGATGCGAATGATGCGATGATGATGCGACAAAAATAAAACAGACACTCGACGAAAACGGAAAGGAAAGGGAATCTTCTGGAACGTCGGCATCGGGCTGTCACATATATATAGTGGAGGGTTTGGGGCTGTTTTGAGACACAATTTCTCTCTCTCGGCGCAGCCCTACTCCTCCTCCTTCTCGTCCTCCGTAGTGCTTGTCAAAGCCCTGTTGGAATACCACGCAGCTCCACCGTCACCACGCCGTCGTGCTGCCGGAGCTCTCCCTCAACCTCTCCTTCCTCCTTGCTGGATCATGGTGTTGGAGACATCACTGGGTTGCATGTGTATTGAGCACGGAGGCGCCGTTGTTCGGTGCATAGATCAAAATCCATCGCCATCTGAATCGCTGCGAGTACGACTCCATCAACCGCTTCTAGCAATGCTTCCGCTTAGCGATCTTCAAATGTATGAAGATGCTCTACCCCTTTGCTCGTTGCTAGTTTCTTCATAGATAGATCCTTGTGTGACGTAGGAATTTTTTTAAAATTACTACGTTCCCCAACACTAGATAGTTCATAAGTACTAATTAGCCTTTTGTGAAGTTGAAACAAAGTATATATGTTTAAATTGCTGCAGATATGGACTAAGTTTCAACCGATGCCTATTTTTTATTAGCTTAATATGACATTGTAGGTGTGCAAATCTATCCAACGTCATAGGTATTCAAAATACTGCTAACGTGGCATCCAACGCTGCCACTATTTTTTAATAGTGGCACTATATTGATGAGGTCGGGTATCCATGCGAGCAAGGCCATTTTTGCCACGCCATAGTTAGGCTTTTTTGCACTAGTGCACGAGGTGAAGGAGAGTCCAACCTGTTTGTTTCTCTCTCTGTGTGCACGCACATTCAAAAAACGAGTTTGTTACTACACTTGGCATTACAAAAATTGTTTGTGAGCAACGACACACATTGTATGATTGCTGAGGCAAACACCCCCAACATGAAGATTGATCTCCTCGGGGCAACACGACATAACTGTGTTTAACATCTTGATTGAGAAATGAAGATCTCATATACTCCGACGTTGATGGGTGTCTGTATTGAGACCACGAGCATTATAAAATTGGTGGATGAATGTATTGATCCTCAAGGGCAATATGTGTGGAGTATATTGTGCTCTATTTTTGGTGGATGAATGTATTTATACTCCGTCATGGTTTAGAAGGCATGCTTGGAAATTCTATGGAACCTAGGTGGTTACTCCCTCCTTTCCGGTTTATAGGGCTCATCTCAAAATTTTCAGATTTCCATTATATTAGGCTCATTTTGAGTCTAATTGAGTTAAAGTGCTTTGAGTCCCACGCCATATTTAATACATAGAGTTTAGAGAAAGGAGATGAGTGGCTATGCATACATCGTTTTCTACACCACTATCCAAGTCTAATGAGAAGGAGGATGCTACATTTATTGCCTTGGAAATTGAATATGTGAGAAATATTTAATTGGGTAGTTAAAACTAGTGTCATCCACTCACAATTCATCTTGGTTGATGAGATTTCAGATTTGAGCCCTATAAACCGGAAAGGAGGGAGTATTGATTAGCTGTGAGATGGGCTAAAAATAGCATTCAGACTACGCATGCATATAGAAGTAGTACAACAGAGTACTAATTAGTTGCTAGGAGTAAATTAATGCAATGCGCCCTAAATCTTGTCTATTATGGAAATGCACGTAAATTTAATCGTCCCTTCTAAACTGTGACGGAGGAAATAACAGCTAGGTAGCAGTTAGATGTCAACCTCATTACTGTAATGACGGGTATCAACACGCAATAGCAGCCTCATTACGATAGAAAGAAGTAAACTATGAGACCATGTCCTGTTTTGCTTAACTACAGGAAAAAGGTACGAATCTTGAACCCCTAGAATTGTTCCACACATTATATAAAACAAAATAATATAGTGTAAAAATTCATGATATTGTATAATTCAGAGTAACATTGTTCATAATTACTTTCATAGAATTTGACGTGGTCCCCTCGACAACTTCCTCGATCTTGGAGTCTACTTTGCCACAAGTTTCACTTGCATTAACTTGCATTTGGACATGATATTGTATAATTTTGAATCGTTTGAATTAATTCTGAATGTTGGCAATTGCTCTTTTATTCTCCGTAACATTTGTCACAACCATATTGTTCAATTTATAGCATGTCCTCTAGCAACTGGTACCATATTATTCTTGAGGGGTATGTCAACGAGAAATGTGAAATGAGCACCAACCAGGTAAGGTTATATAAAACATGCATGAGCATTGTAAAAACACATTGCATGAGCATTATCTAACCATTAGTTATTGATGATTTCAAACACTTGCTAGGAATAAATATGGCGTTCGACGTCTCCAGCACCCGTCAAGCAGCAGCCATGTGATGTGGACGTTATTAATCGCGTGTTGATCGATCACATGAGAGTGCCATCAAGGCCCCCGGGGACTTGAATGACTCCCTGCGATAGGATAGGAATCGGATTATCGATGATAATGTTGATTTTTATGAAAAGATATACAAGATGCAAGAGCAAAAGGATGAACTGATCCGCGAGATGGGTGTGCTGAAGAAGGACATACAACTTCTTAAGGCCGAGAGGACTCAACTGAATACGGAGAATGCCCATTACATAAGGAAGGGGATACATAGGAATAAGCTCTTTGAAATGAAGTTAATCCTTCGAATGTAGCTAGTGTTGAGATTGTGAAGTTTAAAGTAAGATTGTGAAGTTCAAAGTAAGATTAAGAAGTTGGTAGTTTATAACTACATATCTTTTGTGAAGGTGAAATGTTTAGTTTGTGAACTAGGTAGTTTATAAGTATTAATTAACCTTTTGTGAAGTTGAAACTAAGTATATATGTTTAAATTGCTACATATATGGACTAAGTTTCAACCAATGCTTTTTTTTATTAGCTAAATATGACATTGTTGGAGTGCAACTCTATTCAATGTCATAGGTATTCAAAATACTGCTAAGCGTGGCATCCAACACCGCCACTATCTTTTAACAGTGACACTATATTCATGACATCAGGTGTTCATGCCAGCAAGTCCATTTTCACCATGCCATAGTTAGGCTTTTTTTGCACTAGTGCACGAGGTGAAGGAGAGTCCAGCCTCTCTGTTTTCTCTGTGTGTGCGCGCTTATTCAAAAAACGAGTTTGTTACTACACTTGACATCACAAAAGTTGTTTCTGAGCAACGACACACACTGTATGATCAGTGAGGCAAACACCCCCAACATGAAGATCGATCTCCTCGGGGCAACACAACATAACTGTGTTTAACGTCTTGATTGAGAAATGAAGATGTCATATACTCTGACATTGATAGGTGTGTGTATTGAGACCACGAGCATTATAAAATTAGTGGATGAATGTATTGAGCCTCAAGGGCGATAAGTGTGGAGTATATTATGCTCTATTTTTAGTATTATTCTTATTTCCACAACCATTGACATAAGCATCAGAGACAATTAAATATAGTGCAGGCTGAAGGCAGAAATCCATTTTTTCTCTCAAAAAACAGAAAGATTGAATCTCGATGCGTTGATAAAAAAGTAGTCAAAATTCACAAGACTAAGCCGAAACAACCAACCACTCAAGACAATATTACAACCAACCCTAACATGACAAACATTAATTGATGTCGTTAAGCAAACCTCATTGTAAGCCAGCGCGCACGACTTGTATCCCTAGGGTTCAAAAGGCCATCGCCACCGGCTACGACGGTAAAACTTGCCACGTGCAAATGTCGTTTAAACGTTTATCAAATCCTATCTTATGATAACCCTCAAAAAAGTCCTATCTTATGAGGTTCCGACGGTACACGACGAAATCTCCCCTAATAATAAAGCACGTAGTGCTTCTGTCGTCCGTCGTCTACGTCGTCGCCGTTTTTTCAGAAAAGTCCTTATATTTCTTGGAATTTAACCCGCACTCCTGTTGTAAGTTAAAAAACGTTTCGTTTTTATGTAAACCCCCCTGGCAATCACCACTCGGCTCGCTCACTACCGGGCACGTGGGCAGCTTATCCATTCCCGTCCTCCACCACCGAGGACGCACTGCAATGCGTCGCTGCCGGACGTAGGCGAGGGAGCTTGGGAAGCTCTGGCTTGGGCTTGTCCCCTGGAGGCGAGGCCGAGGGGGCGGCGCACGGGCGCGAGGAGACGGGGTCGAGGAGGCGCAGGGCGCAGTGATGCAGCCAAATCAACGCAGCAGGGCACGATGAACGGTGCAAGGAAACGGCGAGATGTGGTGCAGCAGTCCGAGGCGGACATGATCCGCGGCGAGGGGTAGGTTCCGACGGTGGAGTGCTGGATCCGGTTGATGGCGGCGAGGTACACGCGAGTGGCGCTGTGTACCGGTCCGAGGCAGACAGGATCCGCGGCGAGGGGCAAGTACTGTCGATGGAGTGCTGGATCTGGTCGTTGTGGGCGAGCGACACGCGAGCGACGGCGGCGGCTTGGGATGGCGAGGAATCGGCAACTCTGACATAATTATTCCTAATTAGTAGTTGAAGATCTGAAGTTTCTCGCAGGATTCCGACGGATGGAGGAGCTACGGTGCGCTGGTCTAGGAGCGCCTGCACAACCAAAAGAAGCCCACGCTGACGCGCGCGAGCACAGCGAATCAGGAACGCGATTCCCACGGCGACGACGCCCGCACGCAGGGAGGTGACCGGGGATGAGGCGGCTGGGCACTCACCTCGTAGGCCTCGGTGATGGCCTTGAAACGCGCCTCGGCCTCGGGCTTGGAGGCCGGCGGGTGCTTGTCCGGGTGCCATTTCTTGGCGAGGCCCTTGTACGCGGTGCGGAGCCCCTGCAACGAGGTGCCCCTGGGGACGTCGAGGATCCGGTGGTAGAGCTCCCGTTGGTTCACCATTGGACTTGGAGGCAGACGGCGCCGCACGAGATTCGGTCGCGGGGGAAAAGCGAGAAACAGGGGAGGGAACGAGGGAGGTGGGTTTGATGGAGAGGCAGGTGGTTAGCTATTTGAAACCAGTTGGAACGACCGAGCGAGAGAGAAAGAGAGAGATTTGTTACTATCGGCAATGGAGCAGCCGGGTGCGCGGCAGAGTGCGCTCGCATCTGCTCGCGTACACGCACATAAAGATGCCAGCAGGTTCGTGGTAGTCGCGAACACATGAGCAGCTGGTGCACGGGAGAGTGCACTCGACACAGAAGGGCGTCATGGTGAAAAAAAATTGTGAATAGTGCGAGTTTTTTTCCGGTGCAACGCACGGGTTTTTTGCTAGTCTTACACATGACTTGACTGGTGGTACCAAACATGGTCAAATCCGGACAAACTTTTGAAGAGGGGTCAAATCGTGTTCAACTTCGATCAAAAGGCTGCTTTTGTCAGCCAGACAATTAACCGTGACCTCCATATCAGTGTGGCACACTACTCTGTAAATTCAGGATGGCTTTTTCAAGATAAATAGTACGAAGCGTCTAGAACTCATCTGATGAGATATAATTTAATCTTATTCACATGATGATGTCATTTTTATCTTGTCTCAATCTGTTATTTTTTACATCTGCCAAACTATATATATATATATGGGCTTCGTTGTTTTAGCACATTATCTAGTTTAGCAAATAGAAGAATTCTTTTTTACGTAGCGTGGGATTCAAACCCAAGGTGTTGCGTAAAAGGTGAGCTAGACTTTGGCATGCTAACTACAGAGCAGCCGTGTTCAAAGTTAAAAAAAATGATTATGTTATGTACTAGCATACGCACTATTGATTTTAGCACTTGTTTTTGTCTTCTATGTGGTTGGGCTGCACAAGAATATTGGCTAGTAAATAAAAAAGAACAACTAGTGTACGATAAAAATGTCACAAAATGTTAGAAAAAAGGTATTATTTTTAAAATATATTGTGAACAATAGTTAGAAGATTGTCAAGTAATATAGAAGTGAACAGCCGGAGGACAAAAAAACAACAAAAACATTTTCGATGATAAGAGAGATTTTGTTTTTTTATGTCACCAAAAATGGAAAAAATATATAATTTTGTCAAAACTTATACGTTGGAAATTGCTTACAAACATCACAAAAAATAGATTTCTTATAATAGATGAAAACAATAGGAAACAAGAAAAATAAAAGAAATATAAACAAAGAAAGTAAAAAGAAAAGACTTTGCCGACACAAACACCCCCCCACCCCCGGTTGCGACCACATTATATGTCTTGCAGTTGCGCTCGGGTGTGATGAGTTGCAGTTGCAATCGGGTTTGGGGATCGACTGCACCTACTAAAGAAAAAGGAGAAAAACTTCGCTCGCGCCGAAAACCCTCCCCACAACCCTTGGTTGCAGTCACATTATATGTTTTGCAGTTGCGCTTGGGTGTCATGAGTTGCAGTTGCACTCGGGTTGGGGCGGTTGCAACTAGAAACAAAAAAAACTGAAATGAAAAGACTTCGTTGGCGCCAGACAACCCTCCACCCTGACCTCCGGTTGCGGTTACATTATAAATCTTGCACTAACGCTTGGGTGTGATGAGTTGCATTTGCACTCGAGTTGGGGCGGTTGCAACTACTACAAAAAAACTAAAATGAAAGACTTCGCCGGCGCCGACAACACCCCCCATCCTCCGGTTGCGGTCACATTATACGTCTTGTCATTGCATTGGGTTGTCATGAGTTGCAGTTGCAATCGGGCTTGGGGATCGATTGCACCTACTACAAAAAATAATAATTAAAAAACAAGAAAAACTTTGCCGGTGCCGACAATCCTCCCTCCAACCCCGGTTGCAGTCACATTATACGTCTTTTAGTTGCACTTTGTTGTGATGGGGTTGCAGTTCCGTTTGAGTTGGGGCGGTTGCAACTACAAGCAAAAACACTAAAATGAAAAGACATCGCCAGCGCCAACAACCATCCCCCCGACTCCTGGTTGCGGTCACATTATACGTCTTGCAGTTGCTCTTGGGTGTGATGAGTTGTGGTTGCACTCGGGTTGGGACGGTTGCAACTACTACCAAAAAACTAAATGAAAGACTTCGCACGCGCCGACAACCCTTCCCTAGACCACCGGTTGCGGTCTTGCTGGGGTGTCATGCGTTGTAGTTGCAAACGGGGTTTGGGTCGACTACAACTACTACAAAAAACTAAAAAAAGAGGAAAAAATCGCTGGCGCCGACACCTCCCTGACCCACGGTTGCGGTCACATTTATAGGACTTGTTGTTGCACTTGGGTGTGCTGAGTTGCAGTTGCACTCGTGTTGGGGCGGTTGCAACTACTATAAAATAAAAATAAAAAAAGACTTTGTCGGCACTGACAAACCCTCCCCCTAAACCCTGGTTGCGGTCACATTGATAGGTTTTGCACTTGCGTTTGGGTGTGCTGTGTTGCAATTGTGCTCATGTCGGAGCAATTGCAACTACTACAAAAAAAAACTAAAAGAAAGACTTCGCCGGCACCGAACCCTCCCAGGCTGCGGTCACAACCATGAAAAAAATTGGCCACTTACAATGTTGGTTTCGCCAAATCTGCATGAATCACGACCCGCTTTGAAGGTTGCCCACCAAACGAGTCTATGAAAAACAAACTCCAAAATAAAAACATAAAACAGATAAATATCATGGAAATGCCACTTGCCCTGTGACTACACCATTATAGTTTCTCGCAGGGCATTTGTCGGTGCAATTTTATTAGATCAACACACAATAAAAAATAAAAAATAAAGAAAAGGATGTGATTCAAAAACCTGGACACCGCACACTGGGGATGACAATGAAAAACGAGAAACAGCATACGGGCCGAAAAAAGTAAATAGACCATAAAATGGAACGTATGTGATTTAGAAAACAGACCCTACTCTCGAAAAGACTAAAAAATGAGAAACATCCCATGGGCCGAAGCAGCCAGCAGAGCAAACCCACAATCAACCCAAATAACTCGTGGCCAACAAAAAAACTACGGGCCAGCCACTGTCGTCCCACTGGATGAAGAAAAAAAAAACACGACAATACCATGTCAGGCACTCGAATCTTGAAGCATTTGATCAGCGTCTAACAGGTGACCGAAACACAACTACTTCGCAGCTAGCTGCAAAAACTCCAAATCCGTTTGTTTATATATTTTTTGCACCTTAAATAGAGGAAAACTATAAAAATAAAAACCAAAAAGTAAACAAATAATAATGAAGGAAAAGAAAATATAAATAGGTATATTAAAAAAGAAACAAAAAGAAAATCCCACTACAAGAGTAATGGGATTTCTGCAGTTCGGAGGAGGATGTGGTGCGGTGCGGGCGTCACGGGCGACACAGGCGACGCAGGCCATGTGGGGCTCTCGGGCACCACGACCGCCATTAATGGTCGATTCCCACCAGCCCACGCCCATTACTCCTCCACATCTCCGCCGAGACGCTCCATCGGCTCGTCCTCTCCTTCCCCTACCTCCACTAGATCTAAAGAGATGGCGGGGGCGAGGCGCGGAGGCAAGGCGCGACGTGTTCGCCCTGCGGGGCTGGTAGCGGCGTCGTCGACATCTCTCGCTCCGGTGCCGTTGGCGCAGCGGCCAGTGGTGAAACTGCACACACCAGAGGCGAGGGCGGAGATGCTGCGAGTGGTGGGGGCCTCTTCCCCAATCACGGCGAGTGGCCGGAGCGCATGGTGGAGGTCATCCGCATGGCCACAGTCGAGGAGAGGGACCAGTTCTGTGGGGACGACGACGGGATGGACTACGAGTTGTTGTTCTGGGAGATTCAAGAGGCGGAGGCGAAGGATCCGGCGCAAGCGGCACGATGGCGCAGGTTCAAGGCGGCGAGCCCCTCTCAGCTCAATATTCCGCCGCCACAAGTGCTGGAACTGTCGCGGCGACCGCTGGAGTCGGGGAACAGCCCGCCGCGGCTTCCCTGAAGTTTTGTGACCCTGGCACGCGCCACCATGGCCGGTGGCGCGAGGCGGGTGAGAGGTTGCCACGCAGCTTGGAGCCGCTGCCCTGGCCAGGGGATCGAGGGGAGGTTCCCCCTCACCGATAGGTAAAATTTCCTTTCTCTGAGAATTTACATTCGAAGTCAGTTCGTGGTGATTGTGTGATCACTAGTAATAGAAAATCAGGCCCAGAATCCCTTCGATGTGACCTTTTGGTGAGAGTAGAGACTAGTAGTGACCCTAGTTTGGATTTAAGACGTGATTTGCTTAGCGATGGAGCTTCTGCTCCACATACATCACTTGGAATTGGAGCTTCTTCTCCACTGATGACCAGTAGGTTAGATGGTGCTGAATCGGGTGTTAGCAGGGTGTTTCCTGGGATTGCAGACGTCCACACAGCCGAGAGAGATAAGAAGGAGATGAGGAATGTTCCTCGAGGGATTAAGATGGTTGAGTGTCAGGGGATGCTGGATTCAGGTGGAGAAAATGTTGATGCTAAGCAGGTAGGCATTGACTGTAGGGAACCTGCTTGTGCGGGGACAGTTCAAAAAGATACAGATAAGGTGTGGCCCTCTTTGAACTGTCAGATTACTTCTCAGCCGTTGATGTATGGATCTGTGGTAAAGAGGAAAGCAGATAAGAGAAATACGCTTTCTAAGCCAGGTGACAGGAATGAGGAGGAAGTGGAGGACTTTTATGGCCACTTGTGGGTTATCCCCTCCCCCAGCCGCCGCCAGACATATCGTGGCCATCTCTACCCTCCACCTCCCCCTCCTAAACCTAGATCGGCGCTTGGCAGTAACCTGTTCTGGATCAGGAAGGATCTCTTCCAGACTGGATGCTTCTCGGTGGAAGACTGCTTCCCCATCCTTCGTCCTTGGAGGTTTGATCATATCCCCTCTAAATTCAAGATCTGTTTGAAAGAAAGTGGTGCTGGTGGTGAGTCCTTTGCGGCTGTGGTGAGGAAGAACATGGATCCCCCGCCTCCACAACGTCCCAAGAAGCCCCCAACTAAGAAAGGAGGCCAGGGTGCTCCTCCACCACCTCCTGCTGCCCATGTGGTTGTGGTTGCACCTGTAGCACCTAAAGGCAATGCAGGCAATACTGCCAAAGGAGCCAACATCCCCCAAGCTGCAGTGCCTACACCTCCACAAGCCCCTGTTGTACAACCCCTGGATCCAAGGTACAGAGAGATGATTTGCTTTAACTGCAGTTGGCATGGCCACTATGTGGGGAATTGTGTGGAGGCCAAGAAGTGTTTTATATGCTCTGGCAGCCACAATGTGAACAACTGTGTTGCTTGGGCTAGATTGCAACCTACTGCTGAGTATTTTGGTAGTGCTGCAGTAGGTGTGGGGTTCTACCACATTGATATCCCAGTTTCTGCTGAATCCAATTGGTTGAACTTCAGAAATTGTGCAGTGCTCAAAGTCTTAAAGGGAGAAGTGTCTGCTTCTGATTTGATTACTCAGTTAAATGGAATCTTCTGCAAAGGTAAAGACTGGCCATGGCAGATTAGAGACCTGGAAGAGAAGAAATTTCTACTTAGATTCCCCCCTTGGAAAAAAGTTGAGGATCTGATTGAATTTCCAGCTTTTGACCTACCAATTGATGGGGTTTCTGTGAAGATTTGTGAGTGGACTGGGATGCTTGAATCCTATGGAGAATTAACTGAAGCATGGATCCAAGTGGAAGGTATCCCCCCTAAGTGGTGTGCATGGAAGGTGTTTGCACAAGTGGCTTCTTGTTTTGGAATCTTAGTAGATGTGTATTGGAATGGAATTTTTAAAAATTTCTATGAGAAAATCAGAATTAAGGTAGCCTGTAGAGATCCTACCAAAATCCCCTTTGATAGGTTGGTGGAAATGAAAAAGAAGATGTATATCCTCATGTTCACAGTTGAAGGTTTTACTCAAGTTGGAGATGGTCTAGATGAGGATGACGATGATCCAGATCTTGATATTGATGATGAGGACAAAGTGGAAGATGATGTTGATATTCCTGAGGACTTCATGGATGGTGAAAATGATGAACCTATTGATGAGCTTGATGAAGCTAATTTCTCTAAGAACAAAGATTCTGGATCTAGCAGTAAGGGCAATGGGACTTGTGTCTCTGCAGTTAAGTTTCATCCCTTGTTGTTGGTTGATGAGGTGCATGAACAGTGCATTGAAGAGTTTGGAACTAAAACCCCAATTTCCCAAGAGATAGGTGGAAGTGAAGAGATGTTATCTGACAAGGAAGAATTTGATATTCACTCTCATATGGAGTACTGTTCTACTCAGCTCAAAAACTTTGAGATGGATGTTTCTGAGGGAGAAGAGGAGATCAACCTGCCAGAAATGGTGTGCTTACGTGAAGATGTTGCAACAAAAATTGGTTCTACTAAAATATCCCTGTTTGAATCTTTAAAAGATGCTGAGATGAGCAAGTGCAAGAAGAAAGAGCCAGTCCTGGTTGAGAAATGGGGCCCTGTGCTTTCTACCAGGCCCACTACAAGGCGGCATGGTAATGTGAAGATTATGGAGAAAGCTATTGCCTATCTGCAGAGGAAGAACTTGGAAATCCCTACTACTTTCCAAGGTAAGTCTTTTACCATTTCGGATTCTAAATCCCTTATTGATCAAATTTCCAAGATTGATATTTGTGTTGGTAGTAGTCATGATGAACAAAGTGATATTATTCAGGATTTAGTCCTTAGAGAAAAGCTTAGATGTTTGGAATTCCCTGATTCTAACCCTGAATCTGTTTTACCTAATAACCTGGATATATCTAGTCATGTGATAGAAAGGAATTTATCCTTGACCAATAATAAAGGTGATTCCAAATCTAAAAACGCTGCTTATTTGGAGAACTCCTGCCCCAATATTAAACAAACTAAGAGGCTTTGTAGCCTGTCCCACCCATTTAAGATTCCATGATTGGTGCCTTCTCGAATATCCGTGGTCTAGGCCAAACTGGTGAATTGCAGCGTCTACAAGATTTTATTAGGGGTAACTCGGTGGACTTTGTTGGTTTCTTTGAAACTAAAAGGGAGAATATAGATAATAATAGTTTGAACTATATTGCGGGTAGCAAGCATATTCTTTGGCATCAGTTCCCTGCTCATGGTTCGGCTGGTGGTGTCCTTGTGGGCATTAACAGGGACATTTATGAGATCATTGGTTTTGTTGATAAGGAATTTTGTGTGTTGGACACAATTAGAAGTAAAGCGGAGAAGTGTGTGTGGCAGTTTATTGTTGTATATGGCACTGCTTATAACGAGCGCAAGGTGGAATTTATTGCAGAGTTGCATGAGGTTATGGATGAGGTCTCCTATCCTGTTATTTTAGGTGGAGATTTTAATCTCATTAGATCTGCTGAGAACAAGAGCAATGGTAATTGCAATCAGTCTATTGTTTTTCTTTTCAATGATTAGATCAACAAATGGGGGCTGATGGAGATTAAGGTGGCTAATAGGAAATACACCTGGTGTAATAACCAGGATGATCCCATCTATGCTACCATTGATAGGGTTTTTGTGTCTCCGTCTTGGGACACTCTCTTGTTGGAATTATGCCCTAGAGGCAATAATAAATATAGTTATTATTATAATTCCTGTATCAAGGTAATCGTTTATTGTCCATGCTATAATTGTATTGAATGAAGACTCATTTACATGTGTGGATACATAGACAAAACACCATCCCTAGCAAGCCTCTAGTTGGCTAGCCAGTTGATCAAAGATAGTCAGTGTCTTCTGATTATGAACAAGGTGTTGTTGCTTGAAAACTGGATCACGTCATTAGGAGAATCACGTGATGGACTAGACCCAAACTAATAGACGTAGCATGTTGATCGTGTCATTTTGTTGCTACTGTTTTCTGCGTGTCAAGTATTTATTCCTATGACCATGAGATCATATAACTCACTGACACCGGAGGAATGCTTTGTGTGTATCAAACGTCGCAACGTAACTGGGTGACTATAAAGATGCTCTACAGGTATCTCCGAAGGTGTTAGTTGAGTTAGTATGGATCAAGACTGGGATTTGTCACTCCGCGTAAACGGAGAGGTATCTCGGGGCCCACTCGGTAATACAACATCACACAAGCCTTGCAAGCAATGTAACTTAGTGTAAGTTACGGGGTCTTGTATTACGGAACGAGTAAAGAGACTTGCCGGTAAACGAGATTGAAATAGGTATATGGATACTGACGATCGAATCTCGGGCAAGTAACATACCGAAGGACAAAGGGAATGACATACGGGATTATATGAATCCTTGGCACTGAGGTTCAAACGATAATATCTTCGTAGAATATGTAGGATCCAATATGGGCATCCAGGTCCCGCTATTGGATATTGACCGAGGAGTCTCTCGGGTCATGTCTACATAGTTCTCGAACCCGCAGGGTCTGCACACTTAAGGTTCGGCGTTGTTTTATGCGTATTTGAGTTATATGGTTGGTTACCTAATGTTGTTCGGAGTCCCGGATGAGATCACGGACGTCACGAGGGTTTCCAGAATGGTCCGGAAACGAAGATTGATATATAGGATGACCTCATTTGATTACCGGAAGGTTTTCGGAGTTACCGGGAATGTACCGGGAATGACGAATGGGTTCCGGGAGTTCACCGGGGGGGAACCCACCCCGGGGAAGCCCATAGGCCTTGAGGGTGGCACACCAGCCCTTAATGGGCTGGTGGGACAGCCCAAAAGGCTCTATGCGCCAAGGAGAAGAAAATCAAGAGAGAAAGAAAAAAAAGGATGAGGTGGGAAGGAAGGGGGACTCCCTCCCACCAAACCTAGTCCAACTCGGTTTGGGGGGGGGGAGAGTCCTCCCCCTTGGACTCGGCCGACCCCCTTGGGGCTCCTTGAGCCCCAAGGCAAGGTCCCCTCCCTCCCACCTATATATACGGAGGTTTTAGGGCTGATTTGAGACGACTTTTCCACGGCTGCCCGACCACATACCTCCACGGTTTTTCCTCTAGATCGCGTTTCTGCGGAGCTCGGGCGGAGCCCTGCTGAGACAAGATCATCACCAACCTCCGGAGCGCCGTCACGCTGCCGGAGAACTCTTCTACCTCTCCGTCTCTCTTGCTGGATCAAGAAGGCCGAGATCATCGTCGAGCTGTACGTGTGCTGAACGCGGAGGTGCCGTCCGTTCGGTACTAGATCGTGGGACTGATCGCGGGATTGTTCGCGGGGCGGATCGAGGGACGTGAGGACGTTCCACTACATCAACCGCGTTCACTAACGCTTCTACTGTACGATCTACAAGGGTACATAGATCACGCATCCCCTCTCGTAGATGGACATCACCATGATAGGTCTTCGTGCGCGTAGGAAATTTTTTGTTTCCCATGCGACGTTCCCCAACAGTGGCATCATGAGCTAGGTTCATCCGTAGATGTCTTCTCGAGTAGAACACAAAAGTTTTTGTGGGCGGTGATGTGCGTTTTGCTGCCCTCCTTAGTCTTTTCTTGATTCCGCGGTATTGTTGGATTGAAGCGGCTTGGACCGACATTACTCGTACGCTTACGAGAGACTGGTTTCATCGTTACGAGTAACCCCCTTTGCTCAAAGATGACTGGCAAGTGTCGGTTTCTCCAACTTTAGTTGAATCGGATTTGACCGAGGAGGTCCTTGGATGAGGTTAAATAGCAACTCATATATCTCCGTTGTGGTGTTTGCGTAAGTAAGATGCGATCCTACTAGATACCCTTGGTCACCACGTAAAACATGCAACAACAAAATTAGAGGACGTCTAACTTGTTTTTGCAGGGTATGCTTGTGATGTGATATGGCCAATGATGCGATGTGATATATTGGATGTATGAGATGATCATGTTGTAATAGAAATATCGACTTGCACGTCGATTGTACGGCAACCGGCAGGAGCCATAGGGTTGTCTTTATACTAACGTTTGTGCTTGCAGATGCGTTTACTATCTTGCTAGGATGTAGCTTTAGTAGTAATAGCATGAGTAGCACGACAACCCCGATGGCAACATGTTGATGGATGATCATGGTGTGGCGCCGGTGACAAGAAGATCGTGCCGGTGCTTTGGTGATGGAGATCAAGAAGCACGTGATGATGGCCATATCATGTCACTTATGAATTGCATGTGATGTTAATCCTTTTATGCACCTTATTTTGCTTAGAACGACGGTAGCATTATGAGGTGATCTCTCACTAAAATTTCAAGACGAAATTGTGTTCTCCCCGACTATGCACCGTTGCTACAGTTCGTCGTTTCGAGACACCACGTGATGATCGGGTGTGATAGACTCAACGTTCACATACAACGGGTGCAAAACAGTTGCGCACGCGGAACACTCGGGTTAAGCTTGACGAGCCTAGCATGTGCAGACATGGCCTCGGAACACATGAGACCGAAAGGTCGATCATGAATCATATAGATGATATGATTAGCATAGGGATGCTTACCACTGAAACTATACTCAACTCACGTGATGGTCGGACTTGGGATAGTGTAAGTGGATCATGAACCACTCAAATGACTAGAGAGATGTACTTTTTGAGTGGGAGTTTAGCATATAATTTGATTAAGTTAAACTCTAATTATCTTGAACATAGTCTAAAGTCCACTTTGAATATATTTGTGTTGTAGATCATGGCTCACGCGACAGTCATCCTGAATTTTAATACGTTCCTAGAGAAAGCTAAGTTGAAAGATGATGGAAGCAACTTTGTAGACTGGGCTCGTAATCTTAAGCTAATCTTACAAGCTGGGAAGAAGGATTATGTCCTTAATGCTGCGCTAGGAGATGAACCACCCCCTAAGGCTGATCAGGATGTTAAGAAAGCTTGGTTAGCACGTAAGGAGGACTACTCAATAGTTCAATGTGCAGTCTTGTATGGCTTAGAACCGAGACTTCAACGTAGCTTTGAGCGTCATGGAGCATTTGAGATGTTCCAGGAGTTGAAGTTTATCTTTCAGAAGAACGCCCGGATCGAGAGGTATGAGACCTCCGATAAATTCTATGCTTGCAAGATGGAGGAAAACTCATCTGTCAGTGAACATGTGCTCAAAATGTCTGGGTACTCAAACCGTCTAGCTGAGCTGGGGATTGAACTCCCGCAAGAGGCTATCACTGACAGAATCCTTCAATCACTGCCGCCAAGCTATAAAGGCTTTGTGTTGAACTACAACATGCAAGGGATGAACAAGTCTCCCGGCGAGTTGTTTGCGATGCTGAAAGTCGCAGAGTCTGAACTCCGTAAAGAGCATCAAGTGTTGATGGTGAATAAGACCACTAGTTTCAAGAGAAACGGCAAAGGCAAGAAGGGCAATTCGAAGAAGAGCGGCAAGCCTGTTGCCAATCCGCCGAAGAAACCCAAAGCTGGACCTAAGCCTGAAACGGAGTGTTACTATTGCAAGGGTATGGGTCACTGGAAGCGCAATTGCCCCAAGTATCTGGCAGATAAGAAGGCGGGCAAAGAAAAATCAGGTATATTTGATATACATGTTATTGATGTGTACTTAACCGGCTCTCGTAGTAGTGTCTGGGTATTCGATACCGGTTCTGTTGCTCATATTTGCAACTCGAAACAGGAACTGCGGAATAGACGAAGGCTGGCGAAAGATGAAGTGACGATGCGCGTAGGAAATGGTTCCAAGGTTGATGCAATCGCCGTCAGCACAGTGTCACTTCAGCTACCGTCGGGATTAGTGATGAACTTAAATCATTGTTATTTAGTGCCTGCGTTGAGCATGAACATTATATCTGGATCTTGTTTATTGCGAGACGGTTACTCTTTTAAGTCAGAGAATAATGGTTGTTCTATTTCTATGAGTAACATCTTTTATGGTCATGCACCGAATGTGAGAGGATTGTTCATATTGAATCTTGATAGCGATACTCATATACATAACATTGAGACCAAAAGAGTTAGAGTAAACAATGATAGCGCCATATTTTGTGGCACTGCCGCTTAGGTCATATTGGTGTAAAGCGCATGAAGAAACTCCATGCTGATGGACTTTTGGAGTCACTTGACTTTGATTCACTTGACACGTGCGAACCATGCCTCATGGGCAAGATGACTAAGACTCCGTTCTCTGGAACAATGGAGCGTGCAAGTGACTTATTGGAAATCATACATACCGATGTGTGTGGTCCGATGAGCGTGGAGGCACGCGGCGGATATCGTTATTTTCTCACCTTCACTGACGATTTGAGTAGGTATGGCTATGTCTACTTGATGAAGCACAAGTGAAACATTTGAAAAGTTCAAGCAATTTCAGAGTGAAGTGGAAAATCATCGTAACAAGAAGATCAAGTTCCTACGGTCTGATCGTGGGGGTGAATATCTGAGTTTCGAGTTTGGTAATCACTTAAGAAAATGTGGAATTGTTTCACAGTTGACACCGCCTGGAACACCACAGTGTAATGGTGTGTCCGAACGTCGTAATCGTACTTTGTTAGAGATGGTGCGATCTATGATGTCTCTTACTGATTTGCCGTTATCATTTTGGGGTTATGCATTAGAAACAGCTGCATTCACTTTAAATAGGGCACCATCAAAATCCGTTGAGACGACACCATACGAACTGTGGTATGGCAAAAGGCCAAAGTTGTCGTTTCTTAAAGTTTGGGGATGTGATGCTTATGTCAAAAAGCTTCAGCCCGAAAAGCTGGAACCCAAAGCGGAAAAGTGCGTCTTCATAGGTTACCCAAAAGAGACAGTTGGGTACACCTTCTATCTCAAATCCGAGGGCAAAGTGTTTGTTGCTAAGAACGGAGCTTTTCTCGAGAAGGAGTTTCTCTCGAGAGAATTGAGTGGGAGGAAGATAGAACTTGACGAGGTTGTCGAACCTCTCATCCCTCTGGATGGTGGCGCAGGGCAAGGGGAAACCTCTGTCGTTGCGACGCCGGTTGAGGAGGAAGTTAATGATGATGATCATGAAACTCCAGTTCAAGTTTCTGTTGAACCACGCAGGTCCACGAGATCACGTGCTGCTCCAGAGTGGTACGGTACTCCCGTCTTATCAATCATGTTGTTAGACAACAATGAACCTGCAAATTATGAAGAAGCAATGGTGGGCCCAGATTCCAACAAATGGCTAGAAGCCATGAAGTCCGAGATAGGATCCATGTATGAGAACAAAGTGTGGACTTTGGAGATACTACCTGAGGGCCGCAAGGCTATTCAAAACAAATGGATCTTTAAGAAGAAGACGGACGCTGACGGCAATGTGACCGTTTATAAAGCTCGACTTGTGGCAAAGGGTTTTTCACAAGTTCCAGGAGTTGACTACGATGAGACTTTCTCACCCGTAGCGATGCTTAAGTCCGTCAGAATCATGTTAGCAATAGCTGCATTTTTCGATTATGAAATCTGGCAGATGGATGTCAAAATGGCGTTCCTTAACGGTTTCCTTAAGGAAGAGTTGTATATGATGCAACCCGAAGGTTTTGTCGATCCTAAGAATGCTAACAAGGTGTGCAAGCTCCAGCGATCCATTTATGGACTGGTGCAAGCATCTCGGAGTTGGAACAAACGCTTTGATGAGGTGATCAAAGCATTTGGGTTTATACAAGTGGTTGGAGAATCTTGTATTTACAAGAAAGTGAGTGGGAGCTCTGTGGCGTTTCTAATATTATATGTGGATGACATATTACTGATTGGAAACAACGTAGAGCTTTTGGAGAGCATAAAAGGTTACTTGAATAAAAGTTTCTCTATGAAGGACCTAGGAGAAGCTGCTTACATTCTAGGCATTAAGATCTATAGGGATAGATCAAAACGCCTGATAGGACTTTCACAAAGCACATACCTTGATAAAGTTTTGAAGAGGTTCAAAATGGAACAGTCCAAGAAAGGGTTCTTGCCAGTTTTACAAGGTACGAGATTGAGTAAGACTCAGTGCCCAGCAATGATGAAGATAAAGAGCATATGTGCTCCGTCCCCTATGCTTCAGCCATAGGTTCTATCATGTATGCGATGTGTGCACTAGACCGGATGTTAGCCTGGCCATAAGTATGGCAGGTAGGTTCCAGAGTAATCCAGGAGTGGATCACTGGGCAGCGGTCAAGAATATCCTGAAGTACCTGAAAAGGACTAAGGAGATGTTTCTCGTGTATGGAGGTGACGAAGAGATCGCCGTAAAAGGTTACGTCGATGCAAGATTTGACACAGATCCGGACGACTCTAAGTCGCAAACCGGATACGTATTTATTCTTAATGGGGGTGCAGTAAGCTGGTGCAGTTCCAAGCAAAGCGTCGTAGAAGATTCTACATGTGAAGCGGAGTACATGGCTGCCTCGGAGGCGGCTAAGGAGGGTGTCTGGATGAAGCAGTTCATGACGGATCTTGGAGTGGTGCCAAGCGCACTGAGTCCAATAACCTTGTTCTGTGACAACACTGGTGCCATTGCCTTAGCAAAGGAACCACGGTTTCACAAGAAGACCAGACACATCAAACGATGCTTCAACCTCATCCGCGACTACGTCGAGGGAGAGGACGTGAATATATGCAAAGTGCACACGGATCTGAATGTAGCGGACCCGCTGACTAAACCTCTTCCACGGCCAAAACATGATCAACACCAGAACTGTATGGGTGTTAGATTTATTACAATGTAATTCACATGGTGATGTGAGGGCTAGATTATTGACTCTAGTGCAAGTGGGAGACTGTTGGAATTATGCCCTAGAGGCAATAATAAATATAGTTATTATTATAATTCCTGTATCAAGATAATCGTTTATTGTCCATGCTATAATTGTATTGAATGAAGACTCATTTACATGTGTGGATACATAGACAAAACACCATCCCTAGCAAGCCTCTAGTTGGCTAGCCAGTTGATCAAAGATAGTCAGTGTCTTCTGATTATGAACAAGGTGTTGTTGCTTGATAACTGGATCACGTCATTAGGACAATCACGTGATGGACTAGACCCAAACTAATAGACGTACCATGTTGATCGTGTCATTTTGTTGCTACTGTTTTCTGCGTGTCAAGTATTTATTCCTATGACCATGAGATCATATAACTCACTGACACCGGAGGAATGCTTTGTGTGTATCAAACGTCGCAACGTAACTGGGTGACTATAAAGATGCTCTACAGGTATCTCCGAAGGTGTTAGTTGAGTTAGTATGGATCAAGACTGGGATTTGTCACTCCGTGTAAACGGAGAGGTATCTCGGGGCCCACTCGGTAATACAACATCACACAAGCCTTGCAAGCAATGTAACTTAGTGTAAGTTGCGGGGTCTTGTATTACGGAACGAGTAAAGAGACTTGTCGGTAAACGAGATTGAAATAGGTATATGGATACTGACGATCCAATCTCGGGCAAGTAACATACCGAAGGACAAAGGGAATGACATACGGGATTATATGAATCCTTGGCACTGAGGTTCAAACGATAAGATCTTCGTAGAATATGTAGGATCCAATATGGGCATCCAGGTCCCGCTATTGGATATTGACCGAGGAGTCTCTCGGGTCATGTCTACATAGTTCTCGAACCCGCAGGGTCTGCACACTTAAGGTTCGGCGTTGTTTTATGCGTATTTGAGTTATATGGTTGGTTACCGAATGTTGTTCGGAGTCCCGGATGAGATCACGGACGTCAAGAGGGTTTCCGGAATGGTCCGGAAACAAAGATTGATATATAGGATGGCCTCATTTGATTACCGGAAGGTTTTCGGAGTTACCGGGAATGTACCGGGAATGACGAATGGGTTCCGGGAGTTCACGGGGGGGGGGGGGCAACCCACCCCGGGGAAGCCCATAGGCCTTGAGGGTGGCACACCAGCCCTTAGTGGGCTGGTGGGACAGCCCAAAAGGCTCTATGCGCCAAGGAGAAGAAAATCAAGAGAGAAAGAAAAAAAAAGGAGGAGGTGGGAAGGAAGGGGGACTCCCTCCCACCAAACCTAGTCCAACTCGGTTTGGGGGGGGGGAGAGTCCTCCCCCTTGGACTCGGCCGACCCCCTTGGGGCTCCTTGAGCCCCAAGGCAAGGTCCCCTCCCTCCCACCTATATATACGGAGGTTTTAGGGCTGATTTGAGACGACTTTTCCACGGCTGCCCGACCACATACCTCCACGGTTTTTCCTCTAGATCGCGTTTCTGCGGAGCTCGGGCGGAGCCCTGCTGAGACAAGATCATCACCAACCTCCGGAGCGCCGTCACGCCGCCGGAGAACTCTTCTACCTCTCCGTCTCTCTTGCTGGATCAAGAAGGCCGAGATCATCGTCGAGCTGTACGTGTGCTGAACGCGGAGGTGCCGTCCGTTCGGTACTAGATCGTGGGACTGATCGCGGGATTGTTCGCGGGGCGGATCGAGGGACGTGAGGACGTTCCACTACATCAACCGCGTTCTCTAACGCTTCTGCTGTACGGTCTACGAGGGTACGTAGATCACTCATCCCCTCTCGTAGATGGACATCACCATGATAGGTCTTCGTGCGCGTAGGAAAAATTTTGTTTCCCATGCGATGTTCCCCAACATCTCTTCCCTTTGTCAGTCCTGAGAGCCCTTCCAAGAATTGGGGGTGACCATACCCCACTCCTGCTAGATACGATGGCCACGAGAGTTACTTCCCCCAAGTTGTTTAGGTTTGAGAAGTGGTGGTTAGATCAGCCTGATTTTATGAATTTGGTAGAGATTACATGGCAGGCTCCGGTGGTGGAGATGAATGCTATGAATATTTGGATTTCTAAATCCAAACGTCTTAGGAAAAAAATAAAGGTTGGAGTATTAATATTGAAGCTGCCATTAAGAAGAAAAAGAGAGAGTTGATTCAAGAATTTGATATCCTGGATGTCTTTGCGGAAACTGATCGCATTACTCAGGATGATAAGACTCGGATGAAAAATATCAAATTAGAACTGGAGGAAATTTCTAGGAAAGAGGAGATTGCCTTGTGGCAGAGATCGAGGGATCGTAGAATTAAAGACGGGGATAAAAATAATGCTTATTTCCATGCTTTAGCTAATCATAGGCACCGCAAAAATCATTTGTCGGAGTTGATTGGTGAGCAGGGACCTGTTTATTCCAATGAGGAGATGCTAGAGGTGGCAACAACCTTTTATAAAGACATGTTTAGGCATGAATAGAAACATAATATTCATCTTGGCCCTTCCTTTTGGAAGGAAGATGAACTGATTACTGTTGCTGAGAATGAAGAGCTCCAAAAAAATATCTCAAGAGACAGAGATCAAAGAAGCCATCTTTGGTTCTTATGCACATGGTTCCCCTGGACCAGATGGTCTGTCGTTTCTCTTTTACCAAACCTTTTGGGAGGTAATAAAGAAAGATCTTATGTGTATGGTCAGAGATTTTGAGGCGGGTAGGTTGGATATTCACAGACTTAATTTTTCTTTGATCATTTTGATCCCGAAAGACCCTAATGCTAAATATATGAAGAAATTTAGGCCTATTAGCCTAGGTAATTGTGTTGTTAAAATCTTTTATAAAGTCCTTACTAATAGACTCTTTCCTATTAGTGACAGATTAATTTCCCCTAATCAGACTGCCTTCATTAAGGGGAGATATATTCTTGAGAGCGTGGTTCTAGCTCATGAAGCTATTCACGAAGTAAAGAAATCCAATAGACCAGGGCTTGTGCTTAAGTTGGATTATGAAAAAGCTTATGATAGAGTTAGTTGGGATTTTTTATTTGAGATGTTAGAGACCCGGGGCTTTGGTCCGAAATGGATTTCCTGGATCAAGAGCTTGTTATTCCAAAGTACCTTTAGTGTCCGTATCAATGATACTACTGGCCCCTACTTTGTAGGTGGTAAAGGTCTCAAACAAGGAGATCATATTTCCCCATTGCTTTTTAATTTGGTTGCGGATGTTTTCTCTAAAAATCTTACCAAAGCTGCTAATCATGGATTGATCTCTGGGTTATTAACAAATATTATTCCTGAGGGGGTGATTAGCCTCCAGTATGCCGATGATACTCTCCTCTTTCTAGAGGATTCTTTTGAGAAAGCAAGGAATTTTAAATGGATTTTATCCTATTTTGAAAACCTCTCGGGTATGAAAACTAACTTCCATAAAAGTGACCTCATCACCATTAATATGGAAGAGGATAGAGCGAGGGTGTGTGCCCAGAATTTTAGTTGCAATTGAAGCTCTTTCCCTATTAAATATTTGGGGGTTCCCCTGCATTATGACAATCTGAGAAGGGAAGATCTTCAACCTTTAATAGACAGAATTATTAAAGGGATTTCTGGCTGGTTAGGGAGATATTTAACTTACAGAGGCAAAATTATTTTGCTTTGTGCTTGTGTGGTGAGCATCCCTGCTTATTTGATGGCAGTGGTGAAATTCCCAAAATGGGCTATCAAAGCTATTAATTCTCATATGGCTCATTTCTTGTGGGGTAATATGGGTGAACAACATAAATATCATTTGGCACATTGGGGCCTTGTTTCTAGGAAAAAAGAATTTGGTGGTTTGGGGATTCCTAATATTAGAGAATTCAATATGGCCCTACTTGCTTCCTAGAGTAAAAGATTTTTTAACAGTGCTGATAGTGATTGGAAAAGAATTTTAACATACAAGTATAATGTTTCTGATCCAAATATACTCTGGTCTAAGCAACAAGGGGGCTCCCCCTTTTGGAAAAGTGTTACTTGGGCTTTCAGTGCTGCAAAAGCTTTCTATCACTGGAACATTGGTGCTGGGGACAACATTAGTTTCTGGCATGATATTTGGGCTGGGGAGTGTTCCCTGAAAGTGAGATTTTGGGAGCTGTTTGATATATGTAATAAGCAAGATTGTGTGGTGTCCCAGGTTTGGGATGGGACAACACTTAGATTGTCTTTTAGAAGATGTGTGGATAATAGAGTTATGTCTAGCTGAAATAAGCTCATTGAGCACATTAAATGTTTCCCCCTTTCTAGCTCTCCTGATTGTCCCATCTGGCAATTAGAGGCTAATGGTGTTTATTCTGTGAGGTCTTTTTTATAAAAGTATCAACTTTGGTGGAGTGGTTTCTCCTGTTGGAGATAGTCTTTGGAAAACCTTATGTCCACAAAATATTCATGTGTTTCTGTGGTTATGTCTATATAACAGAATTTTAACTAGGGATAATGTAGCTAAACGAAGGCAATTAAATGATCTAACTTGCTTATTTTGTAATGAGGAGGAATCTGGGCAGCATCTCTTTTTTGATTGCATCAATGCTGGTAACATTTGGTCTATCATAGTTGAGTTCTTTGGTGGTGATAAAATTCAATGATTGTGTGATGTGTCTTCCTTGTGGAAGATGTATAAGAAAAAACCTATGATTAATTTGATTACTGCTGCCTCCTTATGGAGCATTTGGACATTACGGAATGAATTTTGCTTCGAGGGCCGCACTTGGAGAGGACTGGGTTGCGTCAAACTAAGAGGGATTTTGCAACAATGGCGGGTTCTTTGCGATGCTGCTCAAGTGGAAGTGCTGAGGAGGTTCATCTTGTTGTTGGACAAGCGTTGGGGAGAGCTTTTGAGGATCGCTTGGAGCCAGGATCTTGACTAGATTTGTCTTCCTTCAGTCTGTAATAAAAGTGATTTAATACCAGCTACTCTTGCTGGTCTGAGATGTCTTCTCGATTGTAACCTGGATCCAGGTTTTGTTTTTCTTTTTTCGGTCTTGCTTGTGGTGGTCAGTAGTACTCTTGTCTGCTTCATTTTAATAAAAGTGGTGCAGGGGGAAACCCCTTTCTTTCAAAAAAAAAAATACAAAAACCAGAAAAATCTGTATCTATTTCTGAACCTCCTACTCTTAAGCTCAAATGTCACAATTGATTTAAGTGCTCTGATGAGAAAAGATCCATAGATGCTCAACTAAAACAAACGATCGGCATAGATATCTATCCGCTCGCTGCCAAAGCCCCCTTTAACAACATCAAATAGAAAAAAAAAAGTATACAATGTGGTTTCTTTGGGATCTGTTACTCACTCCAGTTTTTTTTTTTTTTTTGAGCGAAGTTACTCACTCCAGCTTGTCACTGCAGAGTAGACGAAATGGTTGTCGCTACTAAAGGCCGCAACTAAAACAACGACGGGCCGCAGCAAAACAACAACTGGCCCATGAAAAAGAAGCAACGTGCAACAACCCCAGCACAACACGAGCCAAAAAAAGGAATAGTGAGGTGACATGATGTTAGCAAAACCATAAGTAGTAGTACTCCCTCTCTCTTGAAATAAATATTTTAAGCTTAGTATAACTTTGTATTATGGTTAATATAAAATTAAAACAGTTATTTTGTGCCATACGAATAATAGATCCGATATTCAATGCGTGAGTGTTGCACAATAAGCAACTTTAGCAGAACCCACATAAATGGTCAGATCCGTAAAAGATAGTGTTTCAGTTTTGCGGTGTCAAAAAACATCGTGAATAGACCCCTTAAAAATGGTCAAACCAATAAACATTTTACAGATCCTAAGAATACACCCCCGCGGCCATTTTATTTACCGTTTTCGGAGGCAAACCTGAGGGGGCCTGTAAACCGGTCAACACTACGCGACAAGAAAATTTCATCATGTGCACATGGGCTTCGATGGTTTTCTTCACGAAACTCATCGAAATCTCGCCAGAAACTCGAGCTGCTACGGACGAGCTCGCTACGGCGACAAAGGAGGAGCTGTTGGATCGATCTGGCGGACGAGCTAGCAAGTTGTTGGATGGATCCGGCCACGAACTAGATAGCTAGCTCATGGATCTCGTCGACCACGGACGAGCTAGGTTCGAGCGATGTCCTAGACGCCGACGGTTTCGTATTTGACCGCTTCGTGCACTATTTATGAACATGGGCAAGAAGAAGAAGAAGAGATGAGAAGAATATGAGTGAATATTTTGCTTTATAGTTCCGCGATATTGATTCTATTTTGTCGCGACCCTCGCTAGTCCGTAAAAAACCATTTTTCATGAATTATAAAAACGTGATACGGATCTAACTTATACGGGTCTACTAGAGCTGTTCTCAGAGCATCTCTAGCAGACCCCGTATTTTTCTGAACCGCAAACATTGTTTACAGTTCGACGAAGCGGAGTTTTGTGAGACGAAATCTTGCACTGTAGAATAGACCCCGCATACGAAACGGTATAATTTGAAGAAAAAAATTACTTTCGCGGGAGAAATAGCAATCACACTGATCATTCAAGTTCATCACATACTACATGATCATACATACTACATTCTATTCTACACAACTATTAGAGGGTCGAGCTAAGCTAACCCTACCAGAGCTCACCGGAGCTAATAACTACCCTACGGCACTATGCAAAATTGAGCTCGTTGGAGCTCGTGCGGTAGTTGTCCAACGGCAGCGCTCAGTCGTCGTCGGAGGAGGAGCACAAGTCGACGTAGATGCGCTCCTGGTCAGTGGCTTCGCGACACCACTCCTCCACCTTGTCGCCGAAGGCGAGGGCCGACATGACACCCTGCTCGTAGAGCACGATGTCGATCCTCTTCCGCCAACCGCGCACTTCACGCTGGCAGCGCGGGCAAAAGGGTGTCCGCCTCCGCCGGAGGGAGGAACTCCTCCGGCACGTCGCTCCGGCCCCGCCTCGGCCTCTTGCTCCATCTTCATCGAAGGGAGCTCCTCTAGCTCCCTCTTCACCAGGGGGAGGGAGGAGCGCGAGCGCGAGCTCGACACCTCGGAGGAGCTGCCGAAGAAGAGGCGGCCGCGCGCGGCCGTACTCCTCTGTCTCGCGTCGGAGGAGCGACGGCGATGGCGACAGGGCCTAGTGTGTGTACCGCAGGGTGCGCGCTTCCGTGTCGCGTCGGATTTGATGCGACGCGCCCTCTCGGAGTCGTCGTTGCCACGACCATCGGAGTTGGTCATCTCGGGCGGTGGATTGAAGGGGCGAGGCGGTGGATTGGAGATGCGCGTGGCGGATCTGAGGCGCCGGCGGTGAGGGGTGAGGATTTTTTGTGACGACGGAGGGATAAGGTTCGGACCCGTATCGAATAGCCGAACCGGCAGATATAATGATCGCGCGGTCGCGTTAGCAGGCTACAGTAAAAAAAAAATACGGAGCGAGCCTTGTTTATTGTGTCTATTCTAATAAATAAAACGGCTTAAATTATTCCGACGATTATACGGAGAGATGCTCAAGCTCTAAGAGGCAATCTTTACCTAATAATAAAGAGGCTATCGTTTCCGTCGGAAAACCCATCGAGCTAATTTTACAAAAAAGCCCTTACTATTTATGACATTAAACTCGTAGTATATATTAAATATATTTTTAAATACTCATATCTTTTCAACCGTAACTTCAAATTTAACATATTATACATAGAATTTGATTAGAAAAATATGTGGAATTTAAATATGATATCATTTTATCTGTTAAACGTTTAATAAAAATACTATGTAGGGTGCAATCTTAATAAATAAATCATTATTCATCTTTTCCGGTACTCATCCGGGTTAGGGATAAACACGTCAACAAAATCAAGATTAGAGATAAAACTGAAGGTCACTTGACTGATTCTTTGTACGTATTAAATCTACATGCAAGCCCTGTTAAAATAGAAGACCTGTGAAATTTTGAACTGCATTTTTATAGGATAAAACCATCTTTATTTGTATCGTAACTATAAATTCTCAAATTATAGACATTTTTTATAAATTAAAAGCGTGTGCCGTGTGGTATTTCTTTCTCCCGTTGCAACGCATGGGCCCTTTTGCTAGTAAATACCAATCGCCTCTCCCTTGCCCACGGTTACCTTCAGTCGCAGTGACTTCCACCGCACCATCCCGGCGGTCCACAGATCTCCTCCAATTCGAAACACCTTAGCCACCGCCATTAATCACCATGTCCAGCATCTCGGGCACACACATTACGGTCACGGCATAGCCTACGCCTGCCTACCATGGACACCTCGTCGTTGTCTACCCCCGCGGCGCCGCCGCCGCCGCCCACGCACTCCGTGCTCGACACCATCCAGAACAAGCTGAGCCCCGGCGTGCTCCTCATCGTGGCCATCCTGGCCATGGTGTTCTTCATCTTCGGCCTGCTCAACCTGCTTGTGCAGAACATCCTCCGGCTGCGCCGCGCGCGGCGGCACCGCCTCCGCGTTGCCGCGGGGGACGTCGACGGCAGCAGCCCCACGGCGCTCCAGGGCCAGCTCCAGCAGCTGTTCCACCTCCACGACGCCGGCGTCGACCAGGCCTTCATCGACGCGCTCCCCGTCTTCGTCTACCGCGCCATCCTCGGCGCCGATGCCGGCCACCGCAAGGGCGGGGGAGACCCGTTCGACTGCGCCGTGTGCCTGTGCGAGTTCGCCATGGACGACGCGCTCCGGCTGCTGCCCACCTGCGGCCACGCCTTCCACGTGCCCTGCATCGACGTCTGGCTGCTCTCGCACTCCACCTGCCCGCTCTGCCGCGGCAGCGTCCTCGCCGCCGACCTCTCGCCGGCGTCCAGCCCGGTGGTGCTCGTCTTGGAGTCCGAAGGCCGTGCCTCGGAGACGCCGGGTGGAAGGGACGAAAATGAGAATGAGGCGTCCCCGAAGGCAGAGGAGGTCGTCGAGGTGAAGCTTGGCAAGCTCCGGTGCATGGACGGCAATGGCGGTTCAGGGCATCTCGCCGCCGATCAAACCGCTAGCAGAGGCGAACTCGGACGGAGGAGGTGCCTGTCCATGGGATCCTACGAGTACGTGATGGACGACCACGCCGCGCTCCGCGTCGCCATCAAGACGCCGGCCAAGAAGCCCCCGAGATCGAGGCGCCGGCACGCGCTGTCGGAGTGCGACTTCGGGAGCGACGTCGCCAAGAAAGGGGCGTGGGAAGCGGCCGTGCAAGAGGCCGCCGCGCCGGCGATCGCCGGAGCGCGTCGCGGCGACGACGCGAGGCTGAGCAACAAGGACAGCTTCTCCGTGTCCAAGATCTGGATGGCGCGCGGCGCCAAGAAGGAGGACGGCCGGATACTGGCCGGCGGGAGACGCTCCGTGTCGTTCCGGTGGCCGGCGATGGCCGAGGCGAGCAGGAACGAAGGCGCCGACGACCGTGAGTGCCGGGACGTGGAGTCGCAGTCAGCAAGCTTCGGCAGCAGCGGCGCCCCGTCCCTTGCGGAGGAGAGGCTGCCGCTCGCGCGGACGAGGACGGCGCCGCTCTGGGCCGCCGGCGGGTGGCAGCCGAGCAGCAGCGCCGGAAGCCATTCCTGAGCCGCGTTTGATTTTTGCCCGTCTTCTTCTTGAAATTCAGTTGGCACGTTGAACACAGGAGATTGATTCGTTTTTCTTGGTGTCCTTCCGTTCTTTTGAATTGTTCAGATTGATTACAGGAATTGCGTTGTTTGACGTAATACTACGACGAATTGGCGCACAGAGAGCAGTGTAAAAACACATTCTCGCATGATTGTGACTTGAATTGTGAGAGAGGTTCAAAAAGTTTTGTGGAGCATGCATACATAATCTATAGTGATTTGCATAACAAAGTAGTACAGTACTGTACTCTACAATAGAATTGAGCAACTTAGAAGCTACTCATGAGCAAAAGGAAACATGGTTGTACTTTCTGAAGATAGATAGATTTTTCCAGATCAGATTTGTCAGGTAAACTGTTGTGGTTAACATTGTTTTTGAGATTTGTCACGTCCCTACAGATTAAGAAACTGATCGTTATGTCTCCGCTGTCATAATTAGCATTCAATGGTGTTGTTGGTGGCGCGTTTGACTTGGAAAGAAGATCAGGTGCCTGCCGGTGCATGTGCCGATGTGCGCCCGCATGTGACGAGGAGAAGGTGAGAGGAAGCAGGAATGGACGCTTCGAATTCGTTTCTTAATCCCCATGTTCGGTTGGCCTTGGTTTTCGTGGAGGTGAGCTGTTCTCCCAACGGATCAAGGTGGTGGTGGACTCACAGTGCTCCGTATCGCATTACATTTAGAGCAAATACAATAGTATAGCCAGCTGCTGGCTATAAGCCATTGACATGTCATCTATAGCTTATTTTATAGCCAACATGTATAATAGTTCGTTGCAAAAGTATATTACTTCTTTATTATATGGTCCACCTTTCATACTCACAAAATGCCTAGGAGCACGTGCTAGAGCTGGCTCTTAGGCCCTGTTTCTTTAGAGCACGGTTAATAGTATAGCCAACTGCTGGCTATAAGCCATCTTATAGCCCACATTATAGCTAGCTTGTACAATAGTTAGCTACAAAAGAGTACTACTTTTATCATATATGGCCCACCTTTCATTCTCACAAAGCATCTAGGAGCACGTGCTAGAGCTGGCTCTTCACGAAGAGCCCGCTTCCCCTCTCTCTCCTCTTCTCTCTCATCCAACTCAAGAAAAATATAGTATTTTAATCCTTACAGCCTGCTGACTGTACCTTACTGTACTTGCTCTTAAAAAGTCCTAGGACTTTTTTTAGTCCCAACTAAAAAGTCTCTAGTCCCTACCCGTTTCTTTCCAATGACTAAACATGGACTAGAGGTTATTAAATGACATGCAAAAAGACCATGTTACCTCTATTAATATACTAGAAGTTATTAAATGACATGCTAAAAGTAGGGGCATTGTTGGGAAAAGAGTCAAAAAAGTCCCAAAAAGTCCCTCCCATAGGGACTTCTTCCATTAGTCCCAAATACCCCCTTTTAGTCCCTAAAAGTCCATCATGTTTCTTTCACATGGGACTAAAAGGGACTTTTTTTAGTCCCTACACCAAAAAGTCCCTGGAAAGAAACACCCCCTTAGCTAAGAGCCCGCTTACCTTCTCTCTCCTCTTCTCTTTACTCTAACTAAACAAAAATATATTAGTTTATTCCTTATAGCCAGCTGACTCAGCTCTATTGTACTTGCTCTTATAGGCTGTTGTTGCAGGCGGCAGTGGTTGCGCTCGCATGCAGTTCCACTTCTTCCACCAGACGCTGTTTGCAACAGTGAACTGTGAGGCTGTACTGAAGCGTGTAACGGTCGTCTCTGGTAACCCATACTCACTCCTTTATGGTTTAAAGGATTTATGTCAAAATTTTCCGATTTTCATTATAGTATGCTTATTTTGAGTTCAACTGGATTAAAGCCTTACATTATATTTAATTCATAGAGATGAAAGAAAAGGAATTAGCGGTCATGCATGTACTCCATGCAATTCTAATGAAAGGGGAGGTGCTACAATTATTGCTTTGGATGTGACAAATATTTTTTTGGCCAGTTAGAACTAAAGTCATTTGCTCACAATGCATCTTGATTGATGGGATTTTAGATTTAAGCCCTATAAATCGAAAAGTAGCAGTTTTCATATAAATCTCTCCCTACTTTACTATGACATATGAGTCACATCTATCAATGGCTAATTTCTATTTTCTATCGCTCACGCGTCCATGTAAGACATCAGCGGGGCTTCGATGACTGAATGAGCGGGTGGTGAGACAGCGGTATTGTGGCGCGGGCAATGATTGTCGGGCGAGCAGCAATTGTGGTGGCGGTCCAGCGGTCATTGGCGAGATGTGGCATGGGTTGAAAAAAATATTGAAAGAGTTGCAACTCTCCTTCTATTTGAGAAGAAGATGGGGGTGTTTGAATATACTTTCTGTCTTAGCCATTCAAAAGTATTTATTACAAATTTGTATTCTCATCCAGACTTAGGTTATCTCCTAATCATTGACAATAATTACTTCGCATATTACCTTAGTCTTGAGTCGAACTTTCTAAACTTTGACAAAATTTATACAAAAAATATCAACATCCACAATATCGGAGCAATACCATTAGCATTCAATGTATTTTCATATCATATATATTTGTTATTGTGGAAGTTTAGATTGTTTTCTACAAACTTTGTCAAACTTTATGCGGGAAAAATAAAATGGAAACTCAACCTTCTTTTGGTTAGACACTTGGCTACACCAACTGCCACTAGCAAACCTCTACACAACTTCATCGAACCGAATATTACAGTCTCAACGATCAATGGCGGAGCCACCTCCCAGCGACCCCTTGCGGCTGCCCGGGCTAGTACAAAGAATTGATACTAAGCACCAGTGGTAATCTATGGTTAAGAATTATTTCTTTGGGCAAGAGGCAGCTCACACTGTCACACTTCAGTCATGCCAGGGCTGCATTTATGGGCTGGCTCCGCCACTGTCGATGATCATGTAGTGTGGTGTACTATCTAACCTTTGAAAATAGTCTAACCCATGTTGCTTCAATTAGGGATGAAAATAGAGTGGAAACTTTCCTATTTTCGACGGGAAAACGGAAATGGAGAGAAAATATGGACACAAAGTGGAAATTTGCCTATATAGGGAGTTTGCCCTTCTAATCACCACAGATATGTTTGTGCTGCACAAGTAAAAAAAATAAGAACAGATGATATATTATAATACAAAAACATGATGTTTTTATTAACATGAACAGCGGATTAAATTTGTTAGTTTACTTGTGTTTTTTCTATTGTTCAAGGGGTTTTTATGTTTCGGTGAACATCCGCTTTCATTGTCGTCTTCGCACCGTGTTCTCTATGTGTTCGTTTCGATAGTATCTGTCTCCGTATTTGTTAGTACCTAGTTTTGTTTGTTTCCACTTCGTTTTCATTTCTAGCTTCCACGGAGTTGCATTCTCGTCTGTCTTTATTGCAAGACTTTTAATTTGAAGATGGACCACACGATCACTTCCTTATCAGAGGAGTCCCCTTCTTCACCAAACATGCTTAGAACCTCCTCATGCTAGAAGACATCAACGACCAAAATGGCGATACCATTTGGTCATCCATTATGCCCAACAAAGTAAACGTCTTCGGTTGGCTGCTCTTCCACGACAAGTTAAACACCAGAGTAAACCTACACCACAAGCATATCATTGACTCCCATGCATGCCATGTGTTATTGCCACCTCAAGAGTCCATATGCAACTTCCTATGATGCCCCTATCCCTTAGGGTTTGGCACTGCACCAGGATGACGACATCAAATGCCTTTGGGAACTTGAATCGGTGCTCATCTGTCTACAAGAAGATTGGCACTCCGTCGACCATCCCGTGGAAGTTCTGGGATGCCATGAATGCAATGGGTCCTTCGTAACATCGACCAACACAACACTACTAGCTACGACCAAAAGATGATTGACAACTTCACTTTGTGGCCTCCGGTTTGGAGAAACAAGGCATAAGAGCATCTATAGCTGGACCCCTATATCCTCCTCAAACGTCCGAAATGGCCTCTCGGTCAGTGTCCGGTCAGAAAAAAGTTGACTCAATCGGACCCCCCGCCCACTTCCTTCCTAAACGTCCGGATTGACCGGCGCCCCTCATATCCATCTCAAATGTAGGAAGGATATGAGGGATCGCAGACGTTCCCGGTCAGTCCGCCACATAGGATGCGAGCCCACATCGGATCACCTTTTCTCTTTTATTATTCATTTTTTTCTTTCTCTTTCTTTTAGTCCACCAACTACATGCAAGTGACCGGACGTATGAGAAAATAAATAATAAATACGGTTGCAAGTATAAAAAAATAGTGTCTCAAAACGGACATTACCGATGGTGCGTCTACGGGCGCTTAGGGGTCATATTTGCTAAGTTCGTGTGTAGATGCTCTAAGGATGTCGTCGTCTCTTGGTGACTGTACCTATGTTCGGGTATAAACATGACTAAGGGGTTGTTTGGTTTCTAGACATACCTAGTCATACCTCATCTTAGTCAAGTTTTACCAAGTTAGGTGGGTGTTTGGTTCTTGTCACACCTACGACAATAATTTTTATATAAACAGTGAACCCCACATGTCATAGACACAAAAAATGTAACAAGATTTCCTTAGGCAAGCAAAAGTATGACTAACAATTTAAACAACTTGAGTAAGGCAAATGTGACAAAAATAACGTGACAATATATGATAAAGATAGTCACAATTCAAACAGCCCCTAAGTAACATACTTGTCCTTTTGGCAAAAACAAGTTACGTGGCCAACATGCACACGATTGCCAGCGAGAGAAAAATATATTGAAAGCACTTATCTAATTTTAGTTTTAACGCGGCCATGTTGGAGAACAAGTATTTATAGTATTTGATGCACAATTTTCCAAGAATATACGCACACAAATTTAGACGAGGAACATGTGTTGCTATATAATTTAAAATTTTAAACAACATGCCCTCTCAGATAACACACATCAGGAGACCGCCATTCTGCTCTTACAATGAAACATAAGCAAAAAACAACAAAGAAGAACAACAAAACGTAAGAAAAAACCAGAGAAAAAACTGTTGGGGAACGTCGCATGGGAAACAAAAAATTTCCTACGCGCACGAAGTCCTATCATGGTGATGTCCATCTACGAGAGGGGGTTTCCGATCTACGTACCCTTGTAGATCGCACAGCAGAAGTGTTAGTGAACGCGGTTGATGTAGTGGAACGTCCTCACGTCCCTCGATCCGCCCCGCGAACCGTCCCGCGATCCGTCCCACGATCCGCTCCGATCTAGTGCCGAACGGACGGCACCTCCGCGTTCAACACACGTACAGCTCGACGATGATCTCGGCCTTCTTCATCCAGCAAGAGAGACGGAGAGGTAGATGAGTTCTCCGGCAGCGTGACGGCGCTCCGGAGGTTGGTGGTGATCTAATCTCAGCAGGGCTCCGCCCGAGCTCCGCAGAAACGCGATCTAGAGGTAAAACCGTGGAGGTATGTGGTCGGGCTGGCGTGGCAAAAGTTGTCTCAAATCAGCCCTAAAACCCCACTATATATAGGAGGGAGGGAGGGGAGGAGGCAGCCTCAAACCCTCAAGGTTTGGCCGAAATTTGAGGTGGAGGAGTCCTACTCCAATCCTACTTGGAGTAGGATTCCACCTTCCCACTTGGAAACTCTTTCCACCTTGTGTTTTTCCCTTCTCAAACCTTATGGGCCTTAGTGGGAACTTATTCCAGCCCACTAGGGGCTGGTTTATCTCTTCCCATAGCCCATGAGACCCCTTGGGGCGTGACACCCCTCTCGATGGTCCCCGTCACCCCTCCCGGCACTCCCGGCACACTACCGATGAGCCCGAAACTTTTCCGGTAATGCCCGAAAACTTTCCGGTAACCAAATGAGGTTATCCTATATATCAATCTTCGTCTCCGGACCATTCCGGAAACCCTCGTGACGTCCGTGATCCCATCCGGGACTCCGAACAACATTCGATAACCAACCATATAACTCAAATACACATAAAACAACGTCGAACCTTAAGTGTGCAGACCCTGCGGGCTCGAGAACTATGTAGACATGACCCGAGTGACTCCTCGGTCAATATCCAATAGCGGGACCTGGATGCCCATATTGGATCCTACATATTCTACGAAGATCTTATCGTTTGAACCTCAGTGCCAAGGATTCATATAATCCCGTATGTCATTTCCTTTGTCCTTCGGTATGTTACTTGCCCGAGATTCGATCGTCAGTATCCGCATACCTATTTCAATCTCGTTTACCGGCAAGTCTCTTTACTCGTTCCGTAATACAAGATCCCGCAACTTACACTAAGTCACATTGCTTGCAAGGCTTGTGTGTGATGTTGTATTACCGAGTGGGCCCCGAGATACCTCTCCGTCATACGGAGTGCCAAATCCCAGTCTTGATCCATACTAACTCAACGAACACCTTCGGAGATACCTGTAGAGCATCTTTATAGTCACCCATTTACGTTGCAACGTTTGATACACACAAAGCATTCCTCCGGTGTCAGTGAGTTATATGATCTCATGGTCATAGGAACAAATACTTGACACGCAGAAAACAGTAGCAACAAAATGACACGATCAACATGCTACGTCTATTAATTTGGGTCTAGTCCATCACATGATTCTCCTAATGATGTGATCCCGTTATCAAGTGACAACACTTGCCTATGGTCAGGAAACCTTGACCATCTTTGATCAACGAGCTAGTCAACTAGAGGCTTACTAGGGACAGTGTTTTGTCCATGTATCCACACATGCACTGTGTTTCCAATCAATACAATTATAGCATGGATAATAAACGATTATCATGAACAAAGAAAGATAATAATAACTAATTTATTATTGCCTCTAAGGCATATTTCCAATAAAAACAACTCTGCGCAAGGCAACACGGCGGTTTTAACATGGTGCAGAACACGGATTGTGTTGTTTGTTAAACGATAGGCTAGAAGTTGTGTAACGTGACAATTGTGTCGCGGTGTATGTGTGCATGCGTCATTGTAATCTTGTGCAGGTTGAGTTTGTTAGATACATCCCCTAGATCCTTATCTTGTATAGTCTTGGACTAAGGGTCAAGATACAGACCACCTGCCCAACAACCTGTAATATTTCTCCTATATAAACACGCACTCGTTCCTACCAGGAGGCACACGATTCATCTCTTTTCTTTCATGGTATCGGAGCCTACCTCGGATCATCCATGGCAAGCTCCTCCTCCACAAATTCCTTCTTCTTATCTCCGTTTGCACACATCGCAACCGAGAAACTTACGAGAGGGAACGAGGCCCTATGGAGGGCCACCGTGCTCTTAGCTATCAAAGGGGGCGGATGGCGGCCTTCCTCGACGTGGAGCAGACGGCTCCACCCATGACCATTGAGGTCACCGCCGACGACGGCAAGACCAAGGCCAAGGTTCCAAACCCTGAGTTTGGTCTGTGGTACGCACGGGATCAGCAGGTTTTCTCCTACCTGCAAACCACGATGTTCCGCGAGATGGCCGTTCAAGTGGCGACTTGCCACATCGCAGCTGAGCTGTGGAACACAATGAGGGGATGCTGGCATCGCATACCCGTGCGTAGACCATCAACAGTATCACCTTGGCAAATCTTCAGAAGGGCAACTCCACCATCATAGAGTATGTTGGAAAGGTTAGAACCCTTTGTAATGACCTAATTGCTTCAGGAAAGAGCATAAATGAACAAGAAGTGGTCTCCCACATCCTTGCTCGGCTCGACAAGGAGTTCGATCCGGTGATCTCTGCTATGTTCTCCCAGGTCAAGCCTGTCAAGGTCCCGGAGTTATACTCACAGCTCCTGAACTTTGAGACCCGCATGAATATTCGTGGCGGGTCCTCGCAGTCATCTGCAAATGCGGATGCACGTGGACGCTTCAACAAGAACGGTGGAAGTGGCGACCGTGGTCGTGGCTGTGGTGACGGCGATGATCGTGGCCACGGTGGAGACAGCGGACGTGGCCGTGGTGGCCACACTGGAGGAAACGACAGTGGCAGTGGGAACTACAACAACAATCCCTCTTCCAAGCCAACGTGCTAGATTTGCAACAAGGTCGGACACCCTGCGTGAAAGTGCTGGAAGCGCTATGACTCCTCCTATCAAGGGGAGACGAGCATTCGGCAAACATGGTTGCCCCTCAGTACGGGGTAGACACAATTGGTATATGGACAGCGGTGCGGCTGATCATATCACCAGTGACCTAGAGAAGTTGTCCGTCCGGGAAAGGTACACTGGCAACAAGCAAATCCACACCGCTAATGGGTTAGGTATGTCTATTGATCATATTGGTCATGCAACTATTTCCATCCTGGATCATGATCTCCATCTTAAAAATGTTCTTCATGTTCCGGAAGACACCGAAGATTTGATTTTTGCAAGTAAACTTACTCTTGATAATGATACTCTTATTGAAGTTCACCCTCACTTTTTCTTATAAAGGATCTGGAAACGAGGAGGGTTCTTCTTCGTGGCAGCGGTAGAGGAGGTCTATATCCTGTCAAACACACAGGGACAAATGTCCATAAGCAAGTGCTCAATGTCACCAGACCATCTTTGGATTGGTGGCATCGATGTTTAGGTCATCCATCTTCCATCATTGTTACGAAGATCCTTAGTGAAAATAAACTCCCGTGTGTTAGTAGTGATGAAAATAAATTTGTATGTGATGCATGTCAAAAAGGCAAAAGTCACCAACTTCCCTATCCAAAATCTTTGAGTGAATCTAAATTTCCATTGGAACTTATCTTTTCTGATGTGTGGGGTTCTGCTATTGAAATCGTAGGACGAAAGATATATTATGTGAGTTTCATCAATGATTTTAGCAAATTCACATGGATCTATCTCATCAAACACAATTCTGAAGTTTTTTATAAATTTCATGACTTCCAAAATCTTGTTGAACGATGATTTGATCGAAAAATCCTTGCACTTCAAACTGATTGGGGAGGGGAGTACGAAAAACTAAATTCTTTCTTCACCAAAATTGGTATATCTCACCATGTCTCGTGCCCCCATACTCATGAGCAAAATCTGTCGGCCGGAAGAAAACATAGGCACATCGTCGAAGTTGGGCTATCCTTGCTTGCTCAAGCTTCCATGCCTTTGAAGTTTTGGGATGAGGCCTTTATTGCTGCAACCTACTTGATAAATAGGGTGCCAAACAAAATTATAAATCATGAAACACCTCTCACTAGATTATTTGGTGAAACTCCAAATTACTCTGCCCTTCGCATCTTTGGTTGTGCGTGTTGGCCCAATCTTCGCCCCTACAACACCCACAAGCTCCAATTTCGCTCCAAACAATGCGTTCTCCTCGGCTATAGTAATCTTCACAAAGGCTATAATTGTTTAGACATCTCCACTGGTCGTGTCTATATCTCTAGGGATGTTGTGTTTGATGAGCACGTTTTTCCCTTCTCCACCTTGCACCCTAATGATGGTGCCCGCCTGAGGGCCGAGATCCTCTTATTCCCACCGGAGCTACTCAATCCTACTGATCATGGGGGCGAAATTGTTGATGATCATATGATTAAGAGTACTACTAATCCTACTGAAATGGTGTAGGAAACAGTGCAGGAAACGACGATAAAACTGCAACAGAAAACATAGTTCTTGTTCATGATTTTATGTAGCAGATACACCCAAACCACTCTGGCACGAGACACGGAGCAGATTCTCCTGCTGTCGTCGATCCCGAGAGATCTGGCGACGTAGACCCTGGAGCATCTTCGGATCCCCACGCAGATTTTCCTGGCGCGCACAGCCCGCCTGCAAGCGACACGCGGCCTGGACCAGGCGCGCTGTCGGGCGGAATCATGGCTGGCACGCCTCCGACACGCAATGATGATGAGTCGGCAAAGTCTCCCGGCGGTCCGTCGACACGAGGGCAATTGCGGTCTCCTGGGCATGTGTCGCCTGTTCGGGGACCCGCGACGTCACCATCACGAGCGCACACTCCCACTCCCGACCGTGCAGCACCTGAGGAGGATCCCCAGGTTGGGTCGACCACATGAGCGGCTGTAGCGGTTGGATATTCTACATCGGTTGGATCTTCTGTGTAAGCCGATTCCGAATGTCCTAGCACTCGCTCGCAACGAGGTATTTTTAAACCACTGATTCCTAAAGATGAAATAGTCAGGTATGACAAAAAATTCAAAATTGTGAATTTTGCTGCCACCCAAGAACCAAGGGATCTAGCTAAAGCATTAGATGATAAAAATTGGAAACACGCTATGGAAGTAGAATATGATGCACTTATGAGAAATCAAACTTGGCATCTAGTATCACCTAAGCAAGGGAGAAATGTTATAGATTGTAAATGGGTGTATAAAATCAAGAGAAATTCTGATGGAACAATAGATAGGTACAAGGCTAGGCTAGTTGCTAAAGGATTCAAACAACGCTACAACATTGATTATAAGGACACTTTCCGTCCAGTAGTTAAAGCAGCCACTATTAGACTTCTTCTGTCTATTGTTGTTTCGAGGGGATGGAATCTTCGTCAGTTGGATGTACAGAATGCGTTCTTACATGGCGTTTTCGAGGAAGAGGTGTATATGAAGCAACCTCCTGGTTTTGTGGATGGCACTAAACCATAATATGTGTGGAAGTTGGACGAAGCTCTCTATGGTCTAAAACAAGCACCTAGGGCTTCGTACTCGAGGTTAAGCACAAAGTTGCAGCAACTTGGCTTTCGGCCCTCAAGGGGAGACACCTCTCTATTCTTTTTCAAGAAAGGAAAGGTGAACATTTATATGCTTATTTATGTAGATGAGATAATTGTTGCTAGCTCATCACAGGACGATACCTCAGCTCTGCTTAAAAAACTGAGTAGTGAATTCGCTCTCAAAGACTTGGGAGAGTTACATTACTTTCTAGACATCGAAGTAAAGAAGGTACATGATGGTATTTTGTTAAATCAAGAAAAATATACTAGAGATATACTCAAGCATGTAGGAATGAAGGACTGTAAACCCTTCAGTACACCTCTGTCTACAACAGAAAAAATATCTTTGCATGAAGGAAAATTGTCGAGTTGTGAGGAAGGAACCAAGTATAGGAGTGTAGTGGGAGCACTTCGATATTTAACCTTGACAAGACCTGGCATTTCTTTCTTTGTTAATAAGGTATGTCAATTTCTACATGCTCCTAGTTCTCTGCATTGGACAGCTGTAAAGAGAATAATGAGATATGTTCAAGGCAGCGTTGGAACTGGACTCAAGATATGTAAGTCATCCTCAAGAACAGTAAGTGCCTTAATTTCTGACGCAGATTGGGCAGGGTGTCCTGATGACAGGAGATCCACTGGTGGGTTCGCTGTTTTCTTTGGTTCTATCTCATATCATGGAATGCGAAGAAACATGCAACATTCTCTCGTTCTAGTACTGAGGCAGAGTATAAGTCTCTTGCAAATGCAACAGCTGAGGTAATGTGGATGGAAACCTTGCTAGATGAGCTAGGAGTTGAAAGGCCACATGTCTCCTGTTTGTGGTGTGATAATCTTGGACCAACATATCTTTCTGCTAATAACAAAACACATAGAGATTGATTTTCATTTTCTTAGAGAAAGAGTTGCCAGAAAATTGTTGGAGATCGGGTTTATTCCAGCAGGAGATCAAGTGGCTGATGGGTTCACAAAGCCTTTGCAAACTCGACAATTTCAAGCCTTCAGAAACAATCTAAACCTTAATATGTTGAGATTGAGGGAGCATGTTAAACGATAGGCTAGAAGTTGTGTAACGTGACAATTGTGTCGCGGTATATGTGTGAGTGGGTCATGTAATCTTGGGCAGGTTGAGTTTGTTAGATAGACCTCCTAGATCTATCTTTTTTCTTTCATTGTTGACATCGACCTGCGCGAGGCTACACGCTGCAGGCACCCCTTTGTGCTGTTACCATCAAGCAAGCAGGTATATAAATTAAGTCAATGTTTTGGTAGGGCAGTGGACCACGCACGCGGCTAGAGTAAAGCACACCGGTTAGTTATTTTTGTGTTGCTCTCAAGCCGAGCATGCGGACGTTTCATGCTACATGCATCATTGGCCCACAAACCGGGGCACAAAAGCAGCTGAAGAAATTGACCATGCTGGGAGCAGCAATCAACGTCATGATCTGGAGTGGATGACAAGGAGGTTAGGGAATAAGCAAGGCATGTGTCCTTCAGAAAATGGTAGGCCTGGATGAGAAATCCATGGACCATGGGAGGGAGTAGGCAGGGTCAAAAGAGGGAAAGGGTCCTGGGCCAAAGGTCAAATATGTTAGTGTCAAGTCACAGACATATATAGCAGCAGCTTAAAAGAGTGGGCACGTAAAAGAGGTGAGTAGTTGAGAGAAAATAGTCAAGAATCGCCATGATTCTGCTTACAAGGCCACCAGATTTTAAGCGCCCTGATGGCGATTGTACGTCGCGCAAATCAAGTGCACGAGCTTTAGTTTCTGCGCTCTAGCTATCAACTTGCAAATCTTTTCTTCCAACGTTAAGTTCGACAATGCACGTCTTGCTAATACTGATTACGCAATGTAACTCAAATGCACGAGTTTAATTTCTACTCCCTCTGTACCATAATATTTGTTATTACGAAGAACTAATCTAGTTTTTTTCAACAACAAATATTTGGGAACAGAAAAGGTATTCTCTATCTACCAACTTACGCACGAAATAAACCTAAAAAAGAAGGTTAAAACCTACGGCCTGTGCATGATCTTGGAAGAAGAGGATAGAGATGGAGCCATGCGATTCAGCGCTCCTGCAAAGTCAGAGTAAACAAGAACTGGGAAGGAGAGCTCTCTTGTTGTTGCTCGTGAGCCCGGCCATGACAGTGATCATGAGCTCGACGTGTCATGGCCAGTGTCAAGTTCTTTCTGCCGGTAGTCCCCACCTGTTAGGGGAGGACCATGCATCGATCCCATCCCATCCCTCAGCCCCTCACACCCGATCCTTTCTCAAAGTCGCATCCTGTCCATCGCGTGCGCTTTGCTAGCTAGCTCGATGTAGCTGTAAGTAGAGCATATTCACTGACTAACAAACAACCTGGCATTTGACCGGATCCCCAGAAGGCAATGCAGGTCGTTAGCGTTGTCCAACACTGCTGCTGCTGCTGCTAGTGTGTTGCCTTCTCACTGGCCTTTTTGTCGGCGTGGAGATGAGCCTTGCCCCCCTCTCTCTCTCTCTCTCTGTGTGTCTTTTGTTTTTGTTTCTCTCGATTGATCTGCTTTTGAGAGTCGAGACCAAGGGAAGGGGGGGAGAAGAAGGGCGAGCACATGCGTCACTTTAATCTATGTTCATGTGTCCAATTAACCACCTGGTCGACCTGTCTAGCTATTACTTGTACTAGTAGGAGTAGCACATGAGGAGAGGTTAGTGCTACTTTGTACTCGCTCCGTTTCTAAATATAAGTCGCTTTACAGATTTCACTAAGGGACTACATACGGAGCAAAATGAATGCATTTATATTCTAATGTATGTCTATATACGATACATCCGTATGTAGCTTCATAGTGAAAATTCTAAAAAGACTTATATTTAGGAATGGAGGAAGTAGTTGAAAGAAATGGTCACGGCAGCCGTCACGGTCGAGTCGGAGTCGGAGTGTCGGACCAAGAAGCTTTCTAATATGCTCAATGTGTACACTACTAGTCTACTACAGTATAAACCAAGAAAAAATCAAGTTTTTTTTTATTTTTAAGAAAAATCAATGCACATGATTTCTGAATTTCCACTCTAAGGAAGTTCTCTTATTTTCAGGGAGAAGTGCAGCCAAGGAAAAAAGTTCCTTGGTTAGGATCTGAGGGCGGGACAATAGTGATAAAAAATGGTACTCGCACGTATCAAGTCAGAGATGAACATCCTCCTAAAAGTGGGGTTAATATCAGAGCGGCATCAACTCTAACCTCCGGTATACAAAAACTGTAACAAGAAGCACAATGCCAAAATGAGTAGAGCGTGTCATTTCAGGGTTCAGATCGACATTCATCGGGCAGAATAACATTGCAGTTCGACAGAATACGACATGTTAATCTGAATTTTCCAACAAAGTTGTGCAACATGAGATGAGGCTAGGAAATCCCTAAAACATGATCTGTCATGTTCTCTGTAATCCACCACACCAAGTACTTCACTCTTTTAGAACCACAAGATGGCGTCCGCCATTTTGTTTAGTCTGCCTTCAGCTAGCAACAGTCCACAGAGCAGGATAATACCAGGATAAATTTTGCAAACACACCCAATCGAATCGCTCAGGGTTCGGGACTAGTTCTCATGCGTTCTGGTGTCACAGTTCAAACACTACCAAAAAGTTTTCGCTCAGTTCGACAAAGTTCAACCTATCATATTAAAAAGTATTTGGTATCATATTTCTTTCTGCCAATTGAGACGAATGTGGCCTTCTCAAGTTAAGAGAGGTCTTCATTGATGCAGAGACCTGGGCATGCTAGGGGTTTAGGACCTATTCTGCAAAATCATGACCAGCCTGACGTTTCTATTTGTCTTCGCAAGCTGAATTTCTGGTTTTCTGAATTTTCAGGGGCCTGGAGGATTCAGATTCAGAATCAATGTAAACAGCAAGGTCAATGTGCCTCTTGGAGGGCCTGGAGCACTCGGCGGCAGAAATTTGATTGCTTTCTGGGTGTCCAACTTCAGTACCAGCTGACGGCGAATCCACCGTACCAAAATCTTGCTCACTTGACATGGCAACAACAGCTTGGTCAGCGGGGAGGGCACCAAAAGGTATATCCCCCACATGGCGGCGTAATTTTAGCAGGCCATTTACCACATCTCCATCATTTGGGTCGTAATGAAATTTATCGCCACCACCAGTGCTCTCTACCGTACCCAGTGCTAGGCCCACTGAAGGGTTGTGAAACTCTGTATCTGTTACTGTTTGGAGCGGTGTGGCGGATACACCATCCCGCATTGTGCACTTCCGTGAATTACATTCCTTGCAGCTGGGTTCATTGACTGGTGGTGTTGAAGATGATGAAGCTCTGTTATTGACCTGGTTCTGAATAGTTTCAACCATTGTGCGCATCTGCTTTGCAAGGACAGGCTGTAGTGCATTCAAGCATGCATCCACTGACGTCTTGTAAAATTCGGTGCACATCTCCTTCATCTTTGCCCTGAACTGAGACGTGAAAATCATGACACATTGTTAGAAAAGAGTAGAGGCAACACATTGTTAGAAAAGAGTAGATACTCCATATACTCACGTCATCATCAGATGGGATAAGTGCGTCGATGAAGTGAAGAACTCCATTTGGCAAAGTATGAGACGATGGAGTACATGATGGCTTTTCCATGAAACAAGTTTTAGTTATGTCTTTGAACTGAAAAGGGGAAACCCAAAATGAGCAAGGTGAGTAAAAAAGGACATAAAAGTTATGAGAAGCATACAGAAACATGGAAACAGAAAAAAGAAAAATAAAGATAGAAAAAGACATACAGAGAGTTTAACTAACCTTTAGTTGTGCAAAATTTATATTGTCAAACGCGCTGATGGCTTTATCATCCCAAGCTGGTAAACGTGGGATGCAGTTGCGAATCTTTGTTCCTTTTAGATCGAGATAATCAAAGAACGTTACCTAAACCATGCCCATTACAAAAAGCATATATCAAGGAAAAAACATCCAACTTCAATAAATGATATAAAATTGAAGAATGCACATACAAGTTCTATGTAATAGAAAGAGAGAGAGGCCAGATTAGCGACAGTAACTCACCAAAGGAATCATCAAGCATCCTCCGAGAGATATAGACTGCTCTTTACCTTTCACGGTTGGCTTGGACAAGGAGATCTGAAACTGTCTGATCTTTTCCACTAACCAGTCTAATGCAAAGCTGCACCAGTCATAGTTGGCGATATCATCAGTGTCAACAATGCCATTGAAGTAGTCTGGGCTCGCACAGGAGTGGCTGGTTGGACACAGGAAGGTTGACAATAAAATGAGCATGAAGATTCTAAGGAACTTTTCATCAGTGAGGTCATCAGACAATAAGTTCATCAAGTGTGAAATGCTAGGCCCAGTAGAATGTATTCCGGTGTCTTCAGCAATGACCCTCCTGGCCTCACTTGTTGCTATCTTGTCAATTAACCGACCACCCAACGGTATACCGAGAATCTGGTGGACTGTGAAAGGGTTTATCTCAAAGCTGCCAACATTTGGAACATTTACAGTTCGACTGTCACAATCGAACCAGATTGCTAGGCGAACTCCCAGATCCCTTGGCAACTGAGAGCAATTAATATCCAGCATTGTCCCAAATCCGCGAGCCCTGACCAAGTCCCTCTGCCTAGGATTTAACTTCTTAATAATAGTTCGGATTTTTGGAAGAGACAACTTCGTAGTGATGGCCTGCAAGGAGGGAGCTTATTGTAAAGAAAAAAAAAGGTATGACCACCTGGCCTAGGGCTTTCCACTGCACAAAAAATCAAATCTTATATAATCGTCACTAACTTTTGATCACCGTTGACAAAAAAATGTTCATATGGTTTACAGTTACCTAATCCTAGTTTTTTCAGATGTTGCAGCCAAAGTCTTACTGAAAATGTTTTGACTTTGACTGTGTCTAGAATGCCAGCTGCAAGGAGGCTGTAAAGAGAAGATCAAATGAATACAATAATGTTTGTTGCACAAAAATGCCATGTATTGTTTTCCGATAGCCAACCTGATAGTGTCCCCTAGTGAAATTACTGAAGCTGCATGTGTTCCTATAAACTCAAAATTAGAGATATTTATGTGCCAATTTTTCTTAAAGTTTAGTGATGGAGGTGAGGAGGCCAAAGTCCTGATTGCTACGATGGCGACCCATGATGTGTTGGGCATTGAACATGCTAGAGTGGAGAAACTTCATTTGTGCATGACATATGGTATGTACACAGGACAACCATTGTCCAATTTTGAACATACATGACTTCCATACAAACAGCAGCAGACTATAAGAGCTGGAGTCTGGCTGCATTGAAAATCGTGAAGGCTTGTTTTGTTCGGTTCCGAAGAAAGAATCAAGTAAGAGATACAAAGAATTCCTTCACGCAAACAAGTTGGGGTAGGCTAGAGCTGAAACCCATAAGATCTCGAAACCAACTCATGGTTCTGGCACATGGATACCTAACTTCCATGCACCGCTGTCTATGGCTTGTTCAAATAGCAAGCGATCAAAATAAGATCAGAGTTATTGTTTCTTTTTCTTTAGGTAAAGTGAAGAACTGTAAGACTGGCACAATGATTAATATGGCGCATGGAGTCCAAGCTGTACTTGTTAGGTTTAGGTTCAGTTAGTAGTAGTAACAAAATCTTTAAATTAGAAATCAGATTGCTTCTTTCCATGTTGGCATGTGAGAGTTCCATGTCGTCAAAACGTGTGGGTCAAGATTAGGAAGTCGGCTATTCACTATAAACAGCAAAAGTGTATGCCATGTAAGACATGTTATGTGTGATTAATAGACACCATGCGTTTGTGGGTTACAGTCCTCTTATACAGTTCCGGGAAAGCTATGTAAAAATCCCCCAAGTTTCAGTATCCATGCATAAGCCTCTACCGTGGTGTGAGTTACAAGGTGACACTATATGGTCTGTCCATGTTATTCCTTCGATTCGAGGGGTCAGGTGTTGTTTCCTCGGGGATTTGCAAAGACCATTTAAAATCTGACAAGAGAAGTGCTGCGAAAGATTGGGCTAACAATGAATCGAGCCTCACCTCAAGGTCTGGTCTGCATCACACCCAGCTATGGTGGGAACATTATGTATCTGTGTCTTTTTGAATAAAGTCTTTTAAGCACAACGTACACCTTTATCGAAAAAGAAAAAAAAACATACACATGTGTTAAGATCGTGCCTTCTGTTTCCATTTATTTTTTACTCCCTCCGTTCCTAAATATAAGTCTTTTAAGCGATTTCACTAAGGGACTACATACAGAGCAAAATGAATGAATCTACACTCTAAAGTATGTCTATATACATCCGTATGTAGTCCCCTAGTGAAATCTTTAAAAAGACTTATATTATGGAACGGAGGGAGTACTTGACAAAATAAGAAACAGCAAGCTTAGAATTACTTTGTACCTCCCAATTGATCGTACGATGCTAGGTGAATTGTCCCTTTTAGCCTTTGTTTAACCTCAACAATGCGGTTGCTATAGGGCATTGATGATAAAAAAAGGCTTTTTGAGTAATCAAAAGAAGAGAAAAACTAATGAGGGAACCAAACCAAGTCCTAGCAAAACAAAACAAAAAAACTCAATGAATTTTTGAAGGCAACGTATCACGCGAAAACGGTTGTTCAGTGAAAATCTGGAAACTTTCCCTCCTAACCATCAGACCTAAAATGGATGGATAACATGAAGAGAGAATTCCTTATATAACAATTCCATAAAATTACCTTCCCTATTTAACACTGAAAAAATATATTTTCCCTATCTAATACCGACTCTAGATTTTGTTCTAAATATAACATTATGTCCATTCTATGAGCTAACGGTGTTAAATTGCACATGAAATGACAATATTACCCCCGTCATTAGTATATGACCATTTTTTAACTCTTCTTTCCCATGCTACGCGTTCTCCTTTAGCCTGAGTGCGACCTAGCTAGCCCAACAACAGTAGCGCCTCAACCAGGTCGTCTTCTTCCTCAGGAAGCTGAGTGGCAGCAACACAACTGCCCCATGCCACCTTCGCTGACCATCAAGTTGTTTATCTACACCTAAGAGATCACAACGTGATCATTCCATTCCTACCCCGCATGCCACGATTAGTGAACTAACTGTGACGAAATCGAGGTTGCCAGCCATCCCGGCCCGTCTGTTCCATCTATGATTTCTGCCACCATCTATGATTTCTGCCACCTCGAGCAACCCTTTCACGTCCCCTTTGCTGTGATCGAGCCACGCCATGACGCCTCCATTTCCCCCACATCTATGCCTTTCTCTCGTCCTTTGCACCAAGATAGAGCTCGACACCCAGAGCACACCCGCAATCGTCCTCGCCATAGCACACAGAATCATAAGCCTCCCCAAGCCCAGTACAGGAGCTTCTCCTAATCCTCTAGAGTATTCTTCCCAAAGGAATCGATGAGTGATACCTCCAATCAGCCGCCCCATGGTCGTCTTCCTCACCTTCGATGAGCCACCGTCGGGCTCTGATCTCCTCCTCCGGCGACCCCCTCATCCATTCCTCTATTTCCTCGGGTCCTCGGGGTGCTTCCAAAGCTGCCAGCTTCCTCCCCATCAAGCCATGCGCCCCCGAGATAGGTGCTCGTCGACGCCGTGCTCCGATAGCCGCCTCCTGTAGCCGTGTCGTCATTGGCGTGCATCACAGTGTTACAATTCATGTGGGTGTGATTGAGGTGAGCCCCTCTCCTCGTGCCTTCTACTGCTTACGTGTTGTGCTCCGCTCGTCGCAACTGTCGTTCTTGCTCGCCGTTGTCATGCCTCCTAACCACCATGCGCATTGCCGCTACCTCCAACACGTGTGGCGCAACTCGTGCTACACCACCGTGCCCACACACCCCCAGCGTTTAGATTGTTAGGAAAGCAACTTGTATTCCCATGAGGCCATAGGCCGGTATATATACATGTACAGGTGATGGACTATATGCAGGAAACCCCTTATATATTGGGATAAATACAAGAGGGTACATGACTTATATTATAACTCTAACACCCCCCCCCCTCAAACTCATGGTGGATGAACAACACTGAGTTTGGAGAGATAAAAGCCATATTGTGCTCTAGTCTGGGCCTTCGTCAGGAAATCCGCCAACTATAACTCGGAAGGCACATACTGAAGAGCAATAACCTGATCCTACACAGCAGCGCGCACATAGAAAGCATCAACACCAATATGCTTGGTGAGCTCATGCTTCACAGGATCGCACGCAATGCTAATAGCACCTGTACTGTCAGATAAGAGCAGAGTCGGTGTAGTGACAGAAACACCAAAATCCTGAAGTAACCACCGTAACCAAGTCACCTCTGCCGTCAAAAGAGCCATCGCTCGCAACTCAGCCTCTGCACTCGAACGGGAAACTGCAATCTGTTTCTTCGTCTTCCAGGCAATGAGAGAACCACCAAGAAAAACACAGTAAGCAGAAAGTGAACGGCGATCTGAAGGATCACTAGCCCACGTAGCATCCGAATAGGCCTGAAGCTGTAAAGAACTGGAGCGAGGAAAGAATAAACGGTGAGAGATCGTGCCCGAAGATATTGGAGAACACGGAGGAGATGACTATAGTGAACCGATGTGGGAGTAGAGACAAACTGACTCAGAATATGAACCGGATAAGAAATATCCGGACGAGTGACAGCTAGATAAACAAGACTGCCAACAAGATGACGATAGCGCGTCGGGTCAGGAACGGGATCACCATCAGTAGCAGAGAGGTGAACATTGAACTCCATAGGAGTCTCAACAATGCGCTCATCAGTAAGAGCAGCACGAGCAAGAAGATCCTGGATATACTTTTCTTGGGATATAAAAAAGCCATCAGAGGTAGAAGAGACTTCAATCCCAAGAAAGTAGCGAAGAGGTTCAAGATCAGACATAAGGAACTGCTCACTAAGACGAGCCTTGACAAAGGCAATATACTCAGGGTGGAGGAACCGGACGTGGCGGACAACATACCTCGCCAGAGAGAACTCCCCAGAGACGGATGCCACGCATGTGAATCGCATGAAGCCAGTGAACTCGGTGTAGTTAGTACCATCAAAGATCACCGAACAGCGAGGGACAGCAACATAGCCAGATGCAGTAGACATTTTCTTTTTTCTTTTTCTTTTTCTTTTCTTTTTAACACGGTTAGGTCAAAAATGGATGAAAGTGCCATTTTGGGAATGAAATTCAGATTGGTGTTAGATAGGGAAGAAATATATTTTCTAGTGTTAAGTAGGGAAGCCACTTTTATGGTAGTGTTAAATAAGGAATTCTTACATGAGAGATGGGATTCCCCTCAGTCACTTAATTATGTTTCACAGAAAAACCCTGACATGTCTTAATCTGTTGTACAACCGAAAGCGGCGGCAGAACCATCGACAGGTGGGTGCAGTGATCGCAAGGCGTCAATGACCTTCGGGTCAGACGCGGGAGATCATAGATCATTGTGATTTTCTGTACGGACGAGGAGAAGCTATGCACGACCTCCAGTGGCTGCGCACAGCAGCTCCGGCATGAGACTAAGCCGAGGCGCGGAACTGATTTGAACTTTGCAACAATGGTGATCGGTTGGAAGTGAGATTGTATTACTATTGCCTCTTGGAGTTGCAGATGATGCTTTGTTTGGAATCCGTCCCAGGCAGACATCTTCCAATCAGTCTGAACCCTCGAAGAACTTCTTGCAGTCAGTTTCAGTTTCAAGGAAATTAGGGGCTGCGAGCTCCTGAGTAAAAGAACTTGCAGGTCAGTTGAAAGGAAAAAAGAGTCTAATTCCAATGAGGTTTCCCGGGTTCTAATTAAACAGCCTAAGTCTGAACTCTAATGTCATGATACACAATAAAAATAAAATTCAAATTCATGATACAATTAGCTCACATTGCCGAACTGACTCCAGAACAAGTAGTAAACAAGGGCAAAATTGAGCAGAGATATGAACTCTAGGTGCAGATCTCAACTAACTAAAGAAAGCAACTAAGCTAGTTTTCCGCAGAGAGGTTGTGAGCCGTCTCGTGGTCTGCGGCATGTGGGGGCAGGGGCCAGCTGTGGTATCCCTTGGAAGCAGTCGAGAGAGCGAGCCAGCAAGGGCATGTGCAAGGAGAGCAAGGAAGATCACATATTGTTTTGAAACCCCCTGACACCATGTAGCGCTTGCTCGCCGGCCACAGCCACTTTCAGGAATTGCCATTCGACAAGTTGGTCGGGCATCGAGACATAGTCCAAAAAGCAGGACTGGAAAGTGGTGGGTTCGAGATCATTGCTCGGTGTCGCGAGCGCTAGGTCCCTGGTGAGCTCCGGCGGTGATGTGTTTTGACAGGAATTAGATTGGATCGGAGTACAACCAGATTAAGACATGTGAGGGGGTTTTCTGTGAAGGGTTTTTAAGTGGCTAAGGGGTATCTCACCTCTTATGTAATACATTCATTTTAGATCTGATGGTTAGAAGAAAAGATTTCCAGATTTTCACTGAACAACCGTTTTCACCAGATACATTGCCTTTTTTGAAAGCCTAATACATATTTCTAAAAAACACACGTGCAGAAAATGGTTTGATAGCTGTAATTTTTTCATTTGTGGTCGGCTGACAAAAACAGGAATCCTTTCAAAATATGATGTGTTGAAAGATGCGAATTGTTTTTTTTTAACTTGGTTACCAAACTTTTGCAAGCTTGTTTCATAAGATTTTGAAAACTCTTAGAAAATACATGAAATGCATCTACCTTATGAAAGTGCATCCTGTTTTTTGGAAGTTAATCAGAAAATGTTGAAAGCTCCATACATAATCAGAAAATCAGAAAATGCATCTACCTTATGATGTGTTGAAAGATGCGAATTGTTTTTTTCTAACTTGGTTACCAATCTTTTGCAAGCTTGTTTCATAAGATTTTGAAAACTCATAGAAAATACATGAAATGCATCTACCTTATGAAAGTGCATCCTGTTTTTTGGAAGTTAATCAGAAAATGTTGAAAGCTCCATACATAATTTCTGAAAAGCAAATCATAAGTATTTGACAGTTGCATCTCTTTTCATTTTTGTGTTGTTGAGCATGAAACAATAGATCTGGCATTTCAGAAACTGGTATGTGGAAGATGTGAGAATTTATTTTTGAAAACTGATTAGCAAATGTCCAAAAACATGTTTCTTATTTGTTTAAATCTCTTCACGAAAAAATCATGTGCATCGCCATTTTCTTTTAGTTCATCTCCAAATTTTTGGAACATCTCGAAACAAAATTCAAGAATGCAAAATCCTCAGAAAAGCAAAGAAGGAAAAAGGAATACTGCAAAACTGGTTTATGAGATTTCACTATTGGCATCTCAGTTTCACCAAGGATTTTTTTAGAAAGAAGGCCCTAACCAAGGTTTCTCTGCTCACTAGTAATACGCTTACCAATCGAGCTAAAGTCATTTCTTGCTGTTATTCAGCCCAACTCCCCCACCCATGATGAATTCAGTTTATTCATGTATTATGGAAAGTTCCGCATAAAGTACCCATCATTGTACAAATGCAGGAAATGTTTCACATGCAAAAGAATGTTTGCATAAACTTATATATACTCTAAAGCGATTGTAAACTTATAACCCAGGGATGAATAGCACACAAAGCATACCTTGCCATGTATCACGTCGCCTATAGTCTCTCGTGATTTGCTCGAGCGACTATCAGACGCACCGGTAAATCTTAGATGCACCATCTTGTGTTGCGCCCTCTGTTTCAATAAATAAAGAAGTTCAGGAAACCAGACTGTATTAAGTATGTATTATATTCCTGCCATAACGAAAATTCATGATAATTTTGCCCAAAAACATGCATTGTTTGGAATATGATTACTCGTGAGCTGAGATCACCAGACATCTGATTACTCATTAGGAAGTTTTCTAGATACAGGTCACTGCATAGGAGAAAGCCAGCCGTTACTTTCCAACAGCCACATTGGGCTGTTGGAACATTTCCATTTCAGACATTATGCCGACTTGTGCTGGCTCTCAAAACTGAAACGAGGACAAAAGGAAGAACTTACAACAAACAGAGGTTGAAATTAACTTTTATAAGATTTCATACCACCTTTCAACAAATATGAACTGTACTACACGAGATTGCAGACAAAATAAATGAAACTGTACTTCAAAATACGTGAAGTTTCAGAAATTCAGGATGAGCTTTCAGAAGAAGAAAAAGCATTTTAGCAAACTCATCATGCTAACTTCCAGCAACGTTTTAGGAAAGTTCCAGAGACCCGAACCCCAATTTCTCACCAAACCAGCACCAAAATTCAACTGAACACTCTCAACTTTCCACTAATACACTTGCAACTTCCTGCTAATGTCAGACACTGGATCCACCAAAAATACGAGATTTCAACAACCAATTGCCAGATTTCGGTGAAATTAACCGCAGCTTTGTACCAAAAAGAACAACAAAACACACGAGAAATCAGAGGTAATTAAACATTTAAACCCTAGATCTTGCTGTCTTTCCTGCTCTGGCGAAGGCAGGGGAGAAAGGAGACGTCTCCCGTCGTGACAGGAGCGGGGCGAGGCGCAAGGCCGCTCCCTCGAGGGCTCCTGCTCTCGTCGGAGACCGACGGCAGCACCCGGAAGGGCCGGCGGCAGAACCAGTGTGTTAGCGTTTTTGTGCGTGTGGTGGTGGATGGGTGGGGAGGAGCTCACGGTCTGTACCTAGATCCGGCGCAGCGGGAGCAGTTGTGCTCCGTGAAAGGGGCGGCGCCGGCGGCTGGAGCTGCCGCGGCGGCGCGGTTGGGCGGTGTAGAGGAAAGCAAGTGGAGAACTGGAGATGCGAGCGAGGGAGGTGGATGGGAAATGGAAAGCGTGACACACAGAAGTGAAATACGCCGCTTTTGGCTTTATTAATATATTTTTTTCTAATAAAATCGAGCATAATATCTTCTTTCTACCCGTAATAAGTACCTAAATACACTTTAGGCTTGTTCGGTTAATCCCCACCACAAGGGGATTGAGGGGGATTGGAAGGGTTTGAGGTGGATTTTGACTTGCTGGGGATTTAATCCCTTCCAATCCCCTTCAAACCCCTTAAAAATCTATGGAACCGAACAAGGCCTTAATGTGAATCTCTATCTCTATTATTAAAGAAGAACCCGTAGATTGTTTCTTTCTCCCGCGCCACCTATGGATCGACAGGCCTCTTCCTTTCATTGATATTTTTTCTTGAACCAAACCCACCTCCTGCTTTTGCTTTTTGAAGGCTTACATCGTCTCCACCTCCTGCAATCCCGCATGTAGCACACAAGAAAGCCAATCGAAAAATCCGCCTAAAACATATGCATGTCTCATTTCTTCTCGCTCGAGCAAAACCTACACACTCCGCCGATCCAGATGCATTGGCAGGCAACCGCACCCTTTCCTCTTCCTACCCCTCGCCTCACATCGTACCCAATATTTTTTAAGGTTCCGCTCTTACCTATACGATCACTCATACTCTCTAGCTATTCACCCACTCTTGCATGGTCTGTTTATTCATGTTATACTCGTCGCCATTAATTCTCTCTGTGTGTGTTGAGGAACATATTTTTGTAGTAAATCGATAGCATACCATCAAGCAGTGCGACGACAATGGAGGAGACATGGAATTATAGGACATGCTTTTTGAGGAGTTATTTTACCAATATATTGTCAAAGTGGGAATGGTAAACCAACAGGCCACACACGTACATCAAAGCTTGTGTTGTATGGAGAAAGCCTCCGGTGACTTGGTTGACATATTTCCAGTGCCTAAATATGCATTTTCATAGTCGTAGGACAACCTTGGCAGCCCTCAAATATTGTTTGGAACTTCGGTGCATCACTCATAAACACAGGTGACACAACTGGACTACCACTGATGCTAATGGCAAAGACACTGCGTCGCTTCAATTTGTGGGATTCTTAGCATCAGAGTTAGAAATGATGTAAAATCCCATTAAAAAATAAAAATCATTTTGAATCCTAAAAGATATTGGTTTATTTAACTTGGTCCCAAGCGGAACGGGAGGATTCTTTCCATGTGGTTCAAGCGAATGAAAATACTCATACAAAATGTAGTGCCAAAGAATTCATAGGAAAAAATATATGGATTGCGAGGCGCCAGCCGATCCGGCCCGTTGGCTCTGGGTCCAACGAGGCGGCCCAGGCCCGCGGTCAGGGTGGCCGGCCACACACGCCGACGTGGAACGTTGGGGTAGGGTTTCCCCTACCCTCCAGCGCTCCGAGATCAAGTCGCCGCCAGCTCGCGTCTCCCAGGCCGGGCCGCTCCCTGCCCGAGTGCCCCTGCCCGCGCCGCCACCTACCACTGCCTCCCTTCCCGCGCCGCCTCCCGCCCGAGTTCCACTGGTCGTGCTCGCCTCGCCAGCGTCGCTCCGTCCCTTGCTTGCGTCGTTGCTCGCGGCGTCCGGTGTGCACGTCCCTTCGCCCCCTCCCATCGCGGCTCCGAGCCCCTGTGCCCCTGTGTCGCGCCTCTCGTACCGAGACGAGCTGATGCCCCGGTCGTTCGGAGACGGTCTGGCAAGGCCGAAGCGGCCGCTCCCGGCAAGCTCAGCGCCCCGGCCCGAGTCCGGTGTTCCTGCGTCTGCCCCGGAGGTGATGTCCGCTGCGGCCTCCTCGCGTTCCGGCCGGGGTGGAGCTGACTGGCCGGAAAGGTCCCCGGAGTTCTACTCCGGCACCTCCCTGCGCCGCCCCTGCCTCCCCGGGATCTGGCACGTGACCCCTGCCTGTCCCTTCCGGGCTCGCCGGGGGATGTTCGTCGCCGGGAGGCTGCCCGCGTGCGACGCGAGGATGTCGACAGGGAGGACGAGCTTCGGGCCGAGTTGGTGGCGCACCCGCCGACGGCCGCTAGCGCCCGGGACAGCCTGGCCCCTCGGGAGCCGGCCTCTCGTGTGACAGCCACTAGGCTTTCCCGCGAGGCTCGCCGGGCTGCCCCTGGTCCGCTTTGTGATGAGCACCGGAGGCCGACCCACGAGACTAGTCGTCGGTCTGATTGACGCCATCTAGGGCGGATGGACCGGACTGGCGCCGGGATGACTGGTCTCCCGGACGTAGGTCCCCGGGACATCGATCTGCTGAATAGTCGGCGATGCCAGGGGGTCTGGTGCGATCCCTGGAGTGGCTGGCTGTCCGGCTCCGGTGGGGGTTCCTAAGCAGGTGGCTACGGAGCCCCCTGATACGTCCATTTTGCATCATGTTTCCATGTTAATATTTATCGCTTCTTTTGTTGTTATTTCACTTCATGGTACTATTTTTATGCCTTTTCTCTCTTATTTTGCAAGGTTTACATGAAGAGGGAGAATACCGGCAACTCGAATTCTGGCCTGAAAGTGGAGCAAAGTTGAGATACATATTCTGCGCAACTCCAAACGCCGTGAAAATCAACAGAGATTTTTTTCCCAATATATAAAAAATACTGGGCCGAAGAAGCGCCAGAGGCGCGCCAGGGGGTGGCCACAAGCCTGCACGGCGCGGCCACCCCCAGGTCGCGCCATGGGGGCTTGTGGGCACCCTGCTGGCCCACTTGCCCCCCTCTTTTACTGCATGGAGGGTTTCGTCCAGAAAAAAAAATCAAAAGGGAGCTTTTTCGTGGCTTCGCCGCCACCACGAGGCGGAACTTGAGCATAACCAATCTAGAGCTCCGGCAGGACGATCCTGCCGGGGAAACTTCCCTCCCGGAGGGGGAACTCGTCGCCATCGTCATCACCAACACTCCTCTCATCGGAGGGGACTCGTCACCATCAACATCTTCATCAGCACCATCTCATCTCCAAACCCTAGTTCATCTCTTGTAACCAATCTCCGTCTCGCGACTCCGATTGGTACTTATAAGGTTGCTAGTAGTGTTGATTACTCTTTGTAGTTGATGCTAGTTGGATTACTTGGTGGAAGAGTTTATGTTCAGATCCTTGATGCTACTCATTACACCTCTGATCATGATTATGATTATGCTTTGTGAGTAGTTACTTTTGTTCCTGAGGACATGGGATAAGTCATGCTAATAATAGTCATGTGAATTTGGTATTCGTTCGGTATTTCGATATGTTGTATGTTGTTTTTCTCTAGTGGTGTTATGTGAACGGCGACTACATAACACTTCACCATTATTTGGGCCTAGAGGAAGGCATTGGGAAGTAGTAAGTAGATGATGGGTTGCTAGAGTGGCAGAATCTTAAACCCTAGTTTATGCGTTACTTCGTAAGGGGTTGATTTGGATCCACTAGTTTAATGCTATGGTTAGACTTTGTCTTAATTCTTCTTTCATAGTTGCGGATGCTTGCGAGAGGGGTTAATCATAAGTGGGATGCTTGTCCAAGTAAGGGCAGTACCCAAGCGCTGGTCCACCCACATATCAAACGATCAAAGTAACAAACGTGAATCATATGAATATGATGAAACTATCATGATAGAAATTCCCGTGTGTCCTCGAGAGCGTTTTTCCTCCTATAAGACTTTGTTCGGGCTTGTCCCTTGCTACAAAAGGAATTGGGACACTTTGCTGCACCGTTGCTACTTTTGTTACTTGTTGCTTGCTACGAATCATCTCACCACACAATCACTTGTTACCGATAATTTCAGTGCTTGCGGATATTTCCTTGCTGAAAACCACTTGTCAGATCCTTCTGCTCCTCGTTGGGTTCGACACTCTTACTTATCAAAAGGACTAAGATTGATCCCCTATACTTGTGGGTCATCAAGACTCTTTTCTGGCGCCGTTGCCGGGGAGTGAAGCGCCTTTGGTAAGTGGAACTTGGTAAGGACACATTCATATAGTATGCTGAAATTTATTGTCACTTGTCACTATGGATACTAATCCTTTGAGGGGCTTGTTCGGGGTATCTTCACCTAGAACGGAAGCACAAATGGTTGCTCCTCAATCTGCTGCACCTACTGAAAATATTTGCTTTGAATTTCCTTCGGGTATGCTTGAGAAACTGCTGGCTAATACTTTTACAGGAGATGAAGCATCACATCCAGACTTGCATCTGATCTATGTAGATGAAGTTTGTGGTTTATTTAAGCTTGCAGGTGTGCCCGGGGATGAGGTCAAGAAGAAGGTATTTCCTTTATCTTTGAAGGATAAGGCGTTGACATGGTATAGGCTATGTGATGATACTGGATCATGGGACTACAATCGGTTGAAATTGGAATTTCATCAAAAGTTTTATCCTATGCATTTAGTACATCATGATCGAAATTATATTTACAATTTTTGGCCTCGTGATAGAGAAAGCATCGCTCAAGCTTGGGGGAGTCTTAAATCAATGTTATATTCATGCCCCAATCATGAGCTCTCGAGAGAAATTATTATTCAGAACTTCTATGCTCGGCTTTCTCATGATGATCACACCATGCTTGACACTTCTTGTACCGGCTCTTTTATGAAGAGAGATATTGAATTCAAATGGAATTTATTGGAGTGAATTAAACACAACTCTGAATATTGGGAGCTTGAAGAAGGTAAGGAGTCAGGTATGAATTTCACTTTTGATTGCGTTAAATCCTTTGTTGAGACAAATACCTTTAGTGACTTTAGCGCTAAGTATGGACTTGACTCTGAGATAGTAGCTTCATTGTGTGAATCTTTTGCTGCTCATATTGATCTCCCCAAAGAGAAGTGGTTTAAATTTCATCCTCCTTTAGAAGTCAATGTAGTTAACCCACTCCTGTTGAAGAGAAAGTCATTGCCTATAATGATCCTGTTGTTCCCAGTGCTTACATTGAGAAACCACCTTTCCCTGTTAGGATAAAGGATCATTCTAAAGCTTCAACTGTGACACATAGAGGCTATATTAGAACACCTACACCCCCTGAGCAAATTATAGTTGAACCTAGCATTGCTATTATCAGAGATCTTTTGTCTGAAGAAGTTGATGGACATAATATTCACTTCTGTGAAAATGCTGCTAGAATTGCTAAACCTCACGTTAGAGACAAACATAGGCCTGTTGTTGGCATGCCTGTGGTTTCTGTTAAGATAGGAGATCATTGTTATCATGGCTTATGTGACGTGGGTGCTAGTGTTAGTGCAATACCTCAATCCTTATACGATGAAGTCAAAGATGAGATTGCACCTGTTGAGATAGAACCTATAGATGTCACTATTCAGCTTGCCAATAGAGATACTATCTGCCCTGTGGGAATTGTTAGGGATGTTGAAGTCTTGTGTGGTAAAACGAAGTATCCTGTTGATTTCCTCGTTCTTGCTGCCGCACAAGATAGCTTTTGTCCCATCATATTTGGTAGACCCTTTCTCAATACTGTCAATGCTCATATTGATTGTGAGAAGCAAACTGTCACTGTTGGCTTTGAAGGTGTGTCACATGAGTTCAATTTCTCTAAGTTTGGTAGACAACCTCATGAAAAGGAGTTGCCTAGTAGGGATGAAACGATTGCCTTAGCCTCTATTGTCGTGCCTCCTACTGATCCCTTAGAGCAATACTTGCTTGAGCATGAAAATGATATGCATATGGATGAAAGGGATGAAATAGATAGAGTTGTCTTAGAACAATATCCTATCCTTAAGAATAACTTGCATGTTGAACTGCTTGGGGATCCACCCCCACCAAAGGGAGATCCTGTGTTCGAGCTTAAACAGTTGCCTGATACTCTTAAGTATGCCTATCTTGATGAAAAGGAGATATATCATGTTATTATTAGTGCTAGCCTCTCAGAGCAGGAAGAAAAGAAGTTACTAAAAACTCTGAGGAAGCACCGTGCTGCTATGGGATATTCTCTTGATGATCTTAAGGGCATTAGTCCCACTCTATGCCAGCACAAGATCAAAACGGATCCTGATTTCAAACCAGTTGCTGATCATCAAAGGAGATTGAATCCTAAGATGAAAGAAGTAGTAAGAAAAGAAATACTAAAGCTCGTGGAAGCGGGTATTATCTATCCTGTTGCTCATAGCGATTGGGTGAGTCCGGCGCATTGCGTTCCTAAGAAGGGAGGCATCACTGTTGTCCCTAATGATAAGGATGAGTTGATCCCATAGAGGATTATTACTGGCTATAGGATGGTGATTGATTTTAGGAAGTTGAATAAGGCGACTAGGAAATATCATTACCCTCTGCCTTTTATCGATCAAATGCTAGAAAGGTTGTCCAAACACACACACTTCTGCTTTCTAGACGGTTATTCTGGTTTCTCCCAAATACCAGTTGCACAATCTGATCAGGAGAAAACCACTTTCACCTGCCCTTTCGGTACCTTTGCTTATAGACGTATGCCTTTTGGCTTATGTAATGCACCTGTCACCTTTCAAAGATGTATGATGGCTATATTCTCTGACTTTTGTGAAAAGATTGTTGAGGTTTTCATGGATGACTTCTCCGTTTACAGGTCTTCCTTTGATGATTGCCTCAGCAACCTTGATCGAGTCTTGCAGAGATGTAAAGACACCAATCTTGTCTTGAATTGGGAGAAGTGCCACTTTATGGTTAATGAAGGCATCGTCTTAGGACATAAAATTTCTGAAAGAGGTATCGAAGTCGATAAGGCTAAGGTTGATGCAATCGAGAAAATGCCATACCCCACAGATATCAGAGGTATAAGAAGTTTCCTTGGTCATGCTGGTTTCTATAGAAGGTTCATCAAAGACTTCTCTAATATTTCTAGGCCTCTTACCAATCTCTTGCAAAAGGATATCCCTTTTGTCTTTGATGATGATTGTGAGGAAGCCTTCGAAATACTTAAGAGGGCTTTGATAACTACACCTATTGTTCAACCACCTGATTGGAACTTGCCTTTTGAGATCATATGTGACGCTAGCGATTATGCTGTTGGTGTTGTTCTAGGGCAAAGATTTGATAATAAGTTGAATGTTATTCACTATGCTAGTAAAACTCTAGACAGTGCCCAGAGAAACTATGCCACTACGGAGAAGGAATTTTTAGCAGTCGTGTTTGCATGTGAAAAGTTCAGGTCTTACATAGTTGATTCCAAAGTCACTATTCACACTGATCATGCTGCTATTAAGTACCTCATGGAGAAGAAGGATGCTAAACCTAGACTTATCACATGGGTTCTCTTGCTACAAGAATTTGATTTGCACGTTGTCGACAGAAAGGGTGTTGATAACCCCGTAGCAGATAACTTGTCTAGGTTGGAGAACGTTCTTGATGACCCACAACCTATCAATGATAGCTTTCCCGGTGAGCAACTGAATGTCATCAATGCTTCACGTAGTGCACCGTGGTATGCTGATTATGCAAACTATATCGTTGCCAAATATATACCACCTAGTTTCACGTACCAGCAAAACAAGAAATTCTTCTTTGACTTGAGACACTACTTTTGGGATGATCCTCGCCTTTACAAGGAAGGAGTAGATGGCGTTATTAGACGTTGTGTACCTGAACATGAACATGGACAGATCCTACAGAAGTGTCACTCCGAGGCTTACCGAGGACACCATGCGGGAGATAGAAGTGCACACAAGGTATTGCAATCAGGTTTCTATTGGCCCACTCTCTTCAAGGATGCCCGTAAGTTTGTCTTGTCTTGTGACGAATGTCAAAGAATAGGTAATATTAGCAAACGTCAGGAAATGCCTATGAACTACTCACTTGTCATTGAACCATTTGATGTTTGGGGCTTTGATTATATGGGACCTTTTCCAAAATTCAATGGGTATACTCACATCTTAGTTGCTGTTGATTACGTCACTAAGTGGGTAGAAGTTATCCCCACTAGTAGTGCTGATCACAACACCTCTATCAAGATGCTGAAAAAAGTTATCTTCCCTAGATTTGGAGTCCCTAGATATCTAATGACCGACGGTGGTTCACACTTCATTCATGGTGCTTTCCGTAAAACGCTTGCTAAGTACGATGTCAACCATAGAATCGCGTCTCCCTACCACCCTCAGTCCAGTGGTCAAGTAGAGCTAAGCAACAGAGAGATTAAACTAATCCTGCAAAATACTGTCAACAGGTCTAGAAAGAATTGGTCTAAGAAGCTCGATGATGCACTGTGGGCTTATAGAACTGCCTATAAGAATCCCATGGGCATGTCTCCGTACAAATGGTGTATGGGAAAGCATGTCACTTACCTCTTGAGCTAGAGCATAAAGCATATTGGGCAATCAAAGAGCTCAACTTTGATTTCAAACTTGCCGGTGAGAAGAGGTTATTTGATATTAGCTCGCTTGATGAGTGGAGAACTCAGGCATATGAGAATGCCAAGTTCTTCAAAGAGAAGGTTAAGAGGTGGCATGATAAGAGGATACAAAATCGTGAGTTCAATGTAGGTGATTATGTCTTGCTATATAACTCTCGTTTAAGATTCTTTGCGGGCAAGCTTCTCTCTAAATGGGAAGGTCCCTATGTTGTTGAGGAAGTATATCGTTCCGGTGCTATCAAGATCAACAACACGGAAGGTAATTGTCCGAGAGTGGTAAATGGGCAGAGAATCAAGCATTATATCTCAGGTACTCCCATAAATTTTGAAATCAATATCATCAATACCATAACTCCGGAAGGATACCTAAGGGACATTTATCAGCCTGTTTCAGACTTCGAAAACGAAGAGGTATGAGATTCGGTAAGAAAACAGAGTCCAAAACGTTCCCCATAGCAAATTTTCTCTGTTTTGGAATATTTGAAGAAATACAAAAATTGGAAGTAGTCCAGAAAGTGCGCGAGGAGGCGACAAGCCTGCATGGCGCGGGCCCACCCCCTGGCCGCGCCGTGAGGGCTTGTGGCCACCTCGTGCGCCTCCCGGACTCCGTTTTCATGCAGGGTACTCCTTCTGGTCTGGAAAAAATCATTATATATACTTCCGTTTGGTCTGACCCGTGCATCATGCAGATTTCCTCTGTTTTTCGTTTCGAGCCTATTTTCATCCCAGGAATCTATGGGGGAGAACAACCTCCGTCAAATCTATGGAGAAGTTCATGTTGATCTGAAAAGGATGGAGGTCATGGAGGCTAAGGAGAGGCTACCTAAAGAAACCAAGGGCAAGGCTAAGGAGAAGGATCAGGCATGGGACGAAGTGCAATCTGTGTTCAACAAGGAAGAAGTTGAAGAAGTGGATTTCCTCCAACCCTACCTCCACCTACTATCTCCATCTTTGATTGAACTCTTGAGGTTTTGTGAAACAACTCGTGCTCGCAATACTTGTCTCACCCGTCAAGTTGTTTTGCTGGAGAAACATGTCACAGATCTCCAAAGTATAAATCGAAGACTGATGGCCCTCTTGGAATCAAAGGTTGCAGCAACAACTTCACCACCACCACCAAAGGAAGACAACTGAGCATTGGTATGGGCAATCCCCTTGGCTTGTGCCAAGCTTGGGGGAGTTGCCCCGGTATCGTATCACCATCACATCTTTTGCCTTTACCTTTGTTTTAGTTTCCCTTTTCAGATTTCTTTTTCTCTAGTAGTTTAAAAGTCTTAGTGTTTTAGTCTTGAGTTTTTGCTTTGAGTCACCCCCGATGTATTCTTGATCGTGAGCCTTATAATAAAGAGTGTCTTAGTTGAAGGGCTTTGCCTCTTGCCATGATCAAAAGAGTGAGAATAGAACAAAAGCATGAAAGATCATGTAATGATCTTATGGGAAGTGATGGCTTCACATATAAACAGAATGAGGATTGAAACTTGTTGAGGGTAGGCAAACGTAGACCTTGGTCATTGTTGCAATTAATAGGAAGTGATAAAGAAGGAGAGGTTCACATATAAATATATCATCTCTGACACCATCTATGATTGTGAACACTCACTAAATTATTACATGCCTAGAAGTAGATGTTGGACAAGGAAGACAACGTAATGAATTGTGTTTTCTTAGCTCTGAACAATGTTATATGATTAGAGATCCCTTAGCATGTGACGATTGCTTCCACCTCATATTAGCCAAAACTCCTGCACTAAGTAGAGATACTACTTGTGCATCCATAAACCTTCAAACCAGTTTTGCCATGAGTGTCCACCATACCTACCTATGGATTGAATAACATCCTTCAAATAAGTTGTTATCGGTGCAAGCTTTAAAAATTTCTCTCTAATATGTATGATCTATTAGTGTGTGGAAAATAAGCTTTGTACGAACCTGTGATGAGGAAGACATAAAAGCGACAGACTGCATAATAAAGTTCTTTATCACAGGAGGCAATAAAAAGTGACGTTCCTCCGCACTAAGAGGACACGCATCCAAACCTCAAAAGTGCATGACGACCTCTGCTTCCCTCTGCGAAGGGCCTATCTTGTACCTTTACTTTTTGCCCTTGAAAGAGTCATGGTGATCTTCACCAATTCCTTATTTTGCCTTTGTCTTGGCTAACGTCATATGCTTGGGAAAGATCTATATTCATATATCAACTTGGAGGTAGGCATTCATGAATTATTATTGTTTACTTTACCCTTGAGGTAAGAAGTTGGGAGGCAAAACTGTAAGCCCCTATCCTTCTATGTGTCCAGCTGAAACTTTGATCTCATGAGTACCACGTGAGTTGTAGAAATTGTAAGAACGAAAGAATGATTGAGTATGTGGATTTGCTTTACAAGCTCTTATTTGACTCTTTCCGATGTTGTGATGAATTGCAAGTTCTTCAATGACTAAAGGCTATCGGTTGTTACTTCTCGGTAATGTTCTCGATCCACGCTTTACTTTGTGAAGAAATTATCACTTTAGCATGAGAGATTATATGTTGGTATTGCTGTTCTGAGCTTGATCATGATGCATTCATGTTCGTATCTAGTTTTGTCGACACCTCTCTCCCTAAACATGTAGACATATTTAGTGAGCTAGGCTTTCGCTTGAGGACAAGCGAGGTCTAAGCTTGGGGGAGTTGATACGTCCATTTTGCATTGTGTTTTCATGTTGATATTTATCACTTCTTTTGTTGTTATTTCACTTCACGGTACCATTCTTATGCCTTTTCTCTCTTATTTTGCAAGGTTTACATGAAGAGGGAGAATACCGGCAACTGGAATTCTGGCCTGAAAGTGGAGCGAAGTTGAGATACATATTCTGCGCAACTCCAAACGTCGTGAAAATCAACGGAGATTTTTTTTCCCAATATATAAAAAATACTCGGCCGAAGAAGCGCCAGAAGGGCGCCAAGGGGTGGCCACAAGCCTGCACGGCGCGGCCACCCCCCAGGTCGTGCCATGGGGGCTTGTGGGCACCCTGCTGGCCCACTTGCCCCCCTCTTTTGCTATATGGAGGGTTTCATCTAGAAAAAATCTGAAGGGAGCTTTTTCATGGTTTCGCCGCCGCCACAAGGCGGAACTTGAGCATAACCAATCTAGAGCTCCGGCAGGACGATCCTGTCGGGGAAACTTCCCTCCCGGAGGGGGAAATCGTCGCCATCGTCATCACCAACACTCCTCTCATCGGAGGGGACTCGTCACCATCAACATCTTCATCAGCACCATCTCATCTCCAAACCCTAGTTCATCTCTTGTAACCAATCTCTGTCTCGCGACTCCGGTTGGTACTTGTAAGGTTGCTAGTAGTGTTGATTACTCTTTGTAGTTGATGCTAGTTGGATTATTTGGTGGAAGAGTTTATGTTCAGATCCTTGATGCTACTCATTACACCTCTGATCATGATTATGATTATGCTTTGTGAGTAGTTACTTTTGTTCCTGAGGACATGGGATAAGTCATGCTAATAATAGTCATGTGAATTTGGTATTCGTTCGGTATTTTGATATGTTGTATGTTGTTTTTCCTCTAGTGGTGTTATGTGAACGTTGACTACATAACAATTCACCATTATTTGGGCCTAGAGGAAGGCATTGGGAAGTAGTAAGTAGATGATGGGTTGCTAGAGTGACAGAAGCTTAAACCCTAGTTTATGCGTTACTTCGTAAGGGGCTGATTTGGATCCACTAGTTTAATGCTATGGTTAGACTTTGGCTTAATTCTTCTTTCGTAGTTGCGGATGCTTGCGAGAGGGGTTAATCATAAGTGGGGTGCTTGTCCAAGTAAGGACAGTACCCAAGCGCTGGTCCACCCACATATCAAACTATCAAAGTAACGAACGCGAATCATATGAACATGATGAAACTAGCATGACTGAAATTCCCGTGTGTCCTTGGGAGTGTTTTTCCTCCTATAAGACTTTGTTCACGCTTGTCCCTTGCTACAAACGGGATTGGGCCACTTTGCTGCACCGTTGCTACTTTTGTTTCTTGTTGCTTGCTACAAATCATCTCACCACACAATCACTTGTTACCGATAATTTCAGTGCTTGCAGATATTTCCTTGCTGAAAACCACTTGTCACATCCTTCTGCTCCTCGTTGGGTTCGACACTCTTACTTATCGAAAGGACTATGATTGATCCCCTATACTTGTGGTCATCACCCCCTGCGCGGGTCGGTGGCCAGCGTTCCCGCGAAGACACGATGTGCATCAACTGTGGGTGTGCGGGTCACTTTCGCTCGGAGTGTGAAGCCCCCCCCCCCCCCGTGGTGCCCCACGACCCTTGCGTATCTCGAGTACGGGACCGAGAGGGGGAGCTTCTACTTTGTGGATGCCGAGATCAAGGAGGAGGTGCCGCGGGCACACTTGGCGTCGGTCACCCTGGCCCCCGAGCAGGTCCTGCCGCCTGGGTTGGTGATCTCGGCTGACCTCATTTACGCCGAGCTCGCCGCATACATTGGTGACTTCCGTGATTCTGAGTTCACATGGGAGGTGACTGAGATGGCTCCACTCGTTTTCTCGGTCCCCTTCCCCTCGGCCGAGCTGCTCCGGGTGTGCTCCCATGACTTCATACGCTGCCCCATCAACAAGTTCTTGATCTTCGTTCATGCTGCGACGACGGGGCCTGACCTTGTTCCGCCTCTGGAGAAGGTGTGGGTGCTCGCCTACGGCCTGCATAGGGGTGTCCTGGCGGCTCCGCGTGGAGGCAAGCTAACGCACATCCTTAAGGCGGTCTCTGAGCCGGTGGGCAAGTTGGTCACAGCGGATTTGGCTTCCTGCGAGGTTGATAGGCCCGCCCGTATTGAGATGCTCTGCCCTACCCCGGCAAAGATTGATGGTTTGTCCCTCATCTTCTACTTTGGCTCGAGAGGGCGGCGCCTCACCTTTGAGCTCGAGTCCGTGATACGTCTCCATCGTATCTACTTTTCCAAATTCTTTTGCCCTTGTTTTGGACTCTAATTTGCATGATTTGAATGGAACTAACCCGGACTGACGCTGTTTTTAGCAGAATTGCCATGGTGTTGTTTTTGCGCAGAAATAAAGTTCTCAAAATGACCTGGAAATTTACGAGGATTTTTTTGTGAAATATATAAAAAATACTGGTGCAAGAATTACCTGGAGGGACGGAGCGAGGAACCCCAAAGCCCAGGAGGCGCGGCCCCCCCTAGCCGCGCCTGGCAGGCTTGTGAGGCCCTCGGGGCTCCGCCGCCTCCAACTCCAGCTCTATTTAGTCTCTTTCGCCCGACAAAAAATCACAGAGAAGAGTTCATTGCATTTTACGATACGGAGCCGCCGCCGCCACCTGTTCTTCCTCTGGAGGGCAAATCTTGAGTCCGTTCTGGGCTCCGGAGAGGGGGAATCGACGCCTTCGTCATCACCAACCATCCTTCATCGCCAATTCATGATGCTCTTCACCGTTCGTGAGTAATCTCATCGTAGGCTTGCTGGACGGTGATGGGTTGGATGAGATCTATCACGTAATCGAGTTAGTTTTGATGGGGATTGATCCCTAGTATCCACTATGTTCTGAGATTGATGTTGCTACTCCTTTGCTATGCTTAATGCTTGTCACTAGGGCCCGAGTGCCATGATTTCAGATCTGAACCTATTATGTTTTCATCAATATATGTGTGTTCTTGATCCTATCTTGCAAGTTGTAGTCACCTACTATGTGTTATGACCCGACAACCCCGGAGTGACAATAGCCGGAACCACTCCCGGAGATGAGCATAGTATGAGGAGTTCATGTATTCACTAAGTGCTAATGCTTTGTTTCGGTTCTCTATTAAAAGGAGAACCTTAATATCCCGTAGTTTCCATTAGGACCCCGCTGCCACGGGAGGGATGGACAATAGATGTCATGCAAGTTCTTTTCCATAAGCATGTATGACTATATACGGAATACATGCCTACATTACATTGACGAACTGGAGCTAGTTACATATCTCCCCATGTTATAACTGGTGTATGATGAATGTCATCCGGCATAATTATCCATCACTGATCTAATGCCTACGAGTTTTTCCTACTGGTCCTTGCTATGTTACTTTGCCGCTACTGCTGTCACTGCTGCTACTGTTACCGCTACTGCTGTCACTATTGCTACTGTTACCGTTGCTACCGTTACTATCACACTACTTTACTACTGAAACTTTGCTGCAGATACTAAGTCTTTCAGGTGTGGTTGAATTGAAAACTCAACTGCTAATACTCGAGAATATTCTTTTGCTTCCCCTTGTGCTGAATCAACAAATTTGGGTTGAATACTCTACCCTCGAAAACTGTTGCGATCCCCTATACTTGTGGGTTATCAAGACTATTTTCTGGCGCCGTTGCCGGGGAGGCATAGCTCTATTCTCTGAGTCACTTGGGATTTACGTCTGTTGATCACTATGAGGAATCCGAGAGATCCAAAAACTAAAGTCTTGCCCTCAACTACGAGGACAGGTAAGGAACTGCCATCTAGTTCTGCACTTGATTCACCTTCAGTTATGAGTAAGTTTGCGACACAACCACCTGCTAGAAATTCTAATATGTCGCATGTGCTTGATGATGCTACTTCTGCTATCCATGATGCTTATGATGATGCTTTGCTTGATACTGCTTTGCCACTAGGTGCATTTCTTGATGCACAAATTACTAGAGTTGCTGCTGAATGTGATGATACTTCCGAAACTGCTGAAATTATTGAAGTAGAACCTGTTGTTTCACCTGTTAGAACTAGCTCTCCTAGATATGAATTGCCTGATATACCTGAGGATTATGTTATGGAGGGAGAGGTAGCTGAGGACTTTCTTGCTTGTAAGGATAGCTATGATCTTGAGAAATTACTGCGCAAGTGGAAAGAAAAATTTCTGAACGCTAGGATGAAATACGACCCTAAGTTTGCTACTTCGCCTATCTTTGTGACCGATAAGTATTATGAATTATCTGTCGATCCTGAGTTAATCACTTTGGTCGAATCTGATCCTTTTCATGGTTATGAGTCTGAAACGGTTGTAGCACATCTTACTAAGATGCACGATATAGCCACCCTATTCACGAGTGAGGAAAAGATCCGCCACTACTATATCCTTAAGTTGTTTCCTTTCTCACTAAACGGTGATGCTAAGACTTGGTTCACTTCTCTTGCTCCTAGTTATGTGCGTAGTCCCCAGGATATGATCTACTACTTCTCCGAGAAATATTTTCCTGCCCATAAGAATCAAGCTGCCTTGCAGGATATATATAACTTTGTGCAAGTTGAAGAAGAGAGTCTCCCACAAGCTTGGGGGGGCTTGTCCAGCTGCTGAATGCTTTGCTTGATCACCCTCTTGAGAAAAATGAAATACTTGATATCTTTTATAATGGACTAACCGATGCTTCTAGGGACCACCTAGATAGTTGTGCTGGTTGTGTTTTCAGGGAACGGACTGTGGAACAAGCTGAGATTCTATTGAATAATATCTTATGCAATGAGAATGCTTGGACTATTCCCGAACCACCTCCGAAGCCAACTCCGAAGAAAAGAGGTATTCTATTCCTCGGTCCTGAAGATATGCAAGAATATAAGAAATCTATGCAAAAGAAAGGCATTAAATCTGAAGATGTCAAGAATCTACCACCTATTGAAGAAATACATGGTCTTGATAACCCGACACGGGTAGTAGAGGTAAATTCTCTTCGTAGATTCAATGATAGTGATATTCCTTTTGATAAACCTACTAGCTTATGCTTAGATGAATTTGATAACTTTGTTGCCAAACAACAAAGTTTCAATGATTATGTTAGCAGACAATTGGAACATAATGCTCGTATGCTTAGTCATTTAAGTGCTTGTGTGGATAGAAATGTCAATGATCTTAAGCTTTTGAGTAAACATGCCTCTATGGTCACTACTCAGGTAGAACAAGTACTTAAGGCTCAAAATGACTTGCTCAATGAGTTGAATGACAATTCTATTAGAGTCGTCACTAGAGGTGGTAGAATGACCCAGGAACCTTTGTATCCTGATGGTCATCCTAAGAGAACTGAACAAGATTCTCAAGGAGTTATCACTGAGGCACCTAGTCATCCTAGGAAGAAAAAGAAAGATGATAGGAACTTGCATGCTAGCAAACCTTCTGCTGTTACACCCGAGAATCCGAACGATGTCTCTGTTTTTGATGCCGAAACACAATCTGGTGATGAACATGAGCCTAGTGATAATATCGATAGTGGTGTTCATGATGATGCTCAACCTAGCAATGATAAGGATGTGGAGATTGAACTTGTTGATCTTGATAACCCACAACCTAAGAATAGGAGATATGATAAGAATGACTTCATTGCTAGGAAGCATGGTAAAGAAAGAGAACCATGGGTTTAGAAACCCATGCCCTTTCCTCCCAAACCATCCAAGAAAAAGGATGATGAGGATTTTGAGCGTTTGGTTGAAATGATTAGACTCGTCTTTCTGCAAATGCGTTTGACAGATATGCTCAAAATGTCTCCTTATGCTAAGTACATGAAAGATATTGTGACTAACAAAAGGAAGATACCTGAGGTTGAGATTTCCACCATGCTTGACAATTACACCTTCAAGGGTGGAACTCCTAAGAAACTAGGTGATCCCGGAGTGCCCACTATACCTTGCTCCATTAAAGGCAACTACGTTAGAACTGCTTTATGCGATCTTGGAGCTGGTGTTAGTGTTATGCCTCTCTATCTTTATCATAGACTTGAATTGGAGAAGTTGACACCCACTGAAATCTCCTTGCAAATGGCCGACAAATCAACTGCTTTCCCTATCAGCATTTGCGAGGATGTGCCTATTGTGGTTGCTAACGTTAATATCTTAACGGACTTTGTTATTCTAGATATTCCTGAGGATGATGCCATGGCGGTCATCCTTGGAAGACCCTTTTTAAACACTACAGGGGCTGTTATTGATTGCAACAAAGGCAATGTCACTTTCCATGTCAATGGTAATGAGCATACGGTGCACTTTCCAAAGAAACAATATCGAGTACATTGCATCAATGCTATTGAAAAAACTTCATCGATTCTTATTGGGAGCTTTGAATGCCCTATACCTACTATTAAGATGAAGTATGATGTGCTTCTTGGGGATATGCACATCCCCATTGAGGTAACCTAGTGAGTATTCGAAAATTCTCCGGTTTTATGCGAATCAAAAAAGTTTGTCAAGGAGACTTGATCAACCTCATTGACAGATTTCTTTTGATGACCATGAGATGGATGGATCTGAGAGTCACAACCCTCTGTTCCAAACCTTTACCTTCAGTAGATTAGAAGAAAATTGATAGAACTAGCTTTAGTGGCTCCTATTTTCTGCTTTTTGCGTCCCGTAGAAAAGTTTCCCAAAAATAAAAGTTCTTCAAATGCCCTGAAAATCAAGTATGATTTTTTCTGGAATTTTTGAAAAATTCTGAGACAAAGAGCTAGTCAGGGGATGCACCAGTGGGCCACAAGCCCAGGAGGCGCGGGCACCCCCCTGGCCGCGCCTACCAGGCTTGTGGGCCCCACGTGGCTGCCCTCCACTTATTCCAGCTCACATCTCCTTCTCATACCTCCAGAAAAAATCATTCCACAGCTCAAACCCGTGTTCTTCCTCTTCTTGCTGCGATTTTCGATCTCCTTGTGCAAAGCCCCGTTCACCAAACTGTTTTGGGGGAATTGTTCCTTGGTATGTGAATCCTCCATTGGTCCAATTAGTTTTTGCTCTAGTGCCTTATTCGTTGCGTATTTTTGCTGCCTTGGTGACCCTGTTCTTGAGCTTTGCATGCTAATTTTAGTTGGTCCCAAGTAGTTTTGATGCATGATATGGCCTCTAGGCACTTGAAGGAGTAGTGGCTATGAGTTTTGTTGAGCCTTGTTCACTTTTCTTTCGAGTTACTAAAAATTTCAGAAATTTTTAGAGAAAGAAAAAGGAAAAGATGAGGAGGTTCCTAAGAGGCTCTTCAAGCCGTGACCCCAAGGAAGATGAAAATGAGAAGAAGAACCCCAAGTATCCGGTCCCCCGAGTTGCAGAAGTTCGAGCGTGCGAGTGGCCAAGCGATGTGTTCTTACGTACCGCCGGTCTTTATGAGGATTTTTATTACTTGGTAGAGAACACGGGCCTTACCGCATTTGTTGAAAATAAGTGTCCACAATACCTCCTCCTCACTAATATTTTCATGCAAAGCTTTAATTTCTATCCAAGGAAGAACCCTCCTATGGTTGAGTTCAAGTTATATGATATCCCCCAACGCATTACACTTCAGGATTTTTGCAATGTTTGCAAATTACCTTATGTTGGGGATATTCATGAACCTGGTCCACGGGACTTGGAGGCTTTCATTGATACTATTGCTGTAGGAGAGGAGAGAGGAGTGTCTTGCACTAGAGTTGCTAGCATACATTTTCTCGTGCTTCGGTATTTCTCATTATTCATGGAAAAATGTTTGATTGGCCGTGGGAAAGCTGGGGCTCTTAGCTCCACAGATCTTGCGGTATTGCGCGAAGCTCTTTATAATGATAAAACTTATAGCTTGGGCGCTATAGTGGCTCAACGGTTGAACACGAACCGTACTAACGGCGTTGTTTATGGAGGTATCTATGCTACCCGTCTTGCCAAACATTTTGAGATACCTATTAGACTGCACGAGGAAGAAGAGATGCTTCTTCCTGAGAGATATCTAGATTATGATAGCATGGTTCGCCATGACTTTCTCGATAAAGATATAAATAAGAGGATGATTTATAACTTGGTATTTAGCCAGGGTACTCGTGAGACTATTACCTTGCCTGCTCCTTCTTTGTTCAATCTTCATCTAGGCAGGTACATTATTATGCCCTGGTACATCTACGCATATTGGGGCATAGAGCCACCACAGGCGCCCGTGCCTGAGCTGCCAGTCGAGTACTAGACGCCAATTTATCAGTGGAAACCAGAGGAGCTCACCCAGCAGTGGCACCCTCAGTACACTCCGGAGTACCCCGGAGATGGTTATTTCCCTCCTTGGGAGTAGACCAACTTAGGCCAAAAGCCTAAGCTTGGGGGAATTCTAGCTTAGTCCAATGCACGAACACTCTCATTATGATTCACATCATTCGGTTGTGCAAGTGAAAGGCAATAATGACGATATATGATGAAGTGAATGAGCCTGGAAAAGCTGGTATGAAATCGATCTATTTTGTTTTTGTAAATATGACTAGCTCATCATTCCTAATTCACCTTTGTTATGATGGAAACATGTTTGCAATGACAACTTAGAGATCATAGTTTCTGATGCCATGCTTAATTAGCTAGGGGCTTATAATGGTTTGTCTTGGATGCAAACATGAATTTCAAGATGATTATGATGTAGTATGATAGGATGGTATCCTCATTTGAATGATTCAAGTGGCTTGACTTGGCACATGTTTACGCATGTAGTTGAAACAAAATCAACATAACCTCTATGATATTCATGTTTATGGTGATTTATGTCCTACTCATGCTTGCACTCAATATTGGTTAATTTCAATGCGTATTGATGGCCGTTGTCGATCTCTAGTTGGTCGCTTCCCAGTCTTTTGCTAGCCTTCACTTGTACTAAGCGGGAATACGGCTTGTGCATCCACTTCCATAAACCCAAGGTTGTTCCATATGAGTCCACCATACCTACCTATATGCGGTATCTACCTGCCGTTCCAAGTAATTTTGCATGTGCCACTCTCTAAACCTTCAAGTACTAATATGTTTTGCATGCCCGAACCGCTCATGTGATGACAAGGGGCGATCAGTATCTTCCATGCTAGGCGTGTTATCCTCGATACGTGTTTATTCACTATCACTCACGAAAAAGGGGCCGGTAATTGGAATGCCCAGTTCCATGCTCAAATTGAAAAGATAATTGCAAACAAAACTCCCCCTAGATTGTTGTTGGTGTGGACGGCACCTGAGGATTCGGCTAGTCATGGAGTGTGATTGATCGGTGGTGGGGGAGTCAAAACTTTACTTTTCTGTTTGGGAACCGCCTATAGTATGTGTAGCATGGAAGATGGTGAAAACTCTTGGTCATCGCATTGACAATGAAAGCATGCCACCCAAAATTATTTATCTCTGTCTTCAAAGCTTGAGCTCTGGCACCTCTGGAAATCAATGCTTCTCTCTACGAAGGGCCTATCTATTTATGTTTCTGTTGAGTCATCCTATTCTTTCAAAAAGCACCAATTAGAGAGCACCTCCGTCATTTTTATGCTTTGCAATTAATTGATATTGAGTATGACTATGACTAGATCTTCTTTGCCATGAATTACAATGTTCAGTCAGCCCTTGGTATTTGAAGGTGCTCTGCATTTATGTTTTGCGGTCTCAGAAAGAGCTAGCGAGATACCATCTGTTCATATTGTGTTATGATTGTTTTGATTGAAGTGTAGACGTTTGAAACTTACTATTATTGCTTGCTAGTTGATTTTTCCACTGATATGAGTACATCTTGAGACCTAAATGTCATTGCTTATGTGGTTAGCTTATGATCTTGCTGAAAATCTGAATATGAGTTAGACATAATTACAACAACAAGATCAAACATAGTTCGTAAAAGTTTTTTTTTTGTCTCTTTTAGTTTGTCAACTGAATTGCTTGAGGAAAAGCAAGGATTTAAGCTTGGGGGAGTTGATACGTCTCCATCGTATCTACTTTTCCAAACTCTTTTGCCCTTGTTTTGGACTCTAATTTGCATGATTTGAATGGAACTAACCCGGACTGACGCTGTTTTCAGCAGAATTGCCATGGTGTTGTTTTTGCGCAGAAATAAAGTTCTCGGAATGACCTGGAAATTTACGAGGATTTTTTGTGGAATATATAAAAAATACTAGCGCAAGAATTACCTGGAGGGACGGAGCGAGGAGCCCACAAGCCCAGGAGGCACGGGCCCCACTGGCCGCGCCTGGCAGGCTTGTGAGGCCCTCGGGGCTCCGCCGCCTCCAACTCCAGCTCTATTTAGTCTCTTTCGCCCGGAAAAAAATCAGAGAGAAGAGTTCATCACGTTTTACGATACAGAGCCGCCGCCACCACGTGTTCTTCCTCTGGAGGGCAGATCTAGAGTCCGTTCTGGGCTCCGGAGAGGGGGAATCGACGCCTTTGTCATCACCAACCATCCTTCATCGCCAATTCCATGATGCTCTTCACCGTTCGTGAGTAATCTCATCATAGGCTTGCTGACGGTGATGGGTTGGATGAGATCTATCATGTAATCGAGTTAGTTTTGATGGGGATTGATCCCTAGTATCCACTATGTTCTGAGATTGATGTTGCTACTACTTTGCCATGCTTAATGCTTGTCACTAGGGCCCGAGTGCCATGATTTCAGATCTGAACCTATTATGTTGTCGCCAATATATGTGTGTTCTTGATCCTATCTTGCAAGTTGTAGTCACCTACTATGTGTTATGACCCGGCAACCCCGGAGTGACAATAGCCGGAACCACTCCCGGAGATGACCATAGTATGAGGAGTTCATGTATTCACCAAGTGTTAATGCGTTGGTCCGGTTCTTTATTAAAAGGAGAACCTTAATATCCCGTAGTTTCCATTAGGACCCCGCTGCCACGGGAGGGATGGACAATAGATGTCATGCAAGTTCTTTTCCCTAAGCACGTATGACTACATACGGAATACATGCCTACATTAGATTGACGAACTGGAGCTAGTTACATATCTCTCCGTGTTATAACTGTTGCATGATGAATAACATCCGGCATAATCATCCATCACTGATCCAATGCCTATGAGTCTTTTCCTACTGATCCTTGATACGTCCATTTTGCATCATGCTTTCATGTTGATATTTATTGCTTTATGGGCTGTTATATTACTTTGTGGTACCATATTTATGCATTTTCTCTCTTATTTTGCAAGGTTTATTTGAAGAGGGAGAATTCAGGCAGGTGGAATTCTGGACTGGAAAAGGAGCAAATCTTAGTCCACTATTCTGCACATCTCCAAATGCCCTGAAAAGTTACGTGCAATTTCTTGGGATTATATAAAAAATACTGGGCTAAAGAAGTACCATAGGGGGGCCACCAGGGCGCCACAAGCCCTGCCACCGCCACCCCCTGGTGGCGGAGGGCAAGCTTATGGGCTCCCTGATGGCCCACTAGCTCCCCTCTTTTGCTATATGAAGGGTTTCCTTCCAAAAAAAAAATCATTTGGGAGCTTTTTCGTGGTTTCGCCGCCACCACGAGGCGGAACTTGAGCAGATCCAATCTAGAGCTCCGGCAGGACGATCCTGCCGGGGAAACTTCCCTCCCAGAGGGGGAAATCATCGCCATCGTCATCACCAACACTCCTATCGTCGGAGGGGAGGCATCTTCATCAACATCTTCATCAGCACCATCTCCTCTCCAATGCCTAGTTCATCTCTTCTAACCAATCTTCGTCTCGCGACTCCGATTGGTACTTGTAAGGTTACTAGTAGTGTTGATTATTCTTTGTAGTTGATGCTAGTTGGATTACTTGGTGGAAGAGTTTATGTTCAGATCCTTGATGCTATTCATTACACCTCTGATCATGATTATGATTATGCTTTGTGAGTAGTTACTTTTGTTCCTCAGGACATGGGATAAGTCATGTTAATAATATTCATGTGAATTTGATATTCGTTCGGTATTTTGATATGATGTATGTTGTTTTTCCTCTAGTGGTGTTATGTGAACGTCGACTACATAACACTTCACCATATTTGGGCCTAGAGGAAGGCATTGGGGAGTAGTAAGTAGATGATGCGTTGCTGGAGTGACAGAAGCTTAAAGCCCAGTCTATGCGTTGCTTCGTGAGGGGCTGATTTGGATCCACTAGTTTAATGCGATGGTTAGATGTTGTCTTAATTCTTCTTTTGTAGTTGCGGATGCTTGCGAGAGAGGTTAATCATAAGTGGGATGCTTGTCCAAGTAAGGCAGTACCCAAGCCCCGCTCCACCCACATATCAAACTATCAAAGTAACGAACGCGAATCATATGAACATGATGAAACTAGCATGACAGAAATTCCCGTGTGTCCTCGGGAGCATTTTTCCTCCTATAAGACTTTGTTCAGGGTTGTCCCTTGCTACAAAAGGGATTGGGCCACTTTCTGCACCGTTGCTACTACTTGTTACTTGTTACTTTTCACTTGCTACGTTTCACCTTGCTACACCATCACTTGTTACCGCTACTTTCAGTGCTTGCAGTTATTACCTTGCTGAAATCCGTTTATCAGAGCCTTGTGCTCCTCGTTGGGTTCGACACTCTTACTAATCGAAAGGACTACGATTGATCCCCTATACTTGTGGGTCATCAAGACTCTTTTCTGGCACCATTGCTGGGGAGTGAAGCGCCTTTGGTAGGTGGAAATTGGTAAGGAAACATTTTTATACTGTGCTGAAATTTATTGTCACTTGTCACTATGGAAACTGTTCCTTTGAGGAGTTTGTTCGGGGTATTTTCACCACGAACGGAAGCACGAGGAGTTGTTCCTCAACCTGAGGTACCTACTGAAAATATCTTTTATGAAATTCCTTCGGGTATGCTTGAGAAACTGCTGGCTAATCCTTTCACACGAGATGGATCTTCACATCCAGACTTGCATCTGATTTATGTAGATGAAGTTTGTGGTTTATTTAAGCTTGCAGGTTTGCCCGAGGATGAGGTAAAGAATAAAGTCTTTCCTTTATCTTTGAAGGATAAGGCGTTGACATTGTATAGGTTGTGTGATGATACTGGATCATGGGACTACAATCGGTTGAAATTGGAATTTCATCAAAAGTTTTATCCTATGCATTTAGTACATCGTGATCGGAACTTTATTTATAACTTTTGGTCTCGTGACAGGGAAAGCATAGCTCAAGCTTGGGAGAGGCTTAAATCAATGCTATATTCATGCCCCAATCATGAGCTCTCGAGAGAAATCATCACTCAAAACTTTTATGCTCGGCTTTCTCATGAAGATTGTACCATGCTTGACACTTCTTGTACCGGTTCTTTTATGAAGAAGGATATTGATCACAAGTGGAAATTATTGGAAAGAATCAAATGCAACTCTGAAGATTGGGAGCTGGAGGAAGGTAAGGAGTCAGGTATGAATTTTAAGTTTGATTGCGTTAAATCTTTTGTTGAGAGAAACACTTTTAGAGATTTTAGCGCTAAGTATGGACTTGACTCTGAGATAGTAGCTTCTCTGTGTGAATCTTTTGCTGCTCATGTTGATCTTCCCAAAGAGAAGTGGTTTAAATATCATCCTCCTGTAGAAAGCAACATAGCAAAAACCAATCTAGTTGAGGAGAAAGTCATTGCTTTTAGTGATCATGTCGTTCCTTGTGCTTACACTGAGAAACCACCATACCCTGCTAGGATAAAGGATTATTCTAAAGCTCCAACTGTGATACGTAGGGGTTACATTAGACCACTTGCACCCCTGAGGAGATTAGAGTTGAACCTAGTGTTGCTATTATCAAAGATCTCTTAGCCGAAGACGTAGACGGGCATGTTATCAAATTCTGTGAGGACTCTGCTAGAATTGCTAAACCTCACGCGAAAGACAAACACGGACCTGTAGTTGGCCTGCTCGTTGTTTCTATCAAGATAGGAGATCACTGTTACCATGGTTTATGTGATATGGGAGCTAGTGTTAGTGCAATACCCCATTCTCTATATGATGAAATCAAAGATGAGATTGCACCTGCTGAGTTAGAACCCATTAATGTCACTATTACGCTATCTAATAGAGACTATCTGCCCTCTGGGAATTGTGAGAGACGTAGAAGTCCTGTGTGGTAAGACGAAGTAACCTACTGATTTCCTCGTCCTTGGTACTGCACAAGATAGCTTTTGTCCCATCATATTTGGTAGACCCTTTCTCAACACTGTCAATGCTCACATTGATTGCATTAAGCAGACCGTCACTGTTAGTTTCGAGGGTCTCATGAATTTAACTTCTCCAAGTTTGGAAGACAACCCCATGAAAGAGAGTCGTCTGGTAGGGTGAAATCATTGCTCTTGCATCTATTGTCGTACCTCCTACGGATCCTTTAGAGCAATATCTGCTTGAGCATGAAAATGATATGCATATGGAGGAAAGAGATGAGATAGATAAAATTGTCTTAGAACAATATCTTATTCTCAAGAATAATCTGCCTGTTGAACTGCTTGGGGATCCTCCTCCACCAAAGGGTGATCCTGTGTTCGAGCTTAAACACTTGCCTTATACTCTTAAGTATGCCTATCTTGATGAGAAGGAGATATATCCTATCATTATTAGTGCTCTCCTCTCAGAGCACGAAGAGAAGAAGTTACTAAAAATTCCGAGGAAGCACCATGCTGCTATTAGATATACTCTTGATGATCTTAAGGGTATTAGTCCCACTCTATGTCAGCACAAGATTAAAACTGATCGTGACTTCAAACCAGTTGCTGATCATCAAAGGAGATTGAATCCTAAGATGGAAGAGGTTGTTAGAAAAGAAATATTAAAGCTTATGGAAGCAGGAATCATTTATCCTGTTGCTCATAGTGATTGGGTAAGTCCAGTACATTGCGTACCTAAGAAGGGAGGTATCACCGCCGTTCCTAATGATAAGGATGAACTAATCCCACAAAGGATTTTTACCGGCTATAGGATGGTGATAGACTTCCGTAAACTGAACAAGGCAACCAGGAAAGATCATTATCATTTGCCGTTTATCGACCAAATGCTAGAAAGGCTATCAAAACACACACACTTCTGCTTTCTAGATGGTTATTCAGGTTTCTCGCAAATACCTGTTGCACAATCTGATCAAGAGAAAACCACTTTCACCTGCCCCTTCGGTACCTTTGCCTATAGACGTATGCCTTTTGGCCTATGCAATGCACCTGCCACCTTTCAAAGATGTATGATGGCTATATTCTCCGACTTTTCTGAAAAGATTGTCGAGGTTTTCATGGATGACTTCTTCGTTTATGGGTCTTCCTTTGATGATTGCCTCAACAACCTTAATCGAGTCTTACAAAGATGCGAAGATACCAACCTCGTCTTGAATTGGGAGAAGTGCCACTTTATGGTAAATGAAGGCATCGTCTTAGGACACAAAATTTCTGAAAGAGGCATTGAAGTTGATAAGGCTAAGGTTGATGCAATTGAGAAAATGCCTTGCCCCACAGATATCAGAGGTATACGAAGTTTCCTAGGTCATGTTGGTTTCTATAGAAGGTTAATTAAAGACTTCTCTAAGATTTCTAGGCCTCTTACCAACCTCTTGCAGAAGGATGTTCCTTTTGTTTTTGATGAGGATTGTGAGGAAGCTTTCTAAATACTTAAGAAGGCTTTGATAACCGCACCTATTGTTCAACCACCTGACTAGAACTTGGCCTTTGAAATCATGTGCGATGCTAGTGATTATGCTGTTGGTGCTCTTCTAGGACAAAGAGTTGAGAAGAAGTTGAATGTTATTCACTACGCTAGTAAAACTCTAGACAGTGCCCAAAGAAACTATGCCACTACGGAAAAGGAGTTTTTAGCAGTCGTGTTTGCATGTGAAAAGTTCAGATCTTACATAGTTGACTCCAAAGTCACTATTCACTCTGATCATGCTTCTATTAAGTACCTTATGGAGAAGAAGGACGCTAAGCCTAGGCTGATCAGATGGGTTCTCCTGCTACAGGAATTTGATTTGCATGTTGTTGACCGAAAGGGTGTTGATAACCCTGTAGCAGATAACTTGTCTCGGCTAGAGAATGTCCTTGATGGCCCACTACCTATTGATGACAGCTTTCCTGATGAGCAAATAAATGTCATCCGCACTTCACATAGTGCATCGTGGTATGTCGATTATGCAAATTATATCGTGGCCAAATACATACCACCCAGTTTCACCTATCAGCAAAAGAAGAAATTCTTCTTTGATTTGAGACACTACTTTTGGGATGATCTTCACCTTTACAAGGAAGGAGTAGATGGTGTTATTAGACGTTGTTTGCCTGAACATGAACAGGGACAGATCCTGCAGAAGTGTCATTCCGAAGCCTATGGAGGACACCACGCTGGAGTTAGAACTTCCCACAAGGTATTGCAATCAGGTTTCTATTGGTCCACTCTCTTCAAGGATGCCCGTAAGTTTGTCTTGTCTTGTGACGAATGCCAAAGAATAGGGAACATCAGTAAGCGTCAGGAAATGCCTATGAACTATTCACTTGTCATTGAACAATTTGATGTCTGGGGCTTTGATTATATGGGACCCTTCCTGAGTTCCAATGGGTACACTCACATCTTAGTTGCTGTGGATTACGTCACTAAGTGGGTAGAAGCTATCCCCACCAAAAATGTTGATCACCCACCTCTATTAAGATGCTTAAAGAAGTCATTTTCCCAAGATTTGGAGTCCCTAGATATCTGACGACTGATGGCGGTTCACACTTCATTCATGGTGTTTGCCGCAAGATGCTCGCTGAGTATGATGTCAACCATAGAGTTGCATCTCCTTATCATCCTCAGTCTAGTGGTCAAGTGGAGTTGAGTAATAGGGAGATCAAATTGATCCTACAAAAGACCGTCAATAGATCTCGAAAGAATTGGTCTAGCAAACTTGACGATGCATTATGGGCTTATAGGACTGCTTATAAGAATCCCATGGGCATGTCGCCGTATAAAATGGTTTATGGTAAGGCCTGTCATTTACTTCTTGAGCTGGAACACAAAGCTTATTGGGCAATCAAAGAGCTCAACTTTGATTTCAAACTTGCCGGTGAGAAGCGGTTGTTTGATATCAGCTCGTTAGATGAATGGAGGGCCCAGGCATATGAGAATGCCAAGTTGTTCAAGGAAAAGGTTAAGAGATGGCACGACAAACGAATACAGAAACGGGAGTTCAATGTAGGTGATTATGTCCTGCTATACAATTCTCGTTTGAGATTCTTTGCAGGCAAGCTTCTCTCTAAATGGGAAGGTCCTTATGTTATCGAGGAAGTATATCGTTCCGGTGCCATCAAAATCAATAACACGGAAGGAAATTTTCCTAGAGTGGTAAATGGGCAAAGAATCAAGCATTACATCTTTGGTACTCCCATAAATGTTGAGACCAATATCATCAATGTCATAACTCCAGAGGAGTACATAAGGGATGTTTATCAGCCTGTTTCAGACCCTGAAAACGAAGAGGTATCTATTTCGGTAAGAAATTGGACTCCGATGCTTTTCCAATAGGAAATTTCCTCCGTTTTGGAATTTTTGGAAAATTAGAAAAATAAAAAGCAGTCCGGAGAGCGCACGAGGCGGCCACTAGCTTGGACATCGCCCCTACCCCCTGGTGGCGGAGGGAGGGCTTGTGGGCACCTCATGTGCCTCCCGGACTTCGTTTTCTTGCGTAGCACTCCTTCTGGTCCAGAAAAAATCAATATATACTCGCTCGAAGGTCTTGATCTCTGTATCACGCAGTTTTCCTCTGTTTTCGTTTCGAGCCTGTTGTCTGCCGCAGATCTAGGTCAAGATGTCTTCTCAGGATTCAGAGGGGGAGTGCTATGTGGCTGACTACCTTTCTAACCCCATTTTCTATGGGGACCTAGAACCATATGGCTGGACCACTGACGAGGAAGAGGACTATGAGCCCAAGGGGAAGGAACAAACGAGTTCCGATGAAGAGGAGGCTCCTCTACCTTAACCTGGATGCAATCATGTGGAGTTCAAGAAGTCAAGCCTCCCTGACCATAGGAAGAAGCCTAAGACCTTGTTTATCCCTTCTCGTTTCTTGCAGGAGAGTAAGCAGGAACTTTGCCATAGAGTATTGAAACTTGAGGAGGAAAATGACGATCTAAGGGAGCAGAACTTTTTGCTCAAGTGGAAATTAGACAAGCTCAAGACTACTCCAACAACTCCACCACCATCACCGCCAAAGGAAGACAACTAAGCATTGGTATGGGCAATCCCCTTGGCTTCTGCCAAGCTTGGGGGAGTTGCCCTGGTATCATATCACCTTTATATCATTTGCTTTTACCTTTGTTTTAGTTCTTTCCTTTTCAGTTTTTATTTCTTCTCTTAGAGGAATAAGTCTGTAGTGTTTAGTTTGAGTCTTTTGCTTTTGTCTCTCCCCCGATGTATTCGAGCTTACGAGCTATATAATAAAGAGTATCTTAGTCAAGGGCTTTGCTTTGTGCCATGATCAAAAGTATGACAAGAACGATAGCATGAAAGATCATGAGACGATCTTATGGAAAGTGATAGCTTCACATTTGACACGTATGATGATTGAAACTTGTTGAGAAAAAATTAACATAGACCTCAGTCATTGTTGCAATTAATAAGAAGGAATAAGGAAATAGAGGTTCACATATAAATATATCATCTTAGACACTTTTTACAATTGTGAGCACTCACCAAACTATTATATGCTTAGGAGTAGATGTTGGACAAGGAAGACAACATAATGAATTGTGTTAGCTTGGTTCCAAACAATGTTATATGATTCGAGATCCCTTAGCATGTGACGATTGCTTCCACCTCATGTTAGCCAAAACTCCCGCACCAAGTAGAGATACTACTTGTGCATCCATAAACCTTCAACCCAGTTTTGCCATGAGAGTCCACCATACCTACCTATGGATTGAATAAGATCCTTCAAGTAAGTTGTCATCGGTGCAAGCAATAAAAATTGCTCTCTAATATGTATGATCTATTAGTGTGTGGAAAATAAGCTTTGTACGAACCTGTGTTGAGGAAGACATAAAAGAGACAGACTGCATAATAATGTTCTTTATCACAGGAGGCAATATAAAGTGACGTTCCTCCGCACTAAGAGGACACGCATTCAAACCTCAAAAGCGCATGACAACCTCTGCTTCCCTCTGCGAAGGGCCTATCTTGTACCTTTACTTTTTGCCCTTGTAAGAGTCATGGTGATCTTCACCAATTCCCTATTTTGCCTTTGTCTTGGCTACCATCACATGCTTGGGAAATATCTATATTCATATATCAACTTGGAGTTGAGTACTTATGCTTTATTATTGTTGACTTTACCCTTGAGGTAAATCGTTGGGAGGCAAAACTATAAGCCCCTATCTTCCTTTGTGTCCAGCTCAAACTTTGACACCATGAGTACCACGTGAGTTGTAACAATTGTGGAAAACAAAAGAGATGATTGAGTATGTGAGTTTGCCTTACAAGCTCTTATTTGACTCTTTCTGATGTTCTGATAAATTGCAATTGCTTCAATGACTATGGACTATTGTTGGTTACTTCTCGGTAAAGTTTTTTGCTTCATGCTTTGCTTTGTGAAGGAATTGTTACTTTCCCATTAGAATCTTTATGATGTATTGCTGTTCTATTGTGATCATGATGCCCTCATGTCCGTATTATGTTTTATCGACACCTTCGTCCCTCAACATGTGGACATGTTTATGGAACTTGGTTTTCGCTTGAGGACAAGCGAGGTCTAAGCTTGGGGGAGTTGATACGTTCATTTTGCATCATGCTTTCATGTTGATATTTATTGCTTTATGGGCTGTTATATTACTTTGTGGTACCATATTTATGCCTTTTCTCTCTTATTTTGCAAGGTTTATTTGAAGAGGGAGAATTCAGGCAGCTGGAATTCTGGACTAGAAAAGGAGCAAATCTTAGTCCACTATTCTGCACATCTCCAAATGCCCTGAAAAGTTACATGGAATTTTTTGGGATTATATAAAATATACTGGGCTAAAGAAGTACCAGAGGGGGGCCACCAGGGCGCCACAAGCCCTGCCACCGCCACCCCCTGGTGGCCGAGGGCAAGCTTGTGGGCTCCCTGACGGCCCACTAGCTCCCCTCTTTTGCTATATGAAGGATTTCGTTCCAGAAAAAATCATTCGGGAGCTTTTTCGTGGTTTCGCCGCCGCCACGAGGCGGAACTTGAGCAGATCCAATCTAGAGTTCCGGTAGGACGATCCTACCGGGGAAACTTCCCTCCCGGAGGGGGAAATCGTCGCCATCGTCATCACCAACACTCCTCTCGTCGAGGGGAGGCATCTTCATCAGCACCATCTCCTCTCCAATCCCTAGTTCATCTCTTGTAACTCATCTTCGTCTCACGACTCCGATTGGTACTTGTAAGGTTACTAGTAGTGTTGATTACTCTTTGTAGTTGATGCTAGTTGGATTACTTGGTGGAAGAGTTTATGTTCAGATCCTTGATGCTATTCATTACACCTCTGATCATGATTATGATTATGCTTTGTGAGTAGTTACTTTTGTTCCTGAGGACATGGGATAAGTCATGTTAATAATAGTCATGTGAATTTGATATTCGTTCGGTATTTTGATATGTTGTATGTTGTTTTTCCTCTAGTGGTGTTATGTGAACGTCGACTACATAACACTTCACTATATTTGGGCCTAGAGGAAGGCATTGGGGAGTAGTAAGTAGATGATGGGTTGCTGGAGTGACAGAAGCTTAAACCCCAGTCTATGCGTTGCTTCGTGAGGGGCTGATTTGGATCCACTAGTTTAATGCTATGGTTAGACGTTGTCTTAATTCTTCTTTTGTAGTTGCGGATGCTTGGGAGAGAGGTTAATCATAAGTGGGATGCTTGTCCAAGTAAGGGCAGTACCCAAGCGTAGGTCCACTCACATATCAAACTATCAAAGTAACGAGCGCGAATCATATGAACATGATGAAACTAGCATGACAGAAATTCCCGTGTGTCCTCGGGAGCGTTTTTCCTCCTATAAGACTTTGTTCAGGCTTGTCCATTGTTACAAAAGGGATTGGGCCACTTGCTGCACCATTGCTACTACTTGTTACTTGTTACTTTTTGCTTGCTACGTTTCACCTTGCTACACCATCACTTGTTACCGCTACTTTCAGTGCTTGCAGTTATTACCTTGCTGAAATCCGTTTATCAGAGCCTTCTGCTCCTTGTTGGGTTCGACACTCTTACTTATCGAAAGGACTATGATTGATCCCCTATACTTGTGGGTCATCAGTCCTTGCTATGTTACTTTGCTGCTACTGATGTCACTGTTGCTACTGTTACTCTGTTGCTACTGCTGTTACTTTGTTGCCAATGGTTACTGTTGCTACTGCTGCTATCATACTACCTTGCTACTGATACTTTGCTGCAGATACTAAATCTTTCAGGTGTGGTTGAATTGACAACTCAACTGCTAATACTTGAGAATATTCTTTGGCTTCCCCTTGAGTAGAATCAATAAATTTGGGCTGAATACTCTACCCTCGAAAACTGTTGCGATCCCCTATACGTGTGGGTTATCAGATACATATATAGATCATCTCGATCCGACGCTCGGTTTAGAAACTACGGTCAACTGAAAATATAGCACTTCTTAAAATAAATAAAATCGTTGGTTAAATAGGAATTCCTACTCGGGCCGAATCTGGGCATGCAAGACATAATTCATAGCGCCTAGTGCGCAACATAGATGTGACAGGGGGGGTCCTCACCTCGGGCCTAGCCCGGTTTGGTGGAGACTGCAGAGCTGGGCTTGGGGAGCGGGGTGCTGGAGTTGGGCCTCTGCGGGACGAAACCGGCCTGGGGCGAGGGCAGCGGGAGCTAGGCCGAGGCTGTGGTGGGTTTGCTGGGCTGGCTCGGGACCCATGCAGTTGGGCCGGATCTGGTGCTCGCTCGGACAGCGCTGGGAGGGATCGAGCCCTCCTGTCGTACTCCGGTCGAGGACGGGCAATGGCGACGGCGACCGACGCGAAGGCGTGTCCAGGCACGGAGGCCGGCGGGAGGCTCCGGGGAAGCAAGAGGGCAGCGGATCCGGGCGCAGCCTGCCCGGATCTGGATGAAGACGGGGCCGGCGACGAGCTATGGAGCCAGCGGCGCGACTCCATGGTTGGGCGACCTCGGGCGGCGACGCGGGGAGCTCCGGCGCATGGGGCGATGGTGGCGGCCGACGAGGCTCCAACGTGCGACTGACGGTCCTCCAAAGAGGGGAGGCGCGCTTGGAGCCGGCGGGGCTCCAACGGGCGACGTGAAGCAGCAGCCCGAGGGGGCTTCGGCGAGGAGGCAGCCACGGGAGGAGCTCTCCTTGGCTCGGGCGGCGGCTGGATCTGGGCCCGAGAGGGCCTCACGCGGGCTGGAGCGGGTCGGCGGCGGTGGGAGGAGAGAGAAGGGCGACCAGGTGGCGTCTAGGGTTAGGAGATGGCGCGGATTTTGAGGAGGAGAGAGAGACGGGCTAAATTAGGAATGTGGGGGCAGTTTAAATAGGGAAGGGGGGCTAGGGTTAGCAGAATTTCGCCCCAGTTTCAACCGCGTGATCGGAATCGAACGGTTTCGCACGCGGGACGGGCTAAGTGGCTGTGTAGAGTAGGTTAGCCGGAGATGTGAGGTAAAACGACACCCGACAATGTAATTTTTAAACACCGATTAAACGTCCGACGATACACCGAATACGGTGACGCTACGGTCGACCGTTCGGGTACCAGCCGGACTCTGATTGCGAAGAAAATTGGCAAGCGGCCTACCTATAATATATTAAGACCGCACGCCAAGTTTCAACTCAATCAGAGAATATTTTACACACACTTTTAAAAACAGGTTTTGACGATGCCGTGGGCGCGTGCTTGTGTGATCGGGCTCAGAACGGACAACGACGAGAACCGGCAACTAACAACGGATGCAAGTTTTGAAAACTGGCGGCAACGGGATGCCGATGCAATGCGGATGATGCGCATGATGCGATGATGATGCAACAAATAAAAACAACCATATGACGAAAAGGGAATAAAGGAGGAATCTTCTGGAACGTCGGTCTCGGGCTGTCACAACAGTGTGGTGACGATGGAGCGATGAGGTCTCCCGGGAGGGCTTCGCCAAGCACCGTGGGAGAGGAGGAAGAAGAGAGACACGGTTGCGCCAAGAGAGAGATGGAATTCGGTATCTCCAATGGCCAAAAACCCCGCTATATATAGGGGGAAGGGAGGGTGCCCCCCCTTAGGGTTCCCACCCCTAAGGGGTGCGGCAACCCTAGATGGGGGGAGGAGTGGCGGCCATGAGGGGAGGAGGGGGTGGCGCACCCCCTAGTGGGCCTTAGGCCCACCTGCGCTAGGGTTCCCCCCCCCCCTTCCCCCTCTTAGGCGCCATGGTCTAGGTCTAGGGGGCGCACCATCCCACCCAGGGGCTGGTTCCCTCTCACACTTGGCCCATGTAACCTCCTCGGGCAGGTCGCCTCTCCCGGTGGGCCTCCGGAACCCTTTCGATGGTCCCGGCACTTTGCGGGTGGTGCCCGAAACATTTCCGGCGTCCAAACCCATCCATCCTATATATCAATCTTTACCTCCGGACCATTCCGGAGCTCCTCGTGACGTCCGGGATCTCATCAGGGACTCCGAAAAACCTTCGGTAACCTCGTATAACAATTCCCTATAACCCTAGCGTCATCGAACCTTAAGTGTGTAGACCCTACGGGTTCGGGAGGCATGCAGACATGACTGAGACACCTCTCCGGCCAATAACCATCAGCGGGGTCTGGATACCCATGGTGGCTCCCACATGTTCCACGATGATCTCATCGGATGAACCACGATGTCAAGGATTCAATCAATCCCGTATACAATTCCCTTTGTCTGTCGGTATAGAACTTGCCCGAGATTCGATCGTCGGTATCCCAAACCTTGTTCAATCTCGTTACCGGTAAGTCTCTTTACTCGTTCCGTAGCACATCATCCCGTGACTAACTACTTAGTCACATTGAGCTCATTACGATGATGTTCTACCGAGTGGGCCCAGAGATACGTCTCCGTCACACAGACTGACAAATCCCGATCTCGATTCGTGCCAACCCACACTACAAGAAATAAGGTCAATTATGACTCCCTATATTGGTCATTGATTCGTCATTTTTGTCGTTTACTGACCTTTTTTGACCAAATTTACAACGTCAACAGTTGGTCGTCAAGAGTGAACAAACATAACCTTTCTAAAATTTTGGTGGTAGGTCTCTATTGACCAAAATATTGGTTTGGTCATTACCCATTTGTGTGAGCCACATAGGATCTGGCGTGGCCAAGCTGACATGGCATTGCTAGTGACCAAATGGAATCATCATAAATTTCATATCCTGGCCCAATACCTATTTTACTATTGAAAATGTCTGATTTGTTTGGGTTGAAGCATTTTTTTGCTAGAAGCACGCATATCTGAGGATAGGCCCATTAAAAATAAGTACAAGAGAATAAAAGATTGCAAATAAAATGTATATTTCATTTCAGTAGCATATCACATAAATACAATACATCATCCACCGACTCCACGCATTAAGGTTCAACGCCTAACAAGGGCACATTAAAATAATTTTACATGGGCACAACAAAATATTTTTGCAAGTGCAAGTGCACAGAAAAAGGACCCAACAAGTGCACAATCGCACATAAAGAGAGTTCCACAAAGATTGGATGAGAACCACAAGTTTATTCTCATCCTCTTCCTCTACACAATATGCTCTTGCCATTGCCGCCTGCAAGAAGAAAATGATGGTAAGGCTTTCAGACCAAGGAAAATAGTAAAATTACACGCACGATAATCAATGCTAAAACAGTAGAAAATTGTTTGCTCATCAAGTAGTTCTAACATGTAAAAGTATATGTACAATGGGTTCGACCTTTTATGGTGTCATGTTAGATGCATATATAGAGGTATAACGTACATGAATCGTGAAGGCATGCATTGATCCGAATATACTTCGACCAGGATTACAATACAAAAGAGTGCAAAAAAATTGCAATTGGACAGAGAGACGGGTATAAAAGTCATGCATGACCACACAGGCTCACATGCATGTACTAGAATTAAGAGTCCTTTCCTTAAATGATAAGTAAATTTTTTTAGTCATAATAGGAATCAGATAAGGTAATGACCTGAGTAGACACGGTGGTATAGCACAAGTTAGATTTCAGAGGCTAATTATCTACTCTAAAATTGAACTGCTAATGCTACAATCTTTCCGAAGTAACTAATTACCATTACCTACTCTATAAATTGAGCTGCTAATGCTACAATCTTTCTGAAGTAACAAGTTACTTTCTGGCAAGCGGGTTTTTAACGTTAGGGCATCCCTAACTGTAAAAATATATCCGTATTAATTTTCTATTGCAAATGCATATTCTATTATATTTAAGATCATGCGCATATTACACTACAAATTGTCTTAAACATCAAATATCATCTATTCATCTCTCATGGAATAAAAAATTATTCAAGCGCTCAGCCGAGTGTAAAACAAGCAAAAGTTAACAACTGATATACTCATATTTATAAGTAATTCCCATACATAGATATACTATAGAGAGCACATTGTCAGACCTTCAGATCTCTGGGCATATTCCTAACATACATTTATTCTGCTACTACCAATTACTATCATTTTTTTACCATTCACCACAAGTACTTCAATTCCATATTTGCAAAAAAAAGTACTTAAATTCCATGAACTAAAAATAGTACCTCTGTATAAGCGATGTCATGATAGGAGAAGACACAATAAACAATTATGGAAGACATCAATGGCCAATTCCTAAATAAGCTCTTCTTGGTATCTATACTGCCATTTTGTTCGACCTTTTTCTTGTGGATCAATCAGATGGCCCTCCAAAGCTTCAACACTTTGATTGCCATTTTCACTGGCTTTATGCTTGTGTAATGTTTCCGGAAATAGTTTCCAGATATATTACAACAAACAGCAAAAAAATCAACATTAACTACAAACAGCTGATTATGGCATAGTTAAAGTATATCATGCTCTTGGTGGGGTATATCATGTAAATATCAGCCGAGATCCGCAACATGGCATAGTCATATAACTTTTATGAATATGAGGATTGTGATTTTCAAAGAAGGATTTTTTAGTAAAAATAAATATCAGCTGCAGCGAAACATATGATTTATGATACTGAATGCTCACATGTTTGATTTAAGTAATGATCTGCAGTTCATGGTTGTAGTAGAATGTATCAACACGAGACATGAATCTTGGATTCTAATTTTTTTCCTTGATGTTTGGGCTTCCTGTACGTTTTTGTATACTAGATGCAACACATAAATTCAAGTCTTTCCTGCTTGTTTTCGTGTTGAAGAAATGAAACTTTTTCTATGCTTGATGTGTTCTAGAGAATATGATTCATCTCCGTGAGCATATCACAGTCTGCATGCGGTGTTTGATTTTTGAAGAAGGGGAATCTGGAACAATAGGAAGGACCGAAGGAGAGAGTGTTGGGCCTTCGGAACCTGCCTGTTTGGCAAGTTATAAAACATGGCTTTGTTAGCAATTCAGCCCCATCAGATTTAGTTCTAAATACTGGTATTGTTACAGAAAAACTACCGGATGAATACGGATTTCATAGTTAGAATTGCAAGAAAATCTTATATGAATGTGCCATATGTTAAAATTTTTGCTAACCCAGAACCCTTTTACCACAGAACAAAGGAACCACGTACATACAAATCTATATAATACTCGTACTACAGGCCGCTAGTTTAATTTATGTATGTACAACAGTTTCAAAGTATGGCTACGGATCTTCAATAAAGAATTATAAACGCTAGGCATGATATTGAGAAATCTGGAATGGTTGTATAACTTGAATGTCAATTATACTATATAGGATATATAGTTGAAGTCTAGGCACCATACCTCTGCTTTACACTGGAAGGCGGAAAGATTAAAAACACCCTGCAGATAATTAGATATTTAGTGTGTATTTGATAGAAACAGTAGAAAATATCCAAATCCTATACCCATACAAAATATCGACTAATTTTGTTGGCTAACACGGGGTATGTAACATAGAAAAACATATGAAAACCTCCTGTAACCTCCAAACCAAGTTGGCCAAGTGTATCGCTTGCTTTGAAGGTCCGGTGTTTCATTGTGTTCATGTAGCAGCCCTGGAATACATGGTGTCGCTCTAGGATGCATACTAAACGTTCTTGCCCTCTTCCGCTCACTATGGTGCACACACATATATGAATCTACAAATATCAACTTTTATTTTGTTCATAAGTTAGTGAGCAGTCTAATTTGTTGAGGATTACATGAGAAATTCAAGGAGCAGCTTAACAGAGCATGGGTTCAATCCAGTCATGGTTTACTTGCCTGCATACTGTCGCACGTGCATTATGTCTAAACAAGCAAAGCTAGGAAGCAAACACATAAGAATAAGATTCCGAGTTACAAACACACAACACATAACAAAGAGAGAAGAGAGAAAAATAACGACACCTAGCCAGACTACGCCACTAACTACTACTAGTGGTAGCAGCCCAATTCATGGCGCCTCGCCACATGCTCGGCACCGCACAAGCACAACATGGGAAACTATACTCTCCTAGCTAGTAAGTAGCTACGACGATGTCCGACACGAACCAGAGTGCACCGTGCAGAGCCTGCTGTTGGCGGTCATATGTCCACGGCGATGTCAGCCGTGGTGGTGGCCGGGGGCGCCGCGACGGGTGGAGTGGGGGTGGGGGCGTCGGCCGAGGCCGCGCCCGATCCGGCGCCGGCGGCCATGGTGACCAGCATCTAGCGGAGGTCGCGCACGTACTCGAAGAGGCGGTCGATGGAGGGGATGGTCTCCCTCACCTCGTCCTACGCCTCGAAGTCGCGCAGCCAGGCGTGGAAGAGCAGGAACGCCTCGGCGTCCACCAGCTGCACGCCGGTGACCTCCTCGAAGACGGCCAACTAGTAGGAGCCACACCCCAGGACGACGTTGAGGAAGCCAACCTCGTCGCCGCCGAAGAAGCGGCGGCCCTTGAATGCCCCATCCCTCCGGCGACACGTTGGCCCAAACCCTAGTGGATGCGAGAGTCATGCATGGTCACAGGAGGACGCGCCCACCGGATCCGGTCGAAGGAGATGGAGGAGCGGATCAAGGGGATCATGTGGGGGTGCTGGATGCTGCCTCCGGCCCCAGAAATCGATCTGGATCGACCACAGCAGGTGGCGGCGGCGGCGGTGAGGGTCTCTGGTGAGGTGCTGGGTGGGGTGGATAGGTGGATAGGTGGGGTGCAGTGGTGGCGAGGAGGGTCTTTAGAATAGGTGGATGGATGGATGGATGTGTGATGGTTGAGCACGGATGGTAGGATGTTTGCCACGTCATCGATCCGTGTCCCAAATGAATGATCAACGAGAATTAAGTTCATATAATTCTGTTGGAGATAGGTATTTTTGTAAATAACGTACCAAGTATTTTATGCAAAATTAAGCTTCATGTCATTGATGTAGTTGCACCTATCATGTCATCGAAAGTTTTCATTTTTCTGGTGGAGGGAGATTTTATGGGAAGTGTCATGCGCTGGTAAGTTGGGAGAAATTATAAAGCAATACATAATATAGTTGCTTCACAAACTGAAAATATTACGTGAAACAAAGATTCGATGGATTGTTAAATGGGGACCAAATTTTGTGGAGAGCTATGATTTGGGCATATAGAATATGTGGTAAAAATTCAGCTCATTAGGAGATGCCTAGCTAGTACTTCCTTCACAAAGCTTCTATCTGAACAAAAACATTGGAAATTTCCTGAGGACGATTTAATAGGCAAATAGAGCTAAAGCTTTTCATGAGGCAATGATTTGGGTAGGAAAGAGTGTCCAAAAATATTGAGGGCAATCAAGAAAAATATAAATTCCGACCTGTCAACGTACTTATACTTTGTGGCATTGTCGACACCTATACAAGACAAATAGGCGAATTTGTCGAGTTGTCTGTCGAGTCACCTCTATTTAAGCCTATGACCTTATTAATTTTGTCATGGAGGACTTACAATGCGGGCATAAATAGAGTTACACATGCCAGTGACCATTTTGTGTAATGGGATTATGACCTTCTTGATAGAGATGGTCAAAATTTTCTAGGGTTTGGACCCTCTTAGACACCTCATGACATTTTTGTATATTTTAGCCATAGATCTATGACCAATAAAACCGCCGTCATTATTTTTTGTCATGAACGAGCTTATTTCTTGTAGTGCCAACATACACTTTCATAGATACCCGTAGTGCACCTTTATAGTCACCCAGTTATGTTGTGACGTTTGATACACCCAAAGCACTCCTACGGTATCCGGGAGTTGCACAATCTCACGGTCGAAGGAAAAGACACTTGACATTAGAAAAGCTTTAGCATACGAACAACACGATCTAGTCTATGCTTAGGATTGGGTCTTGTCCATCACATCATTCTCCTAATGATGTGATCCTGTTATCAATGACATCCAATGTCCATGATCAGGAAACCATGATCATCTATTGATTAACGAGCTAGCCAAGTAGAGGCTTGCTAGGGACACATTATAATCTATTCGTTCACACATGTATTACTGTTTCCTGTTAATACAATTATAGCATGAACAATAGACGATTATCATGAACAGGGAAATATGATAATAACCATTTTATTATTGCCTCTAGGGCATATTTCCAAAATTTCCCACCTCCAATATGCGGAAGACACCATGATCATGGTCGCACGCTCCGACTCGGACATTGCTAATCTTAAGTTCCTTTTGCTCTGCTTTGAGGAAATGTCTCGACTTAAGATTAACTTTGATAAGAGTGAGGTTGTGGTCCTTGGCTACTCCGAGGCTGAGCAGCACAAGATCGTGGACAGCCTTAACTGCAAGGTGGCTGCCTTCCCCATCTCATATTTGGGGATGCCCCTGGCTGAGTCCAGGATTTTGGCTAGCGGGTTTGATTCGCTTGTGGGACGAGTAGCGTCCCGTGTGGAGCCCTGGTGTGGCAGGTTCACGTCTAAGTGCAGCAAGACCGTCCTCATTAGCTCTAACCTTGCGAGCATCCCCATGTATATGATGGGGATGTATATCTTGCCCGAAGATGTGTATAGCGCATTTGACAAGGAGCTGGCTAGGTTCTTCTGGCACGCAGGGAATGATAGACCCAAATACCACATGGTGAAGTGGGCCGATATCTGCCTGCCGAAAGACCGAGGGGGCTTGGGCATCCCTGCGTCCCGCAGCATGAACGTTGCCCTGATGTTGCGATCCTGCAGGGAGAGGGGGGTTTGTGGCTACAACTGATTGAGGCATGCTACTGCAACAAAAGACCTTCCAACGGCGCCGGAAACAAGCGTGCTGACGGGAGACTATTCTTGTCTTGATACTCCTCAGGAACGGCACCAGGAATCCTTCTGCTACGGCTACGCCTTTAGGGACTTCCTTGGAAAATATGCAAAGGATTCCCCCGTGGCCTTGGAGCCTTGCGTTGGTGTTCCTCGAAGCGGAAAGGGTGATGTAGCACAGCGGCGGTAAGTATTTCCCTCAGTTTTGAGAACCAAGGTATCGATCCAGTGAAGGATTATCACAAGTACCTGCACAAACACAAAGAGCTTGCACCCAACGCTATGAAGGGGTTGTCTATCCCTTATAGATTGTTTGCCAAGTGAGAACTGAAAGCAAAAAAGAAACAAAGCAAAGTAAAAGCGAAAGTGGAAACGATAGGCGTGAATAGACCCGAGGCCGTAGTGTTCACTAGTGGCTTCTCTCATGAAAGCAAGTAGACGGTGGGTGAACGAATTACTGTCGAGCAATTGATAGAACCGCGCAAAGTCGTGACGTCATCTATGGCAATGATTATATCTATAGGCATCACGTCCAAAACAAGTAGACTGATACTTTCTACATCTACTACTATTACTCCACACGTCAACCGCTATCCAGCATGCATCTAGTGTATTAAGTTCATGAGAATAGAGTAACGCCTTAAGCAAAATGACATGATGTAGATGGACAATCTCATATCTACGATAAAAGCCCATCTTGTTACCCTTGATGGCAACAACACGATGCGTGCCTTGCTGCCCCTTCTGTCACTGGGAAAGGTCACCACACGGTATGAACCCAAAACCAAGCACTTCTCCCATTGCAAGAATCATAGATCTAGTTGGCCAAACAAAACCCAAGACTTAAAGAGACTTACAAGGATATCAAATCATGCATATAAGAAATCGGCAATGACTCAAATATATATCATAGATAATCTGATCACAAATCCACAATTCATTGGATCTCGACAAACACACCGCCAAAGAGGATTACATCGGATAGATCACCATGAAGATCATGGAGAAGTTTGTATTGAAGATCCCCGTCTAGCTACTAACTACGGACCCATAGGTCTGAAGTGAACTACTCACGAGTCATTGGATGGGCGATGATGTTGATGAAGAAGCTCTCCAGCTCCAAAGTCCCCTTCGGCAGGGCACCGGGAACGGTCTCCAGATGAGATCTCGCGGAAACGGAAGGTTGCGGCAGCGGAAAAGTGTTTTCATGGATTCCCCTATTTTTTCTGTATTTTAGGGAATATATAGGCGAAGGAGCTAGGTCAGGGGGGGCGCCAGGGAGGCCACAAGCCTGGTAGCCGCCGCACCCCTGGTGGCGGCTACAGGGCTTGTGGGCCCCCTGTGGCTCTTCTGCCTTGGCCATCAAGTCCCCTGATCTTCTTCCATTCTGGAAAAATTTATTTCGGGGATTTTATTCCGTTTGGACTCCGTTCCAAAATCAGATCTCAAAAGAGTCAAAAACACAGAAAAAATAGGAACTCACACTTGGCACTAAATTAATAAGTTAGTCCCAAAAAAGATATAAAAGGTACATAAAACATCCAAAGTTGACAACATAACAGCATGAAACCATAAAAAATTATAGATACGTTTGAGACGTATCAAGCATCCCCAAGCTTAACTCCTGCTCATCCTCGAGTAGGGAAGTGATAAAGAATGAATTTTTTATGCTTTCATGCTACCTAGCATAGATGTCCTTTGTAACTCCTCTTATGTGACGTGAATGTTCAGATCCATTAGATTCAAAACAATAGTTTGCTATTGACGTGGAAACAATAATACTTCAAGCAAACTAGCAAGGTAATCATGAACTTTCAAAATAACAAGGCCGAAAGAAAGTTATCCCTACAAAATCATATAGTCTCGCTATGCTCTATCATCCTTGCACAACAAATTTAAATCATGCACAACCCCGGTATTGTCCAAGTAATTGTTTTCACACCTTTACTTTCTGAAACCTTTTCAACTCTCACGCAATATATGAGCGTGAGCCATGGTTTTAGCACTATAAGTGGTGTGGAGTGTGGTGGAGGTTGCAAGACAAACAAGGAGAAGATGGTGACATTAACTAGGCATATCAATGAGCTGTGGAGATGCTCATCAATAGATATCAATGTGAATGAGTAGGGATTGCCATACAAATGATGCAATAGAGCTAAGAGTATGTGGAAGCTCTTAAAGAAAACTAGTGGGTGTGCATCCAACTTGCTTGCTCATGAAAACCTAAGGCAAATTTGAGGAAGCCTATCATTGGAATATACAAAGCCAAGTTATATAATGAAAATTTCCCACTAGCTATATGGTGGTGACAGAACGAGAGACTCCCAATCATGAAGATCATGGTGCTTAATATGTGATGACCCACAAGTATAGGGGATCAATCGTAGTCCTTTCGATAAGTAAGAGTGTCGAACCCAACGAGGAGGAGAAGGCTCCGATAAACGGTTTTCAGCAAGGTAATAACTACAAGCACTGAAAGTAGCGGTAACAAGTGAGGGTGTAGTGCGGTGAAACGTAGCAAGCAAAAAGTAACAAGTAACAAGTAGTAGCAATGGTGCAGCAAGTGGCCCAATCCCTTTTGTAGCAAGGGACAAGCCTGAGCAAAGTCTTATAAGAGGAAAAACGCTCCCGAGGACACACGGGAATTTCTGTCATGCTATTTTCATCATGTTCATATGATTCGCGTTCGTTACTTTGATAGTTTGATATGTGGGTGGACCGGCGCTTGGGTACTGCCCTTACTTGGACAAGCATCCCACTTATGATTAACCCCTCTCGCAAGCATCCGCAACTACGAAATAAGAATTAAGACAACATCTAACCATAGCATTAAACTAGTGGATCCAAATCAACCCCTTACGAAGCAACGCATAGACTGGGGTTTAAGCTTCTGTCACTCCAGCAACCCATCATCTACTTACTACTCCCCAATGCCTTCCTGTAGGCCCAAATATAGTGAAGTGTTATGTAGTCGACGTTCACATAACACCACTAGAGGAAAAGACAACATACAACATATCAAAATACCGAACGAATACCAAACTCACATGACTATTATTAGCATGACTTATCCCATGTCCTCAGGAACAAAAGTAACTACTCACAAAGCATAATCATAATCATGATCAGAGGTGTAATGAATAGCATCAAGGATCTGAACATAAACTCTTCCACCAAGTAATCCAACTAGCATCAACTACAAAGAGTAATCAACACTACTAGCAACCTTACAAGTACCAATCGGAGTCGCGAGACGGAGATTGGTTACAAGAGATGAACTAGGGATTGGAGAGGAGATGGTGCTGATGAAGATGTTGATGAAGATGCCTCCCCTCCGACGAGAGGAGTGTTGGTGATGACGAAGGCGACGATTTCCCCCTCCGGAGGGAAGTTTCCCCGGCAGGATCGTCCTGCCGGATCTCTAGATTGGATCTGCTCAAGTTCCGCCTCGTGGCGGCGACGAAACCACGAAAAAGCTCCCGATTGATTTATTTTTTCTGGAATGAAACCCTTCATATAGCAAAAGAGGGGGGGCAGTGGGCTGCCAGGGTGCCCACAAGCCCGCGGCCAGGGGGGTAGGCCGCGGCAACCAAGGTTATGGGCCCCTGGTTGCTCCCGTGTGACACTTCTTTCGCCCAGTATTTTTTATAAAATCCAAAAAAATCCACGTTGATTTTCAGGGCATTTGGAGTTGCGCAAAATAGAGGACTCAGACTTGCTCCTTTTCTAGTCCAGAATTCCAGCTGCCGGTATTCTCCCTCTTCAAATAAACCTTGCAAAATAAGAGAGAAAAGGCATAAGTAAGGTTCCACAAAGTATAATAACAGTCCATAAAGCGATAAATATCAACATGAAAGCATGATGCAAAATGGACGTATCAACTCCCCCAAGCTTAGACCTCGTTTGTCCTCAAGCGAAAACCAAGACCCAAAACATGTCCACATGTTTAGGGACGAAGGTGTCGAAAAAACAAAATACGGACATGAGGGCATCATGATCACACATAGAACAGCAATGCATCATAGAGATTCTTATGGGAAAGTAACAATTCCTACACAAAGCAAAGTATGAAACAAAAACCTTACCGAGAAGTGGCCAACAACCGTCCAAAGTCATTGAAGCAATTGCAATTTATCATATTATCAAAAAGAGTCAAATAAGAGCTTGTAAAGCAAATCCACATACTCAATCATCTCTTATGTTTTCCACAATTGTTACAACTCATGTGTTACTCATGGTATCTAAGTTTCAGTTGGACACAGAGAAGGATAGGGGCTTATAGTTTGCCTCCCAACCATTTACCTCAAGGGTAAAGTCAACAATAATAAAGCATAAGTACGCAGCTCCAGGTTGATATATGAATATAGATCTTTCCCAAGCATATGACGTTCACCAAGAAAAAGGCTAAATAAGCAATTGGTGAAGATCACCATGACTCTTACAAAGGAAAATAGTAAAGGTACAAGATAGGCCCTTCGCAGAGGGAAGCAGAGGTTGTCATGCGCTTTTGAGGTTTGGATGTGTGTCCTCTTAGTGCGGAGGAACGTCAATTTATATTCCCTCCTGTGATAAAAAACTTTATTATGCAGTCTGTCGCTTTTATGTCTTCCTCATCACAGGTTCGTACAAAGCTTATTTTCCACACACTAATAGATCATACATATTAGAGAGCAATTTTTATTGCTTGCACAGATGACAACTTACTTGAGGGATCTTATTCAATCCATAGGTAGGTATGGTGGACACTCATGGCAAAACTGGGTTGAAGGTTTATGGATGCACAAGTAGTATCTCTACTTGGTGCGGGAGTTTTGGCTAATATGAGGTGGAAGCAATCGTCACATGCTAAGGGATCTCTAATCATATAACATTGTTTGGAACCAAGCAAACACAATTCATTATGTTGTCTTCCTTGTCCAACATTTACGTCTAAGCATGTAATAGTTTGGTGAGTGCTCACAATTATAGAAAGTGTCTAAGATGATATATTTATATGTGAACCTCTCTTTCCTTATTACTTCTTATTAATTGCAACAATGACTGAGGTCTACGTTGGTCTACTCTCAACAAGTTTCATTCATCATACTTGTTATAAGTGAAGCTATCACTTTCCATAGGATCATCTCATGATCTTTCATGCTATCGTTCTTTTCATACTTTTGATCACGGCACAAAACAAAGCCCTTGACTAAGATACTCTTTATTATATAGCTCGCAAGCTCGAATACATCGGGGGAGACACAAAGCAAAAGACTCAAACTAAAACACTAAAGACTTATTCCACTAAGAGAAGAAATAAAAACTGAAAGGGAAAGAACTAAAACAAAGGTAAAAGCAAAAGATATAACAGTGATACGATACCAGGGCAACTCCCCCAAGCTTGGCAAAAGCCAAGGGGATTGCCCATACCAATGCTTAGTTGTCTTCCTTTGGGGGTGATGGTGGTGGTGGTGTTGAAGTAGTCTGATCCTCCGTCTTCCAAGGCATAGGTGCTCCATCATGGCAGGATGAACGAGTCGCCGGAATCCTCAAATCTGCAGCCAACCGTATTGATTTAAATCTATACTCATACTCACAGTTTTGGTTCTGCATGTCATAGATCTGGCCCTGGAGTTGATCAACCCTGTCATAGAGCCTGAAGAGGTGCTTCCTAATGTCAATGGCATCCATCTTGTGATTGCTGGTGAACTCCGTGATCATCATGTGGTTGGCGTTGAGTCCGCGCTCCACCATCCCTTGGCACTTGAAGACTTGTTGCTCCATTGCTTCGAGCCTCGTCTCCACGCTTCTGGTCTTCTTAGGCCCCTCAACATCACGGATGTGCAACATCCCCTCACTCATCTTAATAGATTGAGGGTGTTTCAGCACTTCCGTGAGGTAGGGATTGATGACCTTCTCGAAGATCTTGTCCTTAGGAGCTTTTGGGGAAGTCATGATGGTCTAGATCTGCGACAGAAACAAGCTCGAAACGAAAACAGAGGAAAACTGCGCGATACGGATATCAAATCCCTCGGGCATATATATAATGTTTTTTTCTGGACCAGAAAGATGCTCCACAAGTAAACGGAGTCTGGGAAACACACGAGCTGCCCACAAACCCTGTTGCCGCGGCCAGGGGGTAGGCCGCGGCAACCAAGCTTGTGGCCACCTCGTGCGCTCTCCGGACTGCTTTTTATTTTCCTAATTTTCCATAAATTCCAAAACGGAGAAAATTTCCTATTGGAAAAGTTTCGGAATCCAATTACTTAGCGAAACAGATACCTCTTCGTTTTCAGGGTCTGAAACAGGCTGATAAATATCCCTTATGTACTCCTCTAGAGTTATGATATTGATGATATTGGTCTCAACATTTATGGGAGTACCAGAGATGTAATGCTTGATTCTTTGCCCGTTTACCGCTCTAGGAAAATTACCTTCCGTGTTATTGATTTTGATGGCACCGGAACGATATACTTCCTCGACAACGTAGGGACCTTCCCATTTAGAGAGAAGCTTGCCTGCGAAGAATCTTAAACGAGAATTGTATAGCAGGACATAATCACCTACATTGAACTCTCGTTTTTGTATTCTTTTGTCGTGCCATCTCTTAAGCTTTTCCTTGAACAACTTGGCATTCTCATATGCATGGGCCCTCCATTCATCTAATGAGCTGATATCAAACAACCGCTTCTCACCGGCAAGTTTGAAATCAAAGTTGAGCTCTTTGATTGCCCAATAGGCTTTGTGTTCTAGCTCAAGAGGTAAATGACAGTCTTTACCATAAACCATTTTATACAGGGACATGCCCATGGGATTCTTATAAGCAGTCCTATAAGCCCACAGTGCATCGTCAAGTTTGCTAGACCAATTCTTTCGAGATCTATTAACGGTCTTTTGTAAGATAAATTTGATCTCCCTATTACTCAACTCCACTTGACCACTAGACTGAGGATGATAAGGAGATGCAACTCTATGGTTGACATCATACTTAGCGAGCATCTTGCGGAAAACACCATGAATGAAGTGTGAACCGCCATCAGTCATCAGATATCTAGGGACTCCAAATCTCGGGAAAATGACTTCTTTAAGCATCTTAATAGAGGTGTGGTGATCAGCATTTTTAGTGGGGATAGCTTCTACCCACTTAGTGACGTAGTCCAGAGCAACTAAGATGTGAGTGTACCCATTGGAGCTCGGGAAGGGTCCCATATAATCAAAGCCCCAGACATCAAATGGTTCAATGACCAGTGAATAGTTCATAGGCATTTCCTGACGCTTACTGATGTTCCCTATTCTTTGACATTCGTCACAAGACAAAATAAACTTATGGGCATCCTTGAAGAGAGTGGGCCAATAGAAACCTGATTGCAATACCTTATGAGCAGTTCTGTCTCTAGCATGGTGTCCTCCGTAGGCCTCGGAATGACACTTCTGCAGGATCTGTCCCTGTTCATGTTCAGGCACACAACGTCTAATAACACCATCTACTCCTTCCTTATAAAGGTGAGGATCATCCCAAAAGTAGTGTCTCAGATCAAAGAAGAATTTCTTCTTTTGCTGGTAGGTGAAACTGGGTGGTATGTATTTGGCTACGATATAGTTTGCGTAATCAGCATACCACGGTGCACTATGTGAAGCGCGGATGACATTCAATTTCTCATCAGGAAAGCTGTCACCAATAGGTCGCGGGTCATCAAGGACATTCTCCAGCCTAGACAAGTTATCTGCTACAAGGTTATCAGCACCCTTTCGGTCAACAACGTGCAAATCAAATTCCTGTAGCAGGAGAACCCATCTGATTAGCCTAGGCTTAGCGTCCTTCTTCTCCATAAGGTACCTAATAGCAGCATGATCAGAGTGAATAGTGACTTTGGAGTCAACTATATAAGATCTAAACTTTTCACATGCAAACACGACTACTAAAAAATCCTTCTCGGTAGTGGCATAGTTTCTTTGGGCACTGTCTAGAGTTTTAGTACCGTAGTGAATGACATTTAACTTCTTGTCAACTCTTTGTCCTAGAACAGCACCAACGGCATAATCACTAGCATCGCACATGATTTCAAAGGGCAAGTTCCAGTCTGGTGGTTGAACAATAGGTGTGGTTATCAAGGCCTTCTTAAGTATTTCGAAAGCTTCCTCACAATCCTCATCAAAAACAAAAGGAACATCCTTCTGCAAGAGGTTGGTAAGAGGCCTAGAAATCTTAGAGAAGTCTTTAGTGAACCTTCTATAGAAACCAGCATGACCTAGGAAACTTCGTATACCTCTGATATCTGTGGGGCAAGGCATTTTCTCAATTGCATCAACCTTAGCCTTATCAACTTCAATGCCTTTCTCAGAGATTTTGTGTCCTAAGACGATGCCTTCATTAACCATGAAGTGGGACTTCTCCCAGTGCAAGACGAGGTTGGTATCTTTGCATATTTGTAAGACTTGATCAAGGTTGCTGAAGCAATCGTCAAAGGAAGAACCGTAGATGGAGAAATCATCCATGAAAACCTCAGCAATCTTTTCACAAAAGTCAGAGAATATAGCCATCATACATCTTTGAAAGGTGGCAGGTGCATTGCATAGGCCAAAAGGCATACGTCTATAGGCAAAGGTACCGAAGGGGCAGGTGAAAGTGGTTTTCTCTTGATCAGATTGTGCAACAGGTATTTGCGAGAAACCTGAATAACCGTCTAGAAAGCAGAAGTGTGTGTGTTTAGATAGCCTTTCTAGCATCTGGTCAATAAACAGCAAAGGATAATGGTCTTTCCTAGTTGCCTTGTTCAGTTTCCGGAAGTCTATCACCATCCTATAGCCTGTAATAATCCTTTGTGGGATTAATTCATTCTTATCATTAGGAACGACGGTGATACCTCCCTTCTTAGGTACGCAATGTACTGGACTTACCCAATCACTATGAGCAACAGGATAGATGATTCCTGCTTCCAGAAGCTTTAATATTTCTTTTCTCACGACCTCTTTCATCCTCGGATTTAATCTCCGTTGATGATCAGCAACTGGCTTAGAATCAGGATAGGTTTTAATCTTGTGCTGACATAGAGTGGGACTAATACCCTTAAGATCATCAAGAGTATATCCAATAGCAGCACGGTGCTTCCTCAAAGTTTTTAATAACTTCTTCTCTTCGTGACTCGAGAGGTGAGAACTAATAATAACAGGATATATCTCCTTCTCATCAAGATAAGCATACTTAATAGTATATGGTAACTGTTTCAGCTCGAACACAGGATCACCCTTTGGTGGGGTAGGATCCCCAAGCAGTTCAACAAGCAGATTATTCTTGAGAATAGTATATTGTTCTAAGACAATTCTATCTATCTCATCTCTTTCCTCCATATGCATATCATTTTCATGCTCAAGCAGATATTGCTCTAAAGGATCAGTAGGAGGTACGACAATAGAGGCAAGAGCAATGATTTCATCCCTAACAGATGACACTTTTTCATGGGGTTGTCTTCCAAACTTGGAGAAGTTAAATTCATGAGACACACCCTCGAAACTAACAGTGACAGTTTGTTTAATGCAATCAATGTGAGCATTGACAGTGTTGAGAAAGGGTCTACCAAATATGATGGGACAAAAGCTATCTTGTGCAATAGCAAGGACGAGGAAATCAGTAGGATACTTTGCCTTACCACACAGGACTTCTATGTCTCTCACAATTCCCAGAGGGCAGATAGTGTCTCTATTAGCTAGCGTAATAATGACATCACTGGGTTCTAACTCAGCAGGTGCAATCTCATATTTGATTTCATCATATAGGGAACGGGGTATTGCACTAACACTAGCACCCATATCACATAAACCATGGTAACAGTGATCTCCTATCTTGACAGAAACAACGGGCAGGCCAACTACAGGTTCGTATTTGTCTTTCGCGTGAGGTTTAGCTATTCTAGGGGAGTCCTCACATAATTTCATAACATGCCCATCTATGTCTTCGGCTACGAGATCTTTGATAATAGCAACGCTAGGTTCAACTCTAATTTCCTCAGGGGGTGCAAGTGGTCTAATGTAACCCCTACGTATCACAGTTGGAGCATTAGAATAATCCTTTTTCCTAGCAGGGTAAGGTGGTTTCTCAGCGTAGGCACAAGGAACAACAGGATCACTAAAAGCAATGACTTTCTCCTCAACTAGATTGGTTTTGTCTATGTTGACTTCTACAGGGGGGATGATATTTAAACCACTTCTCTTTGGGAAAATCAACATGAGCAGCAAAAGATTCACATAGAGAAGCTACTATCTCAGAGTCTAGTCCATACTTAGCGCTAAAATCTCTAGAAGTGTTTGTTTCAACAAAAGATTTAATGCAATCAAACTGGAAAATCATACCTGACTCCTTACCTTCTTCCAGCTCCCAATCTTCAGAGTTACGTTTAATTCTTTCCAATAAATTCCACCTGTGGTCAATATCCTTCTTCATAAAAGAACCGGTACACGAAGTGTCAAGCATGGTACGATCTTCATGGGAAAGCCGAGCATAAAAGTTTTGAGTGATAATTTCTCTCGAGAGCTCATGATTGGGGCATGAATATAGCATTGATTTAAGCCTCCCGGAAGCTTGAGATATGCTTTCCCTGTCACGAGGCCAAAATTTATAAATATAATTCCGATCACGATGTACTAAATGCATAGGGTAAAACTTTTGATGAAATTCCAATTTCAACCGATTGTAGTCCCATGATCCAGTATCATCACATAGCCTATACCATGTCAATGCCTTATCCTTCAAAGATAAAGGAAAGACTTCTTCTTTACCTCATCCTCGGGCAAACCTGCAAGCTTAAATAAACCACAAACTTCATCTACATAGATTAGATGCAAGTCTGGATGTGAAGATCCATCTCCTGTAAAAGGATTAGCCAGCAGTTTCTCAAGCATACCCGAAGGAAATTCATAAAAGATATTTTCAGTAGGTACCTCAGGTTGAGGAACAACTCCTCGTGCTTCCGTTCGTGGTGAAGATACCCCGAACAAATTCCTCAAAGGAATAGTTTCCATAGTGACAAGTGACAATAAATTTCAGCACAGTATATAAATTTTTACTTACCAAATTCCACTTACCAAAGGCGCTTTCCTCCCCGGCAACGGCGCCAGAAAAGAGTCTTGATGACCCACAAGTATAGGGGATCAATCGTAGTCCTTTCGATAAGTAAGAGTGTCGGACCCAACGAGGAGGAGAAGGCTCCGATAAACGGTTTCCAGCAAGGTAATAACTGCAAGCACTGAAAGTAGCGGTAACAAGTGATGGTGTAGTGCGATGAAACATAGCAAGCGAAAAGTAACAAGTAACAAGTAGTAGAAATGGTGCAGCAAGTGGCCCAATCCCTTTTGTATCAAGGAACAAGCCTGAGCAAAGTCTTATAAGAGGAAAAAACGCTCCTGAGGACACACGGCAATTTCTGTCATGCTATTTTCATCATGTTCATATGATTCGCGTTCGTTACTTTGATAGTTTGATATGTGGGTGGACCGGCGCTTGGGTACTGCGCTTACTTGGACAAGCATCCCACTTATGATTAACCCATCTCGCAAGCATCCGCAACTACGAAAGAAGAATTAAGACAACGTCTAACCATAGCATTAAACTAGTGGGTCCAAATCAGCCCCTTACGAAGCAACGCATAGACTGTTGTTTAAGCTTCTGTCACTCCAGCAACCCATCATCTACTTACTACTCCCCAATGCCTTCCTCTAGGCCCAAATATGGTGAAGTGTTATGTAGTCAACATTCATAACACCACTAGAGGAAAAGACAACATACAACATATCAAAATACCAAACGAATACCAAACTCACATGACTATTATTAGCATGACTTATCCCATGTCCTCAAGAACAAAAGTAACTACTCATAAAGCATAATCATAATCATGATCAGAGGTGTAATGAATAGCATCAAGGATCTGAACATAAACTCTTCCACCAAGTAATCCAACTAGCATCAACTACAAAGAGTAATCAACACTACTAGCAGCCTTACAAGTACCAATCGGAGTCGTGAGACGGAGATTGGTTACAAGAGATGAACTAGGGATTGGAGAGGAGATGGTGCTGATGAAGATGTTGATGAAGACGCCTCCCCTCCGACGAGAGGAGTGTTGGTGATGACGAAGGCGATGATTTCCCCCTCCGGGAGGGAAGTTTCCCCGGCAGGATCGTCCTGCCGGAGCTCTAGATTGGATCTGCCAAGTTCCGCCTCGTGGCGGCGGCGTAACCACGAAAAAGCTCCCGGTTGAAATTTTTTTCTGGAACGAAACCCTTCATATAGGAAAAGAGGGGGGCCAGTGGGCCGCCAGGGTGCCCACAAGCCCTGTTGCCGCGGACAGGGGGGTAGGCCGCGACAACCAAGCTTGTGGGCCCCTGGTTGCTCCCCTTTGACACTTCTTTCGCCCAGTATTTTTTATAAAATCCAAAAAAAAGTCCACGTTGTTTTTCAAGGCATTTGGAGTTGCGCAGAATAGAGGACTCAGACTTGCTCCTTTTCTAGTCCAGAATTCCAGCTGCCGGTATTCTCCCTCTTCAAATAAACCTTGCAAAATAAGAGAGAAAAGGCATAAGTAAGGTTCCACAAAGTATAATAACAGTCCATAAAGCGATAAATATCAACATGAAAGCATGATGCAAAATGGACGTATCAATATGCAGCACAAGTGTGGAAAGGAGATAGTAGCATTGTCCCTTCTCTCTTTTTCTCTCATTTTTTGGTGGGCTCTTTGGCCTCTTTTTTTATTTTTATTTTTATTTTTGTGGGCATCTTTGGCCTCTTTTTGTAAATGGGCTTCGCTGGCCTCTTTTATTTCCTCACATGCTCCATCAATGATGATCATCACATTTACAACTCAAAACTTAGAGCAATGATGACTCTATATGGAATGCCTTCGGTAGTGTACCGTGACAATGATCTAGCATGGCATAGACATCAATGTAAACATCATGCTAGCTATCTTATGATCATGCAATGGCAACGTAGAAGCTGTGACACATTTGATGGTGGTAGTTGCATGGCAATATATCTCGGAATGACTTTGAAAAAGCCATAGTAGGTAGGTATGGTGGCTGTTTTGAGGGAGGCTAATGGTTGGTTTTGTGCACCGGCGAAAGTTGCACAACACTAAGAAGATAGTGATGGTGGAAGGTGAAAGTGCATCTAAACCATGGACTCAACATTAATCATGAAGAACTCATATACTTGTTGCAAAAGTTTTAGTAGTAATCGAAACAAAGCATTCAACGCATACTCCTAAGAGAAGGGTTGGTAGGTATAAACCATCGCGCGATCCCGACCGCCACACAAAGGATGACAATCAATAGACTAATCATGCTCAGACTTCATCACATAGCGGTTCACCATACGTGCATGCTACGGGAATCACTAACTTCAACACAAGTATTTCTAGATCCACAACACCTTACTAGCATAACTTCAATATTACCACAACCACAACTCAAAACTAATTGAGATGAATCAAACTTCTCTAACTATTCAATGCACATGAAGGTGGAAGTTTTCATATCCCTTTGGATAACTACCCCTTTTTGAGACTACTTTCATAGCATAGATCAACTACCAAGCCACGCACCGCCGTACTCTAAAAGATATAAGTGAAGCACATAGAGCAAAATCAGCTAGCTCAAAAGATATAAGTGAAGCACATGTGAGCTGAATTGTCTACCAAAGGATATAAGTGAAGCTCGACAAAATCACGGTGAGTGCATGTCTCTCTCTCTCTAGGTGTGCAGCAAGGATGATTGTGGCACAACAAAAATAAAAGACTCCTACGATACAAGACGCTCCAAGAAAAACACATAACATTTGGTGAATAAAAATATAGCCCCAAGTAACATTACCGATGGATTGAAGACGAAAGAGGGGATGCCTTCCCAGGGCATCCCCAAGCTTAGGCTTTTACGGCATCCTTGAATTTCTTGGGGTGCCTTGGGCATCCCCAAGCTTGATATCTTGCCACTCTTTATCTCTTTGTCCATAAGAACTTCACCCAAAACTTGAAAACTTCACAACACGAAACTTAAACAGAAACTTGTGATAACATTAGTATAAGAAAGCAAACCATCACTTCCTTAGGTACTGTGGCAAACTTAAATTCTACTTATTTTGATGTTGGGTTACTGTATTTTCAATCTTCCATGGCTAATACCCCCCAATACTATCCATAGTTTCATCAAAATAAGCAACCAACTCAACAAAAACAGAATTTGTTAACAGCAGACCAGTCTGTAGCAATCTGTATACTTCTGGTACTTCAAAAATTCTGAAAAATTACGACAGTCTGAAGAATTTGCGTAGAAATCAGCAGCAAGAAGAATCAACTCAAAAGCTCTTACAAAAAAAATGAAAATTATTTTCGTGATCAGAAAGTTTCTGTCTTTTCCAGCATGACCAAACGATCATCCCCAAGACTAATCATAACGGTTTTGCTTGGCACAAACGCAAAAAGAAACACAAAAAACACAATAATAACAGAATTATGAAATTGTGGAAAACACAAAACAGAAAGAAAAAGGATAGATTCGTTGGGTTGCCTCCCAACAAGCGCTATTGTTTAACGCCCTTAGCTAGGCAAAAGGTGATGAAATCACGTATAGTCATCTTTGGTGCTCAAACCATAAGTAGCCCTCATCATAGATTCATAAGGCAATCTTTTTTCTTTCTAGGAAAGTGCTCCATGCCCTTCTTTAGAGGAAATTGAAATCTAATATTCCCTTCCTTCATATCGATGATAGCACCAATAGTCCTTAGGAAAGGTCTACCAAGAATAATGGGACATGATGGATTGCAATCTATGTCAAGTACAATGAAATCCACGGGTACATAGTTCTTATTTGCAACAATAAGAACATCATCGATCCTTCCCATGGGTTTCTTGACAGTATAATCCGCAAGATGCAAATTAAGAGAACACTCTTCAATCTCATGAAAACCAAGAATATCACATAAAGACTTTGGAATCGCGGAAACACTAGCACCCAAATCACACAAAGCATTGCACTCATAGTTTTTGATCTTGATTTTGATAGTAGGTTCCCACTCATCATGAAGTTTTCTAGGTATAGAGACTTCTAGTTCGAGCTTCTCTTCAAGAGATTTCATCATAGCATCTACGATATGAGCGGTAAAGGCTTTGCTTTGGCTATAAGCATGCGGAGAGTTTGCAATGGATTGCATCAAATAAATGCATTCAAACAAGGAGCAACTTTCATAATTGAATTCCTTGAAATCCAAAGTGGGAGTTTCATTACTACCCAAAATTTTGATTTCTTCTACTCCACTCTCCACACCTTTATCATCAAGATAGGTGGACTCCGAATCATTGGGGCCTCAACCAAAGTGGATTCATATCCAGCCCCTTCATCAATAGGTTTGACACGAGAAAACAAAGATTCAAGAGGAGTCACACCAAGCACTTTAAGATCTTCGTGATTTGCATCACTAGAACGCACCCTTTTAAACCATTCATGCGTAGCGCGAATTTGGGCGGTTCTTTCTTTGCTCTCATTCATGGAGACACGCATAGCTTTTAAAGTTTCATCCAAGTTGACCTTGGGAGGAGCACATCTAACTTTCAAAGCATCAATATCACAAGACATCCTATCAACGCTCTTAGCCAAATCGTCTATTTTGAGTAGTTTTTCCTCTATGGACGCATTGAAAATCTTTTGAGAGTTGATGAACTCTTTGATAATACTCTCTAATTCAGAGGGTAATTTGTTGTGATTTCCATAAGTGTTGTTGTAGGAATTACCATAATTGTTAGAGGAGTTACTAGGAAAAGGCCTAGGAACGTAGTCTCCTCTAAAAGCATTGTTGTTGCCAAAATTGTTCCTACCAACAAAATTAACGTCCAAACTAGCGTTGCTACTCTCAATCAAGGAAGATAGTGGCATGTCATTAGGATCTAAAGGAGCATTTCTACTAGCAACCAAATTCATCAACTCGTCCATCTTAGCACTAAGCGAGTTAATTTCTTCTATAGCATGTATTTTTTTGCTAGCAGGTGACCTTTCAGTGTGCCACTGAGAGTAGTTGGTCATGATATTGTCTAGGAGTTTTGTAGCGTCTCCTAACGTGATTTCTATGAACGTTCCACCTGAGGCGGAGTCCAAGATATTGCGAGAGGAAAAATTCAAACCAGCGTAAAAGATTAGTATAATCATCCACAAACTCAAGCCATGAGCGGGACAATTTCTAATCATTAACTTCATCCTCTCCCAAGATTGTGCAACGTGTTCATGATCAAGTTGCTTGAAATTCATGATATTGTTACGTAAGGAGATAATCTTAGCCGGCGGAAAATACTTGGATATGTAAGCATCTTCGCACTTATCCCAAGAATCGATACTATTTTTAGGCAAAGAAGAAAACCAAGTTTTTGCGCGATCTTGCAACGAGAAAGGAAAAAGCTTCAACTTAATCACGTCATTATCCACATCTCTTTTCTTTTGCATATCGCAAAGTTCAATGAAGGTATTCAGATGGGATGCGGCATCTTCACTAGGAAGGCCAGAGAATTACTCTTTCATAACAAGATTCAGCAAAGCTGCGTTGATTTCATACGATTCCGCACTAGTGGCGGGAGCAATCGGAGTACTAATAAAATCATTATTATTGGTACTCGAGAAGTCACAAAGTTTGATGTTTTCAGCCATGATGACTTCAACAAACAAACAAGCACCCAAGAAAGCAAGAAAACTGGCAAAGGAAAATGGGAAAAAGGCAAAAGAAAAAGGCAAAGGAAAAAGGCAAAAGAAAACGGCAAAGGAGAAAGGCAAATGAAAACGGCAAATGTGAAGTGGGGAGAGGAAAACGAGAGGCAACTTGCAAAAAAGGTAAATGCAAGAGATGAGTTTGTGAGACCTACTTGGAAAGATCTCTCCTTCCCTGTCAACGGCGCCAGAAATACTTCTGCTACTATAACAAAAGACCTTCCAACGGCGCCGGAAACAAGCGTGCTGACGGGAGATTATTCTTGTCTTGATACTCCTCGGCAACGGCACTAGGAATCCTTCTGCTACGGCTACGCCTTTAGGGACTTCCTTGGGAAATATGCAAAGGATTCCCCCGTGGCCTTGGATCCTTGCTTTGGTGTTCCCTCGAAGTGGAAAGGGTGATGTTGCACAGTGGCGGTAAGTATTTCCCTCAGTTTTGAGAACCAAGGTATCGATCGAGTGAAGGATTGTCACAAGTACCTGTGCACAAACACAAAGAGCTTCCACCCAACGCTTTGAAGGGGTTGTCAATCCCTTATAAATTGTTTGCCAAGTGAGAACTTAAAGCAAAAAGAAACAAAGCAAAGTAAAAGCAAAAGTGGAAACGATAGGTGTGAATAGACCCGGGGGCCGTAGTGTTCACTAGTGGCTTCTCTCATGAAAGCAAGTAGACGGTGGGTGAACGAATTACTGTCGAGCAATTGATAGAACCGTGCAAATTCGTGACGTCATCTATGGCAATGATTATATATATAGGCATCACGTCCAAAACAAGTAGACCGATACTTTCTGCATCTACTACTATTACTCCACACGTCAACCGCTATCCAGCATGCATCTAGTGTATTAAGTTCACGAGAACAGAGTAACGCCTTAAGCAAGATGACATGTTGTAGATGGACAATCTCATATCTACGATAAAAGTGTTGGAAATATGCCCTAGAGGCAATAATAAAATGGTTATTATCATATTTCCTTGTTCATGATAATCGTCTATTGTTCATGCTATAATTGTATTAACAGGAAACAGTAATACATGTGTGAATAAATAGATCACAATGTGTCCCTAGCAAGCCTCTAGTTGGCTAGATCATTAGTCAATAGATGATCATGGTTTCCTGATCATGGGCGTTACATGTCATTGATAACGGGATCACATCATTGGGAGAATGATGTGATGGACAAGACCCAATCCTAAGCATAGCACTAGATCGTATTGTTCGTATGCTAAAGCTTTTCTAATGTCAAGTATCTTTTCCTTCGACCGTGAGATTGTGCAACTCCCGAATATTGTAGGAGTGCTTTGGGTGTATCAAACGTCACAACGTAACTGGGTGACTATAAAGGTGCACTACGGGTACCTCCGAAAGTGTCTGTTGGGTTGGTACGAATCGAGATCGGGATTTGTCACTCCGTGTGACGGAGAGGTATCTCTGGGCCCACTCGGTGGAACATCATCTTGAGCTCAATGTGACTAAGGAGTTAGTCACACGATGACGTGCTACGGAACGAGTAAAGAGACTTACCGGGAACGAGATTGAACAAGGTATAGGTATATCGGCGATCGAATCTCCAGCAAGTTCTATACCGACAGACAAAGGGAATCGTATACGGGATTGATTGAATCGTTGACATCGTGGTTCATCCGATGAGATCATCATGGAGCAAGTGGGAGCCACCATGGGTATCCAGACCCCGCTGATGATTATTGGCCAGAGAGGTGTCTCGGTCATGTCTGCCTGTCTCCCGAACCCGTAGGGTCTACACACTTAAGGTTCGGTGACGCTAGGGTTATAGGGAATTGTTATACGAGGTTACCGAAAGTTGTTCGGAGTCCCGGATGAGATCCCTGACGTCACGAGGAGCTCCAGAATGGTCCGGAGGTAAAGATTGATATATAGGACGGATGGTTTCGGACACCGGAAGTGTTTCGGGCATCACCGGTAACGTACCGGGACCACCGGGACCACCGGAGGTGGCCCCGGGGGTCCACCGAAGGGGGGCAACGACCCCGGGAGGTAAGGTGGGCCAAGTGGGGAAGGGAACCAGCCCCTAGGTGGGCTGGTGTGCCTCCCCACTCAGCCCAATGCGTGGGGGAGAGAAAAGGGGAGGGCAAACCCTAAGCCAGGTGGGCCTAAGGCCCACCAGGGGTGCGCCACACCCCTCCTCCCCCCCCCCTTGGCCGTCGCACCAGCCCCCATCTAGGGCTGCCGCCCCCCCCCCCCTTCCCCTAGGAGAGGGAAACCCTCAAGGGGGCGCAACCCCTCCCTCCTCCTATATATAGTGGGCACTTTTGGCCATTGGAGATTAGACTTTTGCCTCTCTCTCGGCGTAGCCCTGCCCTTCTTCCTCCTCCTCTCTGCCGGTGCTTGGCGAAGCCTTGCCGGGAGACCTCGTCTCGCCATCGACACCACGCCATCGTGCTGCTGGAGTTCTTCCCCAACCTCTCCCTCCTCCTTGCTGGATCAAGGTGTGGGAGACGTCACCGGGCTGCACGTGTGTTGAACGCGGCGGTGTCGTAGTTCGGCACTAGATCGGAATCGCTGCGAGTATGACTCCATCAACTGCGTTCTAGCAACGCTTCCGCTTAGCGATCTTCAAAGGTATGAAGATGCTCTTACCCCTCTCTCGTTGCTGGTCTCTCCATAGGAAAATTTTGAATTTATGCTACGTTACCCAACAGTGGCATCCGAGCCAGGTTTTCTATGCGTAGATTCTATGCACGAGTAGAACACAAAAGTTGTGGGCGATGATTTGTCAATTTGCTTGCCGCTACTAGTCTTATTCTTTTCTGGCAGTATTGTGGGATGAAGCGGCCCGGACCGACTTTACACGTACGCTTACGTGAGACTGGTTCCACCGACAGACATGCACACCGTGCATAAAGGTGGCTAGCGGGTGTCTGTCTCTCCTACTCTAGTCAGATTGAATTTGATGAAAAGGGTCCTTATGAAGGGTAAATAGCTTTGGCATATCATCGTTGTGGCTTTCACGTAGGTAAGAAGACGTTCTTGCTAGAAACCCAAATCAGCCACGTAAAACTTGCAACAACAATTAGAGGACGTCTAACTTGTTTTTGTAGGGTTTGACATGTGATGTGATATGGCCAAAGTTGTGATGTTGCATGTATGATGTATGAGATGATCATGTTATTGTAATAGGTTTCACGACTTGCATGTCGGTGAGTATGACAACCGGCTGGAGCCATAGGAGTTGTCTTAATTTATTGTATGAGATGCAACGCCATGTGCTTACTACTTTTACTTCATTGCTAACGGTTAGCTATAGTAGTAGTGATAGTAGTAGTTGGCATGACGACTTCACGGAGACACGATGATGGAGATCATGATGATGGAGATCTTGGTGTCACGTCAGTGACGATGATGATCATGCGATGCCTGAAGATGGAGATCGAAAGAGCAAAGATGATAATGGCCATATCATGTCACTATATGATTGCATTGTGATGTTTATCATGTTTTACATCTTATTGCTTAGAACGACGGTAGCATAATAAGATGATCCCTCTTAAAATTTAGAGAACATATTCCCCTAAGTGTGCACCGTTGTGAAGGTTCGTTGTCTCGAAGCACCACGTGATGATCGGGTGTGATAGATTCTAACATTCGCATACAACGGGTGTAAGCCAGATTTACACACGCAAAACACCTAGGTTGACTCGACGAGCTTAGCATGTACAGACATGACCTCGAATACAAGAGACCGAAAGGTCGAACATGAGTCGTATGGTTGAATACGATCAGCATTAAGTTGCTCACCACGGTGACTAGTCTGTCTCACGTGATGATCGGACACGGGTTAGTCAACATGGATCATGTATCACTTAGATGACTAGAGGGATGTCGATTTCAGTGGGAGTTCATACTTAATTTGATTAAATGAACTTAATTGTCATGAACTTAGTCTAAAAGTTGTCTTTATAAATATTGTAGATGACCAACGTCAACCTCAATTTCAACGCATTCCTAGAGAAAAACAAGCTGAAAGATGATGGTAGCAACTATGCGGACTAGGTTCGCAACTTGAAGCTCATCCTTGAAGCAGCTAAAAAGGCTTATGTCCTTGATGCGCCGCTAGGTGACCCTCCCACTCCCGCAGCAGCCCAGGACATTCTGAATGTCTGGCAAACGCGGAGTGATGACTACTCTCTGGTTAGGTGTGGCATGTTATACAGTTTAGAAACGGGGCTCCAAAGGCGTTTTGAGCAACACGGGGCATATGAGATGTTCCAGGAGCTGAAGCTAGTTTTTCAAGCTCATGCCCGTGTCGAGAGATATGAAGTCTCCGACGAGTTTTTTAGCTGTAAGATGGAGGATAACAGTTCTGTCAGTGAGCACATACTCAAAATGTCTGGGTTACACGGTCGTCTGACTTCACTTGGAGTCGAACTTCTGGATGATGCTATAATTGACAGAATCCTCCAGTCTCTCCCACCAAGCTACAAAGGCTTTGTGCTTAACTACAACATGCAAGGGATGGAGAAGACCATTCCCGAGTTGTACTCGATGCTCAAGTCTACACAAGTAGAAATCAAGAAAGAGCATCAAGTGTTGATGGTCAACAAGACCACTAGTTTCAAGAAAGGCAAGGGTAAGAAGAACTTCAAGAAAGACGGCAAAGCTGTTGCCGCGCCCGGTAAGCCAGATGCCTGGAAGAAGGAAAAGAATGGACCCAAGCCTGAGACTGAGTGCTTCTATTGCAAAGGAAAAGGTCACTGGAAGCGGAACTGCCCCAAATACTTAGCGGACAAGAAGGCCGGCAACGTTAAAGGTATATGTGATATACATGTTATTGATGTGTACCTTACCAGCGCTCGTAGTAGCTCCTGGGTATTTGATACTGGTGCTGTTGCTCACATTTGCAACACAAAGCAGGAATTGCGGAATAAGCGGAGACTGGCCAAGGACGAGGTGACGATGCGTATCGGGAATGGTTCAAAGGTCGATGTGATCGCCGTCGGCACGCTACCTCTACATCTACCGTCGGGATTAGTTTTAAACCTTAATAATTGTTATTTAGTACCATCTTTAAGCATGAACATTGTATCAGGGTCTTGCTTAATGCGAGACGGCTACTCATTTAAGTCAGAGAATAATGGTTGTTCTATTTATATGAGTGATATGTTTTATGGTCATGCTCCGCTGGTGAATGGTTTACTCTTGATGAATCTCGGTCGTGATGTTACACATATTCATAGTGTGAGTGTCAAAAGATATAAAGTTGATAATGATAGTCCCACATACTTGTGGCACTGCCGCCTTGGGCATATCGGTGTTAAGCGCATGAAGAAGCTCCATACTGATGGACTATTAGAGTCTCTTGATTTTGAATCATTTGACACATGCGAACCGTGCCTCATGGGAAAGATGACTAAGACTCCATTCTCAGGTATAATGGAGAGAGCAACCGACTTATTGGAAATAATACATACTGATGTGTGTGGTCCAATGAACGTTGAAGCTCGCGGTGGCTATCGTTATGTTCTCACTCTCACCGATGATTTGAGTAGGTATGGGTATATCTACTTGCTGAAGCACAAATTTGAGACGTTTGAAAAGTTCAAGGAATTTCAGAGTGAGGTTGAGAATCAACGTGACAGAAAAATTAAATGTCTACGATCTGATCGTGGAGGAGAATATTTGAGTCACGAGTTTGGCACACACCTAAGGAAGTGTGGAATCGTTTCACAACTGACGCCGCCTGGCACACCGCAACGCAACGGAGTGTCTGAACGTCGTAATCGCACTTTATTAGATATGGTACGATCTATGATGTCTCTTACCGACTTACCGCTATCATTTTGGGGATACGCATTAGAAACTGCAGCATTCACTTTAAACAGGGCACCGTCTAAATCCGTTGAGACGACACCGTATGAACTATGGTTTGGCAAGAAACCTAAGTTGTCGTTTCTTAAAGTTTGGGGCTGCGATGCTTATGTGAAGAAACTTCAACCATAAAAGCTCAAACCCAAAGCGGAGAAATGCGTATTCATAGGATACCCTAAGGAAACTATTTGGTATACCTTCTATCTTAGATCCGAAGGTAAAACCTTTGTTGCCAAGAATGGATCCTTTCTAGAGAAAGAGTTTCTCTAGAAAGAAGTAAGTGGGAGGAAGGTAGAACTTGATGAGGTAATTACACCCCCTCTCGAATAGGATAGTCGCGCAGCGCGGGAAGTTGTTCCTCTGGCACCTACACCAACTGAAGAGGAAGTTAATGATGATGATCATGAAGCTTTGGATCAAGTTACTACTGAACCGCGAAGGTCCACAAGGGCACGCTCCGCACCAGAGTGGTACGGCAACCCTGTGATGGAAATCATGTTGTTAGACAAAGGCGAACCTTCGAACTATGAAGAAGCGATGGCGGGCCCGGATTCCAACAAATGGCTTGAGGCTATGAAATCTGAGATGGGATCCATGTATGAGAACAAAGTATGGACTTTGGTAGACTTGCCCGATGACCGGCGAGCCATAGAAAATAAATGGATCTTCAAGAAGAAGACTGATGCAAACGGTAATGTAACCGTTTACAAAGCTCGACTTGTCGCAAAGGGTTTTCGACAAATTCAAGGAGTTGACTACAAAGAGACTTTGTCTCCCGTAGCGAAGCTGAAATCAGTCCGAATCATGTTAGCAATTGCCGCCTTTTATGATTATGAAATTTGGCAAATGGACGTCAAAACAGCGTTCCTTAACGGGAACCTTATGGAAGAGTTGTATATGATGCAACCAGAAGGTTTTGTCGACCCTAAGGGTGCTAACAAAGTGTGCAATCTCCAGCGCTCCATCTATGGGCTGGTGCAAGCATCTCGGAGTTGGAACATTCACTTTAATGAGGTGATTAAAGCGTTTGGGTTCATACAGGTTTACGGAGAAGCCTGTCTGTACAAGAAAGTGAGTGGGAGCTCTGTAGCTTTCCTCATACTGTATGTGGATGACATATTATTGATGGGGAATAATATAGAGATGTTGGAGAGCATAAAGGCCTATTTGAACAAAAGTTTTTCAATGAAGGACCTTGGAGAAGCTGCATACATATCAGGCATCAAGATCTATAGAGATAGATCAAGACGCCTCATAGGTCTTTCGCAAAGTACATACCTTGACAAGATATTGAAGAAGTTCAATATGGAAAACTCAAAGTAAGGGTTCTTGCCAGTTTTGCAAGATATGAGATTGAGTAAGACTCCGTCGCCGACCACGGCAGCAGATAGAGAGAAGATGAGTTCTGACCCCTACGCTTCAGCCGTGGGCTCTCTAATGTATGCCATGTTGTGTACCAGAGCTGATATAAACCTTGCCATAAGTTTGGTAGGGAGGTACCAAAGTGATCCCGGTATGGAACACTGGACAGCGGTCAAGAATATCCTTAAGTACCTGAAAAGGACTAAGGAAATGTTTCTCGTTTATGGAGGTGACGAAGAGCTCGTCGTAAAGGGTTACGTCGACGCTAGCTTCGACACAGATCCGGATGACTCTAATTCACAGACCGGATACGTATATGTGTTGAATGATGGGGCCGTGAGCTGGTGCAGCAGCAAGCAAGAAGTCGTGGCAGCATCTACATGTGAAGCGGAGTACATAGCTGCTTCAGAAGCAGCTCATGAAGGAATTTGGATGAAGGAGCTCATCACCGACCTTGGAGTGGTTCCAAGCGCGTCGGGTCCAATGACACTCTTCTGTGATAACACTGGGGCCATTGCCATAGCCAAGGAGCCCAGGTTTCACCGGAAGACGAAGCACATCAAACGCCGCTACAACTCCATCCAGGACCATGTCCAGAGTGGAGTGATAGATATTTGTAAAGTACACACGGATCTGAATATTGCAGACCCGTTGACTAAACCTCTTCCACGAGCAAAACATGATCAACACCATAATGCTATGGGTGTTCGATACATCACAATGTAACTAGATTATTGACTCTAGTGCAAGTGGGAGACTGTTGGAAATATGCCCTAGAGGCAATAATAAAATGGTTATTATCATATTTCCTTGTTCAAGATAATCGTCTATTGTTCATGCTATAATTGTATTAACAGGAAACAGTAATACATGTGTGAATAAATAGATCACAATGTGTCCCTAGCAAGCCTCTAGTTGGCTAGCTCGTTAGTCAATAGATGATCATGGTTTCCTGATCATGGGCATTAGATGTCATTGATAACGGGATCACATCATTGGGAGAATGATGTGATGGACAAGACCCAATCCTAAGCATAGCACTAGATCGTATTGTTCGTATGCTAAAGCTTTTCTTATGTCAAGTATCTTTTCCTTCGACCGTGAGATTGTGCAACTCCCGAATACCGTAGGAGTGCTTTGGGTGTATCAAACGTCACAACGTAACTGGGTGACTATAAAGGTGCACTACGGGTACCTCCGAAAGCGTCTGTTGGGTTGGTACGAATCGAGATCGGGATTTGTCACTCCGTGTGACGGAGAGGTATCTCTGGGCCCACTCGGTAGAACATCATCATGAGCTCAATGTGACTAAGGAGTTAGTCACATGATGACGTGCTACGAAACGAGTAAAGAGACTAACCGGTAACGAGATTGAACAAGGTATAGGTATACCGACGATCGAATCTCGGGCAAATTCTATACCGACAGTCAAAGGGAATCGTATATGGGATTGATTGAATCCTTGACATCGTGGTTCATCCGATGAGATCATCGTGGAGCAAGTGGGAGCCACCATGGGTATCCAGACCCCACTGATGTTTATTGGCCAGAGAGGTGTCCCGGTCATGTCTGCCTGTCTCCCGAACCCGTAGGGTCTACACACTTAAGGTTCGGTGACGCTAGGGTTATAGGGAATTGTTATACGAGGTTACTGAAAGTTGTTCAGAGTCTCAGATGAGATCTCGGACGTCACGAGGAGCTCCGGAATGGTCCGGAGGTAAAGATTGATATATAGGACGGATGGTTTCGGACACCGGAAGTGTTTCGGGCATCACCGGTAACTTATCGGGACCACCGGGACCACCGGAGGTGGCCCCAGGGGTCCACCAAAGGGGGGCAACGACCCCGGGAGGTAAGGTGGGCCAAGTGGGGAAGGGAACCAGCCCCTAGGTGGGCTGGTGTGCCTCCCCACTCAGCCCAATGCATAGGGGAGAGAAAAGGGGAGGGCAAACCCTAAGCCAGGTGGGCCTAAGGCCCATCAGGGGTGCGCCACACCCCTCCTCCCCCCTTGGCCGCCGCACCAGCCCCCATCTAGGGCTGCCCCCCCCCCCCCCCAGGAGAGGGAAACCCTCAAGGGGGCGCAGCCCCTCCCTCCTCCTATATATAGTGGGCACTTTTGCCCATTGGAGATCAGACTTCTGCCTCTCTCTCGGCGCAGCCTTGCCCTTCTTCCTCCTCCTCTGTGCCGGTGCTTGGTGAAGCCGTGCCGGGAGACCTCGTCTCTCCATCGACACCATGCCGTCGTGCTGCAGGAGTTCTTCCCCAATCTCTCCCTCCTCCTTGCTGGATCAAGGTGCGGGAGACGTCACCGGGCTGCACGTGTGTTGAACGCGGACGTGCCGTAGTTCGACACTAGATCGGAATCGCTGCGAATACGACTCCATCAACCGCGTTCTAGCAACGCTTCCGCTTAGCGATCTTCAAAGGTATGAAGATGCTCTTACCCCTCTCTCGTTGCTGTTCTCTCCATAGGAAGATCTGAATATGCGTAGGAAAATTTTGAATTTATGCTACGTTACCCAACAAAAAGCCCATCTTGTTACCCTTGATGGCAACAACACGATGCGTGCCTTGCTGCCCCTTCTGTCACTGGGAAAGATCACCACACGGTATGAACCCAAAACCAAGCACTTCTCCCATTGCAAGAATCATAGATCTAGTTGGCCAAACAAAACCCAAGACTCGGAGAGACTTACAAGGATATCAAATCATGCATATAATAAATCAGCAAAGACTCAAATATATATCATAGATAATCTGATCACAAATCCACAATTCATCGGATCTTGACAAACACACCGCCAAAGAGGATTACATCGGATAGATCTCCATGAAGATCATGGAGAACTTTGTATTGAAGATCCAAGAGAGAGAAGAAGCCATCTAGCTACTAACTACGGACCCGTAGGTCTGAAATGAACTACTCACGAGTCATTGGAGGGGCGATGATGTTGATGAAGAAGCCCTCCAGCTCCAAAGTCCCCTCCGGCAGGGCACCGGGAAGGGTCTCCAGATGAGATCTCGCGGAAACGGAAGCTTGCGGCGGCGGAAAAGTATTTTCATGGATTCCCCTATTTTTTCTGTATTTTAGGGAATATATAGGCAAAGGAGCTAGGTGAGGGGGGCGCCAGGGAGGCCACAAGCCTGGTAGCCACCGCCCCCTGGTGGCGGCTACAGGGCTTGCGGGCCCCCTATGGCTCTCCTGCCTTGGCCCTCAAGTCCCCTGATATTCTTCCGTTCTGGAAAAAATTATTTCGGGGATTTTATTCCGTTTGGACTCTGTTCCAAAATCAGATCTGAAAAGAGTCAAAAACACAGAAAAAACAGGAACTGGCACTTGGCACTGAATTAATAAGTTAGTCCCAAAAAAGATATAAAAGGTACATAAAACATCCAAAGTTGACAAGATAACATCATGAAACCATCAAAAATTATAGATACGTTTGAGGCGTATCAAGCATCCCCAAGCTTAACTCCTGCTCGTCCTCGAGTAGGGAAGTGATAAAGAATGAATTTTTTATGCTTTCATGCTACCTAGCATAGATGTCCTTTGTAACTCCTCTTATGTTACGTGACTGTTCAGATCCATTAGATTCAAAACAATAGTTTGATGTTGACGTGGAAACAATAATACTTCAAGCAAACTAGCAAGGTAATCATGAACTTTCAAAATAACAAGGCCAAAAGAAAGTTATCCCTACAAAATCATATAGTCTCGCTATGCTCTATCATCCTTGCACAACAATTTAAATCATGCACAACCCCGGTATTGGCCAAGTAATTGTTTTCACACCTTTACTTTCTGAAACCTTTTCAACTCTCACGCAATACATGAGCGTGAGCCATGGTTTTAGCACTATAAGTGGCATGGAGTGTGGTGGAGGTTGCAAGACAAACAAGGAGAAGATGGTCACATTAACTAGGCATATCAATGAGCTGTGGAGATGCTCATCAATAGGTATCAATGTGAATGAGTAGGGATTGTCATACAAATGATGCAATAGAGCTAAGAGTATGTGAAAGCTCTTAAAGAAAACTAGTGGGTGTGCATCCAACTTGCTTGCTCACGAAGACCTAAGGCAAATTTGAGGAAGCCTATCATTGGAATATACAAGCCAAGTTATATAATGAAAATTTCCCACTAGCTATATGGTGGTGACAAAACGAGAGACTCTCAATCATGAAGATCATGATGCTTAATATGCAGCACAAGTGTGGAAAGGAGATAGTAGCATTGTCCCTTCTCTCTTTTTTTCTCATTTTTTGGTGGGCTCTTTGGCCTCTTTTTATTTTTATTTTTGTGGGCATCTTTGGCCTCTTTTTGTAAATGGGCTTCGCTGGCCTCTTTTATTTCCTCACATGGGACAATGCTCCATCAATGATGATCATCACACTTACAACTCAAAACTTAGAGCAATGATGACTCTATATGGAATGCCTTCGGTAGTGTACCGTGACAATGATCTAGCATGGCATAGACATCAATGGAAACATCATGCTAGCTATCTTATGATCATGCAATGGCAATGTAGAAGCTGTGGCACATGTCATGGTGGTAGTTGCATGGCAATATATCTTGGAATGACTTTGAAAAAGCCATAGTAGGTAGGTATGGTGGCTGTTTTGAGGGAGGCTAATGGTTGGTTTTGTGCACCGGCGAAAGTTGCACGACACTACGAAGATAGTGATGGTGGAAGGTGAAAGTGCATCTAAACCATGGACTCAACATTAATCATGAAGAACTCATATACTTGTTGCAAAAGTTTTAGTAGTAATCGAAACAAAGCATTCAACGCATACTCCTAGGAGAAGGGTTGGTAGGTATAAACCATCGCGCGATCCCGACCGCCACACAAAGGATGACAATCAATAGACTAATCATGCTCAGACTTCATCACATAGCGGTTCACCATACGTGCATGCTACGGGAATCACTAACTTCAACACAAGTATTTCTAGATCCACAACACCTTACTAGCATAACTTCAACATTGCCACAACCACAACTCAAAACTAATTGAGATGAATCAAACTTCTCTAACTATTCAATGCACATGAAGGTGGAAGTTTTCATATCCCTTTGGATAACTACCCATTTTTGAGACTACTTTCATAGCATAGATCAACTACCAAGCCACGCACCGCCGTGCTCTAAAAGATATAAGTGAAGCACATACAGCAAAATCAACTAGCTCAAAAGATATAAGTGAAGCACATGTGAGCTGAATTGTCTACCAAAGGATATAAGTGAAGCTCGAAAAAATCACGGTGAGTGCATGTCTCTCTCTCTAGGTGTGCAGCAAGGATGATTGTGGCACAACAAAAATAAAATACTCCTACGATACAAGACTGTCACGCCCAAGATGCGACCCGTCAGGGATAGAAGCACATCTCGTCGTGTCGCAAGAATGGATATCGTTACAAGTACATGTACTGAAAAGAGGAGGTATATATAGAGTTGGCTTACACTCTCCACAAGCTACATCAGAGTCACATCTGTACATTACATAATCATCAAGAGTTGGAGCAGGGTCCGACTACGGACGAAAACAAACGACAAAAGAAGAACGACGTCCATCCTTGCTATCCCAGGCCGCCGGCCTGGAACCCATCCTAGATCGATGAAGAAGATGAAGAAGAATCAACTCCAAATGAACAATCAACGCGCTCGCGTCAAGTAACCTTTACCTGTACCTGCAACTGTTGTTGTAATCATCTGTGAGCCACAGGGGACTCGGCAATCTCATTTCCAAAGGTATCACGACTAGCAAAGCTTAATGGGTGAGGCATGGTTAAGTGGTGAGGTTGCAGCCGCGGCTAAGCATATATTTGGTGGCTAAACTTACGAGTACAAGAAATAAGAGGGGGAAGATCTACGCATAACGGACGTGTCTATTGATGATCAAATGAATGATCCTCAACACCTACCTACGTCAGACATAACCCCACCGTGTCCTCGATCGGAGAAGGAACTCACGAAAGAGACAGTCACGGTTATGCACACAGTTGGCATATTTTAATCAATTAACTTCAAGTTATCTAGAACCAGTGTTAAACAAAGTTTCCACGTTGCCACATAACCACGGGCACGGCTTTCCGAAAAGATTTAACCCTGCAGGGGTGCTCCAACTAGTCCATCACAAATTACCACAAGCCGCATAGAAATCCTCAATCACGAAGCTCGCGATCTCGTCGGATTCCCTAGTGGAAAACCTCAACTCTGAGATTACCCAAAGCATCACCGGAATTCCGATGCACAAGATATTTCGTCAAAGGTAAAACTAATCCAGCAAGGCCGCCCGACGTGTCGACGGTCCCGATAGAAGTCGCGTACCTCGTTCTCAGGACACGACGGATGGGTCACACTAGGAGAAACCAAACCTCGGGTTGCCCCGCGGTGGCCCCGTAGTCTGCCAATTTGGACTAACACTCATGAGGAGCTCTGGCCCGGGGGTTGATTAAATTTCCTCGGGTTAATTACTCCCTATGCAGTTCATTAGTTATTAGGAAAATGTAGTACCAAAGTTGGGCCCTGCCAGACCAGCTTTAATCTAAAACGAATTATCAAGGGGGTCCCCATAACAACCCCGATCGTGTTAGGAGCGCTCATTTATGGAACATAACACTGGTAGCCGAAACTAAGGGGGAAAAGGTGGAACAAAACACCAGGCTAGAAAGGCCGAGCCTTCCACCTTTTACCAAGTATATAGGTGCATTAAATTAAATAGCATTTAAATATGGTGATAATACAAGGAACCCATGTTATCACATGGAAGCAACTACACCTGCAACTAGCAATGCTACCAACAGGGTTAAGCGAGCAGTAACATAGCCAATCAGTGGTTTGCTAAGTTGAACAGGTTGAAGGTTTTCATGGCATTGTTGAGAGGCTGATATTTAACATGTGGTAGGCAACGAGACATAATCGATAGCATCGAAATAACTAGCATGGCAATGATAGTAATGGTATATGGAGAAATGGTCATCTTGCCTGAGATCCCGCTTGGAAGAAGAATGCCTCCGTGAAGCAGACGAACTGATGTAGTCGAACGGGTCCTCACATCCGACACGCTTGCGGAACTCTATCGAGACGGAGGAAATCGGAAACAAGCATCAACACAGAGAATTCACCACATGGTGCACAACACATATGATGCATGAGCAACTGAATACATGCAAGACACGGCAAGACAATTCACACCATCAAACACTACACGTTAAGTGAAGTTCAATATGCAACGAGTTGCATATTGACGAAACTCCACGTTAATTATTTAGTTCTATCCCGATTAGGTACACGACAATATTAAATGTGGTTAAACATGGCAAAAGGTGAAGCGTAATTAAACTAACTATCTAGGCATTTTAAATGAGGTCGGAAATGACATATAGCACCTCCGAGACGACCTCACATGTTAATTTACTATTCTGTCTAAATCTGAACTAACACATTTAATTTGTTGTTAAACAGCAAAACAAATAGGTTCACGTGATTATACGTGTCATTTCAAGCGATCTAAACATAGAGATCATCTCCAACGGAGCTACGGATCAAAAGATACAAGCACCGCAAGATATGATGGCATGAATGCGATATGTGTACCACGACGGTCATGAGCACTTCAAAACATACAACCAGCAAGAGAAAATGAAACTATACGAGATTCTAAGCAAGTTTCATGTAGGACACGATCAAATCGGAGCTACGGTTCAACAACTACGAGCAAAACAAGAAAACACTACAATCTGCCAAAATCAGCCACATAGCATTTTCTACGCCCCACAACTACAGGCTACACAACTCCGATAAACTCAAGCAAGGCATGACATGAAATAGGGCAAGAAGCACTACTACAAACAACTAACAACAACTAGCATGGCATCATGGATCACTAGGGAAAGAAGACACAAAATGGCATCTCACACTCTATTTCAGACTTAGTGAAAATTACACCTCATGAAAGTGCAGTTTTCGATCTGAAGCTATACTGACAGCAGCAAAACCTTAAGCTAGAGAAACACAAGGGTTACAACTAACTCCATTGCACCAACCTCAAAAGAGCTACAGAATAAAAGATACAAGCAAGACAAGACGGCAACAAAATATAACAGATTCCAGACTTAGAAATATTTCAGCACGTCCAAATCAGCACTATTTCTAGCAACTTGAGAGCAAGCAAACCACACCTAAAGATGCATTTCTATTGCAACTAAAAATACAAGGGGCTAGCCAAAACATCCAAGATCAACTCTCTAGTTGACAACTCCTTCAAACGAAGCACGGAATAAATCCTACGAATTAAACAAAAGGGCATCACGGCAATATATCCTGCGAACTAACTTGCTCAAAAGCTAAAACTAATTGCACAGAAATATCACATGGATTTTCTATCCCGAAAACATATAAAATATGTGGGGTTGCACAACAAAATACTCCCACACGTAAATGCGAGAAAATTACCTATACACGGAAAATAATCTAGCGGCAAATCCCTACACCTAAAAATACAAATGACCGCTCTAAAATACATGGAAAATTAGTTACTATAGCATGGGCATTTCTATTACGGCATTCGAGCTATTCGGGCACGCACGAAAAATAACTACGACAATAAACCTATCGAGACAGCACACTAAACTAGACATACGACACGTCAAACAACGTCAAATAAATATGCAAGTTTTGAAATCGTGTTCTACTCGCAAAACTACCCCAAAACCATACGCTACATGCCTCAATCCGACTTACGAAATAAAAGTTACGGCATTTTTAATATACGGTTATTTTCTAGAATTTATTAAATTCCGAAAAATTACTAAATAGCTAACGGGCCGAAACCATTCCAAATGGGCTACACAGGGCATGGTGCAGTTTAAAATAAAGTGCAAGGGGCGCAACATAGAGGCCTTGGGGGGTGCTCACCTATTGGGCCTGCCCCGGTGCTGCAGAGGTTGGTGGAGGCAGGCAGCGGAGAGGGGTGAGCTGGGCCGGGAGGCGAGGCCGGTCCACGCTGGGTCTGGGCCGCGGGGAGGCACGGCGCTGGCCCAACTAGTGGCCACGCGAGCGCCCTCGTGCTCGACGTTCTCCTCCCGACGTGAGTTGCTGGCGGCGCGGCGGCGCTGGCTCTACACGCGGAGGCCGGATGCCGATCTGGCGATGAGCGGCTGCAAGGGGAACCGGCGGGAACCGGTGCGGCCGGAGCTCGGGGAAGGGTCCTCGGGCTGGATCTGGCCTGAGCCAGCCTTGAGGCGGCGGCTGACGAAGTGGAGGCGGCGCACCGGCGGCGGGGACGCAGGGGCGCGGCGCTGGGGCGGGCTGCCGACGGGAATGAGGCGGGGGCCTTCTGTGGCGGCGGCTCCTCCGGTGGGACTCCGAGGGTGGCGCTGCGAGGGCTCCCCGCGGCGAAGGCGCCGGGGAGCTCGGGCTGCACGGGAGCTGCGGGCCAGGAGGAGGAGGGAGCCGGCTCGGGCTGTGGCTCGCCGGATGGGCTCGGGCAGGCCGCGCGCGGGCCCGGCGGCTGGGAGAGGAGAGAGAGGTGGAAGATTTAGGGTTAGGGGTAGGTGGGCGCAGAAAACAAGGAGGGATTAGAGGGAGGCTGTCTAAAATGCACGAGGGGTTTTTATAGAGGAAAATGGGGGCTAGGTTAACCGGAATCGCGTTCCGGATCCAACCGTGCGGTCGGATTCGGACGATTCCGAACGCGGGAATGGTTACGAGACCATGTAGAGTGGATATCCGGAGACGAGAGGGAGAACGGGCGGCGCGGCAATGAATTTTAAAACACCGACAGACGTCCGACGGTAGACCGAATACGATGCCGCTACGGTCGACCGTTCGGGTACCAGACGAACTCCGATCGTGACGAAATTCGACAGGCGGCCTAGCTATATTAAATTAACACCGCACGTCAAATCTCACCCCGATCAGAGAAAGTTTTACACACACTTTGAAAAAAGGGTTACGACGGTGTCGCGGGCGCGTGCGTGTGCGGTCGGGCTTAGAACGGATAACGACGAGAACCGGTAACTAACAACGAATGCAAGTTTGAAAACTGCCGGCAACGGAGATGCCGATGCAATGCAGATGATGCGAATGATGCGATGATGATGCAACAAAAGAAAATAGACACACGACGAAAACGGAATAAAGGGGGAATCTTCTGGAACGTCAGCATCGGGCTGTCACAACTCTCCTACACTACAAGAGGATCTCGCCCCGAGATCCAAGAATGAAAGGGGGAGAGGATGAGAAAGAACAAGAGGTAAGAACTTAGTCGCTTCTTTGACAAACGAGTGAAACCAACGATCCCTGAAGGTAGCAAAGAGATGAGGAATGATATGAGAAAGAAGCAAGAATTCACGGAAAATTTCGGCAGCACTTCGGTAGGAAAATGGGACAAAAAATTCGAAAAGGTAGAAGAAATAGACAATATTCATAACAAACAACTAAATAGAACAAGGGAACACCACAATCTTGATAGAACAACAAGATTGACCCAAAAGAGCAATATCACAAAGCCTCCGGAACAATAGAATAGGAACTAGCTCATACGGAAGAAGAGAATGAAGAGAGAATGACAACTACTATCACGATAGAATTGAAGAGCCTCCGGATAGAAGAATAGACGGAGTAGTTGGAAGACCAACAACGAAAAGAACAAGATAGTAGTGGGCTTATGAAAATCATGTCAACAAATATGAGGTGACAACCAGCCACTAAAAGAAACAAGGATAGTTGAAAGCAAAGATAAGAAAACTTCATACACCAAGAGGGTACATTGAGAACTAGGATTAATGGGAAGCACCATAATAGCAACAATCCATAGGAAAAGCTTTAGGTGAATCCAAACCAAGATAGCTCAATGAAGAAATCATGGGTTTAAATATCTCAAGATCATAGAATTGGTGGGTTTAATTATCTCATTCTTGAAAGGAAATCTCTTCGAGGCTCCTACACTAACAAGAATGCTATAATACCACCTCAAAAGATAAAGGAATAACAAACGCCTTGGAAATGACAGAGAATGGATACTTGAGGTTCTCCAATAATAATCTTGAAGAACACTTGAGAATGGATTGAAACCTTGATGAACCACCATGAAGGACCTCCGTATACAAATGAACGATGCCACGAAGTGAAGGTAGAAAAGAATAAGATTATGACCTTGCCAAGATCTAGATGAAGCTTCACAAAGAGATACTTGATAAACTTAGAACTCCGGAAAAGAAAAGATAAGACCACTTGAGAAAAGAATTGATATCATGCCACTCCGGAAGAAGAATTCAGATTACTAAGAACAAGAATAAGAATTATATTATGCTTATCCTTCATCAAGTTAAATGGATGACAAGCAATGGATTTAGCATATCACTTATTCTACTAGAAATAAATCTTGAAGAGGCAGAGAGATAAGCACCACTTGAGGCATGATTGAAGGACGCACCGGTAAGAATTCACAACTGAATGGGAATTCCAAGAATGCATGGAAACACATGAGAATGAAGAGATCATGATCCACCTAACAGAAAACTTGAACAAGGCACCGGAATAATTGAGAGACGAACGAAGAGAGAACAATTAAGAAGAATTAGAGAACGAAAGCTAAAAGCTGAGAACGAAGAAGTCTTCTAAAAAGTATGGCCTTCGGAGGAACGAGAAATAAAAAACAACTCAGAAATGCAACGGATAGCCAGAAAGGGATTACTCATGATTGGAACAAATAAGATGACGACACCAAGCTGAAATGATGAATCTCCAAGAGAATGGACAAAGATTAAGAGAAACACTCCTTCGGATTGCAAGCTAAGAATGATGACGAGAACAACACCACCAAGAATTACTAAGACCCTCCGGAATAAAGAAGAATGAAAGGTTGAGCCAAAGAATGAATTAATTCAAATAGATCTTGAAGAAGGGATATGACTGATGAAAATCATACTTACGTCATAGTTGAAAAGATTTAGGGGTCTCTGGAAAAGATTAAAAGAGCCAGGTAAGATCCTGGGAAAACCTGTGGGTTATGGGCCCACTCAAAGAAACCACCGTTGAAACAATTGCTAGAACGAGAGATATTGCACCGGAATAAGAAAACTAGATGAGGTTAGCACCCCGAAATAATTAACGAAATGAAAACACGAAACTTCTGAGATATCTTCAACACTCCGGATGGAACATAGATGAAAGAATAACAAGATAGGTTGATAATAATCTCCAACATAGGAAAGAATTTACAAGGATGAAAAAGGATACGATGATACAGATAACTGAACTGAATTCACCGTTAAAGATGACAAGAATGAATAAATATGAACACGAAGCTCCTGAGAATCTTCACAATGAATCACCGGGTAAGAGAGAAAAGAACAGACAGCGGAAGCACAAAGAAATGAAATGCACTTGGATGAAATCCAATCACTGAAGAAAAGGGTGGGAGGGCGGGGAAAAACAAAGACAACTCGGGACAGATGAGATGAACTCCGGAATAAAATGAGAGAATGATCTTGCAAAAATTGAAGAGGATTGAATCCACTTGGAGAGAACCACACCGGTTGGAAAATAATTAACATGACGACTCCGGTTGACAAGAATTAATAAGACAAATGATTAAGCAAAAGGATTATCACTCTCATAGAAATATGAGAACCGCTCTTGGAAAGATATGAAATCACCATCTGACATCGAAGCAACTCGAATTACCACATTCAACAAAACAAAGGATGAGGCTTATGAAACAAGCCAGAACAAACTCATGAGAAAGATTTCGTCCGATATTTTCGTGGACAGGAATCCACTAGATGTCGAACCCCAACCTAACATCATGGATTTGTTGGAAGATTGTCCTATAAGCAACTACTTGAATTCCCACCTATGAATTACCGAAATATCTGGTCATGCAATCTGGTACACGGATACAAGGAGTAATAATCACACAACTCCTATACTAACCCGTCACCTGTATCACATCCGTCAACACACAACCAGAATCTCGGACCTTCATCTACAATAGACCCTCGTGATCACAACGATACAAAGTATGGCAGTACTCCCGAAGAATCTGCACCAGTACTGGGGACATCGGGATTATCTCGCCACTACTAGTATTGAAGCAATTACGAACATCCTTCGTTCTGAGATACTAAGAAATCTGAATGATAACGATGTGCCCAAGAATCCCCTGGAGCTCAACTCCCCTGAAACTCAAAGCAGATAGGAGGCACCAAGACAGAACTCCGTCACATCGGCATCATATAGATTCCAAAAATATCCGCGTGATCCTAAAAAAATTGAGTGAGAAGAGGAGTAGAATAAATTATTACGTCAAGATTCCACACCAGAGCATAGAAGAGGAGAAAAAAGAATCCTACTATCCGATATATAACTAGACTCAAAGTAGTTTTTCACTAGACTCGACTCAGTCAAGTTCGATCAATCAAGGGGGCTCCTAGGTCGGTACTGCTCTGATACCAACTTGTCACGCCCAAGATGCGACCCTATCCTCAATTTGGCACGAAGGCCTCGTCAGGGATAGAAGCGCATCTCGTCGTGTCGCAAGAATGGATATTGTTACAACTACATGTACTGAAAAGAAGAGGTATATATAGAGTTGGCTTACACTCGCCACAAGCTACATCAGAATCACATCAGTACATTACATAATCATCAAGAGTAAGAGCAGGGTCCGACTACGGACGAAAACAAACGACAAAAGAAGAACGACGTCCATCCTTGTTATCCCAGGCTGCCGACCAGGACCCATCCTAGATCGATGATGAAGAAGAAGAAGAATCAACTCCAAATGAACAATCAACGCGCTCGCGTCAAGTAACCTTTACCTGTACCTGCAACTTTTGTTGTAATAATCTGTGAGCCACAGGGGACTCAGCAATCTCATTTCCAAAGGTATCAAGACTAGCAAAGCTTAATGGGTGAGGCATGGTTAAGTGGTGAGGTTGCAGCAGTGGCTAAGCATATATTTGGTGGCTAAACTTACGAGTACAAGAAATAAGAGGGGCAAGATCTACGCATAACAGACGTGTCTACTGATGATCAAATGAATGATCCTGAACACCTACCTACGTCAGACATAACCCCACCGTGTCCTCGATCGGAGAAGGAACTCACGAAACAGACAGTCACGGTTATGCACATAGTTGGCATATTTTAATTAATTAACTTCAAGTTATCTAGAACCAGTGTTAAACAAAGTTTCCACGTTACCACATAACCACGGGCACGGCTTTCCGAAAAGATTTAACCCTGCAGGGGTGCTCCAACTAGTCCATCACAAATTACCACAAGCCGCATAGAAATCCTCAATCACGAAGATCGCGATCTCGTCGGATTCCCTAGTGGAAAACCTCAACTCTGAGATTACCCAAAGCATCACCGGAATCCCGATGCACAAGATATTTCGTCAAAGGTAAAACTAATCCAGCAAGGCCGCCCGACGTGTCGACGATCCCGATAGGAGTCGCGTACCTCGTTCTCAGGACACGAGGGATGGGTCACACTAGGAGAAATCAAACCTCGGGTTGCCCCGCGGTGGCCCCGTAGTCTGCCAATTTGGACCAACACTCATGAGGAGCTCTGGCCCGGGGGTTGATTAAATTTCCTCGGGTTAATTACTCCCTATGCAGTTCATTAGTTATTAGGAAAATGTAGTACCAAAGTTGGGCCCTCCCAGACCAGCTTTAATCTAAAGCGAATTATCAAGGGGGTCCCCATAACAACCCCGATCGTGTTAGGAGCGCTCATTTATGGAACATAACACCGGTAGCCGAAACTAAGGGGGCAAAGGTGGAACAAAACACCAGGCTAGAAAGGCCGAGCCTTCCACCTTTTACCAAGTATATAGGTGCATTAAATTAAATAGCATTTAAATATGGTGATAAGACAAGGAACCCATGTTATCACATGGAAGCAACTGCACCTGCAACTAGAAACGCTATCAACTGGGTTAAGCGCGCAATAACATAGCCAATCAGTGGTTTGCTAGGTTGAACAGGTTGAAGGTTTTCATGGCATTGTTGAGAGGCTGATATAACAAGTGGTAGGCAACGAGACAAAATCGATAGCATCGAAATAACTAGCATGGAAATGATAGTAATGGTATCTGGGGAAATGGTCATCTTGCCTGAGATCCCGCTTGGAAGAAGAATGCCTCCGTGAAGCAGACGAACCGATGTAGTCGAACGGGTCCTCACATCCGACACGCTTGCGGAACTCTATCGAGACGGAGGAAATCGGAAACAAGCATCAACACAGAAAATTCACCACACGGTGCACAACACATATGATGCATGAGCAACTGAATACATGCAAGACACGACAAGACAATTCACACAATCAAACACTACACGTTAAGTGAAGTTCAATATGCAACGAGTTGCATATTGACGAAAGTCCACATTAATTCTTTAGTTCTATCCCGATTAGGTACACGACAATATTAAATGTGGTTAAACATGGCAAAAGCTGAAGCGTAATTAAACTAACTATCTAGGCATTTTAAATGAGGTCGAAAATGACATATAGCACCTCCGAGACGACCTCACATGTTAATTTACAATTCTGTCCAAATCTGAACTAAAACATTTAATTGGTTGTTAAACAGCAAAACAAATAGGTTCACGTGATTCTACACGTCATTTCGAGCGATCTACACATAGAGATCATCTCCAACGGAGCTACGGATCAAAAGATACAAGCACCGCAAGATATGATGGCATGAATGCGATATGTGTGCCACGACGGTCACGAGCACTTCAAAACATACAACCAGCGAGAGAAAATGAAACTACACTATATTCTAAGCAAGTTTCATGTAGGACACGATGAAATCGAAGCTACGGTTCAACAACTACGAGCAAAACAAGAAAACACTACAATCTGCCAAAATCAGCCACATAGCATTTTCTACGCCCCACAACTACGGGCTACACAACTCCGATAAACTCAATCAAGGCATGACACGAAAGAGGGCAAGAAGCACTACTACAAACAACTAACAACAACTAGCATGGCATCATGGATCACTAGGGAAAGAAGACACAAAATGGCATCTCACACTCTATTTCAGACTTAGTGAAAATTACACCTCATGAAAGTGCAGTTTTCGATCTGAAGCTATATTGACAACAGCAAAACCTTAAGCTACATGTCTCCAAAAGGCATCAAAATTCACAGAATGCTAGAGAAGCACAAGGGTTACAACTAACTACATTGCACCAACCTCAAAAGAGCTACAGAATAAAAGATACAAGCAAGACAAGACAACAACAAAATATAACAGATTCCAGACTAAGAAATATTTCAGCACGTCCAAATCAGCACTATTTCTAGCAACTTGGGAGCAAGCAAACCACACCTAAACATGCATTTCTATTGCAACTAAAAATACCAGGGGCTACCCAAAACATCCAAGATCAAGTCTCTAGTTGACAACTCCTTCAAACGAAGCACGGACTAAATCCTACGAATTAAACAAAAGGGCATCACAGCAACATATCGCGCGAACTAACTTGCTCCAAAGCTAAAACTAATTGCATAGAAAAATCCCATGGATTTTCTACCCCGGAAACATATAAAATGTGTGGGATTGCACAACAAAATACTCCCACACGTAAATGCGAGAAAATTACTTATACACGGAAAATAATCTAGCGGCAAATCCCTAAACGTAAAAATACAAATGACTGCTCTAAACTACATGGAAAATTAGTTCCTAAAGCATGGGCATTTCTATTACGGCATTCGAGCTATTCGGGCACGCACGAAAAATAACTACGAGAATAAACCTATCGAGACAGCACGCTAAACTAGACATACGACACGTGAAACAACGTCAAATAAATATGCAAGTTGTGAAATCGTGTTCTACTCGCAAAACTACCCCAAAACCATATGCTACATGCCTCAATCCGACTTACGAAATAAAAGTTACGGCGTTTTTAATATACGGTTATTTTCTAGAATTTATTAAATTCCAAAAAATTACTAAATAGTTAAGGGGTCGAAACCATTCCTAGTGGGCTACACAGGGCATGGCGCAGTTTAAAATAAAGTGCCAGCGGCGCAACATAGAGGCCTTGGGGGGGTGCTCACCTATTGGGCCTCGCACGGTGCTGCAGAGGTTGGTGGAGGCAGGCAGCGGAGAGGGGCGAGCTGGGCCGGGAGGCAAGGCCGGCCCACGCTGGGTCTGGGCCGCGGGGAGGCAAGGCGCTGGCCCAACTGCTGGCCACACGAGCGCCCTCGTGCTCGACGTTATCTTCCCGACGACAGTTGCTGGCGGCGCGGCGGCGCTGGCTCTACACGCGGAGGTCGGAGGCCGATATGGCGACGGGCGGCTGCAAGGGGAACCGGTGGGAACCGGTGCGGCCGGAGCTCGGGGAAGGGTCCCCGGGCTGGATCTGGCCTGAGCCGGCCTTGAGGCGGCGGCTGACGAAGTGGAGGCGGCGCACCGGCGGCGGGGACGCAGGGGCGCGGCGCTCGGGAGCTCGGGCTGCACGGGACTCCGAGGGTGGCGCTGTGAGGGCTCCCGGCGGCGAAGGCGCACGGGAGCTCGGGCTGCACGGGAGCTGCAGACCAGGAGGAGGAGGGAGCCGGCTCGGGGTATGGCTCGCCCGATCTGGTCGGGCGGGCCGCGCACGGGCTCGGGCGGGCCCGATGGCTGGGGGAGGAGAGAGAGGTGCAAGATTTAGGGTTAGGGGTAGGTGGGCGCGGAAAACAAGGAGGGATTAGAGGGAGCGTGTCTAAAATGCACGGGGGGGTGTTTATAGAGGAAAATGGGGGCTAGGTTAACCGGAATCACGTTTCGGATCCAACCGTGCGGTCGGATTCGGACGATTCCGAACGCGGGAATGGTTACGAGACTGTGTAGAGTGGATATCCGGAGACGAGAGGGAGAACGAGCGGTGCGGCAACGAATTTTAAAACACCGACAGACGTCCGACGGTAGACCGAATACGGTGCCGCTACGGTCAACCGTTTGGGTACGAGACGAACTCCGATCACGACTGTCATGGTTTTGTCACGGCAGATGTCCTCGTGAAAGGACTTAGTACTAGAGCCATCGCACCTTGGAGGCGACTCAAAGGGGTTAAGCAGGAGAGACACGGCGATTTACCCAGGTTCGGCCCCTCGTGAGGAGGTAAAGGCCTACGTCTTGCTTTGGTTTGTATTGATGTGGTTTCGATTACAAGGAAGGCGTAACTCGCGAGACCTAGCACTCGATGATTTCTAACCTGCCCCTCTCCTTCCCTAGGGCTCGCCTTTATATACAGGTCAAACCCTTAGGGTTTACAAGGATACTTTCCTTTCTACAAATCGTGACCCCTGTGGTCTCTAAGTCACCGTCCTTCAAAGCTTGGAGACTTTCCAGAAATCATAAACCGCCATAGGACCTTCGTGCTGATAACGTCAAGGCCCAAATCATTGTTTAGGTGAATCGCCTGATTTGGTGACCCGGCCCAACTAGGGCGGGTTATTAACAGGTAATATCCCCAACATTAGGCCCCAGATTGACTTGAATTCTTTTCACGCCAATATTTCTGCTCAGTTAAAGGCGATTCATTCCTTATTTTTCTCCATACGTCAGAAATTGTGACCCGCCATCCGGCACTGAAAATTCTTGAGTCGCCAAACCATTTCTCGTCGGTATCTTCTTATCCCTCGAATTCCGGGAAGACTGACATAATCCCAACGGATCCTGGTGCATCGTTATCCCAAAACTTTCGGAACGCCATTATGGCGAATCTTTTTATTCCCCAGCGGTTCCCGCTCACGGCGCCTCGATTCTAGCGCCCACCCTATTAAATAGATGGGAGGGGACAAGACTGGCGCTTCCCACCTACCAGTCTCGTCAACCTCCTCCCCATTATCACAGCGAGGAAGTCTCATCGCCTCCCGAGGGCTCCGCCGCTGTCCGTACTTCCCGTCTTCGCCCGAGAGGCTTCGGCGCCGCCCTACAGATTTTCGCCGTCGTCAAGCTCTGTGCCGCGGCCGCCCCGTTCGCCGCCATTGACCACTGCATCATCGTCGAACACCTCGCCGCTTGCCGAAAACTCCGTCGCCACCGAGGATCTCCTTGCTCGACCGGACCTCCGCACTTCTCCAACAACCTCCGTTGCTGTCGACTACTTCCGTCCGAAAGCATCAGGTTAGGCCACCGCCCATTTAAGAACAGATCTACTCTTTGTTCGAAGCTCCAACACTGCCATGTTCTTGATGTTCTTTGCGAGCATTCGTCGCATGTCCTTGATTAATTAACACAAACGTCTACAAGATAGCCAATGCTTTGTATACCTTCATTTATCCGCTCCCACTTGCGAATTCGGAGTAATGTTTTGTCAAGCGGAGGACATCGCCTTGCCCTGGTAGTAAATTGCGGCATCCAGCCATTTTTCTCATGTTTTTTCACCTGTCCAGTAGATCCATAATTTTCCTACTGATTGCAGAAAGCTGTTTGTAGTCTTCACACTTTGCCGTTTTGAACGAATGTTTCCGACACCTTTAGAGCGCAGCTCTCGTGAATAGCAAATCTTCGTAAGTCGCCATAGCAACCCAACTCGGTCCTTATCATGGCGGGTCAAGGTTTTCCCTTCAGTCCGCAAACAAATTTATTTGGTGAGTCAAATGAACTTATTTCACCTTTTACGGTAGATGTTCGAGGCGCGTAAATTCATCCGTACTTTACTTCTTTGTAGCATGGGCACCATCTTCAAAAGTGACTGGCTTCCCACCAAAGTCGACGACACCATACTAGCTGACTATGTGAAAACGGGCAACTTGGACCCTTAGAATGTTATCGATTGGCGTACCGGGCTCGGAGAGGATCTCCCCAACCCCAAAGAAGGGGAGATAGTCGTTTTCGTTGAACACCTGGAGCGAGGTTTTAAGCCGCCCGGATCGAAGTTTCTTAGAGATGCCATGTCTTTCATGAACGTCCGCCTCCAGGATCTGGGACCTAATTCGATAAGTAACCTATGCCAATTCCAAGTGTTCTGTGAGGCTTATTTGCGGATTGAACCCTCAGTCCCCTTATTCTGGCACTTTTTCCATCTGAATTGCCAAACGGAATTTCACAATGGCCCCAGCCTGGAACTCGGCGGTGTCAATGTCCAGCGCCGCAGGGATAGCCCGTTTCCCTCACTCGCCATGCCAAGCCATCCCAAAGGTTGGGGCGAGTCTTGGTTCTATTGTCAAGAGACCTCACCTGCAGGCGAAAACAAGCTTCTGGGCTACAGGAAAGATCACCTTCCAACAAATTTGAAGCTTCCAGATAAGCTCACCGAGGAGGAGGAATCAGACTTCATCCCAGTATTGTCCGAGTTAAGATCTTTGACAAACAACAGCCTTAATGGGGTTGACTTGATCCGCTGCTGGGTCGAATGGCGCATCCTCCCTCTGAGTCGCCGGGATGGGCTAATGTGCGAATTTGACGGCACTTTAGATCACCCTCAATGTTATTTCCATACGGCTTTAACAGAAAAGGATATTGTCACCATCATCAAGAAGCTGACTGGCGAGCCTGTGGGAAAATGCGGCCAAATCGGCCTCAAGCCTTTCTGCAAAATTAATCCGGCGCCCAAGGTGAGCAAATCTAACCCGCCTTTTGTCTTTACTTCTTATGTTTCACTTGTATCGTGGCCTTTGTAACATATGCTATTTCAGAAAGGTGATAAATTTTGGTCCAAGAAACCCAAAAGGCCAGCCATGAAGCAGACTAGGCCGCCCCCAAAGAAAACCAAGGGCAAGGGCAAAGCTGATGCGGCTGAGCCACCTGAAGTCGATGAATCTCAAGTCGGCGATGCACTTTCGGAGGTAAAGACCTATCCTCTTTTCACTCGCCATCCACTACTGTTAACTTTTGTATTTATATCTCTGCTTCTCTTGAATAGAATGAAGACAACGAAAGCCAGGAGGACTCTGTTGAGGTAATTTCTGTTTCCTCCGATTCATCTCCTTCTCCACCTAAGCCGGCCAGGCGAATTTGTGGGAAAGTTCCCTTCTCACACCCAAATGCTTGTTTGGACCCGAATTTCCTACTGAAGAAAGCACAACATACTTCAAATCGGAAGACCCGAAGTCATTCCGGTGATCTGGTGTCCGGCTTACCAGCAACAAACAAAAGTAAAACAAATGAGGTACTCATGAATAACAATTCTTCATGTTTCTTTGGATCATGTTTGTAACCCGCCTATATTTTTGACGTATAATTCTTGCAGAACTCTCCTCCTACATCTGGCGACTCAGTGATGTCGACACTTCCGCCAATGATTTGAGTCCCTGGGTAAGTCTTTTGGTAATCTTACTTTGAATCTGAAGGTAATAAACTTTCAGTTCTTTAATGCACTTCTCCCCTCTTTTAGGGCACATGCCAAGAAAAGGAAAACCAGCGGACCAACTCCTGTCATAGTTTCAGAGCCCATCAAAGAGTCAGTGCAGATCCAAGATAACCTGGATCAAGGCGAGCCCGAAAATCAAATGGATCTTCCAACTCGCCCAAGGAAACAATGGATGCCCCTAAGCCGCCAAGTCCATTGATGACAGCAGAAGACCCGGATGCTGTAGTTATTACTGGTACCGGCTTCTCCAAACCGGCGGCAACGGTTTTGTCAAAGCATGTGGCATCCTACTCTCAAACCATTCCTGAGTCTGGACTCTCCAAGGCTAGGCTTTCTGAATATGAAAATATGGAGTTCAAGGAACTCTACTCTGGTTTTGCAAGTCGCCTGGAGGCGAGTTATGAGATGGAGAAAAGCCTGCTGCGGATGCTAAAAAACAAACATGAGGTAAGCTTTGTTATATTGTATTACTCCCATTAACCCCCAAGGGCTGGATCATCAGTAAAAAGATGAGTCGGGTCTTGATAAATTTAGAAAAAACTTTCGACCAGTAACCCCCAAGGGCCGGGTCATCAGTAAAAAGATGAGCCGGGTCTTGATAAATTTAGAAAAAACTTTCGACCAGTAACCCCCAAGGGCCGGGTCATCAGTAAAAAGATGAGCCGGGTCTTGATATTGTATAATTTCATCTAAAAAGAAAAAAATTATACGTTAGCCCCCAAGTGTCAGGGATATTGCTTGTAATAGTTCTGAGACTTGCCCCTTATTTTGTACTTTCAAACAGGAAACCCTTGCTCAGACTGAATCGGCACTTGGCGATTTAAAGAAAAACTTATCTGGTCAGCAAGATGCCCGAGCTAAGTCGGAGGAGAAGCATCAACCCGTCATGGCTGAGCTGGAAAAACTTAAAGCTGATTTGAAAAGAGCTCAAGCTGACCAAGATACTGCAACCAAAAGAGCAGAAAAGGCTGAAGCCAGGCTGGCTACTGTGCAACAAGAATTGTCCGGCTTGAAGCATCATATCTCAAATATGACGCAAGCCGTCTTTGGTAAACTTACTCAAACTTTTGATCCCCCTTTTTTTATAACTCTTATTTGCAAGTCGCTGATTATCATGACCCCTTACATAGGGCCGAGAGCCGCCAACCTTCAGGATGATTGCGTGCTGATGCTAAAGGCGATTTACACGCTGACAGAGCAGCTGTACACCGGCAGTGTTCTAACTGTTAAAGCTGTGATGGGTGCCAAAGAGCCCATAACTTCCATAAAGAAGATGCTCGGCTGCCTATCTACGCTTCCCCCTCAGATTGGCGAGTTGACTCGGTCAGCCGCCCGGAAGGGGGTACTGACTGCCTTGAGTCGCTTCTTGGCGTATGCTCCGGAGATCAACCCGGAAGAGGTAGCGGCAGGCTTTCCTCAACTTAAAGATGACGGGTCAGAATTCGTCGAAGAGGACTATCAACGTGTTGTCAAGGAATCCCGGCTGACGGCAACCCAACTCGCAGCAAGTCTGGATTTATCAAAATATCAGGCAGCTTATGACAACAAGAACAAGAAGGTCAGCCCGCCAACCTTTGTGACGACCAGTTTAACTCCTCGGCGACCCAAGAACCCTTTTGACTTGTAAGCAGATCTGGCATCAATCCTGACCGATGAAGACGACTTCGCAGCTCTGGCCAAGTGTAACTGGGTACTGGGCGACTTGCAAATTGAAGTCGGTCAAAGCTCGCAGCACAATGATCTGAAGGCGCCAACAGAATAAACTTCATCGATTTGGCCTGAGAGCCATGTAATAGGTCTTTTTCATAAGTCGGTACTGCTTTTGTGATACTTTTGAAAAAATCTTTATATCGCTCTTAAGGCGATTTGAAATATTTGATCCGCCATTTGAGAATCCTTCAAAATGCTTAATCGGCCATAGAAAACGGTGGGCGCCAACTGTCGTGGTTTTGTCACGGCAGATGTCCTCGTGAAAGGACTTAGTACTGGAGCCATCGCACCTTGGCGGCGACTCAAAGGGGTTAAGCGGGAGAGACACGGCGATTTACCCAGGTTCGGCCCCTCGTGAGGAGGTAAAGGCCTACGTCCTGCTTTGGTTTGTATTGATGTGGTTTCGATTACAAGGAAGGCGTAACTCGCCAGACCTAGCACTCAATGATTTCTAACCTACCCCTCTACTTCCCTAGGGCTCACCTTTATATATAGGTCGAACCCTTAGGGTTTACAGGGATACTTTCCTTTCTACAAATCGTGACCCCTATGGTCTCTAAGTCTCCGTCCTTCAAAGCTTGGAGGCTTTCCAGAAATCATAAACCGCCATAGGACCTTTGTGTTGATAACGCCATAGATGAAGTGACCTTGATCATCGTCCTGACTTAGGTTTTGAAAACAACATATGTGAAACCAAATAAATGATAACAAATATTTTCAAGACGAATCAGGAAAAAGATTTTGAAATCCTCGTGGCCATGCCATGAAGGAAAATAAAAACAGCAACTTTGTCAGCTCATAAGGTCGCGACAGGATGGGGCGAGTTAGAAAGCTCGAGCACACACCCTAAAATGTTGGTTTCGTCGGCTCATAAGGTCGCGAGAGGATGGGGCGAGTCAGAAAGCTTGAGCACACACCCTAAAATGCTGGTTTTGTCGGCTCATAAGGTCGCGACAGGATGGGGCGAGTTAGAAAGCTCGAGCACACACCCTAAATGCTGGTTTCGTCGGCTCATAAGGTCGCAAAAGGATGGGGCGAGTCAGAAAGCTCGAGCACACACCCTAAATGCTGGTTTCGTCGGCTCATAAGGTCGCGACACGATGGGGCGAGTCAGAAAGCTCGAGCACGCACCCTAAATGCTGATGATTTCGTCGGCTCATAAGGTCGCGACAGGATGAGGCGAGTCAGAAAGCTCGAGCACACACCCTAAATGCTGTTGTTTTCGTCGGCTCATAAGGTCGCGACAGGATGGGGCGAGTTAGTAAGCTCAAGCGCCACCCTAAGATGATGATGATTTCGTCGGCTCATAAGGTCGCGACAGGATGGGGCGAGTCAGAAAGCTCAAGCGCCACCCTAAGATGATGATGATTTCGTCGGCTCATAAGGTCGCGACAAGATGGGGCGAGTCAGAAAGATCAAGCGCCACCTTAAGATGATGATGATTTCGTCGGCTCATAAGGTCGCGACGGGATGGGGCGAGTCAGAAAGCTCAAGCGCAATCCTAAGATGATGATGATTTCGTCGGCTCATAAGGTCGCGACAGGATGGGGCGAGTCAGAAAGCTCAAGCGCCACCCTAAGATGATGATGATTTCGTCGGCTCATAAGGTCACGACAGGATGGGGCGAGTCAGAAAGCTCAAGCGCCACCCTAAGATGATGATTTTGTCGGCTCATAAGGTCGCGACAGGATGAGGCGAGGCAGAAAGCTCGAGCACACACCCTAAAATGCTGATGATTTCGTCGGCTCATAAGGTCGCGACAGGATGAGGCAAGTCAGAAAGCTCGAGCACACGCCCTAAAATGCTGGTTTCGTCGGCTCATAAGGTCGCGACAGGATGAGGCGAGTCAGAAAGCTCGAGCACACGCCCTAAAATGCTGATGATTTCGTCGGCTCATAAGGTCACGACAGGATGGGGCGAGTCAGAAAGCTCGAGTACACACCCTAAATGTTGGTTTCGTCGGCTCATAAGGTCGCGACAGGATGGGGCGAGTCAGAAAGCTCAAGCACACACTCTAAATGCTGATGATTTCGTCGGCTCATAAGGTCACTACAGGATGAGGCAAGTCAGAAAGCTCGAGCACACACCCTAAATGCTGCTGTTTTCGTCGGCTCATAAGGTTGCGACAGGATGGGGCGAGTCAGAAAGCTCAAGCGCCACCCTAAGATGATGATGATTTCGTCGGCTCATAAGGTCGCGACAGGATGGGGCGAGTTAGAAAGCTCAAGCGCCACCCTAATATGATGATGATTTCGTCGGCTCATAAGGTCGCGACAGGATGGGGCGAGTCAGAAAGCTCAAGCGCCACCCTATGATGATGATGATTTCGTCAGCTCATAAGGTCGCGACAGGATGGCGTGAGTCAGAAAGCTCAAGGGCCACCCTAATATGATGATGATTTCGTCGGCTCATAAGGTCGCGACAGGATGGGGCGAGTCAGAAAGCTCAAGTGCCACCCTAAGATGATGATTTCGTCGGCTCATAAGGTCGCGATAGGATGAGGCGAGTCAGAAAGCTCGAGCACACACCCTAAAATGTTGATGATTTCGTCGGCTCATAAGGTCGCGACAGGATGAGGCGAGTCAGAAAGCTCGAGCACACACCCTAAAATGTTGGTTTCGTCGGCTCATAAGGTCGCGACAGGATGAGGCGAGTCAGAAAGCTCGAGCACACACCCTAAAATGCTGATGATTTCGTCGGCTCATAAGGTCGCGACAGGATGAGGCGAGTCAGAAAACTCGAGCACACACCCTAAAATGCTGATGATTTCGTTGGCTCATAAGGTCGCGACCAGATGGGGCGAGTCAGAAAACTCGAGCACACACCCTAAAATGTTGATGATTTCGTCGGCTCATAAGGTCGCGACACGATGGGGCGAGTCAGAAAACTCGAGCACATACCCTAAAATGTTGATGATTTCGTCGGCTCATAAGGTCGCGACAGGATGGGGCGAGTCAGAAAAGTCGAGCACACACCCTAAAATGCTGATGATTTCGTCGGCTCATAAGGTCACGACAGGATGGGGCGGGTCAGAAAACTCGAGCACATACCCTAAAATGCTAATGATTTCGTCGGCTCATAAGGTCGCGACAGGATGGGGCGAGTCAGAAAGCTCAAGCGCCACCCTAAGATGCTGACGATTTCGTCAGCTCATAAGGTCGCGACAGGATGGGGCGAGTCAGAAAGCTCAAGCGCCACAAAAATGCAGAGCTCAAAGCTCAAGTGTAATAAGGCCGCAGGTGGGCAATATTCCAGGGGCGAGTTGACTCAGCCTCTGTGGTTGGCCGGTTAGGCCGAAGATCCACCAGGTAATAAGAGCCATTGCGAAGATTTTTGCTGACGACGAACGGTCCTTCCCAAGGCGGTGATAACTTATGCATGCCAGCACGATCTTGTATCAATCGAAGAACTAAGTCGCCTTCCTGAAAGGTCCGACTCTTAACCCGGCGGTTGTGATAACACCGTAGATCCTGCTGGTAGATAGCTGAATGGGCCGCAGCCAGGTCACGTGCCTCCTCTAAGGCGTCCAAAGAGTCTTGACGCGCCAGCTCATTGTCTTGTTCCACATATGCGGCGACTCTAGGTGAATCATGCCTTATATCAGTGGGAAGAACGGCTTCTGCTCCATAGACCAGAAAGAAAGGGGTGAAACCTGTGGACCGGTTCGGGGTAGTCCGAATACTCCACAGTACTGAAGGTAATTCTTCAACCCAACACCCTGGGGTTTTCTCCAGGGGAACCATGAGTCGGGGCTTAATTCCTCGCAAAACCTCCTGATTCGCCCGCTCCGCGTGCCCATTAAATTGTGGGTGAGCGACTGCAGAAACATCAAGCCGGATATGCTCTCGACGGCAAAACTCCTGCATCGCCCCTTGTGACAAGTTAGTACCATTATCAGTAATGATACTGTGCGGATATCCAAACCGGAAAATCAGCTTTTTCAAGAATTTGACCGCTGTCTCCGCATCGCAAGCTCCAATAGGTTCCGCCTCAACCCACTTGGTGAACTTATCAACTGCCACCAGCAGATGGGTCTTCTTTTTAGAGGACATTTTAAAGGGGCCGACCATGTCCAGCCCCCAGACCGCAAAAGTCCAAGTGATGGGGATCATTCTTAATTCTTGAGCCAGCACATGAGCCTGTCGCCCATAACGCTGGCATCCTTCGCACCGACGAACTATATCTTCTGCATCAGCATGAGCCGTCAGCCAAAAGAAACCATGACGAAAAGCCTTTGACACCAAAGAGCGTGACCCGGCATGATGCCCACAGTCTCCGGAATGAATGTCATTTAAGATTATGCATCCTTCTTCGGAGGAAACGCATCGCTGAAAAACTCCAGAGGCGCTCCGCTTATATAACTCACCATTGATGATGACCATGGATTTGCTGCGACGAACGATTTGACGAGCCGAAACTTCGTCTCTTGGTAACTCGCCCCTGGCGAGATAAGCCAGATAAGGAAGAACCCAATCTGGCGTGACGTGGAGAGCCGCCATGAGCTGAGACTCAGGATCTCGTATTGACAACTCCTCCTCCGATGGTAGAATCACGGATGCTTTATGTAAAATATCCAGAAAAACATTGGGAGGAACTGGCTTTCGCTGGGAACCAAGTCGTGAGAGGGCGTCAGCTGCCTCGTTGAGGCGCCGATCAATGTGGTCCACCTGATAACCATGAAAATGACCCACCACATCAGACACAACTCTTCTGTAAGCCGCCATCATGGGGTCCCAAGAATCCCAGGTACCCGAAACTTGCTGCGCCACCAAATCAGAGTCGCCAAAGCATCTGACTCGCGTCAAATTCATCTCCTTGGCGAGTCGCAAGCCGTGAAGCAAAGCTTCGTATTCCGCCGCATTGTTAGTGCATGGAAACATGAGTCGGAGAACGTAGCAGAATTTATCTCCTTGAGGGGATACCAACACCACACCAGCCCCCGAGCCTTCCAGCTGCCTAGATCCATCAAAATAAATAGTCCAGTAAGTGAGATCAGGCCTGTCTTCCGAAGCCTGCAACTCCGTCCAGTCATTGACGAAATCAACTAAAGCCTGAGACTTGATGGCTGTGCGGGGGGTATATTGTATGTGGTGCGGCCCGAGTTCAATTGCCCACTTGGCAATCCGCCCTGTTGCCTCCCGCTTTTGGATGATGTCCCCAAGGGGGGCAGAGCTAACCACTGTGATAGGGTGTTCTTGGAAGTAATGCTTAAGTTTCCGACTCGCCAGAAAAACCCCATATACCAACTTCTGCCAGTGTGGGTACCGCTGCTTGGAAAGGGTTAGCACCTCGCTGATAAAATACACCGGACGTTGCACTGGGTATTCCTTCCCCTCCTCATTTCTTTCAACGACCACTGCCACACTTACTGCTTTGGAATTTGCCGCGATATACAGAAGCATGGGTTCTCTTTCAGTCGGGGCAGCCAAGACCGGCGGGTTAACCAATTGGCGTTTCAGGGCTTCGAGCGCCTCGTCTGCCTCATTCGTCCAAACAAACCGATCAGATTTCCTTAATAACTGATAAAGAGGAATCGCCGTGAATCGAAAGAGATTCCAGATGGCGAGTTGCGGCAAGGACGTTGTCCACCGGGTTGGAAAAGTGGCCTTGAGGCATCCGGAATCGGGGAATGCGATCCTCAGCCGGCTGACCCGGCGGGTTAGGCGGGCGACCCGGCCCTCCCCCCGGGGCGGCTCCCGCCCCAGGGGTTCGTGGAGTGTCGAACAGGCGGGTCGGGTTGAGATCATGAGGCAGGCGACCCTGGTGTCTCCGCTGATGGACGGCGTCAGATGCGCGTTGTTGTCTTTCGAGCCGCCAGTTGTCAGTGTTTAAACGCATCCTTTCGGCCGCAATTTGAGCTTGCCGAGTCCCGATCCTAGCGGACTCCACCTCGGCATCCCGATGAGCCTTTGCCACTGCCTCTCTGAGTTTCGCCAGCTCCGCGTTTATCTCCTCCTGGTTTTCTGGTGTGAGGGGAGTCGCCATCAGCCTTGTGATTTCTGCCGCCAAATCCACCAGGACTACGGCCGGGCTTCTGGACGTCTCGCCGGCTCCATCGCCTCCGGTGGGGTTTTGTGTGGGTTGAGTCGCCCCCGCCATGTAAATGGCGATCTGACGGCGGGTTCGGTCAAGGACTTCGGGGTCCATGGCCAGCGACAAGCCCCCAAGACAATCCCCATGTAGAGACCGGATTGAATCTGAGTCGCCCATGGATGATTCGTCATTAGAGTTTACCGGTGTAGTTTCCTGAGTCGTCGAGCGCTCTGGCTCCTCCGATCCCTGCGTGAACCCCACAAAGACCGGGCGAGTCAGATTGGGCGTTATTACTGGACGGACATACCTGGTCGGCTCGACGATGTCGGTGGAGATGTCCGGCTCAGGCACGGATGATCTGATCATGCCGATGAAGATGTTGATCTTGCCGAAGGGGACCCTGTAACCAGATTCAATCGAATCCGCTTCGGGACCCCATCGCTCGTTGTCGATGTAGGTTTTCCCGCGGCAGCTCCGGGTCATGAGCCCCGTTGCGTAACTCCCAAACCCTGGTAGGGCTCCCTTTCAGAACTCAACTCCACCGTGCGCAGGCCCCACGGTGGGCGCCAACTGTCGTGGTTTTGTCATGGCAGATGTCCTCGTGAAAGGACTTAGTACTGGAGCCATCGCACCTTGGCGGCGACTCAAAGGGGTTAAGCGGGAGAGACACGGCGATTTACCCAGGTTCGGCCCCTCGTGAGGAGGTAAAGTCCTACGTCCTGCTTTGGTTTGTATTGATGTGGTTTCGATTACAAGGAAGGCGTAACTCGCCAGACCTAGCACTCGATGATTTCTAACCTGCCCCTCTCCTTCCCTAGGGCTCGCCTTTATATACAGGTCGAACCCTTAGGGTTTACAAGGATACTTTCCTTTCTACAAATCGTGACCCCTGTGGTCTCTAAGTCGCCGTCCTTCAAAGCTTGGAGACTTTCCAGAAATCATAAACCGCCATAGGACCTTCGTGCTGATAACGCCAAGGCCCAAATCATTGTTTAGGTGAATCGCCTGATTTGGTGACCCGACCCAACTAGGGCGGGTTATTAACAGGTAATATCCCCAACAGCGACGAAATTCGACATGCGGCCTAGCTATATTAAATTAACACCGCACGTCAAATCTCATCCCAATCAGAGAAAGTTTTACGCACACTTTAAAACAGGGTTACAGCAGTGTCGCGGGCGCGTGCGTGTGCGGTCGGGCTCAGAACGGATAACGACGAGAACCGGTAACTAACAACGGATGCAAGTTTGAAAACTGGCGGCAACGGAGATGCCGATGCAATGCAGATGATGTGAATGATGCGATGATGATGCAACAAAAGAAAATAGACACACGACGAAAACGGAATAAAGGGGGGAATCTTCTGGAACGTCGGCATCGGGCTGTCACAAAGACGCTCCAAGCAAAACACATAACATGTGGTGAATAAAAATATAGCCCCAAGTAACGTTACCGATGGATTGAAGACGAAAGAGGGGATGCCTTCCCGGGGCATCCCCAAGCTTAGGCTTTTACGGCATCCTTGAATCTCTTGGGGTGCCTTGGGCATCCCCAAGCTTGAGATCTTGCCACTCTTTATCTCTTTGTCCATAAGAACTTCACCCAAAACTTGAAAACTTCACAACACGAAACTTAAAAAGAAACTCGTGATAACATTAGTATAAGAAAGCAAACCACCACTTCCTTAGGTACTGTAGCAAACTTAAATTCTACTTATGTTGATGTTGGGTTACTGTATTTTCAATCTTCCATGCCTAATACCCCCCCCCCCGATACTATCCATAGTTTCATCAAAATAAGCAACCAACTCAACAAAAACAGAATTTGTTAACAGCAGACTAGTCTGTAGCATTCTGTATACTTCGTATACTTTTGGTACTTCAAAAATTCTGAAAAATTACGACAGTCTGAAAATCTATCCATGGCATCAAGAACGATATTAGGTTGGTTCTGCGGGTCTCGGTGGGCAATGGGTCTGGTACCCAGTTTTGGTTGGACCCGTGGCTGGATGGAGAACCTTTACGCTTGCGATTTTCGAGGCTCTTTGCTATTTGCGGTGACCCAACTATCCTTGTTTCTGCGTCTGCTTTGGAAAACGGATGACATTTTGCGTTCCGCCGCCCCTGGTCCAGCCAAGGTCCAGGATTGGGAGATCTTGCATGCAGTGGTTCCCCTCCCAGACTCGTCGGTCAGTGATAGTGTTTCTTGGAGTCTTTCTCCTTCAGGAGAATTCTCCGTTAGTTCGGCTTATCTGGCACTGTGCCGGATGTCGGTTCTTCCGTGGTTCTCCCACTTCGGAAGGCATCGTTGCCCCTGAAGATCAAGATTTTCGTTTGGCAGCTTCTCCGCGACTGTTTGCCTTCAGGGACCGAGGTGCTGAAACGCCATGGTCTGGGTAACGACACGTGTCCCCTGTGCCATGTCCCGGAGACTGGAACTCACATTCTGTTCTCCTGCGTTGTGGCACAAGCCCTTTGGTGCTTTGTGCGTGAGGCTCTGGGACCGGAGTGGGAGGCTCATGACCTTGCAGAATTTCTGCACGTAAGGGCCACCCAGGTTGGCCGTAAGCTCTGACTGTTCTGGCTGGTCTTCGCAGTGATGATGTGGACTCTTTGGACTACTCGCAACAAAATGGTGATTGAGCGGGTGTTTCAGCGGCATGCATCTGTCTCGTTCTTCAAATTCATTGCCTTCTTGCAGCATTGGCATCCGCTCGCTAGGACTAGAGACCACGACCGGCTTTAGCGCTATCTGGACGCGCTGATGACGTCCGCCCGACGGCTCTCCGCTCGCTCGCATGCTGCTTAGCTTGCCCCTATGATGGCATTTTCTGTTTCTTTTTCTTTTCTTGGGTGTGACTGTGTTGTTGCCCCAACGTTTTATGTTTTATCACTCTGTTGGGCTATGGTTGTGTGGATGCTGGAATATTTGATTTATATATAAAGCGGGGCGAAAGCCTGTTTCAAGGATTACACAAATCAAACAACTCATTTTTGCTAAAATATAAAACATGAAAAATTGTAATGACTCGAGCTCTTCAAGATTTATATGAAAATCCTTTGACTACAATAAGTCCTTAAAAAATATTGATAGTTTAATTGAAATGATATTTTACAATTTACATCACTAATTAAATAAAAAATAAAGTCCTTATACAATCTCCCCCCCTCTCTCTCTCTATTTCCTTGATATGGGTGCTAAGGGTAATGACAAAAGTTGCTTATACAAGAGTTGAGATAAGAAACCAACGGGTCCACATGGACGATGTGGATATGGATGCTTCAAGTCTTTCTCATGGCTTGCTTGGAGGTTCACTAAAAAGGAGCTTCGTATGAGTCAAAGATCTACCGAAGTCACTTGGGGGTCTAGAACTCTGGGTGGCCTAGGTCTCAGTTCGGGTAGCACTACAATAAATATGTTAACTAACGACCTTCTGTCAGTGACACTCGCAGAATTGGTCATAAATCTACGATCATTTGAGACCAATTGGTCGTAAGCTGTCCGGAGGGGTCCTAACCCCAAAAACTAACGACCATTTTCATCAGAAAGGTCGTAACTTCCTTACTGGAAATGGTCGTAAAGCGGATAGCCCTGTTCTTCTGCCTAATTTGTAGCTAATTACGACCAATATAGATGGTCATAGCTACGACTAGTTGCCACATCATCAGTTTTGCCTACGTGTCATGTCCATGTCTGAATTTTTGCCTAGTTTGTGAAACAACCTACTATTCTGTCATTCCAAAAAATCTCGAAAAATCTCATAAATACTTTGGATCATATATTACTCAAATATGTGAAAACCCTTCCTTCCATAGTTCGAAAATAATTCAACAATATTCATTTTCCCATTCCGTTCAGAATAACACTTTGTGAAGGAAGTGTTATTTCTGTTTCTTTGATTACCCTCAAAAATTTTGGGCACTCTTTCCTATCCAAATCATTGCCTTATGAAAACTTCCGTAACCATTAGCCTAGTAAATCTTTCACAGCAAATTTCCAAAGTTTGTGTTCAACCAGCAGCTTTGTGAAGGAAGTACTAGATAGGAATATCCTGATGAGTTGAATTTTTTCCACATCTTCTATGTGCCCAAAACATATCTCTCCACAAAATTTTAGCCCCATCTAACAATCCATGTGATCTCATCATCCAATCTATGTTTCTCGTAATATTTTCAGTTTGTGAAGCAACTACATTTTATATTGCTTTATAGTTGATGAAAATTTACCATGTAATAAAACTGGCCATATAACCTCACTCCACCAAATTTTAGCTCATTTAATTCAGCTAATTTCCCTCAATGTTTTTCCCAAAATTCTGTTCAGTAGAGAGCATTGTGAAGGAAGTACAATTTTTGTTTATCCAAATTTTATGAAATTTTTACAGTGCCTTAATGTGCCCAAATTATCATCCTTCTCCAAATTTCAGCTCAATCCAATCATCTATGTTTGCCCACTTTCAATTACCATTTTCTGTCCAGATTGGGACATTCTAAAGGAAGTGTCACTTTGGCATGTCCAAATGGTATAATTTTTTTTACAGTGCCTTCATATGCCCAAATTAACATCATACACCAAATTTCAGCTCAATCCATTTATTCATTTGATCCCAGCTTCAACATCCATATTTCTGCATACTGTGTGACTTTGCAAAGGAAGTGTCACCTAGATTCATCCATTTGAGGTAAAATTTTGGCAAGAGAGTCTCCTTAGTAGATGATCATCCTCAGCCAAAATTTAGGCCCATTGTCTATGTGCATTACCTGCACCGCTAATCAAACACTTAGCTGCTAATTCATGTTTGAGATTAGTTCGGTCTCCTCGTGAGATTCTTCTATTGTATTCTTCTTCCTCACACCTACCGAGTGAGTGTCCAACGCACCAGACATGTCTATTCCACCCAGAATGTGTGGCAACGCAACGGTAACGCGGTGACCATGCGACTCGCATGCAAGTTCACGCGCTCTGGAGTTGGGGCCCTCGACCACCATCCAAACCTCGGCGTCAAGACACTACACCATGTAATTCTTATTAAATAGATACTTATGTACCTATAAATGATTTTTGGGAAAAATAAAGAGCAAAGTATAATGCAGCTGCAGTTCAAATTTAACCCGCTTCCACCTGAATCAACATGAATTTATCTTTTTCACGAGAGGTGGATAAAAGTTTTTAACACCCAACCATTTTTTCAATTATACATTAAATATGGCCTAGTATTTTAGAAAAATAATTTGATCCAATTTTGAAACAAATATATGGTAGGTCCTTCACAAAAAAACTCATTTGGGGCACTTGAAAAGTGGAAAATAATTTTTTCACACATGGAAAATGAAAAGTTCCTTGAGCAACATTGTCTGCCATTCCAATATGAACTCTTGTGCATAATATTATATCATTTCAACAAACTATGTCATGAATGTGGCCATAAGATTGATCATTTGGCTTTGAAAGACATGAATCTTCACACATGATAACCCATTTCTAAGAACACTTTTTAAGAATAATTGTCATATTACAAGTTTATTATTTTTTCTGGTAACTTTGTCACATATAATGACACAATGCAAAGGTTTTCCATTTTTTGATTTTTTTTGAATTTTTCATGACCATTTCAAAATGCGGTCAAAACAGCGGGTATGACCGTTCCTACCTAGTGGTTCTCTGATTAAATAGATACCTATCTACCTATAAATAATTTTTGAGAACAAAAACAAACTATAAGGCAGCTGCAGTTCAAATTTAACCCGCTTCCAACTGAATCGGCAGAAATTTGTCTTTTTTACGGAAGGTGGATAAAAGGTTTTAACACCCAACCATTTTGTCTATTTTACATTAAATATGGCCTAATATTTTAGAAAAATGATTTGGTCCAATTTGACAACAAATATATGGTAGGTCTTTAAAAAAAACTCATTTTGGACACTTAAAAAATGGAAAATGATTTTTCCGTCCAAAGAAAATCAAAACTTCCTTAATGAACATTGTTTGACATTCCAATACGCACCCTTGTGCATGATATTATATTATTTCAACAAACTATGTCAATAATGTGGCCATAAAATTAATCATTTGGCTTGAACACAACTAATGCCACCTGAAACACCATAAGTACACGATGGACCTACCTACAGTTTGGGGTTGCAATATCCCAGAGGCTCCGAACAATGTCACATGGAATATAACATTTAATTTTTTGAGTGGGCCACATCTAAGCCACCCCTTCCTTTCACAAAGAGATACATGTTGAGGTGGTCAAACACAAATACACACACTCCCCTATTATTAACACACACTCCACTATTATTGACCCACAGCAACTTGAGAATCTCTCTCTCTCTCTCACCAAAATCAGTCACGGAAAGTAAAAAAATGTGTAATTGCTTATTCAACCCTACTGTTAACATATTTGGTCCTTTATGATCCACTAGTTTCTCGCAAGTAACCTCATGGACCCGACCAAGTAAACAAGCGAGGTTTTATGTCTTTTTCATTTACACGTCCTTTATCTTACGCCTTTCTCCCTTTATATCCCCACTTGTTGCTTTATTTCACCACTTTTCATATTTCCCATTTTCTTTCATTCTTTGGTTAATATTGAACGTTTTTTCTGATATATATACAAATACATTTTTGGAAGCAAACCATATATTCCCATGCATGGGCATATTTCTTGGAATGTGTCATTTTAAGTATACTTTTATTTTGAAACATGTCATTTAAGTAATCTATAATTTTGAAATAGCTTAGAGCAACTTTAATGGGGCGACCCATTTCGTCCGCCGCCGTCCGTTTGGGTCGGCGCGGACAAAAATGATGGCCCAACGCGCCGATCCATTGCCAAAACGCGTCCGCTTCGCGTCTGCGCCGACCCATTTTCGACCCAAATTTGGGACTGAAATGCGTCGGCGCAGACGCGAAGCAGACACGCGCACGCCTCCTCGATGTCCACCGCCAGCCACCGCGGTCAACATTATTTATGACGGCCGTCATCCTCGGGCCCACACGTCAACGACCGCGGTCGACCTTTTTTAATCCGAGCGTGCGGTGGGTTCTGCCATGTGCTTCCAGAACCCCGCCCGTCAACATCCAGCCACCTCCTCGGCCACGAAAACCCTAACACACCATGGCTGACGGCTTCCCAAACAAGGGCAAGGCCCCTCTCTACCCCCGCGCCATCTCTTCGCCGTCGTCTTCCCACCGGCCTCGCTAGCGCGTGAGCGTCCCGGTGCACCAAGCGCGGTGGCACTGGGAGCACCGCGTGCCGCTACCTTACCCCCATGTCACGCTGTCGCACGCATAGCATCTGGATCCGGAGAGGATTCCGGTGTCGGCCGTGCCGCGGTTGGCGTGGATGCATGCGGAGGAGGTGAGCCGCCGTCGGCGTCTGCTGACGACGGAGCAGCGGCGAGACCCTGCGTACGCGGCCGACTCCCCTAATTGGGAGGTGTGGTTCACGGTGGAGCATGAGGCACAGCGCCGTCGTGGCGTGCGCGAAATGCAGCCAGGAGGCCCTCCGCCGCCCCCGCCTGTCGTCAGCGACGAGGACCAGGAGGCTGAGGCCGCCTACCAGGCGTCGCTCGCAGTTGTCCTCCGCGACAACGAGGAGGAAGCACGACGCAGGGCCGACGAGGAGGCGGCGTACCAGCAGCAGCTCGCGGAGGCCATCGCGCTGTCGACCGCCGGCGACTGCGTCGTGCCACCTCCGCCGAAGCCCGAGCCCACGGAGCCGCGGGAGGTCTACCAGTGGATTGGCATTGTCCAGGACTTCGTCACGGCGTCGTCCATCTGGCTGGGCGCGACACCGCAGCAGGAGCAAGCCTACCTCGAGCACTAGAGGTCGCAGCACCTGCTGGCGGAGTGCGCCGAAGTCCTTCGGCTCATGGAGGTGGAGAAGGAGGCGGAGGAGGAACGACGGGAGGCGAAGGAGGAGGAGCGCGCCCGTGCTACTGCGCTGCCACCGCCACCAGCACAGCCCGCGCCGGCGGGACAGACAACGGAGGCGCAGGCAGCTGCGCTCTGGAACACGGCGTTCCCCTGGGCCGACCTTGTGCCTACGTTGGTCTACCTCACCGGCCCCGATGACGACGACGCCTAGGGCTGCCCTCGTAGTTTTAGGTTTTTTATGTTTAATTAATATAATACGGACGCGTGGACTCTCGCCGGTCTTCGTGAACGGCTTTTAATGTTTAATTATGCACTTCGTGACCGACTTTCTATTTTTTCGCACGCCGGTAAAAATGATTCCGACCAGCATTGGATGCATGCGCCGATCCATTTACGAAAGCGGACGTTCGTGTTCGACTGGCCGACTCAAACGGACAAAAGCGAACAAAATCGTCCTTCGTTTGGGTACATCCGTTAAATTTGCCCTTAGCATTTTTAGTGCAGGGTTAACGAGCCGCACAATGCGGGGAAATTTCTCAAAAATGGAAAATGCAGTTCGGGGCAAGCCCAGTGTGGCACGAAAGCGCCCGTGGTTTCGAGAAGGAATCCGACGCACGCCAGCCCAGCGCCCAAACCCGAATAGCAAATATATCATCCCTTTCGTCACCCCCACCTCCCCTCCCGATCCCCGTGCGCCGCCGTGCTTCTCCCCAGTCCCCACGTCCACTCGTCGCGTCCCCGTCCGCCGTACGCCGTCTCGTCCCCACCCAATCGCCGCCCCGGCCGCCGTCCGTCGGCGCCGCGTCCCTGCAGGTAGACCGGAGAAGGTGAGCGACCGCCCCCTCGCCCGCCCTCTCTCGAGCTCACCACCAAACCCTAGATCTAATCTCCCCCGCTCGCTCGTCCCCGCGGCGTCGATACCCAGGAGCTGGGCTCGGCAACGAGCCTTAGATCTGCCGCTTTCTGTTCGATCGCTGCGACTGTCTGTTCGAATTTTCGCCTGCTTCGGTGAAATCTAATGGCTCTCGGCGTTGTCCACAGGTAGGGTGGTCCGCTGCGATGGCGCGCGTGTACGTCGGGAGCCTGGATCCTGCCGTGACGGCCCGGGAGCTCGAGGACGAGTTCCGCGTGTTCGGGGTTCTCCGGAGGTTAGTCTGTCACCCCTTTTGCTCTGGATTGTCCGCGATTTTTTCTGCCTCCTCTCGTATTGCACGTCTATGTGATGAGAAGCATGGGCGGAGGATGAGCCCTAATTTCCCTATGATGCTTTGGTGACAGTGAGTTTTCATATAGTAAACGAGCATTATGTCATAGTCTCTAGAAATTTAGCTGCTCGTGCATGTCCATGAATTGGCTATCTGCCAATCTGCCAGTATTGTTTGTCGGAGATTTTTGTTGTGATGCTACAATCCGTGTCACAGGGCTCTATAATCCTGGTATCCATCTTTGGATGCAATTTTGTTTCTCGTAATAGAAAAAAATGGATCTATTCATCCCTTGGTGAACTCTACCTTCTGTAATCTTGTCATTAGCTGCATACTGGACTATTAGTTGGATACATGTCCAGAATATTTTGATGTCTAGAAAAAATATGCGGGCAATTTTCTGAATTTTCAAGCCTAAAGTACATCCAGAATTGTTTATTTTATTGATTTGTTTTTGTTAAACAGATCACCTATGCATGATTATTTACCTTTTGCATTAATATTTTTTTACACTCTCCTTGTGCTGATAACAATTTGCTTGATGCTGATACATTTTGCTTAATTTTCTTTTGTGGTAGCAGTGTGTGGGTTGCAAGAAAGCCACCTGGTTTTGCATTTGTTGATTTTGATGACAGGAGGGATGCTCAGGATGCAATTAAAGATTTAGATGGTATGTGACCATTGCTTTTCTGTGAACGGGTTCCATCAAATGTACATGGAAATCTTCCTTATTCTGTGGTATTTTGTCGTTTGTTAATGTTAGATCATAGGCTGTTTTATTCAGTTAACAGAGAATGTCCATCAAACCACATGGGACTTTGTGACATTTGATTTTGTACACTGAGCTTGTTCAAAGTTTTGCAATGATATTATTTAAACTTCTTAGGATTTGGCGTCTCCTTTTGGCTCTGTTATGCTGTAATGACACATTTGCATGTCCATGACCCTGTCTTTTGCATTTGCAGGCAAGAATGGTTGGAGAGTTGAGCTGTCTCGTAATGCCAGCAGTGGTCGTGGTGGTCGTGATCGATCTGGTGGATCTGAGATGAAGTGTTATGAATGTGGTGAGTCTGGTCACTTTGCCCGTGAATGCCGTCTGAGGATTGGTTCTGGGGGCCTAGGCAGTGGAAGGCGTCGCAGCAGGAGTCGAAGCCATAGCCGCAGTCGGAGCCCTAGATACCGCAGGAGTCCAAGCTATAGCAGAAGGTAATCAAATAGTTGTTAAATTTTTTTTGTTGGGACAATAGTTGTTAATGTTACGGACATATATACTTTTAAAAAGTTCCTGTTATACTTTGCCGATATGTAGATTCATTATTATCACACATGATCATGCAAAGGATTTGTGACTAGCAGCAATAGTATTGCTCTGCAATTTGAACCCTTCGATGACATGATGAGTAATCTACTTGTAGTTTTCCCTGATTTGTTTTAGAATTATTTTGCGGCATTAGGTATAGTTGTGTAATTATGCTGAGGGTGGTGGCTATGGTGCATGGCTACAAGCAGTTCCAGACATTGTCATCTGATTTCTACCTATTAGACGCTAATCCTCCTGTATTGTTTCTTGCTTCATGTTTGAGTTGTATACGTGGAAAGGTGTTTGAAATTGCATGAAAGAATAGCAATTGGGTCATCCTTGCTCTTGTTTATTTTCTTGTATTTTGTGAAGTATGCTCAATGATGCCAATTGTGCAACTGCTAGATTTACATGAGAAAAAGTACTTGGTTTGGCTACTTTTGGTGCAAAACTGCTTGTTATCGTTTGTCACATTTGCTTCTTATGCTAATCTGTAGCTATATTATATTATATTATATTATATTATTATACATTAGAACAATGGACCTGATAAATAAAGATATGCTCTGTAAACAGAAGCTACAGCCGCTCTCCAAGGCGTCGTAGTGTGTCACCGGCTCGTGGGCGCAGTGTTAGCAGGTCACCAGTCCGTGGACGTGACGAATCTCCCGCCTATAGCAATGGGTAATGCATATCTCAGTAATTTTTTTGGCAGGTACTGATTTACCTTCAATGATTTCTACTGTATGTAATGCATCGTTACTATTATGGTTCCAGGTATCGCCGTAGCAGGAGCTAGAGCTGTATGTGATGTCTGGAGAGTGTTCTATTGCAAATATTACTCTATACCCGTCTGCTATGAACAGTGTCATGTCCCCCATTTGAAAGATCCGCCATCGACTGCTTGAGTTTGGTTAAGTTCCCCGTAACTTTTTCCGCCCTATTATGGTTGTGTTTGATTTTATCTCTAGATAAACTTATGGATGGGTGTATCATTAACTAAGACCAGCTGTCTTTCTTTTGTGTGTTAAAAAGGCGTCGTCCTGCACTGCTTAAAAGCGTCGGCCGGCTACGGCTTTCGGTTATGTCTTCATGGTTTTGCTCACTCTCCGTTCCTCCCACGCCCTCGCCTGCTCCATGCAAACTGCGTATTAGTTCCTGCAGAGGTCCCTTCTGCGTCGCGTGTTCTTCGTTGAAGATGCTGCTCGTCAAAAAGCAGTAACCACCTTTCTTATTTTGCAAATTGGTAAGGTTTGATTGTGCTGATAAATGCAGCTTCTGGAAGTGTTCGAAGCGCAAATTTCTTTGTAGGAGAGTCTCCAGAAACTGCATCTGCTTCTCTGGGACTGCCAAGGTATTTAGTTGAACGGCTTGCACCCGAGGTCATCTGGGGCAACTATACCAGGGCAAGCATTGCAAAAGAGGTGTAAGCCTGTCTAGACTGCGGTGCAGAGTTTCGGCAGTTGGCATTGTTCTTCATGCTCTTTGTTCTCAACTTATCCCCTACATGCTTCCCTGACATGCTGCTGCTGAACAGAGATGCTGCCCCTTCTCCATATTCTGCTTTCCTCACTGCGTGTCCGATTGAGCTCCTCAGTAGCATTCAAGTCCGATATCTTCCAGTGTCCAGTCACATGCCGTTGCTGTTGGGTGCAACATATTCGTGAATAGGTTTGTTCTAATTTGGTTGAGCCTGCACTCGTGGACCTGAATTTTCAGATCCTAGATTGTTCTGACATTGTCGTGTTATTTTACCTTGATCCACTTTCTGTTTTCAGTTTGTGTGAATGTTCCCTTGGTTATATCGGTCGGTATGCTTTGCTGGGCTCCTTGCAGCATGAAATAAGCTTGCAATGACATAATGATGTGGACTTTTCTGGGTGATTTGCGTCCATAGCTGTTGAAAAGTTGAAAAACGAGTGGGGTAGGTTGGCTTGATCTGTCTGAATTCTCATTAGGAGATACTAGCAAATATGCCCGTGTTGCAACGGAGACAAAAAAATTATGTGCTATAGATCTATAAGTGCTTTTTTGGATTGATTCAATACCCTCACACAATTTTGGATATTCACAAAAAAATCGTGAATATTAATTTTGTTTACGAAGATTTTCCGAAATGCATAAAAGTTTTCAAGTTCATGAGCATTTTTTGACTCGAAACATTTTGTAGATCACTTAACTTCTTTAAAATCAGGGAACAAATTTTAAATTTTTTTTTTTTTACTTTTTGTGTACATTTTCTAAATTTGATGGACACTTAGATCACTAAACCTTCTTAAAATCAGGGAACAAGTTGTGAATATTTTGTTTTTTACTCTTTGTGTACATTTTCTAAATTTGATTGACACTTATTTCAGATTCCCGAATATGTTTTGAACACACGATCATTTTTTCAAAATCATGAGCATGATCATTTCCTGACTATTTTTTTCAAATCATGATTTTTTTTACAAATACACCAATATTATTTGAATCCACAAAACTTTTATGATTTCCGAAAAAAATTAATTCACATACAATTATGATTTTGTGACTATTTTTATAATTCACTACTTTTGAAATTTGGAAATGCTGAATTAATTTATACTCCCTCTGTTCATAAATATGACCTTTTACAAATTGCATTGTGAACTATATGCGGATGTAGTAGACACTTTATAGTGTAGATTCACTTATTTTGCTTCGTATATAGTCTCCCAGTGGAATCTCAAAAAGGTCTTATATTTAGAAACGGAGGGAAGTCTTATATTTAGAAACGGAGGGAGTATAAGGATGAGAGCAAAATGAGAAAAGAAGAAAGAAAAAATGAAATGAAAAAAATAGAAGAGTCCAGGCCAGCTCATTAAGGGAGGACACTGTGCGAGAAAATGAGAAGGAAAAATTGCAGGGATCGAACCCTGGTCACCTGCACAGAAAAGCAATGCCTTGGCCGCTATGGCGGACGAGTGTCTATGATTTCTGTTTGTATCAGCGCTTTATAATAACAAATATCACGTCGATTTTGGGAAAATCTGAAACATTTTTTTTTATTTATGGATGACACAATGGCTAATCTATGTCAACTTTGGAGGTAATATTAATGACGGACGATAAAAACATTAATTGTTTTATTAATAGGTTAAGACTTCATCTGCTTGTATGGAACTGCAGCATTGCTTTTATGTTGTTGCTGTCGAATGTGACATATTCCGATAGTTCTATGGCCTATGACGGTTCCAATCTGATCCTTTTCCTGTCGTTGTTGTCTTGGCTGTAGGGTATAACACAACCTATCACCATGGCCTGTCAACGTTGTCATGTCCGTTCGATGTGAAAAAACTGTACATCTACAGTCTTTGGCGAGTAGATGTGTTACCCTACCGTCGCTGACGGTAGGGACGTGAGTTTTTTTTCTTTTTTGCATCGAACAGACGTGACGATGTAAGTAATTCTTTGGCTGTAGGGTAACATAACCTATTGCCATGTCCTATGGCGTTATGACTTACCAATGTTGTCACGACTGTTCGGTACGAAAAAAATCCTACATCCACAGTCTGTGGTGGTAGAATGTGTCACCCTACTGTCAATGTCTTGGCGGTAAGGTGTGTTACCTTCAATAATGATGTCAAATTCAATTATTTTAAAACTGTGCTAAACTGAGGATAAAGGGTCAAAGACAATGAATTTGTGCTCGTCTCGTTGCCCTCTGGCCGCCTCCCTCCGCCTGAGCTGTCCGAAGGACCACGACGCCGGAAGTCCAAGTTCCCATTACCCGCGACGAAGATTTGCGGCCACACAAGAGAAAAAAAATTCCGGTGCTGGTCGGTGGTGTTCAGCACGCGGCGGCGGTTGGTACGGGCGACAGGTAGATTAGACGGCGAATCAAACCGGAAGACAGCTAGAGCTAGTGTAGTACGTATGATGTCAACACGCGAGTGCTGCTGATACGCACATCATGAGTTGAGTTGAGTTGAGTTGAGTTGAGAGGGCACGCGAGCGCGACGCCCGCCGCGCCTCGTTAGAAATCCGCTCGTCAACTTTTCCACGGGGATAGCGAGACTTCACGGCGCCCCGTCTTCTCACGTTCGCGATCCCACCTCTTTTTCTCCTCCTTTTCTGAATGAATGGCGCATAGCTACGGTGGTGTTGCCGTCTCACAGTCACAGCCATCGTAAAGCAGTCGATCATGATCACGTGAGTGCCATCGAATCGATTCTCCCACTCTCTCGGCTGTCGGCTGCTGTGCTGTCTACCAGCGCTAAACCTAGGACCGCCGTCGCCCGCCCGCATTATGCCCGTCACGTGTGGTGTGGTCAAGCCCTCAAGTTCCTTTCTTTTCGAAAAGAAGGTTAAAATCATGATATCAATGGATGCATGCAGTCATTTTTTATTAATTATTTAACAACAATCCGACAGAAATATATATCAAAACTTCCTAAACCATCACTCACATTTAAAAGCTTGATAATGTGGAGTGTACTCACTTCCATTGTTTAGAATTGGGGTCACCGTTGATCGGATCACATGACGTATCAGGATGCATCGAACCTAAAGTGTATGTCGCATGCACATGTTTTAGAAGTCGCTATCACCATTGAATCGTTGATCCATCTCCAAAAAGAAGATCCACATCATTCTTGCCATGGGGATCGGCGCCACGGGGCGTCGACTTTGGTGAGGTCACCACGTCGGCCTCGAGTTTCGCCCAGATCCATGCCTGCCCGCCATATCCGTCCAACCAACAATGGGAGACGATGATCGCAATCGCAAGAGGCCATAGTCGGAGCCAGCACAAACCGGGAGCAGATTGAGTCAGAGAGAACGTTTTCCATGGAACTTCGCGCACGCGTGCGGGGGAGGGGGGGGGGCAGCGAGGAACCACGAGCACCACCACGTATGGACCGACACCCACACCGGGCTGCCACGACGTCCGCAGGTCGCCAAAGCAGAATCAACGACCGCGCTCCCACCGCCCTAGAACAGGGCGAAGCAGCACGAGCCTCACCGCCACCTTCCTTGGCTGCGACTCTGGCTTGTCCAGCGCCAACCTCATGCTGCGGCGAGGGAGAAGAGGAGGTTGAGGACGCGGTGGCGTTCACCCCCGAGCCGCCAGGGAAGGGGCGACGTGGGGTCAGATATGGCCACCAACAGTAATAAGGATGGACGCATCAGGCGTAATTTTTCCCTTCGTACATGTTGAGTGGCAGTAATCAAACAAACGTGTGGTGGAACTTAAAGCTTGTGGTGAGGTGAATGAAATGAAATCAAAAACAACTTTGCTAATTCTCATGCACCTAGATTTTTTTTCTCGCGACAGTCAACTTCTTTCTTCCTTCATCCTTTCCTTCTTTTTTGCATGCCGGACCTTTTTAGAGAAACTATCTTAGGCCTTGTCCGGTTAATTCTTCTTCAAAGTAGATTGGAGGAAATTTTGACTTGTTAAGGATTTAATCTCCTTGATCCCTGTCGAATCCCCTTTACTTCCCTGTCAATCGAACAAGGCCTTACGGGAAGACATGGTCCATTATATCTATCTTAAAGGGGAGGGGTCGGGGTGGCACAAGAAGAGAAGAAGGAGGAGAAGAATGCATTCTTCATGGTTGTCGGATGATGATCATACATTTGAAAAGAAATGTGACTCTACCTTTTTTTCGGACACCTAACATATAGTCGGTCCCAATCAAAATGATTGCCCTGACCATGTTTATTGACAAAAATATAAACATTTAAAATACCAAATGCATATCATTGAATACATAACCAGTTATGTATATTTTTTAAATTGTATATATAATAGTTTTGATGTAAACTTGATCAAAACCTATACGTACTATATTATGAAGTTGATGTAGTATCTTCTTTTTAGGGGTGGGCAGGTGGCTTCCCCGTGCTAGCTAATTTATCAGTGAATCATAGCATGCGGAAGCCCCGGCCAAACGAAAATACATTTTTCTACTCGTGAGGTCAAATGCATCTGCGTTCGACACTAATTTTCTTTTGATTATAATAAATACCCAATTTTCTGGCAACCAACATTGAAGAATTATGTATGATTTTTTCTAAAGAAAAAACATTCGTAATGTTATGTGAAAAAAATCAATGCTCAGCATAGTTTTTTCGAAGCATTGATTTTGTGTTTTCAGATTATTCGGTAATGTTTTTTTTTTCAAATAAATCGTACAGAAAATCTGTCAATATTCGTGCCCATTTTTCTTTGGACAACGCTCTGCGCCGGCGCGCCGGCCAAAACTTTCAGCCAGCCGCATGCGAGCCGCCCGATCTGCCGGCCACACGCGGGCCGCACCGTCAGATCTGTCCTTGCAGCAAAATTCCTCTATGCAGCAAATTTCGACCACGATGCAACAAATTTCGGTCACGGTTGCAATAAAAATATGGTTGTAGCAAAAAAAGGTCAACGTAGTCGTAACAAAAAAACGAAGCTGATGATGCGTGGTAGCAAAACAAAATGTGGGTTGTAGCAAAAACAATCTGGTGAACTCGGGTTGCAACTCTGACGAACGTGTATGCAATTTTTTTAATGAACGGTTGCAGCAAAAATGATACCGGTTATAGCAAAAGTAAAAAAAAACACCGGTTGTGACAAAAATCCGGCGAACTAAAATTGTAACCAAACATATATGCACATTTTTACTGAACAAATATACTCCCTCTGTACCATAATATTTGTTGTTGGGAAGAACTAATCTAGTTATCCCAACAACAAGTATTTAGAAACAGAGAGAGTAGCAAATAAAAAACGCTGTAGCAAATATGAACACTGGTTACAGCAAATCTAGACGAAAAAAATTTACATCCCTAGTCAACTGTACAACCGGCCGAACGGTTCGGCCGGCCACAAGCGTTTCACTTTCTCTTTCCTTTTACCGTTCATCGCTTGTTACAGAAAATCTGTCAATATTCATGAGGAGCGAGTCTTTGACACAAGGACGGACGCATGATTGGCTGCTGACCCAGTCTCACCTACCCACATGCTGCTGCCACTCATCCATTCTGACATCTCAGACTTTGTCTTTCTTTTTTAGTTTTTACAATACCCGTCGACCCGATTGTTATCAACCCCCGAGCAAAAAAAAAAGAAAAAAAAAACCTCACCCGGTCTCCCTCCCTTCCATCCCCTTCCCTCCATCCAGGTAGTTTCATTTCGCCCCCTAGTCCCCGCCTTCCTCGAGCTCCGCGCGCCACGATCCCGACCGCCGCCGCGGCTCCCACCTCTGCTCCGCCCGCCGGACGAGCGGAGGGGCCAGCTTAGCCGGCGGCCTCCGCCTTCCGGGTGTCCGCTCTGGTGGGTGGTGGCTCGGGCAAGGCGGCCGTGGAGTTCACGCTCCTTGCCGCTGCCGCCGGATGGAGTACGCCATGTTCGGGTCCAGGAGGGTCGACGACGACGGGGCGCTCCGGCGCCAGCGGACCGTCAGGTGAGCAGCCATCCGCTACCCCCCCGCTCTGCTCTCGCTTGCTGCCCGCCTCGATGGCCTCTCTGCTCGGGAGCACGGGGGGGGATTGATAATTGATTGCCGTCTTTAGTTAGCTTAGCTCGCGGAGGACGGTGGACGAGACGGGCAGCGATTTCGCTGCCGGCCTTGCTGTTCCGACGGGAGGGTTCGGGGAGGAGCGAGGGGAAGAGGAATATTCGGATTGGGCTGATGGGTTGGTGGAACGGTGGTTGCTGTTACAACCTAGAAGACGGCTGTTGTTGCCGTGTGTCTTCTTAGACTGACCGGTTCATATCTGGTTCTCTTTAATGCTTCACTTTGGCTCCTGAGCATAGCAGCGATCTGGTAGTGGAGCGAGTCCTCTAGCTTGTTTGATAGCTGTGATAGAGACGGGATACTTCAACTTCCGATGAGCAGCGCGAGGTTAGATCCACAACTGATGAAGAGACATGAAATTCAATCTGAAACAGCCTTTACAAGGGCACGCACATGGTTCCTGCTGGTTATGCTGAGTGACCGGTGATGAGCTGAAATGACCATGCCTAGCTTCAGAATTGCTCAACATCCCTCCTGTCCTTTTTTTCCAAAACCTGTTTAGCAGATTTTTAGCGTCAATTTTCAGATGGACTGTTAATTCTGTTTTCATTGCCAGATTCCGCGACGAGAGGGCAAAGGCGACGATGCCCATTCACCAGAAACAGGCAGGGCTGGCTGCTCGCAAGCTCGGCGTGGGGAACTGGGGGAAGAACAGGATCTTCGTGGCAGGAGAAGAACCTCGCCACAAGAGGATCATCGACCCGACGAGCGATTTCATCTTGCTATGGAACTACGTCTTCCGCGTCTCTTGCTTCGTCGCGCTCTTCATGGACCCTCTCTACTTCTACGTGCCCAAAATCATGTACGACGCGCGTACTTCATGCGTCGGGAAAGACAGGCACCTGGCCATCATCATCACCGTCTTCCGATCGATCGCCGATCTCTTCTATGTTATCCAGATCGTGATAAAGTTCATGACTGCATACATTAATCCAAGCTCCAAGTCGGGGGTCTTCGGCAGAGGGGAGCTGGTTACAGATCCTAATGAAATCGCGAAGAAGTATCTGAGATCTGACTTTGTAGTTGATTTAGTGGCTTCAATTCCTGTACCACAGGTAATTTACCTTTCTGGTCCATTACTTGTCATTGCAGTTGGGAAACATTTGTTTGCACACTGTTTCATTTAGCAGTTACCTAGATGGCCGTGAACTGCTAAAATTGTTGAAACTGGTAAGGTCGAGTTAAGGGGCTGTTCCTCTTCCAGATGAAACAATCTATTTTATGTAGCATAAGCACATGTGTATTTTGATGTCTTCACCCACACCCTAACAAAGAAAGGACAGGTGGCCGGGTTGGTCCATTAAGGATGCTCTTAAGTATTGTATCTGAACTAAATTGTAAGTAAAACAACAGCCTCCATAGTTCATGCTCATCGAAAATGAAATTATAGAATCTCTTTTGAATTGTTTGTGAATTTCATTTATTTCCCCTTTTTTAGAAGCCCTACCTATTAAACAACCAGCTTGACCATTTCTAAAATGTTGTTTAGTTGAATTCTTCATGCAAGTGACGGTCAGATACTAATATAGGTGCAAAAGCAGAAAATTGTGAACTTATGAACGCTGCAGTAAATTAATGATATGCTGCATTTTGTACTATGTACTTCTGCTATCTGTTGAGCTGGATACCACAACATAATTCGTCCTAATATATTTGGTCACTACTTTTCAATTTTGTGTGGCCCTGACATACTTGTTTTGATGGCAAGATTATTCCTTCATTGGAAATGAAAGTAGTGGATCTCAACTTCCTAGAACTTTATGTCTATAATCGCGAGTTTATATACATGTTTTCCCTTGAGGTTAAGGAAACTACAATATTAAACTTCTGTTATCTGACAGTTTTTAATTTCTTTTGTTGCAGATCATTACTTGGTCCGTGATACCAGCTATTAAGTATACTTGGTCTGGTCACAATAATGACATACTGTTCCTGGCTGCTCTTTTTCAGTACATTCTGAGATTATATCTCATATCTTGCTTGAATAGCAAAATTCTCAAAGTTACTGGAGCTTTTTCGAAGACTGCCTGGCACGGAGCTGTGTCCAATCTCCTATTATATATGACTGCTAGCCATGTACGTTACCTATTTAGTTATATGAGTTTTTGTATCCAGTCTTTCTCTAGTATATTGCATATTTTTCATTTTACTAGCATGTGGTGGGACTGCTTGACATGCATTTCTCCTTTTCAGGTTTTAGGAGCATTGTGGTACCTGCTGTCTGTTGATCGCCAGACTGCGTGCTGGCAAAAACACTGCAGTACTGAACTTAGTTGCCATAATAAATACCTGTCTTGTAACGCAAAGCCAGATGCAGATTGGGTAAAGAATACTACTATCTTCAGTAACTGTGATGCTAGAAACAAAAGCATAGATTTCGACTTTGGTATGTTTGAGACAGTGTTATCAAACAAAGCTCCAGGCCATAGATTCCTGAAGAAGTACTTGTATTGCCTTTGGTGGGGCTTACAAAATCTAAGGTATGACACTAGCTGAACAAGACATCTTCTCGTAATGGTGATCTGATGATTAAGATGCAAAATTTTGGACATTATTCCCTACACTCTGATAAAGCAAGTTCCATAGACCTTACTCTTACACATGGAACTATAACTCTGTAGTGCTGCATTCCTGACCTGATAAATCTTAGCTTGTATAAAGATTCCATTAGTTGCTAACGTGGTATATTATTTGTTGAAACAGTTGCTATGGCCAGACTTTGAGTGTAAGTACCTATATTGGTGAGACATTGTATGCCATATTCTTGGCGGTGCTTGGTCTAGTTTTGTTTGCCCATTTGATTGGGAATGTTCAGGTACTTACGCGCCATTACCCCTTTTTCTGATGTACTTGCTTTTGTCAACCATATTCTGATGCTGAGGCCCACTACTTGTCTAGCCTTGCTATCTCTATCTTGATATGATGCCGTCGTTGTCAATTTTGCTCAAAATTCTGGGGGCGTTTCATATCCTTAGTTATTTGCTTAGCTTGGAAACTAGGCATTAAGAATTTAAGTTTATTGGTCAATCCTTCAATGTTTGCTGAAGTCAGCAAATAATGGATTGTTCATTGCACTTTACAACTTCTCAAATGTGTAATCTTTGACAATAGTCCATAGCTTTAAGAACAGAGGCATGAGGTTAGAGCACTGTTCAGGATATCGGTCACTGGTACCATATCGTTCGGGGGCTGGCAAGGGATTAATCGGCGAATCGGCCATTTAACTGAATATATCGGTAACCCATTTATCGGTAGGTTAACTAGGGCCATATCTATATGTCCGAGGCTACATAGCAACATGCATTGTACTGAATGTCTAAAAACGCAATCCTAGGCTACACAACAACAAGGAAGAGTGTTACCTTGATGTTCCGATGATGTCTAGATCTAGATAGAAGAGCAGCAGCAACAACAACACAACAACAGTAATTGTACATCACTATCTAACATCAAAGGAGAGCAGCACTGCAACAGTACTACTTGTACATTGTTGGCATAGGAGAGTAGTTTGGGGCCAAAATATATGCTGCCCAGTTAATCATCCCAGCCGATAATTCCGCCTGACAACCGATAAATCGGCTTGTTAGACCGATTAACTGGGCCTCCCAGTTAATGGGCCGAATAGGCCTTTCTCATATCGGAGGGGGCCGAATAGCAGCTAACTGCAGTTAATCTTCCTATATTTGTAAGAGTGAATTCCGTTTTTTACCCCCTATTTTGATAGTTTTGACACTAATTACCCATTTAGTGAGGTTTCATTATTTTACCCCATTTAGCAAAAGTTCTGCCACGATTTACCCTATTTAAAACTTTGCGAGCGTTCTGTCACTTGAACCTTTTCTCCTGCCTATTTTTCTCTCTGCTGAATCGGTCATCGCAACTTCTCCTGATCAGGCCCGACCCGATGTAGGTCGCTCGCATCACGTCCAACGTACATTGTCTGAGTCGGCCGCGCGCCACACTCGCCCCTAATCGATTGCATCGTCCGTCCAGGTTTTTGAATGCATGCATCCATCAGGGTCGCTCGAACATAGGGTTAGGGATTGCCAGGCGACGGCGATGGCGGCACGATTCCATACCTCCTCGAGTAGGGCTGTATGACCGCAACATCAAGGCAAGATACGACCCCATGGAGTCTGACACTCCGTCAAGCTCGCCGACGTCGGCATGGGCGTGTGCATGTACGTGACACCATCATGATATGCTCAGTTCTTCTTTCTACTTTGGCTACATAGTTGGACCCCATTAGGTTGTGCTCAATAGATGGCGGGTCTATGGCCCTCTCATTCGTACCCTGTTCCACATGATTTTGACCATCACTATCATAGCAATTTGTATATTCTGAAATTTTCGTGACTCATGAATTGGCCGATGAGGCGTTTGATTCAGGCAGAATTAAGATGCTTATTAGAAGATCACGTGTATACGTGTCACCCTTCTAAAACCGAGTTATGCATTGGCCGGTGATGCGAACGACCTGTATTGGTGCTATCATATCGGGCTGGTCGGGTCGGGACAAGCTGCGAGGACCGGTTCAACATGGAGCAAAATAGACAGAAAAAACCCGTCGATTTGGCATGCCAGCTGAACCTGACAGTTGGGACTTTCCCATCAAGACGCTCACAAAAATTTGAATAGGGTAAATTGTGACATAACTTTTGCTAAATGGGGTAAAACGGATGAAATCACACTAAATGGGGTAATTACTGTCAAAAATGTCAAAACATGGGGTAAAAACCGGAATTCACTCTATTTGTAACAATGGGTTGGAGTCCTTGTGCCTGGTGATATGCTTGGTTAACACCCATTGAGTATTTCAATATGTTCATCAGATTAACAAAGTATCACTAGGCTGAGTTTTTGCCTGGACGAGGTCTTAATTTCGTGTGCACGTCCCACATAGATTGTGTATTTAAACATGTTTGCCTTTTGCTTTTGTTCTTAGAGCCAACAATTAAGTACTTAGCCCTTTACCTTATTAAACCAGCTCCACAATCCTATTTTATACATGCATTACTTAGATTTTATTTTGTATGGGGTAATGAGAACAGCTTTCCTCTTGGGTGTTTTCCGTTTTACCTCTGTTCTAGTAGTTAATACCAAAAATGGCCCATTTGTTTCAACTTCACACTTCTCAACATAATTATTTGCAAGAAACAGTGGGCTTAGTACAATATTTTATCTGCCAGACCTACCTACAATCCATCACTGCAAGGGTTGAGGAGTGGAGAGTAAAGCAAAGAGATACCGAAGAGTGGATGAAACATCGCCAACTTCCTCCTGAACTACGGGCAAGGGTGAGAAGATTTATTCACTACAAGTGGCTTGCAACTCGAGGTGTGGACGAAGCATCTATATTGAAGGCTCTGCCTGCGGATCTTCGCCGTGACATTAACCGCCACCTTTGCTTGGATCTTGTTCGCAGGGTAAAATTAACTTTCCTACTACTTCTCTTTCTTGTTTGAACAATTGCACGGATTTGGTAAACTCCACATCCATCTAATGATTGAGTTCATGGCATTACAAATCACTCGATGCTTGAGTCTCACTACTACTTTTCATATCGCTACGTTTCAGGTGCCATTCTTCTCGCAGATGGACGACCAACTCCTCGACGCCATCTGTGGGCGCCTCGTCTCGTCCCTGAGCACCAAGGGCACGTACACCGTCCGCGAGGGCGACCCGGTGACCGAGATGCTCTTCATCATCCGCGGCAAGCTGGAGAGCTCCACCACCGACGGCGGCCGGACGGGCTTCTTCAACTCGATCATCCTCAAGTCCGGCGACTTCTGCGGTGAAGAACTTCTCGGATGGGCCCTCGTCCCCA